>NC_089146.1:15338670-15974226 GCF_009819655.1 Sylvia atricapilla
ACCTTGTCCATGAATTCATAACAGGACTTCAGTTTGTAATCCAGCATGTTGTTTGCATATTACAGAATTTGATATAATATATTAAAATGCATTTCACAGCTGTTACGAGTCTCATCTTTTTTTTTAAGTAAATGTTCTCAGCATCTTAATACTGTACATCTATCAAGCCATAATTATTTAACATGCTATGAAACCATAGACTCCAAGTATCTTATGAAAAGGAACTGTAAACTTTGCACTGAAATTTGCTGTAAAGCTTTACCTGACCTGTCAGCTGCTTCTTAGTTAGTCAGCTGATGCAAGCTTTGAGTGGTGCTAATTAAAGTGTTAGAAGTTCCATATTATGAAACTCTAGTTCTTTGCTTCCCCCATACCCAGGTGATGTAGTAATTTTAGACTGTAAGAAAAGTACCTGCAGTGTAGACTGTGGTAACCCTGTAATTTTAATTTGAAATACTTAAAAAAAAAAATCATTTTTATTGTGCCAGTATGCAACCTGCCCATCAGATCTTTGATATATCAAATTCATTAAACAGATGTTTTCTTATTTGTATTGATAATGTATTAAAAGCTGTTTGTGCTTAATAAAAATCATCTTTTTAAAATCTAGCAAATTTGTTCTGGTCTGTATTTCCAAATATTGTTTATGTTACATTTTTATGATAAATGGTAGTAAAAATAATTACTCTCCGAATATATTTATAAAGTCTGTATATTTTTTCTTATTAAATACATTGTAGCTATAACGTATTATATGGAATATAAGGGAACTGCTGTTGAACTTTATTGATGTGTGCAAAAGTCCAGGCTATTTTTTTCTTTCTTTCTGATTGCAATACTTGCACAAAAGTAAGATGGTATTTGCATACGTCAGTGTTATATTAATAATAGTTTTGTTCCCTTGTAAGAGTGGCACATATTTCCTGTGCTTTATTTCTAAGTCCTTTGTTTCCCTTTGAATGGGGAATCATGAATAATGTGAATATCCCTGTTGGTCCCTTTGTGGTTAAAGGTTTTCATGTAATGAAAGAGAAATTAACATGAGGTTCATAACTTAAAACCATGAGATTAGTAATAAAATGAAATTTATTCAGAGAAGGGAATTGGATTAAAACCAAACCAGCTGTGTGCATGGCTTGGTTAACTTCTTAATCTTCAGGATGCAATCTAGATATAATCAATTATTATATTTTTGGAAGATTGTGTGGGATCTGACCATTTTAGAGTACTGTGTGTGGAACTGTAGGTCTGAGAACTGTTATCACATTATACTTTGCTCACAGTAAAGATAATGCTTTCTTCTTACAGGCATTGTATTACTCTGCTTATTTTCCTGATAGATCTGTCATTCAGATATTGTATTTACTTATTTTTCTTAGTTTTATGCATTTTCTCCAGAGGAAAACAATGATTTAAATCAAGCCATTTATTAAAAAAGCAGTCATTCCAAATTATCGGCTTACCTGTAAATTCAGTGATTAAGATATTTTTCCCCTTGGGATATTTTGGCAGAGGAAACACAATTTTTTAAATGCACTTAATGCAATGGTATGATATTATGTTAATATTAGTTTAAAACTAACTGAAGTTTTATAGACCTTACTGAAGTTTTATAGACCTTATTTATAAAGAGACTTTTTTGATATAATATTTTCAATTTCAATTTAGTTGCTTAAGTGCTTTTCAGAAAGCTGATGTTATTACATCTAAAATTTGGAGGATATAAATTCATTTAGAAAGAACCCAAACATGAAAAGTATGCATATATTTATTATAAAGTGCAGTCACAAAAGGAAATTAATTTAGTCATTAATAAGCACCATGTTTCCAGTTCTGCAGCATTTGTAAATTGAATCTGCTTATGGTAAATAATGGTCTGCAGCATAAAATCTCGTTAAAATATTAGAGTAAGCAAGTATTGCGAACACTTATTTTCAGGTTTTTTATTTTGAGGGTTTTTTTTTTAATTTTATTTTTTTACTTTGTTTAGGAGCTCAATACTGTATGCAAACCCAGGGCACTATCAGAAGCTCTTCGCTCATTCCTGTGACAGCTGCATGCACAACTTGGAACTGATGACTGCTCACCCCAGTAACCCTGATGTTAATTTTAGCTCAATGTGTGTAGTCCAATCCTGACACTGCTCTTATCTGTTGTTTGACATTCCTAGGGGCCAGTGGATCCTGACTTTCACCCCGTTGACTCTAACTGAGTCTCCAATACAGCATCCTTGGCTTTTGCTCTACCTTTCTGCTCTCTTCTCTGGAATTCCTTGCCTTTAGGCAAATCAAGCGTCTGGCAAAGGGCTGTTATACTATCACTTCGTCAATTGCCTATTTTGTGTGTATCAGGAATGAGGGCAAGTAGTTTTCTAAGTCATGTTGCACAAGAGTCTGCCAAATATTTCAAATCCTGTGATCTCTGAGAATGCCTAGTGTACTGGAACAATGGAATAAACATTTTCTGTTAATACTGCTATTGAATGTAACTGATGGAGAGAGGGATTTTTGTGCTGGTCTTTACTCTTTCTCCACATTCTGTGGTTGTACTTGCTACTGAACCTTTAGAAATAACCTTTAATAGCACACAAAGTCAATGAGATACAGACTTGCTAAGAAGGAAAAAAACCTGTGCTCAAGTAATCTATTGTAATGCAATGTAATGCACTTGTCTGTGCATTTATTACTGCAGACAGAAGTGATGGCTCTACTTGTAGCTCTTGCTCTGCATTATTTTGGTTGCACAAATAATTCAGGCGATGGAGTTCCAAAAGATGCAAATATGTTTCAGATTTTTTAAACAGAGATCACCTGCAGTGGAGGATACAGTGCTACTAGGTGTGAGATGGGGAGATACACACAGAAAGGGAAGCATTGATTGTAAGGATTGTAATTCTAACACCTCTTGGTACATTACCACTAATAATTTGGAAGTGATGGAGTCAATCCTGTTCATGCTAAGAAGATGAGCACCAAGATTTTCTGTGTTTCTGTAAGCCAAATTTGGATGTATTTGAAATGTTTCAAAATATGGCAACTGTTTTGTTACTCTTGCTGGTAATGTAACCCTGAGTGTGCTTTTTGTGACAATGAATGGAAAAGTGATTGACGTAGTGAACGCCATCCCTTTTTCCTAGGGCAGCACTTGCACAAACCGAAAGCTGTAGAAAATGCTTATACCTACAAGCTCTTTTATTGCAAGAGGTGTGTGGACTGTTGTATTAGTGTCCATAAAAATGTTTGGTACTGTTCACCACTTACTGTGTTTCGTAGGATTAATGAGGTTACATTTTTCTTGGAAAAAAAACCCAGATTTGGACTATGGAGTTCTATAGCTTTGTGTGAGTGACTGGTTTAGCATTCAAATAACACCACTCTGGAGGTGCAGCAGTGGGTGGAGAAGGGCTGTGTGCAAAGCAGGCTCATATAGCACTTCTTATTCCATCGTGCTAGCCAAGGATATGAGTGCCAGCTGACAAAAAGATGAGGGGAAGATTTTTTTCCATCACAGTAAAAAAATAAAAGTGTCAGTAGGTCACGATAATAAAGCGAGGTTGTCGTGGGCTTTCTGCAACAGTAATGACATGTAAAGGTGTCTTAATAGCCTCTAGTTTCCTGAATTCTTTCTACACGATAATTTTAATCTGTTTAAGGAGATTATTAAGAAGGAGGAAGAAGGAAAGCTTGTGGAGCTACAAATTTTCAAGTACCTCCGAAGCTAAAATGCTGAGAAATGGATGAAAGCATAATTTGGTGATTCCTAACTTCTGAAGGATTGACTTAGTAGCTCTGCAGATTATTGTACTGGTAAAAAGGGAGACTGTAAAAATGCTGGGTTGTTAGATTTCTGTTCTAGTTTAAAAGAAACCCCCAAATTCACAAAAAATAATTGATGGAAACATATAGAATAACAATCCATCCATGTGTAATAGTGCAAAAGTACCTGAATGTGAGCTGCAGAGCCAAAAATTGTTTTGACGTCTGGAATTTGTATAACATTGTTCCAAGTAATTAATTCATTATCTCTTTGGGGAGGTATTGTCTTTTCCAGGTTCATGGAGAACTGATACATTCTGAAATAAGATAAAAAGGCAAATAGTCAGGACGTTACACTATTTGTTGTTCCTTGCACAATCATTTTTAGTCTCAGGAGATTGAGTCTTCTGTAGTGTGCCATTTCCACAATTTCCTGATGTTTAACAGTGCGGGCAATTGCAGAGTTCCTTCTGCAGATTCAAAATCAGATGTTAGGAGAATATTATGGGATATAATTTTAAAAATATCAATTTCCACAGTCATCCCACTTTTGTTTCCTTCAATTAAATAGTGGCGGGAATCATTATAGTACCTGTCAAGACTGCTTCTTAATTGAAAATTCTATTGAAAATCTAACTGCATGCCTTCTGCAAGGCTGTGGATTCAAGGAGTAGTTAAAGATATTTTCCATCTGATGCTCAGTGGAGGTGTTTTGTTGTGAAGGTTTACTGTGTGAAAATACAGGTAAGACTAAATAATCACAGAAAAAGGAGATTGATTTCCCACTTCTAATGGGTGCCTTTATACAGATCTCCCAAACACATTGTATTTTAGGACCATTTTTCTGTGGTTCCAAGATTCATTTAAATTCAATGGGAAAATTTCAGCTATTTTTCCAGATACTAGTGATCTTTACAGTTTATAGGCCAGAGCAGGACTAACATTTCTGACTTTTGAAGCATGAAAAAAAGCAAAGGAAACTTTATTTGGTACAATTTTGGAATCCATTGAGAGAAGGTTGCTAAGTGGAAACAATTGGTTGTGTTAGCAAAATTGTGCAGATAATTTGCATTCTTTTTAGTGCAGATAAACCACAGGTTTTTAAATAATAACGCATTTTCATTGGCAGTTTAATGGCAGCATTGAAACATCAAATGTGTTGTGATTACCGAATACCAAGGAGAAACTACCTTTTTGTGCACAGGTAACTAACAGACAAAATGCGCTTCAAAGTAAGTGTGCTTAAAAGCTGAGTTTAAAATTGTTATGCATTTTTATTTATGATTCTGAATAGATTTTTTTTACATATTAGGAAGCCTTTCAGCTTTTCCACCAGCAGCTAGCTGATAATTGCTATCAGACACCACTGATGCAAGCTCCTGTTGGGAAGCCTCTTAATGCACATTGAATTTGTATGTAAAGGGGAGGAATACTGCAAGCTATATAAAATGTCCTATTGATTTACTCATACATCTGTGCTTAAAATGTTTGAGTGGACCTAATGTAACCACCCCTATTTTCTAATAGAATGTAAAACTCTGTCTTTGAGAAGGCAGATTTAGCCCCGGAGTATCTGTCAAACTTCTATAGCAAACCATGCCGCTGACTGTTCATGGTCCAGGTGACTCTGACACCTTTCCACATCCTGCTAAAACGTGGTGTCCACTCATGACGTATAAATACACTTGGCTCTTCTGAGCATCCAGATGGTACAAATCCCAGTCTTGTGCTTTCTGCTCTGCTACAATGCTGTCACTGTCAGAAAGCAACGTGCCTTACTTGGCTTAGAAAGTAGCAAAGATGAGGTTTCATGGTAGCTCTAGGTCTTGGAACACACACAGCAAGGTGCTTGGGCAGCTCTGTGTGGACGTGTATTGTCCTTGGAATAAGGCTGTGATTGCTCATGGTAGAGCGGTTCTGAGACTTCAGTGAAGTCCTCAGAATCACTGGCTCCATTTGAATGGATATAAAAGTTTACAGATTGGGCCTTAAAAACTTTTGAGCTTTTTCCTAGACCTTATGCCAAATGTTAATTCTAATAATATATAAATAATGAAAATAAAGTGGAGAGGAAAGCTTATCTTAGCTCTAAGAACAGACTTTTGGAGGAATTGAGAGAAGACCTGTAATTTGAGACATTCTATATCAGAATTAAGCATGAACAAATACCTATCAAAACCCTGATTTTAATTTGTTAGTGTTCTCGATTTTGGCAGGAGCAGTCAATGTGTTAATTTCAGAGATGTCATTTTCAGGCATGGTTCACTATGTTATGCTTGGTTTGCTGTGCATGAGTTACCATCTGGATTTCGAGTTTTCTGCTTCCCATGTTCATTTTCCTAGCATGAGTTGCAGATGCTGGTTGACAACATATTCCCGCTGTCATTGCTGAATTTCCAGGCATGCCAGGATTGTTTGTGATTCCTGTGCCTCCCAGGATGAGAGGCTGCAGAGTTCCAGTGGGCTGTTGAGCTCCAGTAGGATGTTTCTCTCAAATACTGTGCCAGGATTTATGTGTGGTAAGTGTCCTTTAACATTCCATTCTCCCCTTAAGGTTTTTAGACTACTAGGAAAGAGTAGCTGTCATGGTGTCTCAGCCATTTTCACAGGCTGGCCTTACAGCATGCTTTCTTGGTATTTAATATGATTGTGTGATATGAGTCTGACTTTCAGAGACTTGGGAACAAGCCATATTCTAAACTGGTACTAAGGGCAGCCTGTTCTTTTTCTCAAGCCTTGTATACAGCTCTATGTGCCTCTATTGGATGGTAGATAACTGCAAGCTGAGCTTAGCAGGGTGAGGATTGTGCAATGTATTCAACACATCTGAGTGCTGCTCCACATATCAGTGGTGATGATGTGAATGTGATGCCCACTGTCTGCTTTATATCACTTGGTGCCTCTCAGAGCGTGGCCCTCCTCCTCTCCTCTTCCCCAAGACTAATGTATGCAGAGGAACACAGTAGTATGGTGACAAAGCCAGGTGCTTTGCTTGAAACAGCATCAAAAGGCTGCAGTTAGCCACATGTTCAATGAGCCTTGTTGGCTTTTTATTTCCACTCATCACATGTGGCCAATTCAGTAGGTAGCTGCTGTTTGCAGGCATCATTTCATGGTGCATTGCCTCTGAAGAACCAGCCACACGTGAAGAAGCCAGGCCATTTGTTCCTGCAGGTGGCAGAAATGTGAACTATTTGAGTGATTTTGTATTCACTGTTAGCTCTTTTCTACGTATTGCTTTGTCTTCTGGATTTTATCAGAGGTATGTCTGTATGTGTGTACCACTAAACTCTCTTCTTCAGCAGCAATTTCATCAAAGACTTTGCAAGTGATCCAACAGATATTTAAGGAGTTTCTTCATTGTTTCCAAAAAAGAGTTTATTTCTGGGATGAAATGGTTGGTAGTGCTGTTGTGTGTTGGGAGGGGGTGACAGCTGCATTACCCACTTCACAGTGTTGGTAGAAAGGAAACTTCATCAATATTAAGGAGTGGCAAGATGTTATAGTCGTGAAAATCATGCACACACACCAAGAATATTAAAAGCACAGCTGAAATAATTTTCATCTCAGAACACTGAAATGATGGGGTTTTCCCTATATATAGTAGTGAGACCTGAAGAGCACTAGCAGGCAAAAAAAGAAAGGTGAAAAAAACATTTGGTGAACGGTGTGTTTCACATACAGTGACAATATTTATAAAAATCTTTTGTTTTTAATTGATGGCCTTTAATGTTTTGGAAGATCAAGCTCATCCTTTGAAGTCAGGTAATCAAACACTCTGCAAAAAGGAGGACTATTCATTCACACAGTCAGAAAGACTAATGTAGAGAAAGGAGTTTAATTACAGGATACTTATCAAATATCAGATCAAGTGGACCAAAAAAAGATATGCAGCCCATGAAGGACTCTTGCATGATATTTTATCCCAGGAGCACTGAAAGCAAGGTTCTGAAACATGGTTACTGCAGATTCTGCTGCATTGACAAGGGGCTACTTAGGGTACTTAGGCTACATCATCTCTCTCTGCTTCTGAAAAGACTTACATGCAATGAAAGGAAGACAGAGGACTCCTCAAAAGTGCCTGTTAATTTAGGCCAAATTCTGGGATTCCTCATTAAAGTGGATTTCAGTTTTTTAGCTCTCTCTCCTGAAATTCCTTATGTAGGATTCAAGCTCTGTGAGCTAAAAAATGGAGGCAGTAAAATAGATAAAACATTTTTTTAGTTAGGTAAAGAAATAAGCCACAGTAATTTTATAACTGTAAAAAAGGTCTAAATCTAATATTCTATCATGCAACTTGAGAGGATTACTTAAGATTTTTTTTTTTAATCTGAATAGTATGGTAAAACATATTGCATGATTTTAAACAACCAGTGCAAAAATGGACAAATATGAAACAGAAAGATTTGCAATTACATTAGCATTGTTATTATTTTAAACTTTCTTGATATACACCTTTTACCTCAGGGTCTCAAAGTAATATGCTGATTATGGTCAGTTGCAGATTAGAGGACAGGGACACACTGGAGCAAAACCTACTGCACAGCAGTGACACCATGGCTCTACTGTAAGCCTTCTGTAAAACATCCATGCATTTACAATATGGCTAGTAAAAACCTAAATCTGGAAGTTATTTTGCATTATGAGAGTTTTGCCTCAGCACCCTAGCAATGTTGTTATTGTCAGTGAGAGCACAGAACTCCTCTCAGGCCGTAACACAGGCAAGTAATGCTGAGAATGTGTGCCACAGGACTCAGCCTCCTGAATTCTAAATTGAGATTGTGTTAGGATTAAAAACAAAGCAAGAACTTTCATGCAACTTGAAAGAGTCAAGAACTTTACAGTTGTACTTGATTTGGTATTTCCTCTCCTCTCTTCCACAATCCCATTATCTATAGAGGGCCCCAAGTGCAGTTTTGTTTCTGACTGCAAATTTCAACTATGATGTTTCTCTGCTCTTTGTCTCCACAATGTGAAATCATCACATCTTGTATCCATCATACCCTTAAATCTCGATTTTTGTCCTTTTTTTCAAACAAAGATGGTGATAGTTGTCCCAGTCAAGTTTATTTTCAAGTGTGAAATTTAAGGTAATTAATAAACAGGGATCTTTTATCAAGGAGCTGACTGCAGAGCTCACTAGAGGACTAATACTTGAGAAACAGCTGGTTTGAGAAATCAGAAACAGTGGTCAAAAGTAAAGTATTCTGTGATTCACAGGAAAATACTTTTGTCCTGACAGAAGCATTCTGGACATGTGGCCAAGCAAAGGAATGCGGTATTGCATCCACATAACCTGTACAAGGAGCCTGAACAGACTGTCAGGTGGGAATGCACTGCCAAGATGGGCTTTCAGATCCTGGGATTACAGCATGAGAGATTCCAAAGGAGTGGGCACCTTCTGGAGCTGGTCCAGGGTCCTTGTCCCTGGAGTCTGCAGACAAATCCAATCCAAATCCATGCTGACACACCACTGCTACAGCCAGGTAAATGTAGTGATATTCTGTGCATATCTCTGGGGAAGGGCGGCTTCTGGTGACATTACAGCACTGGGTGCAGTGGTGTGGAAAAGTGACACCTGTCTCTGGCCTGACAGCATGGGCTGTTATGCTTTTGCAATCAATCCCCTCAGGACCCTGAGCTGTGGCAGAAATCTTCCTGAAGCAGCTCCGTGTTCAAGTGCACTTCCCCAGCTCCTGCTCTGTGTAGGATGCCCAATCCTGGTGCCCAGGTGAGACAAATGTGCAGAACACCAAGTTAACACAGCTCTCTATTCCTTATGGTCGCAGTTCATAGAATATTGGGCCCTCTCATGGGAAAGGACATGAGAACACCTTAGATTCTTGTATATTTTTGTGGGGGAAGGAATAATTCCTGGAATGCTAGAGGCCCAGCTGTGGAGTAGCACTCCACTCTGGAGTAGCAAGTATGACTGATTGTAAAGCAAATGTTCTGGGTTGAGCTGCCTCCTATCCCATATATCCATCCCATATCTTGGATATGTTGTTATGTCTCACAGCTGAATCCCGCCCTCTTGGGCGGGAGCCTGCAGTTCCTGCCTCCTTTTTCCTTCTTGGCTGCTTTCAGCTCTTGCATCAGCTGGCTCGGCTGCTTTTGCCTTCTTCGCTTCGCTCTGCTTCGCTCTGCTCTCCGGCTGCCCCTGCCGCCGTTTTTCTTTCCCCCCCGCTGCTTCTGTTTGTTTTTTTTTTCCCCTCCTTCCTTTCTCTCCCCCTCCCCCCGCCAAGGTTTGAACCGGCTCCGGACCTGACCTGACCTGAGAAGTTGGAGAAGACCCGGGCCAGACAGAGATGCGTCAGCACCCTCCCCATCGTCACAGTAACCCGTCTTTTCCCACTATTCGGTGTTGGGGAGTGTATTTTTGTCAATAAACCGGTTTTTCCACTTTCCTCCGAGGTATTTTCCTTCCCGAACCCAGGGCTGGGGGGCGGAAGGGGTGGTGGAGGTTTGGTTTAGGGGACTCCTTTTGGAGGTTCTTCCCTAATTTACTCCAAACCAGGACAGCAAAGGTGACTGATTGCCCACTGTGTGGTTGAAGGACATTGCCATTCCTTGAGTAGTGTTTCAAATGAAAGCTGAAGCTTGCGTGAATAAATGGGAGCTTTTCATCTCTCCTTTTTGCTGTTACTTCTTACCCAAGAAGACAGTTGAAGGCTCCCATCCACCCAACCAGGCATAGACAGTAGATGACAGCTGCCTAGTAACCAAGACCTACAGAGGTTCAAACTCTCAGAAGAAGGGAGGAGAAAACCCACTTTTCAGGTTCTGGATGAAGAAATCAAAAGCACCAGCTATGACAAAGGAAAGGTAACGCTATCCTAATGGTATGACATGACATCAGCCTGCATTCCATTTCCCAAGCCCAGAGCTTTTTTGCATGGTTAGACCATAAGAAAAGACGCTCCAGGAGTATTAAAAAAAAAACACAACAGAAACAAACCAACATTTGGGGCTTTATTTTCTTAAAGTTTTCCACTACTATAAGCATCCATTCACTCCAGATGATGTCCGCACAGGATTACACCATGGTGTCTTGTAGTGCTCACTGTCATGCAGGCAGCTCTCTCATCATGGTGTCCCCCTGGAAGCAGCATAGGGAGCACTGACCTATAGTAGACAGCCTCCATTCCAGGTTTCTGACCCTTGAACCTCTCCTTTGCAGGTACCCACCTGCCACTGCAGACAGCAGCGCTCAGATCCAAAGCAGTTTGAGCACCCTGAGAACAAGGAGCAAATCACTACTTCTGATGATGTTTTGTTGTGGATGGTGAACAATGGTTCTGAAACAGGCAAATCCATCTTCACTGCTCTTTGGTGTTTCAACAGTACTGGGGGTGGGGGGAGAGTTTTCTTTTTTTTTTTTTTTTTTTTTTTTTTTTTTTTTTTTTTTTAATTGTGGGCAATGCTTCCTGCATTTATGTGTTTTCAATTCTAAAGTGTTACATGCTAACCTGTGCAGAGTGAAGGGTCACCTAATCTGGGAGGAAGGAGGGAGTATCTCAGACCTTGTAGCCACACTTCTGATACATTGGGTTAGCACCCATTTGGTTAACAGAGCTCCAGGCAAGTAAACTGAGGTGGCTGGGGCTGGAATTCCAAGATTTCCTCTCCTAAGTGTGACACAATGCGATACTGACCGAAAGGGACAGGCAGGACCTGGTATGTGCTCTGTGTTTGAGGTGTTAAGGTCTGGAAGAGGGCAGTGTGTGACCAGAACATACAGAGGAATCCTCAGCAGTATCAACCTTCAATAGCAGTTATACAGGATGGACTTATCTTTTTAATACCAAACAAAACATGCTAGTTATAAACCCAAAGATAAACTACTTTTTTTGAAAAGGATTCCAAAGCCTCATGGTTCTCTTAACCTAAAATTCAACTGCCCTGCTGAATATTTCTCTTCTGGATAAATATCAGAGGTGTAAGGTAATGTTCTATTAGAAGTGTGGCTGGGAAACATATTTGTGTACATGTTCTAAATTTAGCTGTCTGAAAGTTGTGTTCACATAACTCAGCTTTTCCAAACAATAGCAACAATATGGCTTTCGTGTTTTGGTGTGGTTTGCATGATTTTCTCTATTAGTCTCCTGTTAACTGAATGGCTCATACTGATCTTTTTGCATCACTGCTGGCTGATTGTGTTTCATAGATCCGAACAGAGACTTCACTCTTAAAAGATGGTCCTAGGAACCCAGGTACACTGCTTGAACTCTCTGAACAGTCTGTGTGACTTTTAACTGATGTCTTTATGTCACAAGTTTAATACATACATCTGTATTTATGTGTAAACGTTGAAAATAATTAAACTGAAATAGTCTTTTCAGACAACTGAAATGTAAATGCAAGCTAAACACAGAAAACAGAGACATGGCTAAAGTGCCACTGTAATAAGTTACCTTATTAGTGGTAGTTTCCAGCTGCCCTGAGGGTTCCATGTAGATTTTCAATCTATATCTTAATCTTCCTTCTTTACAGAGAGAAAGAGTAGCCTGTCTCACGTCTATATTTGGTGCAGAGTGCATACTCCACTGTGCTAGCACACCACATCAGGAAGGAATTTCAAATGCTCCCAAGGAATTTAGTAACAAAAGTCCTGTTGGCTTTCCTTACATGCATGGGCAAGGGAACATAGTAATCCTGTGTAATAAACCCTTCTCTTGCTGCTGCTGCTGCTGCTGCTGGAGCCTGAACAAGGGACTAATGAACCCTCTAATGCCTCTTCACCCTCCTGACGGAGCTGAATACCCTGGGCCACCGTCCCTGTTGACAACCTTTCAACTGGGCTGACTTGTGCATGTGCCACCTGTGAGCTGCTAGAACAGCTTCACTTTTGTATTCACCAGGGTGCATCTCCATAGGCTGTGCAGCATTTGTTTTGGACAACACCCAGTGAGAAAGAAATGTTGAGCTTCTCCAAGGGTGCTGATGGGGTAAGTCTGATTCTGTGGAAACTGAAGACCCTCCTTGCCATTTCTGCAGTAAACCTCAGAGGATGTGCTGATGTCTTCACCTGGAAAGTGAGAGAGAATAAGGCATGATCTCTTTGCAATCCACACTTGTGAATTGTTTTCTATTCTGTTTGATTTCTTTTTACCCCATTCAAAGGTTAAAATTTTTACTGTCTATATTTTGCCGTTATATTTACACACGAAGAGTCATCAAGTCATTTCCTTATGTCTTCTCTAGCTGTCACTTTAAGGAAAGATGTAAATCCCACTTGTATTTTTTATTGTCTGTGGCAGCTAAAAAATATGGTAGCAAGTAACTAATGTGTTTCAAATGGGAGAAATCTGTTCAGATAACTTGACTTTGAGAAACAGCTGTTAATCACTCAGAGTTGTCAATGGCTTCAGAATTATTGTAGGGGCTCATGTTCCCGTCTCTTTCTCTTCCTTTCCTTAAAGTGCTTTTTATCCTCTTCCTCCAGTTTATTGTTGTATGAAACCAACTCAAGGGTACTTGCAAGTAAAGAATCTGAAGAATCTTTCTTTCTCTTGCATGGGATTAGGTTTAACAAGGAAAGGAACTTCTTTCTGAAAGTGCTAATGTGTTAATCAATTCTCAGAACGAGAAATCTGTTTTGCTGCAAGGATTCTTAAGGGGAGAATCTAACAGCTCAGTTTTTTATGCTGCCCATCTTGAATCCTGTGCTATGATACCAAGATATGAAGAAAGAAGATTAGATGAGCCCATTACTGCCAAGCTTAGTTGTTTATTATTATCATTATTTCTCTATATCTGAAAACAGGGCAGTTACACCCTTTTCTAGAATTCAAGCCTAATGAATAAAAATGTAAGCATTCCATATGTGCTGGATACCTCTTTATCTTGTACCTAAGACTAGTAAAGAACTGGAAGACTTTTTTAAAATTTTTTAAATATCAGCTGCTAGAAAGAATGGTGTTTGTTTATGTAACACTTAGAATCTGGAGTTCTAAATTTAAAGGTTATATGAGCTTTCTTAAAATTAATGTGAAGGCTGAAGTGACATTTAACCCTAGTTAAATTTGCTGGATCTTTTCTGTCATTCAGTAAATAATAGCTATTTAGATGCTATTTATTATTTACAAGATCTAGGCACAAATGGCATGTATACTTTGTGGAAATCCTCTAAGATCCATAAAGAGGGATACAGGGAAGAGAGAGCTTTAGGATGAAAGAGTGGAACATGATAAATTGATGACCAGCAGACTGAAATGTTTTGGCTGTCATTGCTCCCCATGTCTGTTTACTGTATGGGTTTTTTTAAATGTTGTTGTCCTTGGAAGCAAACAAATAGTGATTTTTTGCTCTTACCATTGCACTGAATTAGCAGTGTTAAGTTGTTTGCTGGTTTCTTGCTCTCTGATACACTGCTGGTTTTAGAGTTAGCAGTGTTGCTTTATTTTCTTTCACAAGGATGTTCAGTGAGATGGAGATAACTTTCCTTTTGGTATTTTCTTTCCTTTGTGTTATGGTGCATTTTGGGTAGCTTTTTCTCTTCATGCTGATTTCTTAGTGTGGTATGAAGTGTCTTCAGGACAGGTGATGTAGGAGAAAGAGTAGAAAGGCTTTTGTTAGGGTGATGCACAGGAAGAATGGGAGTATAAAAGAGTAAAATTCTTTATTATACTTTGATGTTTTAAAATAAAATTAATCTGGGAATATTGTTTCTGGAACTGAAACAATACTCCAGGCAACATGGACAATAGTGTGTTCTTGAAACTTTTTTCTGGAGAGGTGGTTGTATTTTACCCCTTTGGCACTTTTTCACAGCTGTCTCCTAGCCCTTTATTGGGACTTCTATGCTTTCTCTTTCCATGGTGGCAAGGACAGGACAACCTCCTTTTGGTACCAGCATGGTCCTGGGCTACTTTAGAGCCACCTTTTCCTAAGTTCCTGGGCTCCCAACTGACAGGGAAATGCCTTCTGCCTGTCCTGCAGCCCTTACCTACCTGCAGCTAATGTCCTTTACCCTGGCTGACCCTTTCTGTCCCTCTTGCCCTGCTCACAGTGCCCGTCCTGCCTCCAGAAGGAGTGACTGACCCCTCACTGCTGGGGGGGAGCCAGCCCCATGTGGGTGCCCACTGCTCCTGGTGTCTGGGCAGACTCCCCCAACCTCAGGGCCCTGCTGGGGCTGTGCAGTAGCTTGTGCTCTGGGTGCAGGAAGTTGGTTTATGCCCAGCTGCTGTTTGTCCTGTCCCTCTGGCCCTCAGTAAATGAGGAATGTCTGCAAGGGCCACGCTTGCCTTCTGTTTTCTGTCAACCTTGTCTCCAGGGCAGCTCTCTGTAATAAAACTTCTTTCCATCTCAGTGTTAAGCAAGAGATGATATTCCAAGCTACTGTTCCCCACAGGCCATCCCTGTACTGTCTGATCTCTGGGAGGAGGCACCTTTGTCTCCCACCTTTGTCCCCTGACTGTTGCCAGGATGGTTTTTATCATTCTTGGTTTGAGGTTTTAGGAATACTGGGTTAGAATTTCAACCAGTTTCTCACCCTAGAAACTTATTCAACCAGCACAGGGTAAAAAGGAACTTCTTCCAGGAGAAAAACCTACCTCTTGCTCAATGCTTACCCTTGATGTGACCTCTATGGCTGCTGGGCTTTGATAACCTGGAAATGGTCCCTACTCAAAAGGTAAGACCATAGGAACCAGTAACAAACAAAAAGCACAGACTGGGAGAGGGCTGATGTCTGTGTCCCTGTTTTTGGTGGGGCAGTGGAAGCAGTGTTCATTGGAAGCACCTTTTTGCAGGCCTTGTAAGGCTCAGAAGTCTGAGGGATGCCTCCTTCCCTGCTTTGCTGTGTACCTGTTCTCCAGGGTGTGAGACCAGGAAGAAAGAGCAGACCCACTACATTTACAAACCAGTCAAAGTGAAGGACCTTGTGTCTTTGAGGCGCCAGGGAGTGAACTTTGGCTCTACATTTTCATAGTGCATCAGTAGCTCCAAAGCTCTCAACAGAAAGAAACTTGTCTCCAAGAAAGTCAGACCTTTTTTCTATGTATCACTATCAAAGCTGTGATTAGCACACTTTGCTTGCTACACATGACAATAGCCTGTGGATTGGACACCCTACATGTTGAAAATGAAGTGAATTTTATTGTATTTACCTCTCAAATCCTTTTTACGTACAGTTGTTTCAGATAATACGTGACATTATTTACACTAGAGAGACTTGATTTTTTTTCTGCTTTCCTGAGATTGTTTCCTTTCTTCCTTTGTTCAGTTTTGTTGTTTCCTGTGGACAGCTGGTGAATGTTCCTTTCTTCTTGTCATTCTTGTTCTCTTCTTTCACACAGCACTAGCAAAGGGAAAATATTTCTCTCTCCTGACACAAAGAGCCCACCTTTTTCTGCCTACTACCGGGATTTTTGTTTGTTTCAGACAAAGGAACAGACAGATAAGTAAACAAGACAGGGAAAGGCATGCTTGTTAAATTTTGTTCCCTTGGACGCAGCTGAAACTGCTCATCTTGCAATGCCAAAATCCTCATTTTTTTTCCTCCCAGGGTTATGTTCTAAGACATGTTTTGATTCCTTGATAACTTTTCTCTGTCACTACTCTGATGTTTCTGTCTCTACCTTCTTTGCTTAGCAGAAGATGAATAAATACAACATCCATGCATTTGTTATAAGATCTTCAGAATCACTTGTCTCAGTTGTTGAAAATTTGCTTATAGTCAACTTCTGGAGTGTGGCATTTTCCCCTTATTTCCAGCTGTCAGCACTATGAAAAATGATACTTCATTTAACTTGAGTGAATAACAGCTCTTATGTCTGGCTACCCCAGGGAGATGATGGATTGGCCCAACTTGTGCCATGAAAACATACACTTAGAATGCTCTTCTGAGAGAACAAAAACTCAAGGACACAATACCAAAATTGGTTTGAAACTGCTTTTGTAAGAGTAAAAAGAGGTTTGGCTGGTTTTTCTTAATCAGTTTTTCCAGCAGCCAGATGCTGTTGTCCTCAATGTGCAGTCCTGAGTGCAGGGTAAAAAGTCCAAAGTTGCTTGTCTGCTGGAATGTTTTTTTGAAAGCTGGAATAATTAGCAGGTTTTGTAGAATAGACCTATCTTCCATTCAGACCAAAATAGAGCTCTCTTATGTTTCAATTTTGAAGTTTTCTTTAGGACTTCTGTCTCCCAGGTTTTGTGTTGGGATTGAATATCGAATTTTTATTCTGCCATACCTATTACAGGAATAAATAAGAGTCCCAAGGAGATCTGTCGTACTTCAGTGGCAGGGTCCCTGGGCCTCTTACAGGTGTTAGAAAGAGTTTCAGAAAATTGTGTGATATTTGTTCCTTGGCTGGCAGTTTGAGGGTTCAAGGGATGAATTTTGCTTTGCCAAACCTGTTTTGTTCAGCACAAACCACAATGAAGGACTTCTTCGTGTCCAGTTTGAAACTCATGGTTTGAAGGTGATGCTCAGATAAAGATTATAATATGATAATAATTGGAGGGGAGGAGAAGTTAACAAAGAAAAAGAAAAATCACACCTTGGCCCATAAATCGAAATTCCCTGCAAGTAGCTTAACTTTCTTTTAATCCAAAGTATTTTAGAATTTGCCTCCAGATCTTGATTCCTTTGCAGGTGTGCATGTTCTTGTATGTAATTAGAGATCTAGTTTATATGAAAATGTATTTAAATGTTACATATTTTAAAACAAACTAAACAAATTTAGGGGATGCTTAGGGTAGACTTATGCATGTAGTTTCTTGGGTGGAATTGTTTTTCCAGATTGACCTGCAAGCCTAAACACCAGTGTCAATTTCTCAGCTGTTCTGTGGAAGGAAACCCAGCAGCTGCTGTCCCATAGTGTGGGCTACTTGTGGCATGCTCTGGACTAATGGCAATAAAATTAATATGTCAAACCAATATTGTGATCTAAATGTGTCTAATAATTCCCCACACTGAATAAAAAACTTAAGGAGTGTTTAAGCAGCTATTAGAGAGATCTTTCTTATGCTCATTTAGAACAAAATTAAGACTCTAGAAAAAAATTAAGGTTAAATTGAAAAGCAGATAAATTATCTTAATCTTAAGAATAAAATATTCCTTAAGAATTCAAGGTATTTGGTTTTCTTATATGGTTGTTATGGTCACTAGACCTTTAAGTATTTTTGGATTTAAAAAAATCCCATTTTGATTTAGCATTTGATTTATATACACATGCTCATCCTGTTTAAAGACTTTGATTCAACAGAAGAATCATGTTAAAGGTATATATTCAGTAACTAGTAAGTGAGAAAATATTTTACTGGTATAATGTGAAAATGTAGATTTGATGATTGCATATTTTTGAAACCTTGTATCACTGCATATGTCAGTATAGAATCGATGGTAATTTTTTTAGTAGCTGTTTAAATTTGAGAAGTTTTTTTGATTTGGTTAGCTGGTGTCAGGCGATGTCCATGGAAGAAGCCCTTCACACTCCAGATGGTGACAAAAAAGAACAGGCAGCTTAATGCTACCAAACTAGGGGTGTGTCAAATCTCTCTCAAGAATGATAAACTCTGTGGAGTTGTCTATTTTTAACCTCCTGTTCTTTCCTTTTGGCAGACTAATCAGTGTTAGCTGAGCCGTTTCACTGAATGAATCCAAGTGACTCTGGTGCTTTCTGAAATGAGCAGTGGACCCTGAGAGAGCGTCTCGAGTCTGCTTTGATGTGTGCAGTGCCATCGTGAACCACGATGTCAGATGAAGCCAGCTCGGAGCAGAAGCCTTCTACAACAACAGTCAGTTCAGTCGCTGTGCAGGCTGGGGATGCCAGTATTGTTATAGCTGTGCTCAAGGTAAGACAGACACTGCTGGCTGGTCCGCGCTTCTCTTTCTGCTTCTCCCTGGTTAATACTCCCTTTAAATATTCTGGGCAAATGAGTGGTTAGCATAAAATGATATGGCAAGGCCATTTGATTAGTCAATATCTAATAGAATTTTCTTGGAAGTTAACACTCGTTTCTGTTCACAATTACTCTTGGTGGCTTTTGGATTGTTGGCACTTTTTTTTATCAAATAGGATAAATAATTTGGTCAAAATATGTAGGGTCTTAGAGGGAAGGAATTCCTCTTACTCTGTTTAAAAAGAGTTACATGAAGAGTGGCATAAAAATGTTTTTAAAGCATGATGATTGTAGCCAAGCCTCCTTGAGTTATTTTAACCTGTACTGAGCAATAACTTCACACAATAAGTTGCTCTACAAACTCCACAGATGAGATATTTTTTGGGGAAAAAAAAAAGTCTAAACTTAATAATGAGTCGTTCTTTTTGAAAGATGTGAATCCACAGTCCCATGCGTTTCAGTAAAGCCCTTGTGTGCAGACAGTTGTGCTTATAAGCACCAAAAGGCATGTTTTGTGAGATGGAATCCACACCTTCATTTGGCACAAAATTCGGCATTGAGAGTAAATCTGGATGCTAGTAATGAATCCCAGCTGAAATTTATTGGCAGTTTGATGTTTCATTCTCTAGGCAACCTGGAAAACGTGCTAGCCTCAGCCATTAGAGTTTGTTTGTAATGCAGAATTCGGTGATAATGAGTTGAGTTGTCACCTAATTCAGGTGATTATTCAGGATGGCTTACCTCAGTTGTAGGAAGGGTTTTTTTGAAGTCAGTTTTCACCCTTCCTGTGAGGTGGTCTGCTTTTGCGGGGGAGTAATTTCATTGCAAGGAGACTCAAGTGGAGGGTGAAGTCATTTATTTTTCCTCTCTGTGCTGTGGAACCATGCTAGCTTCCAGCGACATCGCAGCTTTGGCCCTTATCAGCATACTTTGGTTCCTGTTCCAAAGGCTGTTAATGTCCCTGCTGCTACTTCTGCAATGTCTTGTTCCATATATTCACTATACGCTCGATCTGTGTGGTAGAAATAAGATCTGAGGCTATGGTTTTTGCATCTGCTCTAAAATATTTGTTACTTCTGCCTGCCCCACTCACCCACCAATTTCACTTGACTGTGTCATCTTCAGCTGAAAGGGGAGAGAAAAATTTTGGCTTGTGATAATTTTACTCTTCATGGGCAAAACCAATGTTGGAGCCCCTTCTGGGTAGCACTAGTCTGGGATTTTGTTATCTGTTTGAAATGAAGTTTATACTGTATTCTCTGTGACTTCATTTTCTGCATGGTCCCTGTGCTCCTATGACCATGTATGTGTGAGCTGAGAATGTGAGTAAATAGATCAAGGAAACCTTTTCTGAAGGCTGTCATTGTTTGCTTATTACAGTGTGGAAAATGGGTGAAGCTTCAGCTAGCTGAATCAACACCAAATATATTAGAAATCGGCAGCAATCAAGATGAGACTAAAAAGCTACTTCAAGACCATGAATTCCTCCTATCCAAGCTGAAGGTAAGATATGATAAGGGCACAAAAAATTCCTCAAGTCGTTCCAGTTCAGGTACAAGAGCTGATGTAGCTGCCTGTGCCTCCTGTTGCAGTATGGTGGTTAGGTTAAACACCACATAGAAACAAATATGTTCAGCCTTTGTCAGTGTAGCAGATCTCCGATGGTCCTTGTGGGTTCCTTCCAATTCAGGATATTCTGTAATTCTCTGGAAATTAGGCCTCTTCACAGGAAAAAGACGCTGCACAGCAGCAGTAAAGGCACAGTTTTTTCTGCTTTATACATCAGTGTCAAGTGAAAAAATCTTATAGTCCTCAGTAACTGCTAAATATAATGGAATGTCAATTCATTTTTATAATTCTCCAATGTTGTGAAAAGTTTATTTTATAACAGCTGTGAACACAAGCAAGCCCCTTGTAAGCCTGAAGTAGATATTCCACAAACCTTTTAATTGAATCTTAATTGATGTGGATTGGGAATGATACTGTAAGGTTAAAACAGCTTGTCTTCATCCAGGAATATTTTAATTAAGTAACAGTCCTAAAATCAGATTTTAGGACTGGTGGCATTTGGATGCTGAGTGACAGGCTTGCATGAAAGAACTGAATAATTTTATATGTGGGTGTTTCACACTGGGAGAAGCCTGAAGTCACCTAAAAAGAAGTTTTGTTTTAATGTTTTGATAGGGCAGGTTGACATTATATATGTAGATAAAGAATTTCCTCTAACATCTTTAAAGCTATGAACAGTAACTTACCTATTTGATTTTTGGGGGGATTACATAAACTTGATATCTGAAAGAACAAACGTTATTTGGATAGGATCAAGCATTGGAAGCACATACCAAAGATTATGTGCTTCCGCAATCATTAAAAATGTCCAGTGAGAGTGAGGTAATTCAATACAGTATATAGAGCATGTAACTAATACACTGCATTGTGTGGATTTTGAAGAGTATGAAGAATAGAATTATGGAAAAACCCACCAAATACCAAAAACCAACCTAAATACCCAAATACTAGAGACAGGTAGTTGTACTTTCCTTTTTTATGTAAGAGTCCCATCTTTACTGTCACTAGTGCAACATTCTGGTGTTCTTGGAACAAGTTGCTGTGTCCTAGTTGAGCAATTCAGAATTAGCTGAGTTGTTACACATTGATGACAGGAAAAAGCTTATTGTTTTTCTCCAAATTTTCAAAAATAAATATTAATGAGTGGAAAAAGAAAACAGAGTAATTCCCATCTTTGAAAGAAACTCCGATTTTTGTAAGAATAAGTTTCAAATAGCATCTTAATATTGAGTCAGATCAGACAATTTATTATGCATAAACTGCTAAAGAATACTTGTCATCCAAATAGATTAGGAGCAAATAGTCATTATTTCATGTACATGCCTGTGGTCCTTGCAAAATTTGGCACTGAATAATGAATATTCCATAAAAGAACTAAGTTCAAAATGACTACTTCTTCCACAGTAATATGAGCTGAGCTAATAAGGGACTGCAATGTTATAATTCTTCCTGGCTGTGCATTTTTCAGCCATGACCATTTGTGACTTATAGTAAGCTGTTAACACTTGTCAGTAATTACACAGTCTTAAGTCACTAAACCCACTCGTAAAAAGTTTTTCCAAGATTGATTCTCAGGTTTTGAAATACTGTTTATATCCTTTTCCACTTAGCCTTTGATAATGAATTATGCCTTAGCTGTGTGAAGATAGGTAAGATGCAGTTTGAATTTTTTCTCCATTTCTTTTTTATTGTTGTAAAAAAAAAAAAAAAAATCTGGCAGATACCTATACTTGATATGCATATGTTTAACTTTGCTGATTAGACTAACCCAATTCAAAATTTAAACTTTCGCATGTCAGGCAAGAATTATTGAATGAGCAATGATTCAATTATGAAGCAAGTCCTGCTTCGGGCAAGATGATTCATATTAAATACGTCTTTGGAACCAGTAGGGATGAACCTATCATCTCTTGGAAGATAATTTATGGAATAGTTGTCCATTCTGGCATTATCTCATGTTCTTCTGTAAACTTCTTCTAGGTTTTGGTCACTCCTTTGCTTTTTAACTTCATTATTCTATCCCAGTGTATTTATTGCAAGTTGTAATCAAAATATTCAGTCCGAAATCTTTTGTCTGCTTAATATGTAGAAGATTCACAGGTAAGGACAACATCTGGCACAGTGATCAGTTTACAGAGGTTCTGATGCTAGAGGAAAAGGAATGTAACCCAGCTCAGTATTTCAGGGAATTGCTTTTGACTTAGCAATGCCAACAGGGTTAAAAGAGCCCAAACAGTTTGACACTTAGTAAGGCAGATGGTACTTTAAACAGTAATTGGAATAGACTTGTTGAAAGAGTAAACAGTAATTTCTAGAACATTTTTAAAGTTGTTTGAATGTTCAGAATTATAGTGAAAAAAGCTGATATTTGTTCTTCAGGGCCCTAGGGAAAAACATATCCAAAATACGTTGCTTTGATGAAATATACTCTGGCATATTTATTATTGATTTACCTTTGTTCCATTAAATTTAGGAATTGAGAACATCCTACTACTTAAACAAAAAGCAGAATACAACTTTTGAAATGGGCCTCACTTCAAATGTTTATGGGTTAGGAAACAGATGTGTTATTATTAATAGAGTTGAGAGAATAAATGTTGAACAGGAAAGATTAAAATTGAGACTAAACAGAGAACATGTATACATCCAGCTAAAATTCCCCTCAGTAGCATCATCGAGTATGTTCTGATTCTAATCTAATATATTCTGTTTCTGTTTTGCTAAATCAAACTATATCAGCAGTTTTGTTGAAACCATCAACTTATGTCATGTCATGCAGGTCTCTTTCCCAGTATCTGCCTCGTCCTTCTTTAGGTAACTTTCAGCAGGTTTATATGTTCTGGAAACATGTATATGTACATTTGGATGTCTCATTCTTCACAGTTTAAAAAGAGAAATTACAAGAAGCAAACCTATAAAACCTGAGACAAAACTTCCAGGAGGTAAAATTGTATAGATTGCATTTTGCATAGACATTTCTCTGCCATTCTGCTGTTGTTTCCAACAGAAGTCTACCTGAAGGTAATGTGATTTCTTAGTACTTGAGTCCCTCAATATCAAAACTCACTGGATCATCTGGAAAAAAAAGAAAAAAAAGGAAAAAAAAAAAGAAGTGTGTGTGTGTGCCCATAACAATGTTAAAATTCCCATTATGGCATTCTTGGTTTGATTCCAAAGTTCTGGTTTTTATCATGAGAGAGATGCAGCAGAACAGCCACAAAACTGAAGTGAATCTAGCCCATAAAAAGTTTAAAGCCACCACTGTTATTAATTTGGCTCCTGAACCTGAGAATTGCTCCTAATTATTTTACTTACTTTAATTCACAGAACATAAATTGCAAAATATTAATTTATATGCTAATAGGCAAGAGAAAAAAAATTAGAAAAATACATTCTTCAAAAAGCACTAATTTAAAACACTAATTTTTTTGCATTTGATATCTTGTAAATAAGCCTTTCAGTTAGCTCAAGCAGAAATTTTTAAAAAATGCTTATTTTTCAGTAGTTTTGTTAAGGAACAAATTATTTGTTTATATTTTCTGAATTATTGGCAATTAATTGTTAAGGTGCCCAACAGTACAATTAGCAGCAAAGTTCAGCTGCATTTTTATCAAATCAGAGCTGATTCTTGATTTGAACAAAAACAAAAAAAAGAAAAAAGTAAAATATAATAAATACCCTTTTTCAGTGTTAGTTCAGCTCACTCATCAATTTCAATATTTGTATGAACAAAATTCCCACCAAAATAGTATTTGTCTTGAATCAGCTTTATGACTATTTTCCAGGTTTCTAGTTAACAAGTGTGTTGGATCATCTCAGCACTGCCTTTTAGCACTGACTAAAGGTTAATTTTAGCAGCGTCTCAGTGCTAAGAGAACGGGAGGGTAGTGTACACCTCTGAAAATTCCAAGTTATGCAGTCAGTGTACAACAACTCTGGAAAGACAAAAGATAATTTCCCCCTCTCAGTCCTTGCTCTTTTAACAGAAGGAAAACTACCCAAATAATGGACTGTGAAGAAAATAATACAAAAAGCTATTCTATCCAACAAAACTTACATAAAAGACTTTTCTGCCTTTGCTCCAACATCAGAGGCCAGTGTACCCTGAGAAGGAGTGCAGTGAGAGGTGTGGCTGCCCAGCAGCTGCCTCACCAGTGAGCATTCCTGCTGCAGGGCTGGGATGGCACCCACCCAGTATCCCTTCTGTCCATCTGAACCAGAACACTCCTCCCTTTAAGTGCTCTTCTTTTGGTATGGTAGCATCAGACGTATCATAAATATTAAATAGAAACTGAAATTGGTTTGTTGTTTTTAGGGCAGTGCTTTTCTGATGTGGCTTTACAGACAGCAACAGAAGTTGCATCTCTGCACGATCCTTTTTGCCTACATGCTAGGCATTCCTTGTATTGTCAAGCTTCATTCCAGCTTCTCAGAGTCCAAACAGAACTCTACTCGTCTATTTTTTTGTGTGTGTGTGTTCACAGGGAATGAAACATGAGATTCCAAAAGTGTTGGAAATAATTTTTAGGTCTTTACTGGAAAGGTCTGTTAAGTTCATTCAATTGATAAAAGCCTCATTAAAATTCAGGTTTCTGTGTAATATTTTGTTTTCCGTAAGTCATCATTTTTTTGGATGGAAATATGCATTTTTTTCCTCTTATTAAGTTTGCTTCTAGATCAAGAGACACAAGTTGGAAAAAAGAAAATACCAATAGGATATTAGGAAAAAGTTTGACCATGAAAAGGATTTCATTCTAGAACAGGTTGTGCAGAAAAGTTCTGGAACTCCCATTGTTAGGGATATTTACGACTTCATGGGCTAAGTCCTTGAGTAACAAGAGTAAGGAGTTAGACAGATGACCTGAAAGAGTCCTGTCCAAATTATTCCTTGATTCTGTGTGGATGAAAGGTTTTTATTTCAAAGATAAAAAGCAGAAAACTAGTAATATCAGTCTACTTCATTAAAAAATAAACTATTGCCATATGTAGTATATAGAAACTAACAGAGTTGAGGATTTTTTCTTTAAATTCACAGTAACTAGTGGCTTTGACAGTTGTGGGAAGCATATTTTTAAACTCGTGGCAATAAAATCTTAATATCACCTTGACCACCTTAGGTATTTGCACTGTTTATCAAAAAAAGAGTAGTTTCCTGTAAAATATTTCTCTCTTTTATTTTTTATTAGTCTGTCTTCTTAAAATGTAACTGTTTCTGTTGCTGAGGAAACAGACAACATGACAACTCTTGTGATACTATATTGGGGTTTTTATAGCATTACAGGAGCTATTATTTGAAGGCAATAAAATACACACCTGTTTAAAATGATTGAACCATATTCAATCCGTGCTAAAGAAAAAATTAAGTCTGTATTTGAAAACTTCCATTAATCAGTTCTAAATACTAAAAGACTGCTACACATTAACAGTTTCATTATTCTTTTTTCTTTTAATTTTTATGTACACTAGTTTTACATTTTATTAAATGCAGCAGTTTGGTTTGCTTTAACCTTCAAATTTTCTTTGGTTGGATTTGAATTCATCTCATAGTAACTGAATTTTAAAAGATGCAGGAAGCATGACTGATAACCATTGAAAACTATTCCAGTTTTCTCTGTGTCTTAGGGATTAGCTGTGCCTCACAACTAATCAATTACTAGAAAACAGAGCCTACTTGTCAGGGATATATGGTAATTAACAACCTGCTCAGGAAAAAAGGCTTCTAAAAGAAGAAAATCTACTTCTGGGTCCTATACCATTTGTGTAGTATTCATCTTGCACAGTTAGGAAAGATTTAGCATTTGAAATGTCTTTTAAATATGTTGAAGCTGATGTAATATTAGGATAAAAGCATACCAAGTTTTATTTCAAAATATAAAATAGTCAGCTCTTTAAAATGCTAGTCTTTGCCAAGAAATTGCAAGTGGAACTGCCTCAGATGTCACCTGGTTTTCTACAGTGTGTTCAGAACAGCTGTGAAAGTGGTCTCATCATTTTGGTAAAATTAACCTTCTAGTGACTAGCAGTTTGGGTATAAAGTTCTGAGAGTATTTTACCTCTCTTTTTTTTAATGTCAGCATTGTCATGATTATAATGCTTCTCATTAATGCATATTAAGATGTTGAGTTAGTGAAGAGATTATCAATATCTCATATACTCATTTAATTACTGTTATGTTTGTTACAAAGCTGGTCTAGAATGTTAATAATATCTCATGTTGGATAATTAATGAATACCACTTCTTTTACAGAGTTGTTGTGCATGTAACAATTTTATGCCTCATCAAGAAAAAAGCATCATAAAGGCTTCTCTTAGAATGCTTTACTTTATCAACTTTTTACTCAGTACTATTAATGGCCACTTAAATTGCCTAATAAAAATTTCTTTTCACATTGCATATTGATGTGGTAGCACCTCTAATAACAATAAAAAGCTTTATTAAGTTTATTAATTCATGCTCATGATAAAACCTAGGGTGAGGGTTTGGAATAACGCAGAGCAAATGTTAATCAATTTTTCTGACAGAGTAAAGATTTGTAACATAAGCTGGAAGTGGGCCAGCAGTTATCTTTCTTGTGGTGAGATTAATAAAAGGAATGAAACACAGTAGAATTATTTTGACAATAGAGCATTATTATTTGGTGGACAACTTGAGCAATGCAGCAAGCTGAACTTGAAGTATTACATAACATAGGTGTGGTATTTTGGAGAATATGTGCTTATGTTCAAACCACTCTTGTCTGGATTGCATCGTAGTCATCAGAAACTTATGAGTAAATTACCTCACAAACTTCTAAAACTTCTAATGTCCAGTAATGTAATATGATGACATATGAAAGAGGAATCAAAATACCTGCACTGCTACCACTTCCAGGAAGACAGATCTGTGTTTATGGAGATGTGAAAACATCGGAGTGTAAAAATTAGAGATAGCATGATAAATTCTCTTAACTCCTGTTTGTATGTGGACTTCATAAAAGTATTCCCCCTTATGTGCAGATGAAATTCAGAAGCTTGCTATAAAACATGCAGATAGCTACCCTCCTACTACTAGGAACTGGAAATAAAGCAGGGGTAGGAGGTTTGTGGCTCCTGTACAGACCCACTGTAAAAATATCCTGACACAAGTATCAGAACAGTGTTTGGGACTTTGTGTCCAGGTTTCTTTTTTGTTGTTGTTGTTTAGTTTGCTATATTTCCATCTCAGGCTTTGGAAGACAAGGTATGGGACCTGCTGCATGAAGCAGACAAGGTTGCAGAGGAGAACAAAGAAAAGAATCAGGTTTATGATGCCATGGCAGAGACTCTTGGGGATGCATGGGATTCCCTCATCATTATGTTAGAGAAGCGACAGGCACTTCTGGAACTCACTTCAGTGTTCTTTGAAAATGCTCTGGAGGTTAGTGTTTAAATCAAATAACTGTTAATTTGAAGCTGCCTTCATCTCACTGCTACTCTGACCACTGCAATTTTAATGTGTCTTATATTGTTCATTATGTTCCTAAAGATTGAGGCGAACTAGAAAATTAAAATCTTGGGATGCCTCCTTCCTTTTCCACCTTTAGGATAGTACAGAATAAAGCTGAACAAAAAACCATGTAGACTTAGGAAATGTTTTAGTCATGATGTCTCCCAAATTTGTACTTGACAGAAAATGCCAGTGAAAAGTGGAACTGGACCATATCCTAAAATATGTATTTCAGTGGCTATGGACATTCTGCAGAAAATCTTTCATTCCTTATGACGAAAAATATATGACATTGAAAAAACTTATTCTCAGGTGCCTTCACTAGTGCACACTGATGATTTGTCACTGAAGGTTTTACACCAAAATATCCATAAGGCTATTGTAATTCCATAAAGCAAACATTAGTCTAACTTGACAGTCCTTTACCTGAGACTGATGTACAGATGGACACAAAAGGACAGCTGTGTGATCCCTGTTTACCCATTTCTCTCTTATCCTAATTCACTGGTGCACACAGTGAGCTAAAGAAGAGAGGGATTTCATACCCTGCCGGTTTGTGCCCACTCTGTGTTGCCTCATGATCAACTGTCCACACATCCTGGAACTCAGAGTTTAATAACTCTCCCTGATAATTTTGTTTCTATAGTTTGCCAGTGCCACCTATAAGTTGCAGAAGCAACCGTGGGGTTACTAACGTCCTAAGAAGTCCAAGATCAACAATCTACTAATTATTGTGTCCTGATAATATGTATTATCAAAAAAAATTAGATTTAGCATAAGGTTTTGTAGGAAAGATGACTCACAAAGCTGCAAACTATAATTACAGATTATGTCAACTAAAATCCTTCAATCAATCAGTACCTCACAGAAAAAACGACTCAGAAGGTGCATAGAGGCCACAAAACATCTGTACCTAGCAGTCCCTAAAAATGCCTTTCTCCAAGAATTTACAAATTCTCATGAACTTTTCCCAATAACACAGACATTATGATGTAGTTATGCAAAACAAAATTATAGTGTGCTTCTCCCTATCCTTTGTTTTTTTAATGCAGTTTGCTGTTAAAATTGACCAAGTTGAAGATTTTCTGAAAAATGCCAAAGAGTTTGACAATATTGAGTCTTTGAGAGAACTGCTTCTGCAACAAGAGCATCATACAAAAGGTACAAACACTTCTGATAGCATGTGGTTGTGTACTGACTTCTTGAGGGAGTAATTTTATTCTTTCTATGCATATTAAAAAAAAATCTTATAACACATGCACAAATGTTCTATTTAGAAAAATATAATGATGAAATAGATTTTAGCAGACTTGCTGAAAGATACGAAGCTCCTGGTTTCAAGCTAGCCCTTGCATCTCACTTTTAACAGCTTTCCTGGAACTAATCTCATTATATGGCTACTTCAGACACCTTTGCAATTCCATATGGTTCTGCAATTTTTATAAGTCTTAAGACTCAATCTTGGTAATTTTAATCAAAGTTTGCTATATCATTACTAACACTTTGCAGTATATCAATCATACTTTATTATTCACTAGTGGAGCACTAGCTAAAATATTTTTAGCCACCTTGAACGCCAGGTATTTTTCCTGAGAGGCTGAATAGAGAATCAAACTTAGATAACTATAATGTGGGTTTTGGGTCTTCCAAATTGATCTTCATGGGAGCGAAGTGCTCACTGCATACCAATTTAAACTTGAAGTATCTGGCAGCAATTTACTGCTGAAAAGATGGTCTGTAACTGTAAGGATGAGATGAAATGGTTTGCCAGAGAAAGACTGCTTTGATGGCAGTAAGCCTTCCCTCAGATGAAGGAAAGTGGCTGCAATTTATTGACTTCTTATTCTACCTTAACCACATAAAATTTTGCAAGCTGATATTTAGCTATTTGATAAAAACCAGTGCTTTCTGCAAGAAGGATACCCTCTACCTGGTCCAAAGAAAGGTGGATGAAAATACAACCCTCACCAAGTATTGACTCTACCAGTATGTGATAAGTAGTTTATCACAAATACTTATCATTCTGGAATTAAAGAAGAAGAAAAAAAGATTTTGACACAAATGCACTTCAAAATGGAATAAAGAAAGGTGAATACTTATGAAATATATTTGTTTACCCATTTCTATATGTTCTATATCTGTTTCGGATGGGCTGAAATTAAACATTTCTGATTAATACCACATTTCTGGAAGGCTTGTTGCAGTAACCTCATGGAAACTAACCTCTCATTAGCCCTTGGTGAGTGAAGAACTAGAGGCCTCCCACTCTGCTTCTTCTCTATGTGTTCTACATGAAAGGTTCTTGAATAATCAGCACAAGTACTCAGCTGGGAAGATCCAAGTTTCAGGGGGGTTGTTTCTTGTTGTTTTACTGGAAGCTCCTGGCAAATATTTCTTTCTTTGGACTTTTTTTTTTTTTATGTTGACCTTGCCACTTGTATTAGCTTGTCTCCCCTTCTTCTTCATTCTGTGCCTAAAAAATTCTCTTTTCATTTGAAGGATTTATAAATATTGATCATTGTCTATTTAAGAGACTTTGACCTATAGGACTTTAAGGAATTGGAATGAATACAGACATGTCACTAACAGATCATTAAAGTTGAGTAGTCCACTGAATTTTAACCCTGAATTTGTCTAGGTAAAGACTATAGAAAGAAGGTAAGAATTCCTGATACCCCTGACTTATTTATAAAAGCCCCCAGGCATGAGAATATCTTTTCCCCAATGCCTGTGAGGAATGTAAAGACTTAAACTTAGCTTGCATCACTAGTGAAAAATTGCAGAGGGTAATGACCCACACAGGAAGCATGGTAGAAAATTCTGCTTCAGCTTGCCCATGAGTTGGGAAACCATCAAGAAGAATTCAGTTTTGAGAAAACAATGACATTTCTTGGTTTTGCTTTAATGTCTCTCAGTACACTATTATATGTGTGTGTGTATATTTGTTTGTGTATACACCAGTGTACCTTTGTAGGTTTACATAAGAGCTGTCCAAATTGGAATATCTTAGTGTATCTGTGTCCTCAAAAGTAAACATTCATGTTCATACAATGCATGAAAATACCTTGTGCTCATGTATGCAAATAGATAGTTTGAAAGGTACTTGAGTAATATTTGAATATGGTACTGGAATCACAAAGCACTCTGGGCTTTTTCCTGATGAAATTCTGTTCTTACAGAACTCCTGGAGAAGTCATTTGCTCTTTTAAACAAAAGCCAAGACCTAATGCAATTCATAGAAGAATTCAAATGTGAGGGGCCAAACGCAAATCCGGAGCTGATTCAAGGAGCCCACAGCAGCTGCTTGAAGATTGACAATCTCCTTGAGATGCTGCAGGACAGGAGACGGCAACTGGACAAATTCCTCCGACACCAGCGCCAAGGACTGGAGCAGGTTCTGCAAATTTGTTTGTGGCACCAACAAGAGAACCAGGTAAGACAAATAATATCAAGGGAAAACAGTATAAGAAACAACCTAGCAACTGTTTTACAGTACAAACAGAAAAGCAGCTTAAACATATTTATTAGGCCAATATTTCTGGACCACTTCTGTTTGAGGAAATCCTAACTTTGGCATGTTTGTTTAACGGGAGTTAAAGGGACACAGAGAAATCAGAGTACTGGGGACATGCTCTGCTGCATGGAATCCAAGAGCAGATTTTTGCTCTTTATGTTGCTTCTATTTTGCTAGGCACAACTGTGTAGTCTAGAAGGACGCACAATCTCTGTGTTGTTTATCCCTGATTACCAGATTATCAAACACTGAAAATGCAACATCTCCCTTTGATCTCTAACTGGAGTGTGATGATCTGATAGTCATGGTTGTTACATGTTTCTTTTTCAGAATTTTCAATGTGTGAAAGCATATTTATTTTACATAGCTTCCTTTATGGAAGTGTCAGCATCACATTTTCTGCTATCTCATTAATGAAAATCAAAGGCAGACTGGCCTATTTTATGCATGATTAGTTACCTTTGGAAGAAGAAAGTAATTAACCCAGTCAATAATTATTGTAAATGAAAGATAAAATCTGAATCTTGGAACAAGCAGGAGTGATTTTAGATTTCAAACAATCAAGGAAAACCACTGTCTTTTTCAAACAACTGTGTTAACCTTGTCTCCTTTCCAATCCCTTCAGCAAAATCACTGGAAGTGAAATTCTGTGGATTTCTTGCTTACAAAGCAAATTCAGAATTCTCAGCCATTCCATCAGAGCTAAGGTAGCACAATGAAATCACTCAGAGGTATTAGCTGTAGTGGAAGCCAACTGATAAAAATCACTGTAATGGAAAGGAATATTGCCAAGTGGTAAAGGAGTGAACACTTTTTTTATAACATGGTTGAAAATTTACTTCTTCCTCTGCCTAACATTACAGAAATACTGGTTTGTTTTGCTAAACAGATACAGATACATGATAACCCCCCCCCCCCCAGCCCTAATTTACAAAGAGATTTTTATTTCCCTTTTAGCACTGTTTTTATTGTCCATTCCATTTATTTGTATTTTGATGAACCCATAGCAAATGTTCTGTGAAAATGTGCTTCCAGGAAAAACATTTCAGTCAGTAAGTAGACATCTGGAGGATATGCTCAAGAAATGAAGGCTTAGTATTAAAAGAATTTTCTTGCTTCCCTAGCTCTGTTGGACTCGTAATGTGAATATTTTTTTATGTGTAACCGAAAAATATTTCCAACACATTTTAAAGGTTTTTTAATTTTTTAATAATTGCTTAAATTTATTAAAAATAGCATGATTCTACATGAGCAGATAAAACAACAAAAAATTCTCTAGTGGCCTATTAAAATCTGTAGTCCCTAGAGTACAGAAATTATAAGTATGCTGCCTATGATCTAAGTTTAGTGGTGATTTTCCAGACTGGAAAGACTGGAGGAAGTCCTCTTGATACCAATAACTAATTCTGGATACTATTTTAAAATGTGGAGCTTTACTCAGGAATTCTTGCCATGTGTTGTTTACAAAGAAAGTGAGAGTTACCTACTATGAATCAAACAGATATAAATGCAAGTAATTCTGAGGAATTCAGAAGATATAATTGTATACTGCATATGTTTGCTGCATATACTTGCTGAAAAAGTTAGTGAGATGTAATAAATTTTTAAGTCTCCATAAGATTCTTCCACACAATAGTATCCCATTGTCTTTACTGGGTTTTTCAAGCCAGGGATGGAGAAGTTCTATTAGGTCAGAAGTACTCAGATTTGTAGTGTTTTACTGTATGCAAATATTAAAGTTACTGTATATCAAGGGAGAATGTACAATATTTTTATGGTATCAAAAACATGCATTTAATCTATGCTTGGCTGTAACTTGATTCTTCTGTTACTATGTTAATCTACAGTCTGGTCATGCTTGATGAATACATTTTTGTCTGTTTTTTCATATATATCCACTATGTGCTTACTTTGTCATTAGTCCTTTCCTTCTGCATTTGTTATCACACAAATGCAAGCATTTAAATAGAGGCGTGAATATTAGGAATGAAAAATGAAAGGAATGAAAATGTGAACTTTTTTTGCTATTAAACTGCCTTGTACATATTTATAAAAAAGAAAATAACTCCTCAAATTTCTCACTGAGTTCTTTCTATTATTTAATTAGGTAACATCTTGGTATAAGAAAAACATAAGAGATTACTTTCAGAAGCAAAACTTAGGCTCATCACTACTGGAAAATGAAGAGTTACTTCATGAACTTGAAGAAATGGAAGTCAAAGTGAAAGTAAGAATTACCATAAGTTGTTGGTGAAGCAACTTTAAAAATGAGTATCAAAATATGAACTTGGGCATTGAACAAGCATGTATAGGAATAGACATTTTCTATATCTACATTAGATATGTATCTCTCTATATGTTTAAGTTATTTTAGTACTTTTGCTTCTCTTAATGCAAGGCCTCCATGTTTCTCTCAGAACTTACTTTCATTTGAAAATTTAAAAGCTACCTGTAAGTTAAAAGAAGAATAACCCTTGATGTCATTTAGTTGGTTTTTCAATTTAGTCATCAAGTTCCACACTGGTAATTTACATGTAAAATCCTGTGATGAAAAATAAAGAAAAGGAATTTTTATAAAGAACAAAACTCCAGTCATTTCTACTATAATTAATTGTCTGTGAACTGAGTAGCTGATTGAAAGAGGTATTTGCCCATTTATTTCTTGTGATTAAAAGTAATTGAAGATGCTACTTTCATAGTTAATATCGGTTTTCCAGAGAATAAATCTGTTACCACCACTCATAAAAGCAAGATGAGATTAAAGAAAAATTTGCTGTAAGAAGAAAAGATCTTAGTATGAAATAAATTGCCAATATTTAGAACTTTTTTTTAGGTAACTGAATTGTGCTCTCACCAGTAAGTGCTGTTGCTGGGTCAGGACCATTCCCCATGATATAATTTTCATGCAATTGAATTTGAATAACCCAGATGACCAAGGAGGCTTTTTTCATCCAGAAATTATTCCAATAGAATTATAGGTTATTTTGTTGATAGTAAGAGGCTTCTGATTGTTCACAGATCTGTTTCCTTGTAAGTTTTGTAGTTAAATGTCACATGTTTGCCTGTTTGCATAATTATCATTTGACTGCTTTAAGGCTGTCATGTAAACACAATACAATAATATTTCTAATTCTTCTCCAAGCAGAATGTCAAAAAATACTTTTTTTCTGCTAAGGGAAGATAAAATCTTCTGAACAGATCTTTGGTACAAGAAAAACAGATAAAACTGTAAATGAGTGTGCTGTGGAGTGTTTTCAGAGAGAGAGAGACACCCACAACAATAGTTGTTCTAAAGCATTGGTGAATTTTAGCCAAATAATCATTAATCATCCCCACATTTCATTTTCACAGGCTATTCTTGTAATTTGCTGTCTGCATTAGAAATTAGGTTGTAAGTGCAGAAAGGAAAACAATATGCATTTTCATTTTGTATAATAATCTTTTTCATGGTTGAGTATCTAGAAACTAACTTATAATAATAACACTTATTACAATTTCACCTAACAATTCTTCTCCCATACCTTATGTAATTGGTCATTAATATAATTTTAATTTATTGCCTTTTTTTAATAAGGTCATTTTAAAGCATTTAGCATTAAATATTTTTGTTACTCATCCATGTGAATTATGATTTAGAGCATCTTATCTTTAGCCTTCTGCATTTCTTACAACCAGTATGTTCTAGCAGAGAGAAATGAAGTTCTTGAAGGGGATGTTACTGAGCATTTTGGTTTTGCTTATGATGTGCAGAAAAGTGGCCAGTTGAAACTGCATGCTGAAAATATAATTGAGAAATCTGTAAGTTATGGGGCTTTGAAAAAGCTGTGAGTTATGGGCATTAGTTTTTGCACCACTGAACTGCAGATGTTGCAAACCGAATAAAGGGGGATCCTGTTCTAGAGTAGTGTAAATAAATCGTTTCAAGTAATATTTCATATGTGTACTGTAGCTCAGAGCACAATGTTAGTGTGTAGCAGCTATGCAGAGCAAGTTTAGGTGTCCTCACAGGGAGTAAGAAAGTGGAAATATCCAGTGTCTGAGCTGTTTCACACCATGTGTTTACTTATATGTATTGTTGCATTAGATTGAACAGGAGAAATGGTTTCTTAATTGTTCAGAGGTCAGCCCAAGAGGGATTTACAGGCCTAGCATCTAATTTATGGGACTGGGCTGAGAGAAGAAAGAAGAATGATTCATCATCATCATCATTATTATTATTTATTTTTATCTCAAGCTGGTATCTTATGTTGAACCTCACCTTGCTAAGAGGTAAAACCCCTAAAAACATAATTACTAGTCTATAAAATTATCAAGACCAAAAACAAAGCCAAGAAATCATAATTTGGGGCAGAAGTCCTCAACCCTCACAGACTTTGAAAGAGCCCTCCAGCCCCCCACTCCTGCAAGGACTTTCCCAGCTCCCCCCACCTGTTCCCACCAAGATCTGAGAGAAGAAGCACATTTAGGAGCTCATGTTTCAGTAAGGTTGTGCTGGCACTGATTACCTGCTTGCTGTTCCATTTCTATGTGCCTTGGAGGTGCTTGACATGGTAAAGAAGAACTGCTAGCACCACTTTGTGGCCAAATAATTCTTAACCTATCTCAGCAATTTTCTGGGGGGATGACAGACTTAGGATTACTTTTTCCTCTTTCTGCTTGTTGATTTTATCAGCTCACTGTTAATACACTGCTACAGCCATTAGACATTTTATATGGTAATTATCATAGCTGCTCACAGCCCCTTGTGGTTTTATTAGTGCCCACTACTTATTTTGTAATTTGAGGGAATAATATGATTATCTTGGTACTTATACTATGTAGTTCCTGAAGGTGAAAGCCTTTTGAATATTCACAAGGAGTAAATTATCAATGTGCTGATGTATGCAATGAATCAATGACAGGCAGATTTGGGGCTCAGGAAAAGTTTGGTTGTGGTTTTTTTTTTCACACATCCTGAAAAAATTATGTTTAAACTTTTATGTTTAATTGACTTATGTTTTAAATGCTGCTTTATCTAATATATGGACCATGATCTGAAGTCAAATTTATGTGTTTCAAAGTTTTCTAAGCTTAAGCCTAGAATATCCCAGTGAAAAAAACTTTCACACAGCTTCTCAGATTTAATTCAAAGTCCAAAAGTTTTATTGGATAGATAACAAAAGTCAATTTATCTCACAATAATTGTTTAATAACAAGATAAATTTTTAGGTATTTCCGCATTTTTCTGCCCAGACTTGTGCAGAATATTTTAGAAGGCCGAAAATCTTCAGATCTTTTAATTAAAGGTACAGTCTTTTAAATTCATCCGTTTTAACACATTTGAAAAATACCTGTCTAATCAAGGAACCTAGAAAGGACCCATTTTCCTTGCCAAATGGAATAGTGAAAGCAAGTTTTTAAAAGACTTACTGGTGTGAGGAAAAGAAAAGTGACAACAGCTAAGGAAGCACATCCAGTGTGTCTATAATACATCAGAGCAATTCACAAACATCTCCTGATAAATTGAAAAGTCAGTGTAATGGTAGGCTGTGTGTTCCTTTCAAGGAAAATGAGTAAGAAATACGTTAGTGCTGACTGGCAGAGTGTTATGAATTTAGCATGTTGAAGTCTGAAGAACAGAAGCTAACTAAGATTTTCCACTGATTTTTTATGTCCTGTTGATGGAAAGCCTAGGCTTTTATGTGTAGAAGCATTTCCTTATAAATAGCAAGCTGAAAATGAAGTAGTTGCTGGCTGTTTTATAGAAAATTTAACCAGGTTTGAGGAATGTTTAAACAGCATAGCAAATGAGCCTAACCAAATTTAATACCCTCAGAGAGTGTGTAAGGTTGTAATGTTTGTGGAATGTTTTAAAATATAAATTACTATAATAAATTGGAGTTTTGAGCTTGTGTGAAAATTTAGAGAATTGTCTTGTGTCAATATAAACAAGGCAGAGTTTAATATCTGCTTTTACATCACCTAAAAGCTGCTGTTGGGCATCTTGTACTAACCAAATATATGATTTTTGTTACAATGAAATACTCTTACAGTGAATCATTTCACTGTAAGTTGAGTAATTTTTTTATAATTAGTCTTGCCTGCTGTAATTGTAATTTAGACACATACACTGCAACAATCCAGAATTTTCTCTTTCCGTATTTGCTTTTAAGCTAATTATGGACAGCTTTCTTTCTACTTGTTAATACATGTGCACTTTTCATTGTTGCACAAAACATTTTTAAATTATGATACAAATAAAAAATAATAGCAAAATCAGGATTCACATATTCAACTGCACTTTCTTTGCTCTTTTTGTGGCAAATTGTTATTAATCCCAGTTAAAAACTCCCAAGTTCAGAGTTGTTTTCTAATTATCCTAAATATATATATGTTTAAATGCAAGCAAAATTATTGCTAAATAATTTTATGCCATTCATACCAGTCATTCCAGGTGCAAGTATTGGAAGATGATAATATTCTGGTACTGATATAATTGGAAATCAAGTCACTTAACCTGTGTGTAGGGGAACACTTCCTTACTATTTTTCCCCCCCAAGATAAATTTGTCAGGTAAAATGTAACAAACACAGCACAGTAGACTGTGCATTATTATCCCTAAAATCCTCACTCTTGCTTAATATTGCTAGAATAGAGAGACAAAGGATTTTGTAAATAATTAAATAATAGAGTGTGGGGTTTTGCTTAATTAAAAGTACAGGATGAGGATTATTGCATTCAGTTCTTGGTCATTATTTTAATTTGAAAAAGGAATTCTAAAAAATAGAAAGATTTTGCTACAGCTGTTTATCAGTAATAGAGAGAATAAAGCAAAAATTGCTTTATTGTGCTCAGGATTCATCTCTTTTCATTTCAGTAGGAAGCTGAGAGTGCCCAATTCAAGTCCTCAAGATATCTGGGGGATTTGGGGAATGTTTTCTTGAGAAAGTGAGCAATTTCATTGCAGGATGTTCTAAACCAGCAGTCTAGAAGAAGTATAGAAGGAAATATGGTGGGCAGGTTTTGGCCTTCAGATGCTTGTTTAGGGAAGAGATGAACTGGAAAAACCTCTGAGAAGGCTTTTCCTCCAGGTTCCCTTATGGAAGGAAAGAAGAGTTAAAATGAGCGAGACAAATTTCCATCTTTGTAGGCATACAGTGCAGGTATATTGAAGCACAACCAAAACACAAAAATAAAACCAAGATGCGTTTGTGGAAATATGTGGAATTAGTTTTCTTACTAAAGCCCTTAAAATCTGATTGAAACATTTTAAGGCTGCTGAATTTGTTATGCTAATTTTTTTTAAATTGGTAATACTATAAGAAAAGTTAAAAGCATAAGTAGATTTAATATGAAAAAAAGCTAAATAAAGCATTAATGTGGATCTAAAGATTTTTACTGTTGCTTAGGCTTTTCATGGCAGAAAGATGAGAGTGTTCACCATAGTAGAGAAATGACATCCCAAAAGTTGATTTATATTTGGGTCACTACAGTAGAAGCACAAATCAGTTCAGTATGAGTAGTTGAAAAAGAAAGAGGAGTTAAGTAGGCAATCAGTTCTAATTAAGTAAATGTGCTTCCAAGTGGTGCAATGTGCAACAAAAACCTATATGAAAACTTGTACTGATTCAACAGAATCCATTTTAAAACATCTTAGCTTTAAAGTACCTGGCTCATTTGTCAAAATATTTCTGATTCTATGGCTTGAAACTCTTAAGTGTGGTCTTCCTTTTTTTCCTTTTGTCAGTAGAAAGAATCATGGTCAGATAAGGCAGAGATATTTTTTGAGTAGATTTATGATTTTGTGTAGGATATCAGGGAAACTGTACAATGGAGAATGCCAAGGATGATGGCAAGACCTGCTGGAAGGGAGGGTCATTTGACTGAAGTGATTACCAGACATCTCCTAGCAGAAATTTTCTCACTGCAAGCAGCTATTATCTAGGCAATAATTTAATTTGTTCTTAATTAAATAGGTGGGCTGAAGGGCTGTTTGCCATGAGAGTGCAGTCTTACCATGAGGTTTCTTGTCTTTGTTATCCTGACCATTTTTCCCTGCAGACACCTTAGTAACTGCTGCTCCTGCCTGTGAAACTGTGTTAAAGAATGTAGAATGTCACTGCTGAAAACCCTTGTCATGAAAACCATGATTTTCTGGGAAGCCCTTCCTAGTAGAAATACTGTTTTAAATCACGATAGCTTTCATGTCTTGTAACAATACACATTTTCCAATGCTTATATTATTACCACGCAGTATACTACTTTTCTACGTGTAATTGACTAAAGTGGAATTTTTCCCACTAGGAATGGAGTTACAAAGTGGAGCAATTGGAAGGTGAAGCATTTAGGATCTTGCTTTCAGAGGACTATACAGAAAAAGAACATCTGAAACTTTCAAATCAGAAAATCTGTCTGTTGCAAGAAGAAGTGTGTTTCCATATGGAAGAAAGGAAAGCCCTGCTGCATGAGGCCAACGACTTTTTTCATGCTGCTGGCAAGGTTGGTCAGAAGCCAAGTCTGTAACAATAATGTGACAATAAAACTATTAGTGTACTCTTGAAGGCTGGTGGATGTGGGATTACGCAAATAGTAGGCAAAACAATTTGAAGTGGAAAATTACAAATCCAATTACCCTTTTTCTATGACTTTTTGCCTCAAACTTCTATCCGAAATGCCAAATCCATTCAAAAATATGTTCTCTTTTCTTTTTCCTTTAAGTATATTTAGTGCTTGATTTTTTGAAATAAGGTATTTGGGAAATATTAATTTGCCAAGAATTGGGATTTAATTTTTTTTTCTGTGGACACCAGAAACCATGTATATACTTGCAGTGGTCTCCAAAGGGGCTAATTATAATCAGTGTTATTAGTAATGCAACCTTTTTTTCCAAAATCTTCCAGTTAGAAGACTATTTAGAAAATAGCCTGTTTTTTAGGGTGTCCAAACCAAATTATCTTCTTGTCTTTTTTTTCAGGTAGGTTTTTTTCAGATCACTTATAGAAGTTTTAAAAACAGATAATTTCCAAGGATAGTTCCAACTACAGAAATATTGATAACAGACATTTTTCTTTTTTCTTCAGGTACTTGATGGTCTTGAAACTATTGAGAATTACTGTAAAATCTCTGTTTCAGAAGGCTTACATTTACCTATATTGACAGTGAAGTACAAGGAATTGCAGGAAGCAATTAAAGGCTGTACAGCAACTACCATGCAAAAGGGACGAACTTTAGTTAATAAAGCAGATTCTCACAGGTATAAACATAAATTTCTGATGAAAGTAAAGTAAAGAAAAACTTATTTTGAAAGTGTCAGTTTTGCAAAAATTCTTATGATGAATATAATTTAAGTAGTAAATAACTTGATGTGTGGGTAGAAGGGGTTAAATCAAAACTTCAGTTCTTAATTGTATGAGGTAATTTCTTTACAATCTAAAGTGGAATGCCTCAAGTATTCAGGTTCTGAATTGCTTCCCTGATATTATGGTTTAAGTTATAAGGCAAGCCACTGTTTTGTAAACTGGTAGGGTTTTTCTCCAATTAAAACAACATCCTTAAGGAAAGGTTGACTTAGAGTGTATATGACATTTTTTTTCAGCTACTGGAAAAACACTGAAATATTTTAGAGTCCAAAGAAAACGTTCTTTTTAAAGTAGAACTGGTATGGCATATATTTTCTCTTTTAAGGTCTTCCATTTGTCATTTTAGTTTTTAGAGAGTATAGCTAGAGTGAAAAGTGAAATGAGCTGTTTTTCAGTGAATCAGGCTATGTGTCTTGTGAGAATTAATGCATCTGTCTTGTGAATCTACCTTAGGCACTGAAGACAAATTATTTGTTTGGAAATTCCATTTCTCTATTTTACTACTCATAAATTTTATTTAGATTAATTTTAATATTTCTCTTGATTATTTTTCTTTTAAGGGTAATAGCTAAAAATTCATAAATTACTCACCATACAAATCAACAGAATGTTGCTTTTTCTTTTTTTTTTTTTTTTTTAATCATAATCATACTCTATGTTGAGCAAAAAATGAGAAGTAAATGGCAGTTCTACTTTTCCATTTTAGCTCTTGGGTGTCAGGAATTCAGAAAATGATGGAATATGTTCAAAAAAAAGTAGATCAATTAAACAGCCAGCATCCAGATTATGAAGAACTTACTTTCAAGAAACAACAATGGACTGCTTCACTTGAAGGTCACCTGAATAAGGTACATCATAGATTCATAGAATTGTTTGGGTTGAAAGGGACCTTAGAGAACATTCCAACCCCTCTGTCATGGACAAGGACACCTTCCACTAGACCATGTGGCTCAAAGCCCCATCCAGCCTCGCCTTGGATGCTTCTAGGGACAAAACATCCACAGCTTCTCCAGGCAACCTGTGCCAGTGTCTTACCGCCCTCATAGTGAAGATTTTTTTCATTGCATCTAATCTGGATTTGCCTTGTTTCAGTTTGAAGCCATTATCCCTTGTTCTCTCATCACTCTTGAACTTTCTTATTGGCCCCTGTAGGTACTGAAAGGATCTCCTATAGTCTTCCCGAAGTCTTCTGCTCTTCAGGCTGAACAATCCCAGCTTTCTCTGCCTGTCACCATAGGAGAGGTGCTCCAGCATTCTGATCATCTTTGTGATGATTATTATCATCATCATAGCACGTCTTCTTAATGCATTCATGAACCCTGCATTGTATTTCCATAATTTAGCTATAGTGAATATTGAAGTTGAATAAAATAACAGCAAGTTTTTAGAGAGAGCACAGTAGTAGTTAAAATGCTGAATGCTCTTACCAACACAAAGGAATCAAAAGCCATTCTGAAAAATTGAGCCATTTCCACAAGAACGTTTAACAGTGATGTTCAATTAAGCATGTATTTGCTTGGATAATGAACTATTATAATTTGTTCTTCTAGAAAAGAAGTGAGCAATCAGTCCTATGACCTATAGGCAGGTTTCTTATACTGCTTCTGCCTTTTGTTTTATGTGGCTAAAGCTAAAAATAAAAGTGTGTCAAAATGGAGGGTTAATAAGCAAGGTGACTGAACCACAGCAAATTTTAGTAAATCTGAAGGAGACTAGATTCTATTCACTATAAAAATTCCTCTTGTTAATTAAGGTATTGATGCATCCAGGACATGACTTAAAGCCTTCTTTAAAAGGTTGAATGTCATATAGTACCACAGATCCTTTAAATATCTTGTCAAGATGGAGTAGATAAATAGCTTCTAAATAAATTTCCATGTGTAAATTCAAATTAAAAAATAAAGTTTTTAGCAAGGTTCATATGAAGGAAACGAGGAGTATAGACCAAGAAAGTAAATCAAATTTAATGACTGAATAATTAAGTCTGCAATCTGATACTTTGTATTTGCATAATGTTTATAATGAACTATTCTCAATGAAATGTGAATTCAATTTGCTACAAATTGGCCCTTTTTATACCATTCATGTGTATAGATATTATGTCACTACTGTGTAGTGAATCTAACTACAAAATTTAACCTGAAAGTTAAATTATGAAGGCAATTTTTACTTAAAATATAAACCTCAATTTGAACATAAGGTTTCAATCTGCCATTTGTTCCAATCACTATTTTACCCAGGATTGCATTAGAGAACATTGTGTCCTAACACAGTTGTTGATTGCAGTGAAGTGTGCTTTTTGCTATATTGCTACCAAGCAATAAACTTTTTCATCCCAACTCTCTAAAGTATCCCAAAGAAGCTGGTGCCAAATTCAATTGCCCCTCAGCCTCATATAATAAAGTTTGAACCTCAATTAGCAGCCAATTCTAAAGAAAAATGTTAGATGTAAATTCACATGTCTAATAATAACTATGTGTGTTGTGTCTGGCATCATCTGCCTGTGCTCTTCATAATCTACTCTGCATAACAGTGCATACATAATATCTTAGTGACAGTGGAAGGGAATTCTGTACATATATCTGCACAAAAATAGGTCTCTTGCTTTGTCAGAGAAGCTTCAAATGTACTTTCTGAAAAAAACCTGGAGCAGAATCAAAATATTTCTGCCAGGGCTATAATAGCGAGATTATGATGTAGTTGTGCCATATTGATATCACAAGCCTCAGATATTTAAGATAAAGGAAAGCACTGTCACTAAAATGAGAGCAAACAAGAAGGGGGTTTGATCACGCCTGTTGAAGAAATAGTAGAGTTTTCTTCCTTGATATTTTAATCCCTGGCTTTCACTGACTACACATGATATTAAAGCAGAAGTTCTACCTTTTCTTCATTTTTCTCTCAGTCCCACCATTTGGGGTTGAGAGGTGTGTGTGTGAGCAGCTGTGTGGTATTAGTTGCCAGTTGGGCTTAAACCATGACCTTGCGCCCAGAAACATAATCTACTCACCAACAGACAAGTGTTACCTCATTATTTTTCTATAGAAAGTGATATTTTATACAGATTTTATGATATCTACTTCTACAAATTAACCATGTGAATAATACTTTTAAATCAAGGTGTCACAATCAATTAAAAAACTCGCCTCGATACTCGCGGTTGGTGTGGAGATTGGCTCGTATTTGCGTGAGTCAGAAAGAGTTCTGAGCAAACACCTTGAACTGTCTAAACAAACAAAGGTAAGAAAACCTTTCAATAATCTTAAGTGCTTTTAGATACAAATGCTTCCTGTATGTAATTCTAAACAAGGTGAGAGGCTGAGAGTTTCTTGTGAAGGAAATAGGTCTATGGTTTGTTTTAAAACTGTAGGTAATGAACAAAACCACAGATAACATTACAGTCTTTAAATCACTGTTTTTCTCCACTGTCTCTATATTTCTGTGTTACTGCTTCAGGATCTTCTTGATAGGAGGACTATCAACTCTTGATAGGAAGACTCTTCAAATGTGGATTACTTCTCCTAGATGAGGCACCAGGTTTAATAATCTCTGACCAGCCAGAGTCAGAGAAAAACCTTCTTGTAGTTTATTATACCAAATATAAGGGATGAACTGGCAAAAAAGAAAGAAGTAGTTCCCATTTAGAGAAACTGTAGAGATCCATTGGTCATGTTGGGAGTGCAGCCATTTAAGCAGAGCCCTGCAGCACTCAGCTCTGTAACACATGTGAGGCTATTTTTAAGTCACATCCAGGGGCTTCCCCACACCCATAGAAGCCATGCAGTATCTGAAAGTGGGTTAAAACTACTTGAATCCCTTCCAGAGCCTTGGCATAGATGCATATTTCAGCCTAAGCTGAATAACACGGCAGTGTGTATTTTAGGAGTATCCTATGTAATTTCAGTACATAAAATTCCATTACCCCTGCAGAGTTCTTTTTCATTTCAGGCAACAGCTTATGGAGTCCAAGGGATGGATTTGTACGGTACCTGTGGAAATAAAATTCACTTTAAAACAGTTCTGGAGAACACATAGTAACAATATTAAAATCTCAGCAGATAAACAAGAATACCTTTTTTGTTCCTCAAGACCTTATAATAGTTTTAAGTGTCTTTTCTGCCAACTTTTTACATGACAGGATGTCACTTTTGTTTGCTGCAGTGTCTAATTTGCCCTCAGAGATCTATACACTCTTATACTACACACCTCTTGTAACAATTCCTTCTGGAGACTGTGATATGCTAGCTTTCAAAGTAGCTATTTCAATAAATGCACCTATAATTTTTAGGAAAGAAATGGATATTTCTGTAATTTAATCTTCATTGTGAGCTCTTCTTCAAACAAGTAATTAAAGTATACATAAGAAAGAAATCCTAGTGAAAATTAACAATATGATATCGATATTCACAAGTCCTTTCCAATCATTATATATTTTTTTCCTATGCTACTACCTTCAAAGGAAACTTCATGTGAACTGAAAGCAGCTGAAGGAATCATCAAAAATATGGAAGAGTTGGAACCTGAGCAGGTGGCGGCTTTTTCCAGCAGAGCTGACTTTCTGAATAAAGAACTGAAAAAAATTGAAAAAAATATTAGTTCAAAGCTAGAAATTCTAGAAACTTATGTGGCCTTTTTACAGTCAGCTGTAGAGGTATGGATTATTTATCTCTCACTAGACCATAAAAATATTACAATTGAAAAATTTGCTTCCATTGCAGGAAAGATTGTAATTGATTTAGATTTTTCTCTTCTGCACATGCACACTCTCATGATATGCATAATAAAAATGCTCCCATATAGATATTCTGAATATGTAATTTACAGATTTGCTTCATATAACTTTTAAAAATGTCCTATGATGTGATCATAGAGATCTTTGTTGCTGTCTTACACTACTTCCACTGACATGCTAATTCATATGATTGGATTTAAAAATTAAATAAAAAAGCAGCCCTAGCTCAAATCATAATCAATTCAATACCAACATAATTTTGGTAGCTGTGCTAGTGGTGTGCAGGACAGTTAATTATCTTTTTGATTTGGATTCCATTTTAAGATTCTATAATATGGTAGCTGTTCTCTAATATTTAGAAAGAAATTCAGGATAGAATGGAACCTATCAGATAAAATTAGATATATTTATTGCATGATAACCTACAGCAAAAAAAATTGTGTTACATCTACTTCTACATTGCTAAATTCAGTTACTTTATATTAAGCAGATGAGTGAAAAACAGCGCATTGATATACTGGTACACAAAATCCAGGTAACGATATGTGACAGAAATTGAGTTAGTTCTGGCACCTGTCTCTTTGTCATCTACTCATTGGCAAGTTATTTAAAACTATTTTACTATTTGGTGTTTGTAAATATTTTAGGGACTCATAGATGTTAAAATTAGGAGAAGATTCAGAGAGTACTAATCAAATTTATCATATCTATATACCTTCTGATTATAGCACTCAAGTTTTGATTTGTTTTCTGATATTTGTTTAATATCTTTCTGTAGGTGAATGGTGATATTAAAAATCTGAAGGAATTCTATAATTCAAAACCCCTGCCAACAAACAGAGAGACTGAAAATAAAATTGCAATAGAGTCAGCAAATATTCAGTGGCAAACGACCATAAAGAAGACTTTTTCCACCCAAAATATGGGTTGCTATTTTCTAAATTTAGTAAATGTGGTGAGTATAATCTGGTAAACCATATTGAATATTTTATTATTGAATATTATCAATCTATTTTATTATTTTACTTTATTATCGAATTTTATTGTTTTATTATTGAATATTTTGTCTGTGATGAGGTCCAATCCTAGTTCTGTGCCTGATGGATTGTGTACCTAGTTTTAAAGGGGCTAATGCTGATATATATTTTCAGAAGAAGAAAGTATTTGAGTGCTTATGGTAATATAAATGTTTTGTGGTTAGCAATGACAGAGCCCTTAATGATCCACTCCATGCATCATTATGTAATATGTAATACATGCTCATATTTGGTTCTTTTTTGTGCTGGAAAGCAGCACCTGCACAAGTACAATATTAAGTTTATTTTGCTTCCACTAAGAGGCAGGGAGTCTTTCCTGACTGAATGTAGGAATTCTTCTAAAGAAATGGATGTTAGAGGTACTTCTTTGCAGATAATTTTTTCCAGTGTCTTTACATCTTGTCCACAGCTACATTGCCTAGGCATCCCTGTTTAATTTTCCAACAACTCTTCATGAGATGCGAGACGTACAATCATTCCCTAAGCTACACCTCCTAAAGTAATCCAAGTTAATGAGGACAGCCTGAATACCCAGATGTTCTTTCTGCTTTTAAAGGCCAGACTAGGGAGCAGTTACACTTTGGGCTGGGAAAGGGGAGGTGGTGTTGCTAAACTAGAGCAGGATGCAAGGTGAATTGGAAAACCAGCTGAGGGAAGATGCTCGGGCTGTTAGTGAGGCTGCAGGGTGTGTCCCTGCTGGATGCAGCCAAGCAAAGGCAAGGCAGTCAGAGCAATGGCAAAGTCACTTAAAATCTTGACATGTCTTCAGACATTATCTCCCTAAACACCTGGGTATATGTTGACATCCTGTTTTCTACTACTCTGTTCCCATGATATTCCAAGATTACAGCTTTTAAATATCTGGAAGATATGTATCATACTAGCAATTTACTAAAACAACTTCGCTCAAAAAAAAAAAAAAATGTAAATGGGAAAACCAGAAAGGACATTACTCAGTTTTCTCGTATTTCTCACAGAGGTTATACTGAAAAGAGGAAAAAATACCAAATATTCAAATACTAAACACTTTAGCCCTCCTATGCTTCAGTGCTGCTTTGTTTATCAACACAAAGGGGTGGTCTTTTCTTCATCTACTTTGTTTTCCAGTTGCTATTTACTCTCCAAAAGGCCATTTTGGATAGTTCTGTTTAGTCAGAAATTCTTTTATTTTCTCTGAGTGTGAAACAGACATCAGATGGCAATAATTTGGTCATTACTGACTATGTTTTAAACTCCAGCTTTATATACATCCTCAGTTTACAAATTCTATTGATCCATGCCTATTTCTAGACAATATTAAGGGAAAATGTATTTTAAAATATCAAATTTTTTAAAAAGTTACACTAGAATAGTTGATGCTTTATTAAGTTTTGTTTAAAATTATGAGATTTTATTTGTATATTATAAACATGTATGGAAAAAAATGTGTCTTTTTATTTTCCAGGTAAATCAGAGTTTAATATTAGAAGTAGAAAAATCAATAAAAGTAACAGAAGATATCATTATTAATCTGAATAAAGAAAGGAAAGAATTATCTGATCTTTGGGCAATCTGGAATTTTAAAATTACTCAAGTAAAACCTATCAAGCAACAGTGCCAGATATTTAAAGAACAACTAAGAATCGTAAGTAAAACAGCTAGAAAGAAGCAAATGTGACAAGTGTTTCTAGATTGTTATTAGCTTGTCTGTGACTCTCATCAACTATTATAGGTATTATTTAATAAAGAGTGGGGATTGGTAAGATATGATTCTTGTCCATAGTCTGTTCTCTGTTCTGTCAGTCAGTTAGCAGGAACCATGAAATGCCTTTGATCTTTTTTTCCCTACTCAAATGTGTACAAGTCCAAGTCTCCACTTTGAATTCTAAGTTTTAATGAAGTTTAACCAATGCTTTACCAGCAGTGATTTTTAAAATTCTTTTTAAAAGCACTGTTTTTTTGAGATTGAACAGTTGCCAAACCAAACTGTGCCCTAATAGTTAATAAACTGAAGTCCAATCAGGTTCATACAGAAAGAGAATTCTTGGCACAGGGAGTGTGCAGTGTTCCTTAAAAGGAGCAGTAGCTAGGCTAGTAGCAGCACCAGGAACAGCAGCTAGGCTTGTGGCTGCCGTATCTCTAGTGCAGCTCAGCAGTGCACCAGCCTATCTGTAATGACAGAAGTAGTGTGTCTGTGGGTCCTGCAGTCTTGGCGTCTGAGTGGTTTCTTCCTGCTGTCTTAAAGATAGCTTATCACCCCTGTCATTCAAAAGGTTTGCCTCAGAGAGGCTTTACTGACAGCATTTGGGTTTCAGGAAGGTTTTTGCTACAAATTTAGGTTTGACTTGAAATTTGGAGGGTTTTTTCAAATTTATTGTAGTTAGAAACACTGAACTCTTTTCATTCTCTTTTAGACTACCCATGGATTAGAGATTCTTCAAGAGGCCCTCCAGCTTGCAGTACCAGTTGACCTTGGAAGTGACCTTTTAATTGTTTTGGAACTACAGGAAAAGCTGAACCAGATGAAACCACACTTTGAGGTGAGAAACTAAGCCAGTGGAGTGAAGGTGCATCAAAACTCTTTTTGGTCCCGTAAAGATTCGCATCCTCATTGACACCAGACACTCTGTCTGGGATTGAAGTATTTTATGTTTCACATCAGTTTTCCAGGAGGAAGTGTTTGTGTGTGTTTATAAGGTAGGGGTGAAGACATTTTTGCCTTCAGTGTCCAGAGAATGTCTTGTTCAGTGTTAACTGTGTATTCAAGTCACACACAAGCACTGGGGCGGTGGAAGTATGAGGAGAGCATTAGCTCCATGCTTTTGAATTTAGAGCAGGTCAGAGGCTGAGGTACATCATAGTGACTTTTCTACCTCCTGTGAATACTGTGGCTGAGTTTGAGCAACTCACTCTGCTGTTGCCCTTTAATTATGTTTGACTTGTTTTCATGCAAGGCTGGTGATAGCTGAGATTCCTGCCTACCAAAAAGTACAGAATGTATTGTTCTAAAGTGCAGGGAACTGACTTCTCCCCAAGGCAATTTACCATAGTTAGGTGATTATTTTGTCAAATGTAAAGTAAAAATTGCAATTATGTCTGCGAAAATAGAGTAACTTCTGTGATTTTTGTTAGCAACTGAATGCTGAGCTTGAGTACCTGATAAAATTATTGGAACTGCCCAGCCAGAAAGGATTTCCTGTGAAAGAGAATTCTGAGAGAATAAGTGAGCTTATTCATTTCCATCAAACAGTAAAGGATGCAATGATAGAATATGATGAGATTTTCAGCAAGACAATCAAATTCCATCACATTAAAAAAGAAGTGAGTATTACATTTTAAAATATGCATTCACTGTGGTCAAACTCTCTTTGGTTTTGGTTCCTGTTGCTTTTCTTTCCTTTTCCCCAAAGAAGTAAGATTAATCAGCTTGGCGATCAGAATTAAAATCTTGGATCTAAAACTGCATGAATCAGTAGAATTTAAAACTCAGATCCAAATGCAATTTAATTACTTAAACCCAAGGGTAAGGAAAAAAATTAAGTTATTTTAAACAGACACTGATTTTCATTTTTGTATATTTCAGCTGGAATGTCTATCAAAATCAGGAGAACTGGATATTCCTGAAATATGTGGGGACCCTGAAAATGTGCAACAGGCTAAAGCCTACCTTGTGAATTCTCAGGAGAAACATGCACATATTAGACAGCTGTATACTCTACTTATTACCCAGGGAGTGGATATCTTGTCTGCAGTGCAGCAACCTGTGAGTGTAAGTAGAATGATTTATGAAATCAAGGATAAATATGAAAAATTCTGGCTGAATTTCAGACGTGCAAATATGTATTACTACTCTGAGAAAAATACAGATAGAGCCTTAAGGAAATTAACCTTAAAATATTATTGCTTGGAAAAAAATATCATAATTTACTTTACTATGTTTTCTCAAGTTCAAAGCCCTGATGGCAATTTCTTGAATCTCTACATTACAATCTTGCTACTTTGTAAAGGTTGCACATTTATTCTCCTTTTAAAGAAAGGATAACAGAAGAACAAAAGAGAAAATGTAATAACAATGTTATATTATTAGCGCCCAGATTAGTGCCCAGGAATCAAAAATTATTTGCTTGACACAATGAATATAATTTTAGAAAGGCATTATTTATTAAGGGAAGAATTTTCATTGCTGTGTATTCATTCACTTACTAAGAAACTAAGACTTTCCTTAGGACTTGGCTAGATTATTCATATTGGCTGTTTGCTCTGCAGATATCATAAACTGATGGATGGCGGAAAGGAGCTATTCTGCAGGTGGCAAAGGGCTGGAGTAGGTCACTCCCTCTTTGCTCAGAGAAGACACCATGTTTAGGTTGTTGCTTTGACCCAAAACTACACCCTAGGCTACCAGTGACTGGGACTGCTGTGGCCTTGCTCTCCTTCCAGTGGAGGTTTAATGGCTTAGCCCATTGTGGCTAACTGTGCATGTTCAGCCTCAAGGATTTTCATTTTGGATAGGTTAAATCAATGCATTTCCTGAGACTGATACATTTCTTTGTCTCTTTCCTCATTAGAATTGCCTGAATGTTTCTGTAAAGAATCTGAAGCAAGAACTTGCTAGATTTGAGTGTGATAGCATAAACTGGAGCTCCAAAGCTGATAAGTACGAGGAAGAACTGTCACAGTATTTCCAACACTGCACCACTCAAGAGGATATAAATGAGGTAAATGGGATGAATCCCAACATATTGAATGACTGTTAAAAGAGCTGTTGTGTTCTATAATATACATTACTGTTTACCATTACCCTAAATGCTTCATATGTATACACAAAAACGCTTTCATTTTAGAGGCAACCTTGGATGTATGCAGCAGCAACAGTGATCTCTGGTTCATGGTTCTGCTGTTCAGGATTCTATCAAGCTGTTGGACTGGCAGTAAAATGCTTTCACTGTACCAAGAGGACTGGAAAGAGTGCAGCTATATTTTATTTGGCTTTAATCTCAATCAGCTTCATCTGAAACATGAGCCTTCTTAATTCTTTCTTATGAAGCTGAAGTTTCAAACAAAAGTAGAATTTGTACATGTTGCAGTTTTCAGGCCATTGGAAAGAACTTCCAGTGTTTCAATGGAAAGTTCAGAATAATCTAGTACTAACGTTTTTTCAGAAACAGAAGACATGATACTTGGAAAAATGATAAGAGTAAAGGAAATGTTCATTTGCACAAGAGATTAGAATTCAGCATTATGGAGCTTAGGTTAGGAATAATTACTTGGATAACGATTATCAGTGCAACATCTTGGTAGGCCAAATACAAATAATCCACAAATTAGCAATCTATATTTGTTAGATGTCTTCACAAAAACTATTTTAGAAAATAGTTAGCTAGTTTATCTTTGAAAATAGTTCTTTTCAAAGAACTAACTTCCCCAGTGTGATCCATTAAAATAAGAGGCTGATGGGCTCTATGCTTGATGTTCTGTAGATTGTATTGCTCTGCATCTATGAAGTACAGAAGGTAGACTTGGGACTGGAAGGATTTCCTATTAATGTTCCCTGTAGCATGAAGCATACGTAATAAGAATAAAGGACACTGAAAGTTATATATTCTTATTTTTATCTTTCGCTAAGTAAATCCACACACACAGACTGTATTTTCTGAAAATCACCAAAGAAGAGGCAACTGAGATTTTTGTCCCAATTATTTCTAATGAAAAAATTATTGTTTGGGTTTCCTTTCCTTATGAAAAGTATTTTACGTGTTTGTAAAAAGATAATTTGAAATTGAAAATGTTTTCATAAGGAAGGTTTCTTTGAAAATGAGTTACACTTCTAGTTATAAGCTTGAGAGTGTTTCTGAGGACATTGGTCTTCTGTCACTCCTTGTCTGATGGTAACACGTGGCAGGAAGAGGAGGTGGTTAGGAGAAGTGCTCTGGCAGAGGTAACCATGCTGTAGAAGAGACTGAAGCATGAAGTATCTAAACAAGAAATCCCATGTACTTCATAGTGTCACAGCAGAATCAGATTATTTGAGATTTGAAAGCAAGTGTTCTAAGTTTTCACTGAAAACCCCTCAAATTTGCTGCAGAAAAGGGGTCTGTTGGGAAGGCTGACTATATTCACACACACTTAAATACTAGAGTAATAGAATAATAATAGAATCTCTTGTTTATGTCCTTTGGTTCTGGGACCATGTGATGTTCTTCTAAGAAGAATTATTTTTCTATTTTTATTGCCTGTTAGACTACAAGGCAAAGCAGGAAGTAGAGGAAAAAGCCAATCTTCTTTCTCCCAAATTTAAATAAAAGGTCAGGTGGGTAATTGACCACATGCCTTTATGGCAAAATGTATTCTTGTCTTCTGATGGTTATCATATACTCTCTGTAAAATAACTGCAAACCAATTACAGTGTTCACATTTAGGGTTTTCCACTTAATTTTTCTGTTTCAGTAGGGAAAGCCATTGGTTAAGTTGATTGGTTAAGTTAAAATTTGTCATCCCCTAATCTAATAAAATCTTGTTCATTAACTGAAATATACTAATTTTGCATGTGGATACCTTTTTCTTCAGGTTCATTTTGTATTATAGGTTAGCATAGAAGTTGAAAGTATTTCCTAAAAAAATATTTGGTAAATGTATCTGTATATGAATTGATATACTGCCATTTTCTTATTTTTTTTGTTAAGTATTTATAAGTAATTCTGTTTAGGGATCAAGAAACCAGACACCAGAATACTTCAAGAATATTATTTATGAGTATTATCTTCAGTATTTTAAATTCTATCAAAGGTATCATCAGGAATTGAATATTGCTAGAATGTAACAGACCTATATAAACTAAAAATTTATTTACTATCTATTGTGTCCAAGCAAATAAATATTTCATGTGCCAGCAGCAAGCAGCAGCTGTTCATGGCTATCACATACTAAACAGCCAACCAGATAATTTAATAGTGGATTTACCAGTTTACAGAGCAAACTTTAAAGCTGACTGAAAATATTTGGGATTCTGCTGTAAATACTTGCATTAATTTATGTTTGATGTGATTAATTTAGGTGTGTAAATACAGGATGTGAATTAGGGCTTAGGACTCGGTGTTTGAAGAGATCCTTAGAAGAGTTAGGAAGTCCCCTGTTTTTGTAATGTGTGGGTGTTCGGTAAGAAACAAGGAAACAAATACTGAAATGTATAGACAAGAATATATAACATGAGTTTTGAAACAGCTTTAGAGGAGAGAAGAGTAAAATGCATGCTTTTTCTGTGCCTTCTCTAATTTAAAGAGAAATTGAAAAGGCAAAAATAAGTATTTATGTCCTCAACATCTTTGTGAAGTATAAGGAAAGCTGATCTCTGGGACCTGTATTTGCTGGCTGGGGATTCCTGTTTCACGAGGTGGTTTGGGTAGCAGCCTGTGAAGAGCAGCACCAGAACTGTGTTACACTGCAGTCATTTGTGAGCCCAGTCTCTGTACACTGATATACTGGATATGGGAATGCTGCACTGGATCTGTTCAGGGGATTATAAGTGACACAATTAATCACACCTGATAGCTTTTGCGATGAAAAAGCCTTTTTTTTTAGGTGATCACTTTAATAATTATATTTATGCATGTCTGCATAAAACTTGCAACAGAAGAGCAACAGATCCTGAAGTAGGTTAACAGGTCTTCCCAATTCACCCCAATTCCTCTTCACCATGTCATTATTTATATACTTATGGAAAAATATGACTGAAAATATGTATTTTATTACCATAAATGGTAAGGAGCTATCTTTATTCACAGGTCAGTAGGAACTGATACGTAGCCACATTTCTCACCTTGTAATTTATTTTGATTGTTGAGTGTTGCCCCAGGAATAAAGTAGTCATTAATTACTTGAAAAGCATATCTTTCCCCTCCCCTCCTTTTTTGTTTGACTGTTTCTTAATCTTTGTGAGTTTGAAACTCTGTTTTCAACAACCTGCTTTTATGGCGTGTCTTGATTATTGATGCTATGAAAAGTTTTGTATATGAATAGAAAGGGAAAGGTGAGGGATTAACAACATTAAAGCTCTTTCTAGAGTTGCTCACACAGCAGTCAAAGCATTTACTGGTAACAAAAATGTTAAAAGCATTTTATAGCTTGATTTTTTCATTTATTTTGTGGTCTTGTGATAAATTGAAGCAATTGGTGCTTAAACCCCTCTCCTCCACTGTCATTCTCCACCCATGACAGGGCAGCTATAGTTAGGAACAGCTGCCTGATTAAAGACTATGACACAATAGACAAGGTACAAAGTTCCATTAAGGCAGTGGGCTGAAGTCAATGAAGCGTATTTGGATGCATAGTCCTTTCAGTAGTTCTCATTTTAATCTTGCAAAACTGAGATATTTTTATTTAGATTTCTAAAAATTGGAAGCCATGCACTGTCCTTGGTACAATTGCTGATCATAACAGGACTTGTGCAAATGCAGTCTGATGTACAAGTCAGAGCTGAATCTGGTTTTTCCACTGAGGCTAAAAGAGAAGAGTGACAGCAGCTGCAGACCTCTGACACATGAGCCATCATATCTGAAACAAGGAGATCTAATTTCACACATTGCTATGAGGAGAGCCTCTGGCCTTATGAATTATCACTACTAGCCTGTATGTGCAAAAGCCAGTGAAATAATCTCTTGTTCATTTTTTCTTTCCCACAAACTTGAAGCAGCAAATAAGACTCTTGTGTTCTGAATAAAAAAAGTATTGCTCTGCAGAAGTGATTATATTATATTAACAGAGGGCTTTTAGACAGACTTTATTACTCTGCGTACTTAAAGAGCTTAAACTAATTGGAGATCACAGTGATAGAATTCCCTTCCTTTCCATTACACTGAGTGAGCACCATCTGTTTTTTCACTGCTGGAATTATGTGGCAACATCCCACTAGATGAAATGAAAATGAAAAATATATCCCTTGATGGATTAACATTAGTATATAAGAATAATAATAATGATTGATTGTTAGCTGTTCCAATAACAGTAGCTGCAAAATAAGCCTTCATTACTCCCTGGATTCTTTGGCAGGAAGGAGGAGAGGGATAGGGTGAAGCCTGTAGGATTTTTTTAATATTAAAAAACCCTCAAATACATATTTAGATATCCAATTGTGGGTGTGACCTGAACTTGTTAACACTAATTAAGTAAGTTATTTTTATTTGTGTGTCTGGAATAACAGATCCTAAAGCATTAGAACTTCTGCTTTTCTTTATATCAGTGTCTTTAAATAAAGATACTTTTACACAATTTATTTATTACTATTTTTATACATTATCCTAAAAGCAAAATATTATCTACCTAAAGGACCTGAAATTCTTAAAATCAATATTTTGGTCATTTTTATATTCTTTAATTTCAAATTTTATTAATTAATTTCAAATAATTTGAAAATGTGATCATGGAATTGCAAGGTAATTAAAATGCTGATTTTATGCTGGTTTTATACTTGTCTGATTCTTGTACCTTGTAGCAGTTCGCTGTTTTTGCCACAGTGGAGGCTCTGGTATCTAGGCCTACAGCACGACTTCCACTTTACTTTCATGAGTGGGTCGGGTCTTGTAACAGACGCATGGTACCAATATGGCAGACGGTTACAAAAGACGTTTATTAAGTAAAAAGTTCAGGTTTTATACTTCTTATCTACTACTACGTCAAACAGGATATTGCCACACCTCCTGGGTTAGTAGTTGGAGTGGAAAAGTACTGGCACATGTTAGTAGAGGGTCTACATTCCTTTCCAGGGGTATCTTATCTCGAGAGGGGGATGGGGCTTGCTCTCTTCCTCACCGTTACAGTCCGAGATCTTCCGCGCCGCCTGTCCCTATCTAACCACATCTCCCCCCCCTCTCTCACAAAAGAACGAGGTAGTTATACGCATATATATATATATAGATATAGGCACTAAATGAGGTAGAAGGTTAGGACTTAATAAGGGAAAAAAGGAGTTTGGAAACTTGAGTAAATTTCTGCCAGGCAAGTTAGGAAATCTTGTGACTGGCAATTTTAAATTCACAGCATCTCATGTTGGCCTATGAACAGAATGTTAGTCTGATCTAGGCGAGCTTTGACAAATGAAACTATCTTGTTCAGCAGGCATGGTCCGAAGGTAACAGTTAGAAGTAGCATTGCCAATGGGCCTACCAAGGTGGAAATTAAAGTGGTTAACCAAGGGGATTGGTTAAACCAGGATTCGAACCAGCCTTGCTGAGCTTCCCTATCTTTCTGTCTCTGAGCCAGTCTGTTTCGGAGTTCGGCCATGGAGTCCCTGACGACTCCGGTGTGGTCTGCATAGAAGCAGCATTCCTCTTTCAAGGCTGCACACAGGCCTCCTTGCTGCATGAACAAAAGATCCAGTCCACGCCGATTTTGTAAAACTACTTCTGAGAGTGAAGAGACTGACTTCTCCAAGTAGGAAATGGACTTCTCGATCCTCTGCAGGTCCTCATCTATAGTTATTTGCAGCTGAGACAGACCCTGGTGTTGTGTTGCCAGGGCTGAGACACCTGTCGCTGTGCCGGCTGCTCCTAAGCCGAGTAGCATTGCGATGGTAACACCTGTCAATATCTCTCTTTTGTGGAGCCTGTCGGATTCTTCGAGAAGGCTGTACATTTCTTCCTCTGAGTGGTACAGGACTCTAGGAACAATCAGAACTTGGACACAGAAATCGTTAGAATCATCAAACTTGGGAAGAGATACACACGGACTTACTCCAGACCTTTGACAAACCCACATTGCCGATGTAGCAGGTATTACCCACTTGTTATTCTTTCTGTTAGGCTTTACAACTCTGGTACAGACATTCCCTTTTCGCTCAGCCAGGGTTGCATTACCAAAGCATTTGCCTCGGCCTGAGACCTGGCTTAGGGTGATCCCTCTGCGAGGTGTGTCCCATCGGCACTGCTGGGGTGCATCAGCGGCTGAGTAACTGAATGGGGTGTTTAAAGCAACTCCTTCATAAAAAGGTGGTTGGACATCATAACAAAGCCAACAGGAATTGGTTAGGTTAGGGTTAGATTCATTCAGGGATAGAAAGGTAGCTTCTAACATACGAAAGATTGGATCGGGATTTGACCTAGCTAATTTGTCCATCTGAAAGGCTTCTGCATCACTAGTTGGGGTTCTGCTGACACCCGTAGGTGCAGCCTTAGGGTAGGTCATATTTCTCTTTGTCTGTGTGCTTTTAATTATCTTGTTGGGCCCCACAGCTCTGGGTTCTGAGGGTTGAGACTTGGTAATTTGCACGTTCACCCACTTTTTTGACCCTTGAAGGACCACTGTCCAGGTCTTGCCCACCGTCCAGCTAGGATGAGTGGGTTGCAAAACTGTCATGTTATAGTATATACATTTTCGGATTTTTGGGATCTTGTAGCTATATCGATAGGAATTCTCGTGTACAGAGAGAGGTGTAAACGCAGGCTGGGCCGATTGCCATTCGGGAAAACCACAGAGAAGGCAAATCGTTCCCTGTCCTCAGGATGCAAAGGTATTGAAAAGAAACAGTCTTTAATGTCCAATATTGCACATGGCTGTCCTTCAGGAACAGCTGAGTTCATGGGCAACAGTGTCTGAACTGGGCCTATGGGTCGGATTGTTTTATTCACTTCTCTCAGGTCATGGACTAAGCGATAGCCCTCTCCTGACCTTTTGGGAACAGGAAAAACGGGCGTGTTTCAAGGACTCACAGTGGTTTCTATATGATCCTTTTGCAGTTCCCTTTCAACCAGTTTTATTAAAGCTGCCAAGCGAGGCTCGCATAGGGGCCACTGCTCAACCCATACAGGGTCTGATGATTTTCAGGTCAATTTGATCGGCAGCAAAGGGTGTAAGGCAGTGGCCCTCATTATAAATTTGTAATCCTGACTCCGAGCATAGCCAGGACATCCCTTCCTATTAAGGGTGGAGAATCCTGTAAAATGTAAGGGTAAATGACAACTGTTTGTTCTGGCCCCTTTTTTGTGTGGAGTGTTATCGCCACCAATTGGGTGCTTTTCCATGCCCTGGATTGTCCCCCCACCCCGTTCACAGGAGGGACTTCTTTAATTTGCCAATGTCTGGGCCAGTGTGATTGAGGAAAAATGGTGCAGTCTGATCCAGTGTCTGCCAAAAACTGAAGCCCTAAAACGTGAGGGTCCTGGCTGCCATAGAGCTGACACGTCCCCCACACCCTCAAGGGCTCCCTCCCCACTTTCATGACCAAGGCCACCCAGGGGTTCCGCTCTGGTTTGTCCCCTGTTGACCCTGTGACACTGGAGCAGTTTGTGGTGGTGAGAGGTGCATGTTGGCTGCTGGTGATGGTGCATTGTTCTGCCACTGAATGACTGGTGGGGATGAGACAGTGACTGGTTCCTGTATATATATGGGGTATGAAGGTCCCCTGCCCCACTGGGTATTGGGAAGGCTGGGCCATCTCGCAGTGGGAGGAGGCTGAATATGGCCCACACGCCCCCTCCCCCTTCCGTTTCCCTGAGGCCTGGATCTGCACTCCTTGGCCAGGTGTCCCCTTTTGCCACAATTCCAGCAGGTGGGTCTCTGACGCTGCTGGGTCGGGGGTGCTGCCACTGACTGCTGTGCTGGCTGGGGACAGCTTGCTGCTACATGACCTGTTTGGCCACATTTCAGGCAAGCCATTGCATTTGTTAGGGTATGAACCGCTGCCTGCATGGGTATTAGGTGTTCTTCCTTTACCACATGTTTGATCATGTCAGCTAAGCTGGCTCCTGCAGGCAGAGACCGTAAAATTTCCTTGGTTACAGTATTACACTGTTGCTTTAAACAGTCTGTCACCACCGGTCCCCTTGCAGCTGCAGGCAGGGTGGATGAATCAATTGCAGCCTGTAATCGGTCCACAAAATGTGTAAAACTCTCACTTTCCCCCTGTTTGATCGTTGACCATGGCGTGGACTTGTCCACAACCCGGGAAGCTGCCCTTATTGCCTCCCTAGCTGCCCTGGTTGTTGCTTTCACCTCCTCTGCTGTGAGGTGTGCAGCTTGGTTTTGGGGCGTGGCCACATCGTCATGTTTGCCAAGCAGCCTGGACAGAGTAGAGCCATGGAGAGGCTGTCCCTGCCCTGAGGCTTGAGCTAGGGCAGCTGCGCATGAATTGGACCACTCCTGCTGAAATACAATTAATCCTGCTCCATCAAAAAACATACGGGTTATTTGTGAGATATCAAAAGGCAGCATATCATCATTGCTAAAAAGACCATCGATCAGTGTGGACACCAGGGGTGAATTAATTCCTTTTTCCTGCACCGCTTTCACCACAATCTGCACTTCTTTCGTACTGAGTGGGGTATAAGTTCGTCTCTGGTTCTGCCGGTTGCCTGAAACCCGTACCGGGAACGCATGTATTGCAGCCGCAGGTTCCCACTCTGCACAGGCTAATTTTATCTTCCCCCAATCGGTTAATTTGCCCTGAATCTGTTCCCTTACATTGTTAAAAGCTTTGCTCGTTTTCGCTGGAAACTTTATAAAATCTGTTATCTCCGTTTCCGAATCGGACTCGGAGCTCTCTGTAGAGCTCGCCGTGGAGCTATAACTTCCTTCCGTATCGGAAGTGAACTGGTGGTAAACTTCCGGTTTGCTATGCTTTTTCCCCGGACTCCGCCCCCGTTCCGCCTTCGGCGGGTGGGCTCGGATGTTCCCTCTGCTTTGACTCCATTCCGCCTCCCGCGCCCGGCCCCCCCCTTCCGACCGGGGGTGACGCTGGCGCCTCTCGCGGGGGTTGTCCCACGTTTCCCCTTTTTGCTCGTCCCTGCCCTTGGTAGATGACACCGGTAAGGGACCTTGTCCGCGTGTTCGCCCCCCCCCGCTCTCCCGCGCATGCGCCATGTAGGTCGGTGGCTCCGGAATTCCTCCGACCCCCCACGCATGCTCGGTCGCGGGGTTTTGCACTTCCGGGTTCGCATCGCCACGTGGCGCCCTTCCCCGCTCGCGCTCCACGTGGCCGGCGCCATCTTGGCCACATGGCGGGGGGGGTAGCGGCGATTGGTCGCCCCGCCCCCGCGCCGGACCGTCGGCGCCATATTGGCCATATGGCGGGGGGTGTATGCCCTCCGCGGCGATAGCCAATCTCTCTGCGTCTCTTGCCTGCCGCGCTAGTTCTTCCCAGACAGACCGCGCACATTCCTCCGCGCGGCCGCGCTGCGTCTCCGCGCCCGGAGAGGCTGCCGTTTCGGACCGTGCCGGGGAGCCGCCGCTCCGCGCGGGCGGCGCCGCCGCCGGTCCTAGCGCCGCGCCGCCGCTCGGACCCTGATCGCGGCAAGGAGGGATTGTCGGGGAAGCCGCGGTTTTTTCGGGGGTGTTCGGATCTGGGGTCTCTCGCGGGGGGACCCGGGGTTTTTCCGCGTGCTCCGCGGCTTTTATGCATGTATTTGTGGAGGGGGATGACGCGTCTGGCTCCCGCTTTTCCCCTGGGGTCTCTGCTGCACTGCGCCCCCCCCCCCTTCTCTTCCGGGGCTTCTCCGGAGGGTCCTGCGCCCCCTCGGTCCCCTTTCCCCGGCTGCTTAGCCGTGAATAAACACGTTTTTGCAGCGTTCCAAGCCTCCTGTTCTTCCATTGCTTTTCGCAACACTTTTTCAACTTTTCCCCATGCTTTTAAAACTTTTCCGCTGCCGGTGGCTTTTGTATCTTCCGCCAGGGCAACTGTATATTTCTCCCACCTCTCTGAATTTAATATATATATTGGGCGTTTTATAACGCCAAAATCCGATAATCTTGCAATAGCAAGAAATAAATCCCTTTGGTCTCGCTGTTTCCAGTGGACCGCCTCTAAACTTACGACCATCATCACGGGCTTTATGTTGTCCGCGGGGTCCTGGGGCGTCCCCCTTTTTCTTCTCCTCCTCAGGAGTTCGGACCGGCCGACTCCTACCCGCTGTGCCTTTCCAAAGCGTAGCTCCCGTCCTCCGAGGTAATCGTTCCCGGGTTTACGGCACCACTTGTAGCAGTTCGCTGTTTTTGCCACAGTGGAGGCTCTGGTATCTAGGCCTACAGCACGACTTCCACTTTACTTTCATGAGTGGGTCGGGTCTTGTAACAGACGCATGGTACCAATATGGCAGACGGTTACAAAAGACGTTTATTAAGTAAAAAGTTCAGGTTTTATACTTCTTATCTACTACTACGTCAAACAGGATATTGCCACACCTCCTGGGTTAGTAGTTGGAGTGGAAAAGTACTGGCACATGTTAGTAGAGGGTCTACATTCCTTTCCAGGGGTATCTTATCTCGAGAGGGGGATGGGGCTTGCTCTCTTCCTCACCGTTACAGTCCGAGATCTTCCGCGCCGCCTGTCCCTATCTAACCACAGTACCTCTAGCTTAAAGAAATTAAAAAGTAACGGTAATATCTGAAAGGACTTTTTAAAGCTGTAAATAAAATTGGAAGCTGAATAGTTTTCAGAGAAAAAATATAAGGAAAACTATGCTTTAAAACTTCATAAGCCTTTTACAATGGTTTATCTAAGTGGTTTTGTATGCTTATTTATATAAAATTGATAATGAAAAAAGACATATGGTTTGTTAAAGGAATAGTAATAATTATAATTAATATTAAAGGAAACATAATTGTCACTTGAATACAAAAGACAAAGAATATAACAACCCTCAAATAATTCTCATGGTAAATAAACACTGGGCTTAAAATTATGTTCATCATATAGGGCTCTTCTTTCTGATATGTATAAAACTCTTTCTAGTACATTGGCAATGTGTGTGATCCATATGTGTGTAAAGGAAATTGCAGCTTCCTAGAGTTTCATCTGTGTACTTCCTATCATTCTGGCACTTTATAATATTTTCTGTAGATTAAAGAAAGTGTAGCTATATTCCATCTAATTTAAAAAAAAGTATTTTAGGACCAATTTTGTATAACTAGATTTCATAGTAGGTAGCTGATATATGTTCATCTGAAAAGTCTTGAAAGACATGGATACTTCATAATTGCACCTGCTAGTTCATTTTAATTTATATTATTGTAAGAATTATTTTCCCTAATGTTGGGCTTGCTGCACCAAGTCAATGCTGACTGGTGAAAGTATTCTCACACAGTACATCTAGCAGTAGTTATGTGCCGATTTCATTTTTTACTAACAAATATGTTTACAAATATATTGCAGCTCAGAGAATCATTTAAGGATCTCAAAAAGAAATTCAACAATTTGAAGTTTAACTACATGAAGAAAACTGAAAAAGCTCGAAATATGAAAGTACTTAAAATACAGATTCAGCAAGTTGATACATATGCAGAGAAGCTACAGGTAATGGAAATTCTAGGCTTAGTAAAGGCTTCACCAGTCCTCTTACCTGGCCTATGCTAAACGCATCACAGGAGATTGGCACATTACAAAATTTATTGTGCACTTCCCTCTTACTTTTCTCATTACATCCTCCCTGTCTGTCACTGACTGAGACACTTGTCACTGTTCTATTCTTGTTATTCTCCCACTTACTCCAGTGAAATGATGTTAACTCAATTCCTGACTTCACTCCTTTAATGTGCCATTATTTTTCTGTTTAATCTTTTATTCTTCTTGCCTCTCTTGTATGACCTAGTCTTTCTTCTCCTGAAAGGAACCCAAAATAACCATGTCTTGCATCAAGCTACTCTCTTGCATTTTTGATTTCATCATGTAAAATGAACCTTTTTCTTCAGAGCCTTTGGCTGTATTCATTGCCTGCAGTTCATTGTGCTCATTTGCACCTTAGAACCCTGTTCAGCCTCACCCATTCTTTGCATTCACCAGAAACTTTTCCTTCAATGGCCTTTTTAGTTGCAAGTCATGCATGCCCATGTTTTATTACTACAGATATTTGTTTTTAAGCTGAAAATGTTAGCTCAATTATACCTTTAAGAAATATAATTTATTTCAATTTTAATCAGCTTTGCAGAGACCCTCCAGTTTCCTTTGATTTTTGAAAGAGTAGCTTATAATTTTTAAAACATAAGATAGAACAAGAAATATGTTTTTATGGCCTCCCCCTGCTTTTTTTATATTAAATTTCTAAAAATAGAAACATTTTGTTGTGGTATTTAACATTGCTATGTATTTAAACAGGTTCTTAAAAAGAAGATGGATAATTTAGAGAAGAAGGTAATTGACCCTTTTGCAAATGAACCTAATACTAAAGTTCAAGTTCTCTTAGACTCAATCAGTGACTTACAAAAACAGCTGAATGATTTTAACGTGGTTGTGGAAGATTACAAGCAAAACCTGGATCTCATGGAGCATCTGCAACAGATGATGAAAGAGGTACTAGTAATCCTGATATTCCCACAGTGGCCATAATAATGATCCAGGACAGGGATAGATAAAAGTGCTTTAACTGCCTCAAGATTAATCCGCACTTTCCAAAAGTAATAAACTTGTCAAAAAAGGTTGGGATTTTTTTATTATGTGTTTCTTTCTAAATTTGCAGTGAAAGGGGGAAATAAATGTGCAGTGTGATGATATTCATGCAGCTGGAGTCTCACCTCCATATGACCATATGACTTTCACAGTTATTCAGCATATCTATGATCATATTTATGAGCTTATTTTCTCTAAGTAAGCTTTGAGGCAACAGAAAGTGCCATAAAGTCCTCTTTGGTAACCATGAAATTATGAGAGGTAGGTTATCACAGGACCCACTGTGGTTTATGTAATGACTGAACTGAAATGAAAGTACTCTGTTCCTTAGTAGAAGAATATACATTTTTTAGTAGACTAAAGTTTTAAATCTATCTATAATGTTTTTTTTCTGACAGTAGTCTTTCTTACTTGCATAACTTTATTTTTATGTGTCCAAGGACTGTCTCATGTATATATATTTTTAAAAGGAAAAACGTTTCAGACAGTATTGTAACAGTGTTTTCCCTCTTACTGTATTGTATTGGTGCTCTTGCCATGAGACAAGCTCATTCTGGTCATCACTGTTTATTTTTAGAAATAACATTGTTCTTATCTCCAAAGGGATCTAAGTGTTTGACAAATTCCCTTAATGACTAATCACAATACTGAAGTTTTATTTAAGAGATGTTTTCAGTGTCCAGTGACCTGATGAATGTGTTCTTGCATATACCATTAGAAAAGTGATTTGTTTGTTGTTTATTGTTGTTTGTTGCGATGTATTGTTGAATATCTACATTTTCAAAGTCCCCACTTACTTAACAGAAATAAATTATTTCCAAAAGCTAAAATTAAGACTGCTTTTTTTTTTTTTTTTTTTTTTTTTTTTTTTAACTCAGTGTAAAGTATCACCCTTTACTCACAACTTTTTTCAGCAAATAGTCACAGTTTTAAATGCTGATTTCATCAGTGGCTAGAAATGGTGATTTTTAGGCATTTGCTGTCATGATGCAATACTGATGGTTCTGAGTGAACACTAGGTTGTGTCCTGTTCTGAATATTGCTAATCAAAGATGTTTCTTATGGGTATGATCTAAAGCCCATTCTTGTCAGTAGAAAGATTCCTGGTGACTTTAGTGTTTACTGAGAGCAAAACCCCTGTCTGCTAGTATGTTAAAGAGCCCTTCTGCCCTTACACAGCTATTACTGAGGCCGTAACATGAAGTTTTTGAAATTCGTGAATTGATACATAAAGCAGAAAGAACTCCGAAATAAAACATGTCTTTGCAGGACCGTTAAATAATAACCTCACCATGCTTGTAAGATGAGCGTGGTCCTCATGTTTAATGAAAATTTAACAGCCATTAATGCTTGAAGCACCATTAGTAATGAACAAATGTTTTTCAGGTTAAATTAAAGTCAGAATATTTAAGACATACTGTATGCCTCTGATTATGGAAAGTCGAAGAATAATCCAGTCTATTATACAACAGCTTGAACTGCAGATAGTAACTCATTATAATGCAAGTTTTTTATCCTCCAGTGTCAATTTTGGTTTGAAGATGTGAGCGCAACAGTGATTAGAGTTGGTAACTACTCTGCAGAATGCAAAACAAGAGAAGCAATAGAGACTCTCCATAAACAATTCAATAAATTTATTGAACCTGCAGTGCCTCAACAAGAAGAAAAACTTCAGCAGATTATGGGCCTTGCTAGACGGTTATATGGTGAGGAGATATCTGGTAATGTACTATGGGGACAAAATGCAGTAACTTGGCATGGAAGTAAGCAGACTCCTAGATTTGTTCATTTAAGAAGAAAATCCAGTGAATTTTTAAAAATAAGTTTTGTTTTAAAGTATTGATTGGAAGAGGTGAAGGATTTCAGGACAAATATTTACAAAAAGTAAAAATATGGAAGTACTCAGCAGTCTGGTATTTACTTGACTTTCTGTATACAGCCTGAGTTAACCTTGAAATCAAAATGTCCTTGCAATATTCATGAGTTTGGAGTTAAGATTTCATGGCTTAAGCTCTTTCATAATAGGCAAGCCTTTGAAGCTATTATAATGATAAACCTCAGTGCTGAATTAATTTTTTACATTATAACTGTGAATAACTGGTAGGATTTGATTGCCAAATTTTTATTAGCAAATAATGTAGACTGCTATTTAGATACTGTATTTGCAATTATATTGATTTGGAACATTGTTGACCAAAAAAAGAAGAAATTAAAAAAAAATCATATTTTGCTTTTTTTTTCCCTACTTGTAACTTTTATATACTTTTAAAAGTTATTTTGTCCAGAGATAAGGTGACAATGCAAACTTGCAGGGATTTTGTGTAGTCTATGAATTCAAGTATAAAAGCTAAAAAATTTCAACAGTCAAACTGGGCTTTTAAATTCCTCTCAATTTAGTGGAAAGAATATTTAGCAAGCACTGATAATTTCATTTTTCTTCTCTCTCCTTTTTCATTTTTTAAGCCTTCTCAATATTTTAAGCATTCCTATCTGGAGGAAAGGAGATGACAGAATGGATTTTTGACAGCAACTGATTAGGAACAGCAGGGGAAAGAAGTTGCTTGGTGTCCTTTAAGTCATTACATGGGAGAAAGCTTCTCCATCCTGCCTTTGTTTTGTATTTCTTACAACAGGTATCTAAGTGCCTCCTAGTTTTATCATGTTTAGGGAACACTGTATGAGGTCAGCATCTTTTAAAGCAATATTGCTGACCAGAGAGAAGGCTTACAGAATCTATGAGGACTTGTCTCAAGTAAGCTAGTACGAGCTGGAAAAGCACATTACTGTGAATGACAGAATTCTTCCAGCAAAACAGAACACAGAAAAATGTGTTTATTGTAGTGCCTTGGGGTAACCAATTACACAGATTGGTACATGTCTGTTTGAGGCATTCTGTTCTATTTTTGTGCTGTTTTTTCCTTTGTAGGTATTGAAGAAGGAAAGAAGTATGTTGAAAAAATTGTATTAAAGTATGAAGAAATAATGAGTTCTGTTGATGGGTTGTGTAGATCTCTGAGAGAACTTAAGGAGATAAAGGTATGCTTTTTTAAACTGGAGAATATATTGCATCTGCATCAGTTTATCATGCTTAGTGTCTGAATCAGTGCTTTTAGCTGAGGATCATCTGTGAATCAGCATGATTCATACAGTATCATCAGCATGAATTACTTCTTAATTGTTCACTTTTCTGTTACTTTAGGTAAGAGAATTGTTGATTGTGATTCAATGAAGTGCTACTTGTTTGGGCACAGAATATTTCTTGTAAGTTTCTTTTTCTTTGCTTCTTCAGAACTGATACTCCTTTCAAGAAATCTTTTGGAGAAAATGTCGAATTTTCTTTGATTATCTAAAAGAATACTTTTTTTTCATACTTCTTCCTTTGATAATGTAATGTAGGTAACTGCCAGAGCTACAAAACACCAACCAACCTTGCTTGGCTCCGTCTTGGAAAAGACATCCTGAAAAACAAGTTGTGTTAAAGCCAAAGTAATTTGAGTTAGAAAAGCCTTGCTTTTACATAAGTATTTAAGACAGCAGAATTTTTAGCTTCATGTTCTGATAAACTGCTGCAGGTGTAATTATATGTAACATATTAACTGAAGAGGAATTATGGAAGACAAGTGATAGAGGTAGATAATCAAGACTGTCTACTTTACTCCCCTCCATTCTCAAAGTAATATCTGAAAAATCTCCTGCATGCAGCAGCAGCTGATGAGTTTGTTTTTCTGTGAAGGTGGAAAACCACGATGCTTAAGTATCCTGCTTTTGTTGGTACTGAATACTGTTTCACTTCTCTTTGCTGGAATTATACCATAAAATTGACAAACACTCAAATTGTCCATTAATACACTTTAAAAGAGTAGGAGGTGCCAAAAATACAAACGAATTCCAAAGGTCATAAAGTGAATGGAAAGAAGGCTTTGTCTTGCACTGTGACCATAAGAAGCCTCAACATATATACCCATTCTCCTCCCCGTTCGTGTATTTCATAAACTCTATTGTGTACAGGACAACAGTCCCAGGTTCTGTCAGAAGAGGGCTTGAACCTTTCATCTTTTCAAGACAAGTGCAATTTCAAACTAATTTTACTACCTTATTCTGACTAATTTCCATAAAATCGTTGAATTTTTTTTTTACAATATAGTTCTGCAGCTATTTTAAATGGAAAGGGTTTTTTTTTTTTTTACATCATGTCATATTCTGAGATTTAAAAACTAATGTTCTTATTCCAGAATATAGTCAATGTCTGTATCTTATGAGAAATAAAAAATTCAGCAAACTATCTATACAGATATGTGCCATCTGTATGGAATGCCATGACTATAAATTGAGTTTCACTTCCTCTTATTTTAAAGGCATGACAAATCAAGGGGAAATCTATTGCATAATCCATCCTAGTTTTACGCAACTACTAAATGCCAGACAAAAAAAATTCAAGTACAAAATTAAAGACTACTTTTTCTCCCTAAAAGAATAAAAACAGACTGAAAAGATCACATGGAATTTTTAGCTTGTTTATTGCTAGAATGGAAAATTAATAATGCAACACTTTCTTATGAGAAACTTAAGGGTATAACTTTTGTCTGGGAGCTAAAGATCTGGAAGACAGCATACTCTAACTATAAAGTTTTTTGCTTTATCTTGTCTCACTATTACTTTCTTTGAAATCCATGGAATTCTCCCATGACAGTTTTGAGGGATTTATCAAGTCTTCATAAAATACATTATAGTTTTCCAGATTTCTGCTCTGCTCTGTTTTAAGTTTAGACTCTTCTCTTCCCACCTTTTAAAAAAATTGATTATAGACACTCACAAATGTTTCTTTCCTCCCTAGAACTATTTTCCTGCAATCCTGATTTTTTCTGAATTTGTCTCTTCTCTTTTTCTTATAACAGTGTTACTTAATCCTGAGCCTGTGTATAAATTGGTTAGTATTTCTCAGATTCTCAATTAGCCACTGGAATTCTTCAATCTTATACTGAAGAATTATAGTCTTCTATAGTTTCCCTGCCTCAGAAAAATGTCAGCTTTGAAAAACGTTGTCATTGCTTGTCCAAGTACAAATTAATTGGGTTTTGCTGCTGCATTTTTTTTTTTCCCACAAGCAATTTACACCTACACTGATGACAGATTTTCACTTTGGTGTTTTCTTTTGTACAGAGCATAAGTCAGTGTGTAGCTAGCAATTCCTACCTTCTATTGTATATAAACTTACTTAATTTTCTCTTCGCATGGCAGAAAGTTGATTTTTCTGAAGAGTTGATTACTGTTAAAAAAGAAGAAAAGAGTGGTCAAGAAGCACGTGAGACTGTTAAAGAAGTGGAGCAAAAGCAGCAGGTTAGTTCAGTTAATTGGGGGTTTAATAACTAGAACTCTTAAAAGAAAAGAGTGCATTGCTGGAAAGGTCCTTTTTTTTCAGTCTCAAAGGCTCCATTTGGATGGGTGTTACCAGTGTAGCCATGGTCAATTGTTTTGCAGTTATTTTTATTATCCTGCTTTCCTTTCTAGCTAATCCACATATTCTTCCCTATGAATTTTTATTTTTTAGCTTTTTTTTCATGCCTGTATATCTCATTTTCTTTTCTAAAAGCTATTCCTTTACTAACCTTTTTCCAATTTTCCTTTGGTCCTATTGCCACAGTATTCTTAATGTAGAGGTCCTCTTTCTGACCATTCCTCCTCCTTGAAAAAGAGAACTTCTTCTTGAACTCTCTTCTTTAAAAATATAAGTTAAGGGAATATAGGAAGTAATAGTGCTGATAGTATTCCCAAAGCCCTAGAGCTCCTATGATGCCTAGATACAAGTTAGGAAAGTATTAATTTATAAGTAATATTCTATGAAAGAAAACATAGCTCAGAATTTGGACTAAATAATGGTGGAAATGACGATTTGTTGAATCATTAAGGTCTTAATCAGGAAAAAAGGGAGATTTTAAAACCTTTTTCTTTCAGATGGCACCAGGTGAATTGCTTGTAAATTCAGAAAGCATTGCTGAGAAGAGAAGCAATACTCTGTCTCCTACAGGCACTAAACAAGTATGTGTTGTTCATGTCAATTTATATTTAATCAGATTGATGGGCATCATTGTGTACTCTCAAGGGAATTCTACTTAATTTGCTGTGTATCAAAAGTGAGGACTATTATTATATTGGTAAACTTTGATTATATTTTCATCTACAGTATTACCAAAAACCTGGCAAAACAAGTACATTGATGCAGTTTAAAAATAGTGTGAGTAACAGCAAACAGAAGCAATGATGGAGCACAACTGCAGCTGGCAGTAGTTCAGTAGCACATCATGTCAAATATATTTTGCTTTAATATTGGTATGATGCTATAGAAGAAATAACAGAACTCACCATCAAATAATCATCTTTATCCTCATCTTAAAACACTTGAGTTCCATTTCAGTTGCCAAGATTCTCTGCAGCAGAGATCATAAATAATCCAAAGCAGGGGTTGTATCCACATTGAGGACAATTCATAAAATAAAAGAGAAGACTGTGTATGCATTTGGAATGATAAAAATCCAAACAGACAAAATCTTTTATTCATGGATACACAATAAAAGAATATGAAAGTTTCCAAATAATCAATGAATTACTGAAATCTTAGAAACACAGGCAAAGCAAAGCCAGACCTATGTTTTATGAGATTAATTACTTTAGTTTAAAGAATATTTTGAAGGTTTGGGATCCTGGACATAAATGTAAATAATTTGCAGTGTAAAAGAGTTTGATAAATTGGAGTGGGTGGTAATATATTTAAGTCCTTAGAAAGGTAGGATCCATTGGCAACAGATTTAGAAATCTAAAAATTCCATTTTGCAAACTGATAACATAGACAAATACTGCAAGATATTAAACAGTGATGTTTTATAGAAAGTCAGCTAATATCATTACCTTCAGTTCAATACAAAATGTGCTGTAATCTGCTGAGGAGCCAAAATTAAACCTAATTAATTTTCTTACCTTCCAAGTCAGTGGGAGTTTCAGCATTGACTTGGAGTCCACCCAGATTGCACTCAAAATTTTGTGACTGTTCCAAAGAGTGTCCCTCGGGAGAATCTCCTCAGCAGATGCCCATAGCTCTATTTTGCTCAGCCACAGCCTTGTCAGTCCTCATCAGACTAAGTCTCAGCTGCCAAGGAGAGAATGCAAAACAGCAAATATCATATGAGGATTGTGGCAGCTATGATGCCTCTACCCTTTTCATCACTCCATACTTCACTTAAAGAAGTAGCAGGTTCATCTCACAAGAGCTTCGTTCAGTGGGCCAGCAATCTCTAATTTTGTCTGTACTTCTGCAAGCTGCTTTCCCAGTATTAATTTGCTTCAAATATAACCCTCTTAAAAGTGTGCTAGACTTTCTCATGGCACATTGATCCTCCTGCTTTTTTGGTCCCATGCTGCCAAAGCCTATCTGGCAGCTTGTTCACTCACAGCTCACCTGTCATTCTTTTCACAGCATTTTCCCCAGGGTTGTCTTCCATCTCTTCAGGATCAGAGTTCATCAGGGGATGCTTGAGGGGAAATATTTTTATAGTAAAACTTGACTGCATCTTATAACTGAATTGAATTGTTTAGTAAAATAGACACAGTAAAATCCCAACCTTCTCCCAGTCATTTTTTCATAGATCTGGCATGAATCACACCGCTTTGAAATAACAAATGTAATAACTTGGAAAAGCATTTATATTAAAACTAACATGTCTAAAGAACCAGAGCATATATGAGGTTCTATTATTTCTGGGGTTTTGAAATTTTTTGCACTAATTGTTAGATTGTATTTGGAGCAGTAAAGCAAAAAGAAAACTAAAACAAATACACCACCACACTCTTGTACTGGATACTGCCAAAGAGATCTGTTTTGGAAAGCAATGAAATTCAGTGTATTACCCAATTTATGTGAGTAGGCAGTTTATAGGTGATGGAAACACTGCTTAGTAGATTACATATTTGTGCATAAAACTCATCAATGAGAGAGTAGCTTAAGAAAACATTATGCACACCTTTGCTGAGAGCCTTTGCACAAATGAAATCTGTCTGAATATGTGATTTCATTCATACAAAAATCAAGAGGCAGAGATATAATTAACAAATCAGATAATGTCTTTGATGCTTTGTGATTAAAATTAATGCACTTATGCCTTACCCAATTCTCTTTGAAACATGATGAGAAGGATTTCTTTTTCCTGGATCCAAGTTAATATAAAAAATAATTTTTACATTGCTTTTCTTTTAATATTTGGGAGGATCTTGTAACAGCTGGCAATTTTTTTAAAGGAAATATAAAATATTTGGAAAAAGGTATAAAAGTGTTGGCTTAATTATTTAACTCTTGAGCATTACTGACAACTCTCTTTCTCAAAGAAACAAGTCCAGAAGTTGGCTGTTAATATATTTTTATTGCTATGTAATTGTGTCCTGCTTAGATGTCATTAGGCCACATCCTCCTCCACCTTCCCTTTGCAAATGCTCATATAAACAAAAGCTACAGAAATCCACAGGTTGCCCTTTGTTTATGAAAAGGTACTTTTTGTTAAATTGTTACTGTTATAATAGTTACAATAATATTTTCTAGAATCTATTTGAGCAGTTTGAAATTCCAGTAAGCTGCTGCAACATTTTCTGAAAAATTGTCTTTTGCCCCATTTCTCTCTGCATCTTAGAATACATCAAGCATAATTAGAAAACTTATTTTTGCTAGATTTTGCAGGACAAGAGGATGTATTAAATGATGACTCTTTGTTTTTCTTTTTCTTCTTTCCTTTCTCTTCTTTCCTCTCCTAGTTCGAGGAGAGGAATATATTGGCTGATATTTCAGTTATCTGTCCAGCTGGTGAGGATCCTGTTTCACAAGATACAGAGCTGTCATCTTCAGCCAAAGAGGATAGTTTACAGACTGAATTCCTGGCAGAAGAAACACCCTCTGGAGATGAATATGAGTGTATATCACCTGATGATATCTCTTTGCCACCGCTTTCTGAGACACCAGAATCCAACCTCTTACATTCTGAAACAGAGCTAGAAGAGCAGTGCTGTTGTAGCTCTCATAGTCTGCATGTCAATTCCTATAGCTTGCAAATGCAGAAAACCACTAGAACAGTAAAACTGATGGAAGCATCTGACCTCTTAACAAATTCTGCCTTTGCTGATGCTACAAATAATAGAATGGAAAGCCCATCAGATCACTTTGAAAAGTTTTGTATCTCTTTAACAGATTCTGGCCCCAAAGTCAGAGCAGTATCTCCTTTGACTTGTAGCTCACAAGGAATATCTGAAACTAGCACTGCTTCCTACCCCACAAAAGCCAAACCAGCACACAGCATGACGAGTGAAACGTGCAAAACACATTTACAACACCTTGAGCTTCATAAAAGCACGGCAGAAATGCAAGAAAAAATGCATGCCTTGAATAACTGCCCTAAACCCCAGGACAGGCTGCATGTTTTGCCTGATGCATTCTCAGGTTTCGTGTTTCAATCAGACACTACCAGAAGCTGTCAGAGGCAGATGGTTACCCGAGAAGAGATTAAAAGTTCTTCAGAAAAGAACAGCATGGCCAGCCTAACTGGACAGGCGCCTAACTTCTCCCAGCTTCTGTCTAACAAAACCGTCATGGAAGGTTCTCCGGTAACTTTGGAAGTAGAAGTATCGGGATTCCCAGAGCCTACACTGACATGGTGGGTAGCTTGCAATGAGAAATAGCAAATATAACTAGTAGCGAGCCACCACAAACCTCTTACTACCATATCAGTCAATACGTAGGCTAGAATAAATTACTTGTATCCTTTCTACTCCACACTTGGCATGATTTCCACCTTCAGAATTGTTTTCAACAATTGACCAACTTGAAATAATTTCTCTGTACCAAATTTTATGAATGAGGGCATCAAACTACTGCAAACATATACAATGTTTTTAAGAAAAAGCATCATAGCTTTCATATTCCTGAATATGGCATTCAATGCCTTCTTAAAATCATTGCATGCTTCAGATTTACCATAAATAAATTCACCTGCATTTTCCCAGGCTCTGGGCACTAGATATGGACAGACACATAGATGTGCATGCACACTGAAATATTTATATAGTCACTACATAGATGGGGACACATTTATACATGTGTGAAAGACGGGTATTAAAACTAAGGTTACAGGTTTAAAAAACCCCACCTAAACATCTACACTAAGAGAATCAATTTTATATCATATATTGGTGTGCATGGTCTACCTCTTTCTTAATTGCTATGTGTCTATCTATTTAGATTACTTTATATTGGATTTGTGAGAAATACAGATGTTATATATACATCTGAACTCTAAAAATTCCCTGCCAAAGGGAATAGGGGCTGAAAGAGGGGTAGGATTTCAAGATTTTTTTCATAGATCCATATGTTGTGGCATGTATTCCTCCAGTTTTACCTCATTTATCTTTTCTCCATTTTTTCCATTAGCCTCTCAAAATGGAGGCCTTTCCTTTAATGTATTAAAATTCAATATGCCTCTAACTGGAAAAAAATGATGTTAATACTGTAATTACACATTTAAAGAATTAAATTGTAAGCTTTTGTTAAAGTGAATTTTTTTCAATGGCACTGAGAAAAATACTGGACACTGCAACCTTGGTGCTACACTCTGTTGTTATCAATAAAATTACCTTGTTTTAAATACCAATATTGTACAGACTGAGGAGTATTATTGGTGAAAAAAGATATTAATTTCATTCTAAGAACACATTAATTTAGCTCAAAAATATATACACTATTGTTAGATTGTCTTTCAAAAAGATAGAATTCAACTGGAATAATTTTGCAAACTAGAAATTAATGAAAACAGGAAAAATATGGATTTTAATTAAAAATTCACCAATAAAGTATATTTGGGACTTGTGTAGAAATTTCTTTGGATATAGACATGGAAAATATTTTTGTGTGCGTTAGGTTAAATGTAGCCTGTGCTGAAATATCATGGGGCAAGGAGAGGCAGATTTTTCTGAAATTTCCATTTTTAAATTAGGAGTCAATACCAATGCACGGTGACAGATCCTTAAGTGTTAGAATATTACAGAAGTTTGCAGAAGTATCTCCTGATGCATTGTTCTATCCTGTTTGATGATGTGAGCTAGGTAAATGTTAAGTGGACTGGGATGGAGGAAGGTTCTTGGCTGTCTTTTATACTGAAGATACAAGTTTGGAAAGTTTATTTGCTGATCCTTTAGAACATATTCGTGGGGTGGATGTGGATGGACTCAAGACCTCATTAACAAAAATGTCTCAGCACAAAACCAAGGGCCCAGGCCCTAATGTCACCTCTCTAAAACTGCACTGAGAGAGTTGTAACTTGTCTGCTGAAAACCATTTTCAGAACCACATTTTTTGCTGTTTTGCATATTATCCAGTAATGTACAGTGTTTAACTGTTCTAAGTTTAAAACTGAGAAATGAGAGCACAGCAGTTCTCTATCTCTTGCTGTTACTGTAGTGTTACAGAGATTGTCTGCATTTGCAAAGTTCTGTGTGGCATGCAGTGATAAAACTCTGACTTGAAAACTGACTCTCTGCTTCAGGTACAAGAAGGGCCAGAAACTGACTGCAGATGAGCACTTAAAGCTTTTACAAAAGGAGACAAAGCATACTTTGTTCATTCAGAAGGTGTGTGATAAAGATGCTGGCCTCTATGTTGTTCGGGCTAAAAATTTGAACGGCACTATCTCCTCAAGTGCCATTCTTCATGTGCAAGGTAACAGGCCACCTATTGCAAGAATAGACTGGATAATGCTGTGTGTCATCTATATTAGCGTCTCACTAATGTACTGGCTATTCACAAAATAAGTACAATATTGACTGCACTGGACTTAATTATCACATTGTTGAATTTATTTTCTTACACTGCATTTTCACAATATGTACCAAACCACTTCTTATGGCAAAACAGATATATTGCTTGTTTCTTTATTGCCAGCATTATATCTATTCTACTTTCTCACAGTAATATTGAGATAAAAACTTAAGAAAGATTTTTGTAGAATCTGAGGATGAGTTTTGCTTTCTGAAAATGAAGGCATTCCAAAGCACTGGAAGTAGTTTTAATGGTTATAGGTTTTAAATGTCAATATAGAGCCAGGTAGAGTGTCCCGATAGAGTGATGTATATTTTGGGATATTGTCTTCTCTTGGGATGGGGTGTGGAATGTGCTGGAATATTTTTAAAACATAGAATGTATTTTTTCCAGCTTCATGTTTGCTTGTATGCTTACAAAAATTATTTTTAGGATAAAGCTTCTTAGTAAAGGTATCATACCATTCATGATTGAACTAATATAGATCAGATTTAAATCTGTCTCAGCCCAGCATATAGTCTCCACAAAGGAGAGCTGCAGTAGTTCCAACAGAGCTGTGATTGTGCTACAGAGCTGACCCAGAACCATCGGGATTTGTGTAAGAGATCTAGCACACAATAGAACACAGGTTTACAAACTGAAACATTCCAACACTCCACTCTGCTTAAATACATGTCCGTGATACTTTCTCTGCCTTCTTACAAAGTTAAAGATACAAATATTTCTAATAATCCTCTAAATTATTAATATAAGACAAGAAAGTTAATAATTTATAAGGTGAGTATTTGCCAATGTTTAAAATTTTAACACACTGATTTTGAACAGAATCAAGCAAATTGGGGAAATATCCAAAAGCGTATTCAAATTTTTTTAAAAAAGAGAAGTCAGTCAAACAGAATTATCCTTTAACTTCAAAGCAGTAAATCCAAACCGATACTTTGTTCACCTAGAGTTTGTATATGGTTCTTGACAAGGAAAACCACAAAGATATTTTTTATTAAAGTTCTAATTTGTTTAACTACTACATAACAATGATGTAACTGTGCCAATGGAAGACTCAATTTATAAATCCTCAAATATAACTTCATTCTTTAGCCTCACTATTTGTTGTATTTATATAGTAAAAGGGTTAACAAACAGCTACATGATTTTTCCTGCATCTTTTGATTACCAGCTTTTGTGTTACAGTTGCATTGCCGTGAGAAATTTTTAAAGAGGAAATATTTACCTTCTCTTGCATAATTTGCTGGAATGAAGTAAACTGTGTAGCATGCTATGAAAAGAATATATATTGTAATTGCTGAGGGTCAGATATTTTGGCCCAGTGACTGCAACTTTTGGCCCAGTGACTGCAAAAATTCCTGTAACTTTGAAAGTTCTCATAACCTCACAGCAATGAGAGGGAGCAGGAGGAGGAAGTGCTGAACAGATGGGGGAACACAGTAAGTTCTAACTAACTTGGTATTACCCTTAATGAACCACTTTCCACGTTCAGTCAGCTCCCAGAAATGTAGATTCATAAGAATTTTCTCAGGTATTAATTTCACCTGTTTTCCTGCAGTGTATTTTCCATTTCACACTAAAGGTAATTTAGACCTTAATAAATCATTGTAGAAGTATATAATACATTTGTTCGTTTGTTTATTTGTTAAAATTTTCCTCTGAGAATTCAAACACTTCTCTGAATTTTAGGTAAAGAAAAGTTGATTTTGTGAGCGTGGTATTGCATCTACTTTCTATCAGGAATAGCTTTAAATGCACAACTTTTAATGGGTGTGTGGATATCAGCCACAATTTTAATTGCTGTAAGAAACAAGATTTTTAAAAGAGTGATTAGAGATACTGCATTCACAGTAGGGTTCTGAAAATCTCACAGTTTAAGTGTTTTGCTTTGTAAACAAAGACATAACCAACACTGATTACTGCTGTGCTGGCAGTCTGGATTTAAATACCCTTTATTTAAGGACTCAAATGAGTCCTTAAAAAAAGAGCTGGAAAATTCCAGCTGTGTTCTGTTTAGATAATCTAAAAAAAAGGGGGGGGGAAAAAAGTCATTGCAGTCACAGGTTTGAGCCTATAGTTACTTCAGGATCCCAAAATGTCAACATCTTCCCAATAGCTCCCTTATAGAGAAGATTTAAGCCTCAGTCCCACCATCTTTACAAAAAAGGCATTAGGCATATAACTACACTCCCTTCCTGCTTTCCCATACGCAGACACCCTCTAAGAAAATGGTGAAAGATATTGCCTGACTACAAGATGTGGAATCATTTGAAGGGGTGTTTACACAAGGCATCTAAATTTGGAGGGGAAAGGAATTAATTATTTTAATTTTTCAAGAGAAGCAGCCTGTCTGAGGTCACAGGTTTGAGTCAGTAGGCAGAGGGAGGATGAGTCATCACCCAGATTGGATCAGATGTGGCTGGAGGTGCAGTGGAGAAGGTGAGTTCCTCTCAAATGACTGGTAAGGTATGCTTACTTCTTCACCTTTCTCTGGAGACTTTTCTAGGGTAAAGGAGTAGTGTATTATCATCTGTGGCTCAGAGGAATTGTGTCTTGAAAAATTACTGCCAAGACTTTAAAGAGGTTACACATGGTATTCAAGGAGATTGGAGCTCTGGATTATGGATATTTCAGATCAATTGGGTCATGAGACCTGCTTAATATTCCTAATAAAGGAATCCTTCTGTTTGTGTTAGGAGCTTGACTGTGACAAAATCTCAAAACAATAAAGTGCAGTGTTGATTTAGAATAATGCTGAGCAAATCCAAAGTTTCTAAGCAACATGGTAGGAATCTGCCTAGCCTAAATTCATGGAGAAGACAGGGGAAGTTTATTAAATTGCTAATATCACATTTCAAGACACCAGAGATTGGAAACTACATGCCTAGAGTAAAAGATTAAGAATAACTGTGAAGCAATTTAATTTAAAAACTGTCTGTTAAAACAAATTTGGCTTGACCTGCTCGTGGGTATGTGAGAGAGACTTTAGGCAGGGGTGAATGCTGTATGTTAGACAGATGAAGGTGAACTCTTCTGCAGTTTTTGCATTGCTCCAGGTTAATGATTTTTCTGTGCTTATTCACCAGTTTGTGGCATAATTCTATTGGTTTCTACAGATAACTCATATTCCTATTTATAAATATTCCTATTTTATTTAGTAGTTGACAAAATTATTGTCTGAAGCTGTGAGAGTGGTATTGCAGTACCACTGGCTACCTGATTTTTTTTTTTTTCCCACAATAGAGGAACAGATTGGTTCTTTCTAACCCTTTGTGGATGTGGACATCATGGCATGTCCAGCCAATACATAATTTGCAAGTAACAAGTTGTCTTCTGAGTTTTTGTTATGATATCATGGGATAACCACTAGTGAAATATAACCATCCATTCTATTTTGAAGGTTGCTGTCAGATGATAAAATCTTCTTTTACAGCAGATTTTGCTGAGGTCAAGCCTGTGCCTGAAAGAGTCATAGGAACTGTCACTTCATGGTTTTATTTGCACATACTTTTCCCTTTGCTCTCTAGAAACTGAACATTTCAGTTTTTATATTCTGCTGCCTTATTGATATAAAGTCAAGATGTGGTCTGATCATTATCACTGTCACCATTCCACTCAGATATTTTTTTTTTTAATGGTAAAAATCATTCTGGTATGAGATGCAAAATGACTTCACAAGGCAATCCAAACTGCACAAGTAATGGAATCCAGCAAAAATTATCCCAAGGAGTGGCTGAAGCCCACTTTATGTTTTCTGCTGGAATACAAGCTAATCATGTTCTGTTTCTGACCTATTGCTAACTGTCTGCAAAGAGTAGGCAGGGGTGTAAACTTTGTTCTCTTGCTTGAAGTGAAGCTGGAGATGTCAAATTTCTGGGCTTCAGGTGCATGAAATGCAGTGGGGATGGCAGCTTGCACACGCTAACCTTCAACAGCTAAGAACTGAGTGGTTTGAGCTGCTCTGGCTGGCTAATACAGAGGTCACACGAGGTTAGCACAAATAGGGGAGAGTAAAACTTACATTCTTCTGCTTTGCATTGGGCGCCTCAGTCCTACAGTACACAGGAAGAATAGAAAAGCAGCTAAGCTTAAAAGCTTATTGCAACTAAGAGCTCACCTAAGAAGTGGATTTATTAATACTGTGGTTAGAATGTCTGCCTCTGGCCAGCAGGCCCATACTTGGCAAAAATAGGCTTTGGCTCAATATATTTGGGGTTAGAAGTTGATGGGCACCTGTGAGAGATAAGCTGATTTTTTGTTTCATAATACCATAAAGGAAAAAATTTTGTCCTTAAACAGTGGAGCAATGCTGGCATAGCAGTTCCAAACCCTGTCATTTAACACCCATTTTAGTAATTTTCTATTTCTGAGAAGGCCAGTGATAACTTCTGTTAAATATTTTGGAAATGTGATATAATTTATATTAAAGAGGAAGGATGCATCCTTTATGTGATAGAGATGCAAAAAGTTCATTTTTATGGTAGGATGCCTTTGTGTGTTCCTCTTGTGTTCACATCTTCTGCTTTATATTCTCTGTGTCAAGAATACTTAGTCTGAATTTTGAGCTTCTCTTCTCTTTTTACTGTAACCTCATAGGTGGAATTATAAGTGGAACCTCAAGTGATAGTACAGTGATTAAATAAATGCAGCTTTACAACTCATTAAGTTACAAGTCACAGAAAGCAGTGATTTTATTCAGTACAAACTGATGCTGAGGATCAAAATTTCTTCAGTTTTGATGGGTTAATTTGTATTGATCATTCCTTGTAGTGGTTTAGGTGTCATCTGTCCTTCCACAGTTGGCAAGAGGCTGGCACAAAATCAATCTCATGTGCGTTGGGTAATGCAATAGAAAAGCAATTACTTGCCCATCCTTCATCTGAACCAAACTTGTACTGGACAATGTGGTAGTACATGGTTTCAGTATTTATGATGGCCAAAACAATGATATGGTCAAAGCTGTAGAGAGGCCTGTTTCTGCCCTTCGTATTTGTTGCAAATACAATTTTTTTTTTAATATTTTCAGTAACTTAAAAAAAACACCAAAAACAAAACTAAAATAATGGGGGGGGAGACAGTGAAGAAAGTGTGATGTACAAAATTGCAACACGTGATAAAATTTGCTGTCATTACTTTGTCACTTTAAATTAGTATGGAATAATTAATTTTACACCTTCACTGAAACAATAATTCACACCGACCTCCCTAATACCTTACCAAACAATAGAATTCTTTAGCACTTCCATGGAACTAATATCACTATGCTGATGCATGAAATTCTTGGGTGCTTAATGCCCATGTTATTCAACAAATGTTATATTAGACAGATAAATGATATGTGCCAACTAACTGTCTTGCAAACAAGTTATCCTGAGTTCCAGGCATCAGTCAAAGTGCCTTTGTCTTTCAGTGTGATGAACTTTATGAGAACAGATGATTTGTTTCAGTTGCTTTAATTGTGTCTTTTAAAACACAGTGAATATTGATTTTATTTTTTTTTTTTTTTTAGTACAAGGAAAACAGCCAAACTTCATACAAAAGTTTGGACCTATAACTCTGCAAGAAGGAGAAGATTTAATCCTGCATTGCACCATACATGGAAAGCCCAAACCACGTGTCTGCTGGACAAAGGATGACATCCAAGTGGTATCTGGAGATATCAGCGTATGTTCTAATGTTGCTGAAATTTTTCTTGGGAGAAAGGTAATTTATATTGCTTTATGCTACTAATTATCCCCTACGTGCATTCTCTTGTTTTACAGGTCGAGAAATTAGGAGATACCTATTACCTTTTAAAAAGAAATGTAGTCCTTGCTGATACTGGGAAATATATCTGTGTTGCCAGCAATGAAATTGGAAAGGCACACTGCTCTGCTTTCGTGACAGTGATAGGTGATTCATCCTGCCAGCTGCATGCTTTTTGGCACCCTCTTGCCTTATTACATGAGCAACTTGTTTCCACTAATGTACGTGTTTTGTTTCAGAGAAAAATAAACCCCACAAAACTTCCCATGTAACTCAGGCTAAAGCAGAATGGGAAGAGGAGTACTTTTCAGAAGAAGTGAATGTCACCACAGCAGAGCTAGTACAAGCCCAGGACACACCATGTGAGAGAGGTGAAAGGCCAGTGGCTAAATATACTTCAGTAAGGTAATTTACATCTTACTCCATGCTACAACTTGTACTACTGCAACAACTGTAAGGACCTTCATTTACAAAGCACACATCAAACACTCCTCCTAATCCATGAATTTTGTGGCAAGGTGCATTATGTGTATAATATGTGACTCCCTCTTTCACTTAATTCTTCGTCCATCAAAAGATATGTAATTTTTAGATTAAAGAACTTGTAATACATTAGAAAATTGAGCCTGTGCAAGGTATTTACAGTTAGTGAATTTTTTTTTTTGAAATTTAAGCATCCTAATCTAGACATTAATATAAGATTGAAGAGCTTAAAACACAAAGCAACCCAGAAATTCAAATTGCTGGAGCTAGGTGAAGTTTAACGAACAGAATGTATAAGCGAGGTTTTCTGCGAGGCAAGTCCTATTGTGAAGAATAAGTAGCAATCCTAGTAAGACAGGAACTGTCATTGTTCATTAATCGATTAAAGATAACAATACTTCCCACTGTGCAGTTTCAGATTAAATAAATGAGAAACACGACCTCACTAATCCCTGTGACCTTTAGCACAGGATGAAATCTCACCTCATAAATATAGGCTCTGATAAAAAAGAGAGAGTATTTTTGTGTTTAAATTTCTGAGGTTTATCTTTGTTGTTGGAAACAACAACAAAGGAAAGTTATTGCATGTGTTGATTCAAAAGCTTTGTCCTTTCCCATGTGAGCTGCCTGCATGCTTTGCCTCACAGCCAGCTGACGAAGCATTGATCCCACATATTTTGTTCAGGGTTGTGATGTGGCAGGTATTCATAAGTCAAAAATGACATGCAAGACCATCATAATTTTACTTAAGTCATATAGATAATTCAGTATGATTAAAATATGTAGACCATATGGAAAGGTTAGATTTATTCTAATTTTTTCTCTTATCTTCTGTTGTTTATAGCTAAAGTGTCTTCTTGTCAGTAAGATGAGATTTAGAACGTTTTATGTTTTCTCTGTAATCACTATTTGATCTCTAATCTTTTATTTTCACAAGGCCACGAAGAATTGTCTATGCCACCATTAAAAATATGGGCAATATTAACTGACCTTTTTTAAACAGGTTTAAAGAGAAACTCTGGTTTCAAGGAGTGCATCTTGAACTTGAGAGGCCATGAGAGATTAATTTCATTTTGATACATGATCCCATTCTTCTGCCTGATGCAGTGGAACAGAAGATGGACTGAACTGCAAGATGCCTGATTCCTGAGCGTGTTTGTGTTCTTTGCTGTTTCCATTGGTAGATATTGGCTGTGGGTGAGGAGTAGATGAATTTTGGGTGCTATCCAATATATATCTAGATTCAAATTTGTATTTCGTCTCTTTACAAATAAATCATTATTAAAATTCACCTGTGCATAGCATTTATTAGACAGTGATTTATAATTTACCTTGGTTTTGCTCTGGATTGTTGGACAAATCTAACAGAAGGTGAAGGAGAAAAGAAACATTCTCCTTAAATTGCAGATCTCCTCGGTGACTCACTAGTGCCCACTATTCTTCTACAAATTCCATCAGTGGTATTAGTTCCATCAATAGGTCTTCCCACTAGCTATAGAAAAGAAGAGAGGATAATATAGAGAATTAGGATTTAAAACAAAATTATCTTCTAACTACAGAATTCTTCAGTTTATTAAATAGAGTGTTAATTGACATATTTCTAACAGCTCTGAGACATTTTTCGGAAGCCAGCCACCAAAAGCAGTGGTTACTTACACAAGCAAACCTTGTCCATTGCTTGCTTAGTAGCAGGAATGTCTTCAGGGAAGAGAAAGTCTCTAAGTCACCATAATGGAGAAGTCTTCCACTGCAATGCTTCTGCTTTCAGGACTAGATTAATATGACAATACAGTCCATTTCCAGTTGGTGCCTGCCATTGTTCAAAGGAGTGGACTTCGAAGCTAGATTCGTGCTAGATTCAAAGCACATTTTTAGTTTAGCCAAAGACTCTTCAATAACAGAATTCCTTAAGAACCATAGTGTCTATTTAGGGTATTAAAAAAAAACACGTGAGTTGGAATTGAATCTTTTGGCTCGTACGCCAGTAATTAGAATGATGAATCTTTGTCTCCACCTCTTCAGTTCAGAGTTTAAGTGTGTTGTTCAATTTATTTCAAAGCTTCTTGTAGAGAAAGACAAGGATTTTTTGAAGTGTCATCCATTTGCCACATTGAAAAAGATAGATCACGAAAAGCTCCATTTTGGATGGTTGTTTGGCTGTCCCAACAGTAAACAAAACAGTTGCCCTTGCAAATAACAGTTCTTGAACTTGATCCATCTGATTCAGATTTTCAAAGTCCCACCCTTGAAAATTTTGAGAAATGATTCACACTTCTTCAGTGCACTCTCAGTGGCCTGGCCAACACTTCAGGTACTCACAGATTCCACATGTGCTGAGCAATTCCAACATTCTGTTATTCTGTACATGCACATTGATTAGACCTACTCTGGTTTTGCATACCAGGCAATGCACTTACACTTCTCACAGGCAACAGATAGGGATTTAAACAGTGCAGCATTTTTGTGCTTCATCCAAGTTGATGTCATCTGTGCAAAATTGGCGCTGAATAACATATCTAAGAATTGCTTAAATTGTAATGTTAAACATTTTTCTCCATCAAGATGCAGGTTGGATAGCAAAAACTTAAATTTATCTCCAAGTTAATGTACAGGCAGAGAGAGGAAATGAGCTGGAAAAAAATATCATGTACATGTCTTCACCTGATCACATAAATCACTGGCTTGACGTTATGGAAAAGTCAGTGGCATCCTGCCCATGGAAGAGTCACAAGGCTATGTATATGTGCACACAAATATAGTAGCTGCAGACTGAGGTACTTGCTCTGCATATTTACCCTGTATCTCTCATGAATTTTTCCAAAATGGAATGAAGTGTCAAACATCTTATGGATCCTGTGCAATTACCTTTCCCAACTAAGCCCCTCATTTGCTTGTGTTATTTAGATTTAGAGATGTCACAGAGAATTCTGTGTTTCTGACTGTACTCACATTCAGAGGACTTAAAAAGTAGATATCTGATGTGAATCCTCTTCTTTCCCCCAAATTATAAACCCCCTAAAATAAAAATTCTTTTGTCAGCTGGAAACGTTTAATATGGCATACATGATTTCCTATTTAGAAATTCATTCTGTAAAAATGAAAATGCAGAATTCAGTCCTTGCTGATCTTGGATGCTCATCCAATTTAAAGTATTGGCTTCTTTTTGCTATTTCTCAATTGTTAGACTATGAGAAAAAAATAATATTTGAGAGTTTTTTTCCTCTTGATTCACAAAATATGTATCAGGAAAAACGTGTCAATGTTTCTTTAAATAATACATGGGGCAAAACAGAAATCTGTGTATCTATTCTTACTTATGGTTTTCTTACAAAAATATTAGAAAATGGAATTTATAAATAAATAAAAATCTGTCAGCCTTCTTTTGCCAATGAGTAACACAGCTATTGCTCCAAGTGTTCCCAGAGAATGGATCCATTATGAAAAATGGTAAGTGTGATTGTTTCTTCTCATTTTACAAATCATGGATATAGATTTATTAAAAGGTTTCCAAAATTGATAAAAATATGTATCTATTAAATGCTAAGCACTGTCTCAATGTTAGATAAAACTTGTCCCCAGTACAACGATGTTAATGACTGTTTTGTGGAAGGAAATGGAACACTTAATAAGTATATTCTTTACTAAGGAGGCAGGTTTTGTTAGTAGGGCTTAGTTTCCAGAGTGAAGTCCTAAGAAGGTAAATGTCTTTTTTTCTTCCTTGTTCCACGTATGTAAATGTGTGAGGACAATACACAAAGAAATAATATACAAGGAAAACTTGTCAAAAGTGACAACTGTGAATCTCCTTAGGTATTTCAAAGGAGATAAGTGACTCCTACCAACATGGAGTCAGTGATTAGGAACACTGAAAACGTGCAGTTTCCAAAAAGTTGTTCCTATATGAAACAGATAAAGTAATTTCAAAGCTCAATTAATGTCTTAGTTTTGTTTTCTACTTTGGAAGAAAATGGCAGAGCCTTCTTCAGTAACAATTTTTGCAAGCGAGTTTTAGTTTGCATAGAAAAACATTGATGTATCTTGCCTATTCGATTACACTGGCTCAGATAAGAATCACAAGCACCTGAAAAGACAGCAGCCTTTCAAAAGCCAGCTGCAGCAGACAAACATGGATACTCTTGTGCATATAATTCAATTTATAGCCTGTATTTAAGGTTCTAAAGTTTTTGTTACAAAGTACTGTTTGTAGTATTAGCAGGGAAAGAGGAGCTGATAAGGATGGTGGAAAATTGATTTAATCTCAGGATTTAGAGGTTTAACATTAGTGATTTTTAAGTTATTTTAGTTAATTCAAAGTTTAAAGAAAGTGAGTGGGAGGAGGGGAAGTAATTTTTTTTTCCTAAAGTATACTTGGAAAACTTGAAATACAACAAAAATACAATATATAAATGTATTTTGGGTTCTGTTTAGTTGATTCTATAGGGATGTAGGACAGCAAACACCACACCTATGATGTGCTACATGTACTAAACATCAGCAATATAGAGTTTATACCTTAAGCAGTAGCAGACTGAAGCAGATGTTGAATTTTTCATATCTTCAATTTTGTGTCTTCCTGACAAAAAAAAGCCTTTTTCATTATCTGGATCTGATTTTTATTTGATGCTGGAGCAAAGAAATGTCATTTTTACCAGCAGTAAAACAAGACTGAAGTCATCCTTCTGATTTTCCTGTGAGTACACTATATGACACTAAACATGTAGAAACCATGTGATACCAACAGAAGGTATGCAGGATAAATAATTCATATTTCCTTGAGGACATGAGATAAATATTCCACTCTTCTGAAATTTGATTTCTGTATTTAAAGTAAAAAAACTGAGAAGGTACAAACGTTTGTTGTAATGGAAACAGATGATTAAAACCAAATGTAAAAGTTAAAGAAAAGAAGGAACTTATTTTTTAAAATACAATATATTTGTATTTGAATACAGGAAAGTTTTTCCCTTTTACCTATTATTGTTATCAGTCATTGTTGACTTGATGGGAATAGCAACGTATGAACTTTCCACCATCTCAAAACTTCAAAAGTGATAGGTTATAGATTTCTGTCATTTTAAAATGATTGTATATTCATAAACTTTTTAATTTTCAAATTTGATTTAGATATCATCATTAAGTTGGCTGCATTTTTAAGTTTGAAAATACTACCTTGTGTTTTTCCTGAAGTTGGATTTTTCACTATTTAAGTGTTTAACTACAGAGAAAAACAACTGCCTGCTAATTTAGCAGGCCTCTGTTGAGAAACAGAAATTTTATACCCTTTACATGAGTTTCTTTGGACATTTTATGTCTTCTAACTCAAGCTAGCTTGAGCTCCCCCTCATTGCAGAGAGTTGCATCTGCTGTCAATACTAAGTCTTGTACAGAGTGATCTAAAATCTATTTGCATCAAGAAATTAAAAATGAGCCATAGTACTCTGACTTTCAGCTGCTGTGAGGGTTCAGGTAGTCCCAGTGCAGAGACTGTTCCTGCAGTTTGTGGTGCTGCTGATACTGCTGCATTCCAAGAGTAGCCATGAAGTTGCCACCTTATGGGATGGATAAATTAAAGGGCAGATCAAATTTCTGAAGTTATTTTATGATATTGCAGCAATATGTCATATGTTACTTCTTTCAGATCTGTAGGAATCAGAGCAGTGAAACTCTCTCTCTCTCTCGCTTCTTGGCATTTTGTGCCTCTCTTGCTGGAGAGGTTGTTTTCAAACACAAGTGCAGCTGATAGTCCAAAACTCCAATCTGTGTTTACTTATCTGAGTGCTCTCAGGGAAGTCCTTTTCCTTTTCAATGTGAAACTTGGTAACCTCAGACTGAAGTCCTCCTTTTTCCAAACCAGCTAAGTGCATGCTTAATTTTAAGCAAGTAATTTGAAGTAGTATTATGTGCTAGTTATGTACATGGCGAGTTTGTTTCGTAGGCAGGAATAGAAACAGGCAAATGAGCTGGTGTGGTAAAAGACTTCCCATTCCAGCCACAAACAAGAGTAGTCTTCTAACTCTGATGTCTGTTTCAGAAGCAATCACTCAAAAGACACAATTAGCTGCATAGTGACAAAGCTGGGATAGTGGAAATTCACAAACCAATACGCTATTTCATGGTCTGAGGCTGCACAAGGACTAGACAGGTCTAAAAAAAAGCTGTTAGACATAAAATCTTCTTTCTTAAAAATGACAGTAATTGCCTGTGTCAATTTACTTTCACAAAATTTGTGTTTCTGCACATTGTATGCTACTATTTGTTATGTTTTATGGCTTGGAACATCCAACAGAAAAATCGTGATGGAAACAAAAACAGCCCTGGAGCACCAAATCTGTATATTACCAAACACAATTTTAGAATTAAAAGTTACAGAAAAGTAAAAAGCTTACAGAAAAACAAAGTTTAAACAGTGTATTCTAATAGTGTGCAGCCACTTGTCTGAGCTCAGCTTACTTCTTTAATCTGGTGATTGACATATGCATTTGGTGTGGCTTCTTGGATGTTTTATAATGAAAGAAAGCAGGACTGCATCTCACTGATATGATGACTTCTGACTTGTTTGTATGCCCTGCTAAAAGACTTTTTATTGCTTTCTTTGTCTTGTGGTTATGAATTAGGAAGTTTGTAATGTAAACTACACTTGGTAAACTAAATTGAATTATAAATCGAAAGTTTTGGAATGGCTGAGGTTTCCTCAGTGAATCCCTTTTGTGCCTCCAAAATTAGCATTGTCAGTCAAAACCAACAGGTGGTGTATGGTTACAGGGAGTGAATCCCCCCTCACAAGATACTTTCTTTCAGGAAACCAATCAGAACTGGCACTGACATGATGAAGCAGAGCTGTCAGCAGAGCTGGGGTATATAAAGCGAAACAACTATGTTAGCACTTCTGAGCAGTCGTGCATTCCCCGCCTCGCCTCGGGTGTAGGGATTGCAAAAAACAAAACTACACTGTCAAGACTGTGTAGTTTTGTTTTTATGATTAGAGGCTCTTCAATTCTCATGCTGGGATTGTCTAAAAAAATCTTACTCTGGATAAGGACGTCGTTCAAGAAGATTTCGTTGGGCTTAGCCCACTCTTGCAGGCACTTTGAGAGATCAGGTGAGTAGCATGTTTCTGCTGGTGTAATAAGTGTTTTATCAGTCATTAATAATTCTGATACCATCTATTATTTATAAATTTTCTCACAGGGGGTTATAGATTTCAGGGTATAGACATGAAACACTTATATTCTCTGTCAAGGTTATATCCTTAATTTCAGGAGTAAGCTTTGATAACTCTGAGCAAAAAGGTTTTCTCCAGTGCATTTTATTGCAAAAGACTACATAAATCAAGATTTTAGAAGTGCAAGGAAACATGTGCTTAACTTAAAAACTCCTTTCTGTTGGGAGTGTTCAAGGTTATGCTTCTGAGAGATAAACTGAGAAGCTCCAAGAATAGCTCTGATAAAATGCACATGGTATCAGCTAAGCGCTGATGACTTTTTAAGGGAAACAACTGCAAAGGTATCAGTTACACGGCAGCTCTGGAACACTTGTCTGCTGTCATTCATGGCTGCAAAGGTTATTTCTGGAACATGACATTTTAGATGCATACTTTTAATTCTAATTATACAAGAAGCCTTATAAGATCAGATCTTCATCTCCAGAATTTGCTTGGACAATGAAATATAGAAACCTTGTGGGAACTCCATGGAAATTCTTAAATTGTTTCTGGTCTTTTCTGGAAACTCTCTCTATATATGTGGGCTTTCATAATGTTTAATTGTTTTGTAAAATTATTTCCATTTAGTTTAGCTGAGCTTTGAAACATAGTCACAACACTGAACCTGAAAATCCCAATACAATATCCAGTTCTGCCCTTATGCTCTTATTGCATGTATGCACCTAGGCCTGATTTCTAGGAAGGAAGAACCCATGTAATGAAGAATTTTCACCCCTGTAAGAGGTAGAATAAATTTGACTCATAGTGAAAGAAACTTCACTTTCTCATTTTTAATTTAAGTTTGGGACTGTCACAAAATCAGACACAAAAGCCAAAGTAAATAGAAGTGTGAGTAAGATTGAATTGATATATTGTGGGGTTAACACATTTGTTGAGACCAGATATGATCTCAGTGGAATTTTTTAATGAGAAAAAAAAAAAAAAACTTAATAGATGTATGATAATATTAAGAACATAATAGCTACCTTTTTAAAAAATGCACAATTCAACATAAGTAAATGAATAGATCATGCAAATACAAAATATCAGCACACAAGCTTTTATAGTGGCAATGTGTTATTTCAAAGGAAGATCTTGTGGCACAGCAAAAGAAAGCAAACTTTCTTTCTAAATTCAGATGGCTTTGCAGTTGTTCAAGCCATCAGTGTCAGTGGCTACTTTATATCCTAGTTCACATTTTGAAAATGGCTGTCTTCCCATATTCAAAATTCCACTGAGATACTCTCTAAGAAAGAGGAGAATTTATTTGCATCTTTAATGCAAATTTACTTCTGTAAAGGGAAATTATTCACTATTTACAGAGTGCTTTTAAAATAGTCTCTTGGCATTTTTAGCATTATTGCATTATTAATAATGCAATATTTATTAATATTAGGTTTTATTAATAACAATTTTAAATAATGAATTATTGCATTGTTATAAATACATTGGAGATTTTCCCATTTCTTTCAATTGCTTCTTAGGGACCTAGTTGTCTTGCATAATGCAAATATTTTGCACCAAAATATTTTTAAAGCAAAATATTTTTAAAAATTATACAGAGAATTTTTTTTCCTGTCAGATAAAAAGTTAAAAGACAAAGAGAGGCAGCCTGAATGACCTGTGGAAGGTCACACAGTGAGTCTTGTCCCCTGCTGCATACTTGCAATGCCAAAGCACAGCTCCACTAAATATAATGGTTTCCCATCCACTTCAGCCAAGCGTGCCCCAAGAGTAATTTGCTATACAACTTTGTCAAAACTCACTACCTTTTCATTTCATTTAGATAGTTCTGATATAAAACTGAGAAGAGTAAATTGCTGAGAGAATAATCACAATTATTCTTGCAAGAAGTGTGTAAATATAACACCATTTTCACCACTGATATCTAATTATGGGTGTTTTTTGCTTGCAGAGTGCCTGTAAAGATGACGACGAAAGCACCAACATTTACACAGCCATTACAAAGTGTTGTGGCACTGGAGGGTAGTGCCGCAACCTTTGAGGCTCACATTAGTGGTAAGGTTTTGATTCATTCTTCCAAGATTCATTATTGGTTATCGCTAATTTCTAATGTTTATGCTAAGAAAAAATATTACTCTTTTGATAGAACATAATCTGGTATGTATGGGTAAAGATGAGTGCTGAAATAGGGATATATATCCATATCATACAGCGCTGAACAGCACCTTTAAATGTATATGCATAGAAATACATATTGTGCTAATAAGGGAATTTCTTGTGACTGCAGAAAGAATAATCTCATTTGGATGATGACTGGGCAGAATTAGAAGTCAGGATGCAAAAAGCAGGGTTTATGCTAGTTCTTCCATGACCTTTTGTTAAGCTTTACTCTAGCTAAGCTGTATTTCTACTTTCTGTGCCCTGAAGTTTACTTAATTCCAGAGTTCTAGGAGGGGGATTAAAAGCACAAAATCTAGGCCCAACCAAGCACTGAAGAGGGTAGAAACCCCTAGTATGGTGATCATGATGGTAGCACAAGGCTGGGTTAATATAATTTAAGTTCCCTATGCAATTTAAAGGATACATGATTTCTCCAGTGTACATACCGCTCAAAGACCCTATATCTTGTGCAAAACACCATGCAAACCTCTGAGATAACGTTACCAGAGACCCAACACCCTGGTCTAAGAGTGTCTCTGACCTCGGCAGTGACTAAGGAGAAATGACATGTGCTCCTGCTGGTGGAATTATGTTGTCTTACAGGCATTAGCAGTGTGATGATCCACATACCATAAAGCACTACTCAGATGCTCTGTGACAGGTGCAAACACATGATCTGTGCAACTATAAAGATCTCTGACATCTATGGTCCATGTATTTCATCCCTTGGTCCCTATGCATAGCACTGACTCACATAAGGTGTTTGAATAGGTCCTGCAGTCTCCACCTGTGACATTTTTTCATGCCATGTTCTATTATTAGGCCCTTATTCTTCAGTTGATTGCCCTGATTTTCTCTTCTTGCTTCTACACTGTAAATTTTCTGTACAATTTTTTCCCACTTTTACAGTAATTATTCTTATTATGAATACTTAAAAATATAATCAGAAAAAGTTAGGATTCTTGTATTATTCAAGGTGTGATTTTGGCCAATTTCAGTTGTGTGGTATTATGGAGTACTTGGGGAGAGGAACTTGATTTCTTACTAAGTGAAGATACAGCAGTATTTCTAATAGCATATGCCATATTTGTATTTTTGTCTCAAGTATCTTGTGAGTCAACCTCTTGTTAGGTTTTTTTCACATTGTGAGATTCTGATATAACTTTCCTGCCCTAAAAACATCCTCCAGGTTTGAAAGATCTGACAGTGGTTTGCATTTAGTTTTTCTACAGCATAAAAAACAAGAAAAGCTTTTTACTATAACTAATTGCATAAATAAAAGACTCCACAGGTTTATCCTGCTGTAATGTCCACCCTATCTATCTATCATGACCTATTGAGTGTCTAAAAGTCAGAACTTTTCTATATCTCTAGTAACACTGGGCTATTATATAAAAGTCAATTATTAATACAGAACTACAGTTCAAATGTGAAGAGCTCAGTTAATCTAAGGGTATCAAGAAGAGCTTAGCAACCACCTGAAATGCAATTTTGCTGTGTGTAAACTAGAACAAATGAATTGTGTTGCTGTATTAGACTGTGAATTAAGTGTCACATTGAAAGGGTCGATATCAGATGAATATACCCAGCATGTAACAGAAAGTACAGAACACAAAACCCCGTTATTAAAAGCAGCAAATGCCAGAGCACCCAGGACAGTGTCACAGCAGGAGTCCTACTGGGTCACTGGTGACTGAGGAGTCATGAGATAAAAAAGTCAGATATGTTACTGGCATTAGAACGGTGCCAAGCTCATGTCTCCACAGTACTGATCAAGTCTGAATTTTTTCACAAGGAATTAGCCTGTTCAAGGCTAATTCCTTTTCAAAAGGAATTAATCATCTGTTTTTTTGGGACAGATATTTTCAGGTATTACCCAGTGCAAGACATTTTACATACCTTTACATACTTTTGAGAGCAGCACACAGATGATAGAGAAGTTGGCAGTCCTTCCCACATCATTGTTAGGAGAATCTTATTGAATTAAATTACTTAAGTGGTGAATTGAGGCACCTCAGGTTGATTTTCTTCTTTTTGGCATTAAAATTCAAAAAATCTCAAAGTTTTAAAATGAAAAAAGATTGTCCTAATAATTAACAGTCAAATCCTAGCGTATTTGGGACATGTAGAAGTAAACCCCTACTTCATATAGACCAGGCATGTATATCTATAATCTGAGTTAGATCTTACCTAGCTCTGTGACCTGGGACTAGCAGAGTGCTAATAAATTTGTGGAGTTGAGTTTTTAATACAAGCTTGGGCTCAGATGGCTTCTAAAATTCTAAAATGGCTTCTAGCTTTGTATCCCTTGTATACAGCAGTTTGAGACATCAAAATAGACTCTGCTTTGACAGTGAAGACCTTTTTCAACCTGCCACAGAAACTCCCATTTTTTTGCTAATCATCATATAATACTGCTGCAAGAATACAGATCTTTTGAGATGTTTCAAGAAGTTTACTGTTAAGGACATGTTTTGGGGGTTGCCTAGCTTAAAACTTTTTTTAACAAATTTTCGCAAATATTGAAGACACATAGCTCTGAATGAAACCACTGAGGTCTGCTATATACTCTGTTTATGATGATAATGCCAAAATTGCCCCACACCAATAGCACAAAATTGAATTATACCATCCCATCAGGACTGTTTGATATCTTCCATCTGTGAAATTAACAATGCTCAAATGTACTTTCACCTTTTTGATTTCTAATCCTCCCTAAAACTGTCCTCGTTCTCTTTCTGTGTGCGAGTTTCTGTTTTACATTTCTCTAAATATCAGTGCTTTACTGTGAGTGAGATTTTAAACTTTCCTAACCAAGTCTGATGGGATTGCATGAAGGCTTCAATCTACATATCAGCTTGTCTTTCACTTTAATCTCACACAGTCATTTTCCTGGCACATTAAATTCCCTAACAATTTATTCAATTTATAGGAAGGATACTCTAAAAAGGAAGCAGAAATCTGTGCACTTGGGGTTTTCTAAAACACAGACATTAGAACTGAGAAAATTAATTAATCTCTAAATGCAGTCTCAGATCTCATTCCTGAGCCTCCATGCAGTGCAACTGATGATTTGGGTTGAGCAGGGATATGCATGAAGTGAATATGAGAGGATTTTAATATTGAAGAAATTACGTTCTAGGACTACAAAAAAAACTTTGAACTGGAACCATCTCCTTAAATTACCACTTCTCCTTATGTGGTTCATATAAGAATTGTACTTGTTCATCAAATGGATTTAAGTTGCTCAATAAATTTGGCTGAGTAGAACACCGAGAAGGGAATTTCTGAGGGAATCTAAAATCACCATTTAAAACCAAAAATCCACTGTTGGTATAATCAAATTTTTTCTGATCCAAAGACTCTTGCTCATGACCCTGACAAAAAATAATACCATATTTGAACAACAGTTGATTCCAGGTGACTGCTGTTGATTAAACTCAAAAGATTCCAAAAAAAGAAATTAACCCCCCCAAAACTTTACTAGCATTTGATTTTAATGTCTACAGCAGTCACTTTTCCTGTCACTTCATTTTCTAAAGACATAGTAGTGTTAGAACATACACTTCATTTGGTTGGAAGTACTGATATTTACATTATCTCCAGATTATTGGGCTGGATAAATATGCTAGCAATAAGCAATCCTACTTGGATAAAGGAAATGAATTTTAAAAACACCTTGCATGAATTAATTCATCCTCCTCATGATTTTGATGAACTTCTATCAATAAGATTGCTGAACACTACAGTCCTCTCATTATTAAAGTGATACACTGAACACAGGAGACAGTGCAGCTGCCCTGTTGCTCTGTGAATTTTAGAGACCTTTCTAAAAATGAATTCCTTTGCCACTGTGCCAGTGGACATATATCTCTCTGCCTATGGCATTATACTCACCCATAGCTGTGTATTTATGAGTGTGCATTCTGGTAATATTTTATGTCTGGCTTTTCATAATCTCTTAATCTCCATTTGTCTTCCTATTGCTGCAGGTTTCCCAGTTCCTGAGGTGAACTGGTATCGGGATGGCCAGGTTCTCTCTGCTGCAACTCTGCCCGGTGTGCAGATCTCGTTTAGTGATGGCCGCGCTAAACTGGTGATCCCCACCGTGACAGAAGCCAACAGCGGGAGGTACACTGTGCAAGCCACCAATGGATCTGGGCAAGCGACTAGTACTGCTGAACTGCTTGTCACAGGTACACAGCAGATAAAGAAGTGCACCTCTGCCTGCTAGCAGTGTGAGGGACTGATGGAAGAGTAACACATAATGAAATAGTTCAGACTTCAAATACATGATCAGCAAAAAACCAGCAAACCATATTTCTTTTCCTAAAGCAGTCTAGAACTCAGCATTGTCTTCTCACCAGTAATGTCTAACAGTGCCCTTTATGTTTGAACTCTATAAAGTTTAATCTTGATCTTGCAAACTCTTATTCATTATTACAAGCTTCTGTCTCAGGCTTTATACATATACCTCCTTATAGTCTGTCACACTAGCTACACTGAAATTGCTCTAGAAAGAAAGGATGAAGTTCTGCAGGATGGAGGCATTAATGATATCTAATCCTATCAATGGTATTTAACAGAATAAGTCACATAAAGGGCCATACCAAGAGACTGTGCTAATGCCTATGGTTACAAACAATGTATCTGTAATTCTAGAAACATTTGCAATCGTAGGTGTAATCAGAGATAATATTTTTAATGTTTCAGAAAGTACTATCCTCTCTCAGTATCATGTGAATAAGAAATAGACCTCATAGACCTATAGTAATGAAAGTATCTAGTACTTGCCATTCTTTTTAACAGACGCTATTGTTTTTCTGTTTACTTCTTCAATAAAAATGCAGCTGGAACAGCACCACCAAACTTCTCACAACGACTACAGAGCATGACTGCAAGACAGGGAAGTCAAGTCCGACTTGACGTGAGAGTGACTGGAATCCCTACACCTGTGGTGAAGTTCTATCGGGACGGAGTAGAAATTAAAAGTTCCCCCGATTTTAAAATTTTACAAGAAGGAGACCTTTACAGCCTAGTAATTGCAGAAGCATATCCTGAAGACTCCGGCACCTATTCCGTAAATGCCACAAATAGTGTGGGACGTGCTACTTCAACAGCTGAATTGCTAATTCAAGGTAACAGAGCTGAAGTTGCAGACCATGAAAATGGTGGTGCAATATGTACCACTTCATTGCAGTTATATCAATAAGTTAATTTATAACTTCTTTCTCAAGAGTTTTTTACTTGCTTTGAAAAAAAAAAAGCAAATTTGCCAAAGATATTTGTCTGAGATTTAAAAGGACCATTTCTCCCGAGGGGTCTTTGAACAGAGGATAGAGTTGATGGGAAAATTGTGGGATACCTTGAGTTGTTCTCGTTTTGGTCTGTAAATCTCTCAAAATTTTATTTGTAAGTTGGCTTTGATCGAATAGATATATTGGACTGCATAACTGTACACGGTCTTGTGAAGGAGGCTGGTAAGGATGAAGACAGTTCTTAGATAATCGTAGCAGGGAATCATGCTACCCAGAGCAGTCTTGCTTGGGTTTCACCTCAGTCAGGCTTAGAGACTCTGTAATCATTTGAGATCCAGGACTGATATGAAGAATCTACAAAGAATTCATTTTGTTTTGCTTTGTTTGAGTTTTTTTTCTAATGGCTTGGTAATGCAGTAACATTGTTTCAGCTGTTTTCTCAATTATCTGTCTGTAGATACTGAAGGCAAAACAGATGGTTGCTTAATTATTTTCTGTTCAATATATATAAATTTTTATATAATCGCAGTTGACCATTCATTTGTTTCTCCGTTTATTGATTGATGCCATATGCAATTCTTCTGACCACATTTTCTTTCAAAAGGCGAGGAAGAAGCCGTTCCCGCTAAAAAGACAAAGACAATTGTTTCGACTGCTCAGATTTCACAAACAAGACAAGCCAGAATTGAAAAGGTATTGTTTTCAGAAACAAAGCAGGTATGGCTAAAATGTGGAGGATTACAGTACCTCACCCTAATTTTCTTTTTCTTACTTTTCATTGCAGAAGACTGAAGCCCACTTTGATGCCAGATCACTTACAAGTGTTGAAATGGTTATAGAAGGTGCAGCCGCCCAACAGCTCCCACACAAGGCACCTCCACGAATGCCTCCTAGACCCACATCAAAATCACCAACCCCGACTACTGCTGCAAAAGCACAAATGGCACGACAGCAATCACCATCGCCTGTTAGACAATCACCATCACCTGTAAGACATGTCAGAGCACCAACACCTTCACCAGTAAGGTAAAATTACTATTCTTTCAGGCAACATTGCTTTTGCAATCACTTTTACAGACAGAAGTGATGCTGTGGAATGAGAGCATAGTATACAATGAAAGAACACACTGACTTATTGGTGACTGGGTTTATTCTGATGGTGAGCTGTAATCTGCTATATTTGCCACTGCTATAAAAATGTGGGCTGCCTCTGAAGACTTCAATCCCCTGTTGTAGAAAATCCCCTTTGACTGCTCTACATAGGCCCAAAGTTGCCCTCACAGCTCAATTTCATAATGAAACAGCAAAACATAGTAGAGCAACTAGCCCTTGATTATTTTAGATGAACAGAGAAAAGAGCAATGACACTGATGAGTGGCAAACAGAATGAAAGTATATGTAAAAAAAAAAAAATAGAGCTCATGTTCTATGTATGTGCTGGTAATAACTACAGAAATGATATTTTGAAGGTAGGCAAGCTAAATATGGTTATGGAAAAATGGAGTTCTTTGCTTTGTAGAGGGTCTAGAGAGGGAAAGTGAGCGATTGGATGAGCAAGGCTCGTGGTCTGGGAGACTCCATGAGGTCTGTGCTGAGGGGCAGGTAAAGGGAAGAGTGTTTTGGAAGTCCTGCAGTTTCGGTATCCTGGAGCACCAGCATCACGGAAGGAATGACTCAAGGCTGAATGCTCAGAAGAACCCCATTTAAGTTTCAGAGCTGGGCGTGCTGGTGAACTTTTTACCCCATTGATAATAACTTGCAAGGACAGGAATAAATGGATCAATAGCAACTAACAGTAACTATCAAACTGCATAAATGAAAAAAGAATTCAATAGCGACATCTAGAGCACAAACAGAACTAGAAATTTGTCCTCCCTTGCTAATCAGATCCCTTTCAGACATACAACACATTAGAAAAAACGAAATCTAAAAATTATTATGATGCTGCTGCCCCCTACTGCTGCTATGTGTTAATCTTCTCTGGGAGACAGCACAAAAAATTCCACTCAAATAAATTCTAGGTTAGAAAGCCTGTTTAAGAATTTTTGAGAATGCTTTAAAACTGTCTGCAAGGATTAGGACAAAATTTTTGGAATATCAAAATTTAGAAACTAGCACTTTCAAGTGGATATAAATAATTGCGTCGGAGAGCTATAAATTTAAGTGTGAGGAAAAATATTAGGCACTGATAAGAAATTTGCCTGGATTACAGGTACATATATGGGTGACACATACAAAGAAGATGTAGTACAGAAGTACATCCAGTTGTTTTGCTAAGTGGTTGCCATGTGACATTTTTGTAAAGATTGGTTACAATTATGATTTTGTCTCTCTACTGGACCATGAATGTATTATGTAGACTTTATAGCCTGTGAGCCTTTTGTATTATTCCTGTTAGAAGAATTAGGATAGGGCAAATGCAAAATCATGATGTATTTTTTTTATTTCAAATATATTAGGTTGACTGAAATCTCTTTTGTCACTTGTTCTTATTTCTTTTTGAAAACTAAGCTACTACAAAGCCATGTTAAAGTTATGAGAATGACAGTAGTTAGGCATAATGTTAAAATAACAAGAACAAACTGTTCTTAAAATCAAATTACAAACATTACTGGAGATACCCTATATGGGGAGGGAGTTCAGGTTCAGGCTGAAGTTGTTTACACAGCTCTGCAGCAGTAGATTAATGATATTGATACTCTATTTTTTTCAATAGGTCAGTTTCTCCTGCTGGGAGAATCTCCACTTCACCTATTAGACCAGTGAAATCTCCATCTCCAATCCGTAAACCACATGTAGTGACAACTGGGGCTGATGTCCCTCCTCCTTGGAAGCAGGAAGGGTATGCTGCAACCATGGAATCCCAGATGAAGGAAACAAGAGTATCTACAAGCACTACCCAAGTGACTGAAGAAAGATGGGAGGGGACATACGGGGTCCAGGAACAAGTTACCATTACTGGCACTACTGCTGGCGAGGTGGCCCCTGGTGCTAGAGAGGTAAAGTCTGGTTTTGGAAAAACCATTGGGTTTGCTTTGTGTGGGGTCTCACCACTGCTGGATAGATCTGCTAAGTGGAATCTGAGAGGCTGTGTGTAAAACCATGTGTGCATCTGTCATTGAGAGAGCTCTGCTGCAGATATGGAAATGCTCCTTTGCAACATTCTGCCTTCTGTACTTGTTTTGTGCTTCTTCTGAATGTATGCAAAATATGAGAAAATGTCTTTTGATGTGACTAATATAGGTGAGAAAGGACAGTGAAAAAACAGCAGCTATTGCTACGGTTGTTGCTGCTGTGGATCAAGCCATGGTGAGAGAACCAGCTCCAGGTGTTGTAGAGCAAACTGCTAAAAGGACAGCAATGACTGCAGTCCACGTTCAGCCTGTTCATGAGCAGGTAGAAATAGAGCACAGACATTCTATGATTTCCCTCTATCCTTTCATCCAACACACAAAGCATGATTGACTGTGAGGAATTAACCAGATATTATCCAGTGCACTGCAAAAGCATGCATATATTCATCTAGAACACCTAGATTGTAAAGGAATGCTCAGGTTCACTTACACCATTACATTCCATCATAACAGGATTGAACTAATTACTCTTTTTAAGTTTAAGGATGCTTTCTCTGAAGTGATCCTCTGTTCTCTCTTCTCCTCTATTCTCTAACATTATTCTTACGATGATGAAACCTTTTATCTAATATCTCATTTATAATTTCCCTACTTGGAATAAAATAATTCTTGCTAGTATTTTTCCTTTACTTGAATTCCTCTCTTATTTTTCCTTCTCCTCTTATTTTGATGATCAATTTTTAAAAACAAATTCTAAGGCTTTGGTTTTTTTTTTGTTTGTTGCTACAAAAATCAGATGAAAAAGGAGGCAGTGGTAGTAGTTACCAGTGATAAAGCCACAAAACAAACAGTGATATCAAGAACTAGAGAAGGAATTGTAACTTCACAAGAACAAAGACACATCTCTCCTGAAAAGGTGAATACAGATTGTACCTGAGATTGTTTTGTTCTACCTTGTTCAAAAATCTGATATCTCATACAAAGACAAGCCCATGAAGAAGATAAATGAGATACTGTTATTATTTGTCCCTTTTATATATGTTCACTCCTCCAGTTTACAGTGCTAGCTAGACAAACCTCTCTTTTTTCATATATTAAATAGTAACTTACTAGACAGTATTCTTGATCACTTTAATAATTTACATGTAGAAACTAGCTCTTAAATTTTGCTGGGGGCACGGGTTAGGGATAGGGGTGTTCTGATACTACGCAAGCTTGCCATTTGTAGCCTGCCTTGTTTGTTTTGCAGCACAGGGTGTCAGAAAAAAAGGAAGGAAAACTCATTCTGCATTGAAATCAATTTTGAAAATATCAATGAATTATCTGAATTCGGATTAATTTAACATATATTTTATAAAACAGTGAATGAAAAATGTGACTTTTCTTAATGAAAGATTAACTTTCATAGCCAATGTTACATTTGAATTATAGTAGAAATGCATGAAGAAGAAAGTATAACCTCTTTTTAAAGCACTGAGAAACAGAAATTCACCTGGGCATTGCTCTGAATTTGGCATTTGAAGTCTTGTCAAATGAAAGTTTCATAAAACCTATTTTTAATATCCTGTATTTTCTCAAAGTGATTATAATGCAGGACAGTTTTTCTCTGAGCCATTTTTTTAGGGCTGCTTTCAGTAGCAAACCAAGCATTTATGCAATGTTTTATTATTTTTATGTTAAATGTTTTATGCTATGTCCATTCATGTTGTTATTGTTGTTTCCAGTCTAGATGATTTCAAAACACAGAATGTGACATCTTTTCTCACTTTAATTTCTGTGCTCTTTCCAAAACATATTGAAAGTCACATGCCTTATGTTTTAAAACAAAAATATAAATAAATTCTTTATTTGTAAATGTCCAGGTAAGAAAAGAACCAGAGAAAACTCCAGTACCGACAGTAATAATTGCCACAGACAAAGCCAAAGAACAAGAAAGAATAACAAGAGCTAGAGAAGAAGTATCTACCAGACATGAGCAAGTGCACATTGCTCATGAACAGGTAAATGTTACAATTTTTAGTTCATTGAGATACTCTGGTTTATAAAATCTGTGAAATAACTTTACTGTCCTTCTTTATGAAGAGAAGATTACTAAACAAAAACTTGGTGAAACAAGGTATTCCTGACCAAAAATCTCTGCAGGTCCAGTTCCACTGACCTCATATCAGCTCTGTCTGCAGAGGAGTGCAGCTGCACTTCTCACAGATCTTTCCAGCATTAGGGCTTTTACTGCCACTGTACACAGAATTGCATGTGATCCTTAATGACAAATTTATCTCTGAAAGTCGATTTCTGAACATAAATTTCAAAGGTTACTATGATATAAAATTTTTCATATTATAATATGTAGTCTGGAGCTTGATTTAATGAAGTTCATATTTGTGTGAGGATTGAATACATCTGTTAAACCATATTGTGAAACCACTCAACTGATGGGGTTAGCTGTTAAGTCAGTAATACTAATTTCTATGCAAAAAGTTTCTACAAAACATAATTATATATTACAAACTAGGAAGTACAAGGTTTCTTCTCTCATTCGAATAAATATTAATGCAACTGTATTAATGACTTTGAATGAACTTCTTGCAGTTAGCATATAAGACGGGCTATATCTTGGATACAAAGGTATTCCTCCAGTTCTGAAGCCCTGTTTTTTTCTTTCTTGATATACATTTAGAAACATTATCCTGCTTTCCAAAAAAGTTGTGTTATCTTGACAAAAGGCATAATCAATTACTATTATTTTTCTTTACCATAAAAAATAGATAAGAAGGGAAGATATGAAACCTTCTGTACCTAAGGTAGTAATTTCTACTGATAAACCTAAGGCACCGGTCATAATATCGAAAAGTAAAGAAAGAGTTGCCACCAAACAAGAACAAGTGAGCATAACACGTGAAAAGGTGACTAGCAGTGTTATAACCATATTTGGGTTTTATCCTTTCTTCTTTACAAACCTCTTGTTTTCCTCAAAAAATACTAACTCCATTTCCAGCTCATTTTTTTCTAAGATTATTCCACTTACAAACTTCTAGACCTACTGCTAATTAGACTAAATTATTTCATCTTGACCTTCCTCTCTTATTTTCATTAATAGGATGCTCATAATTTTCTTCTGACTGATGTTTGGAATGAACTGACTGACTCCTGAAATGCATTTTAACCTTTTTTTTTTTTAAATCATTACTTTTATTTTAATAGGTGCGAGGGTATAACAATACTTATCAGTATACACATAACACAGAGATGTGTGCAGTGCACAAGGATCTAACCCTTCAATTCTCCTTCTTCTTCCCTGTTCCCATTTCAAAATGTTTTCTCATTCAAATATCTTTCAAGACTGAATGTAACCGAAGCTTTTATTTCTGCTGTAAAATAGATTAAAAAGGAAGCTGAGAAAACTACTGTAGTTCCAAAAATAGTTGCCACTGCCAAAACCAAAGCACCAGTCACAGTGTCCAGAACTGGAGAAGAAATTACAACCAATGCACCATTACAATTTGGTTTATCTGCAAACCTTACGTTTTAAGACCCACTTTGGTACAACATAATGCTCTCAAATTAATTCCTGAAAACATACCCATTCAGTGGAATGATTGTCAAGTAACAGAGCCAGTGTGCTTACATTTCTAGTGCTGAAAAGGTTTATATCCCACCCTGCTAGGAAACATCACACTTTAGGCTATAGTCTGATTTCTCCATGACAGTCCCCTCTCTATCAGTGGCATTTAGTAACATTTACTTGTTCAAATTTCTGACTCTGCAATCTTTTTTCCTGCTTGATGATTCCTTGTAACTTCGTTGTTGTCAGATGAAACAACTTCTTGTTAGTGAGGTTTGAATTGTTTGTACTATACAAACTTTAACACCCATTCAGGTCTGTCCAGTTTGTTACTTACGAGTATCAGACACTTGTTGGCACTGCTTTGTTCCAGTAGGATTTCCACAGAAATAAAGATCTACAATACAGCCAGCAACTCTTACATGTGGAAGAATAGCATAGTTTACAACAGCTGTTATTTAAAATCTATCTACTTACAGTGTAGTACATTCATAAAATACTTTTGTAAAATTTAAGTAAGCAAGCAAAGCATATAAAACTCACTCAGGGGAGTAAGACTGCTAGGTGAGTTCAGTCACTTGTTATATGATGTAAATTTAGAGCCAAATTCAGGCCAGTATAACAAATTATTTTGAAACCAACAGTAATAGTGAATAAGAGGTGCCTGTTTCCTAAACATTACTTTAATCAGGAAACAAAATCTCTGTAAATGATCACATTTGGGTCTCACATAAGTAATTTTAGTTTAAGCTGGTAACAATTTTAAAATCAGTATGTAATTATCTGCTAGGGATTTTTTTTTCCCATTTACAAGGCATACATATCATATGCTCTGTTGCTGCATCCAGATCAGTTATGATAGTAACAATAAACAGTAATAGTAGTCGCTATTATCTACTGTTGGCAGACTGGGCAGAAGTTTGGACCCTAATAACACAGAAGTTGACAGTATCCATGAGTTATTAGAAACAAACAGAAGCCCTGATGCAAAAGCATTATTTCTGAAGTATCAGATATCTCAGTCTCCCTCCTTTTTTAAAATCCTTTAAAATAGATCAACACTGAATTAAGATATACCTGATCTAAAAATTTTCATGGGTCTGTTTCTTAATAAATACATTGACATCAGATGCATTTTACATGTACAAGAGTTATATGGAACTGATGAGCATACTTTAAAACTGTATTCACATTTACACACCTGAATGCTTTTAGACAAGAGGACACAAATGTGGCTGTAAAGTATTAAAACTGGGCTTGCAGACAAGCTTTGATATGTATAAAACACAGAAGCACAGATCCATTCTGAATGTGCAGAGATAGCACTTAAAGAATACATTTGCATTTGAATTTACTGAATCTTAAGTATATTTACAGGTGCATACTTTTGATCTTTTCATCATGACTTTTGCATAACCATACAACCTCTCTTTGAAATATACTGAACATTTTAACTATTTGTCATATATACAAGTTTTCAATATAATGATGAATATGTATAAATTCTGTTGATGTTATTTGTAGACTCAAGCTGGAAAAAAGGCTGAAGCTGTAGCTACAGTCGTTGCAGCAGTTGATCAGGCACGTGTTCGATCACCCTGGCAGCCAGAACAAGATGAAGCTTATGTAAAGGAGAAAACTGTGGAATATGGTTATAAAGAGCACACTGTAACAGACCGTGGTTCTGAGGCCCCAGCAGAACGTCATGTTGTCACTAAAGAAGTCAAAACAGTCTATATTCCTCCTGAGAAACATATCTCAGCCCCTGAAAAGCAGGAAGTTCATATATCAAAAGAGGTTAGACTCTTTTTTCACATTACATTCTTTTCCAGAAACCATGTCCCAGTGAAATCTGTTTCAGTTTAAAGAACACCATCACTTTCAACAACCTTTTTCGTTACTTTATGTAGATAAAAAGAACAACAGAACTTGAGAAAACAATTCATGTTGAACCAACGCGACCTCGCACAGCAAGTCCTCACTTCACGGTCTCCAGAGTTGCTGTTCCTAAACCAGATCACACATATGAGGTAAGCTGAATTCATATCCAAGAGGAGCAGCATGCTCATTTTCAATAGCCAGCAGGTCACCCACTCAATATGGCTTTTCCTCCCACACTTCAGTGTGGTGCTTCCCCAAGAGGAAGAGCTGTATGCCCCTTGCATAAATTGCTAAAATATGATTTGTTGTTATTATTTCTTATTAAATAATCTTATAAACTGAAGATGCAGCTTCACACTTAATGACATATAGTGAAGTTGTAGACATTAGTCATGCAAGTTATATTTTTTAAAAAAGCAGAAGTATCGCTCTTTAATCTTACTATGTGCAGCAGTTCACTCACACTCTGCTTTTTCTTCCTTCCTAATTAATACATGCTAAGCTAATTTTATAAATAGAAAAAGTCGAGACTAATTGCATAATATGATACTATCCATTTTAAATGTTATTCTTCCATTCTTCTGTTGGACTCCTTTACACAATATTAAAATTTTCTAGTTAAATAATTTCCTCATTCAAGCATATTTTTTCTCTTCATCTGGAATTTAAAAATTATTTTCCCCTAAACATAAATAAACACTTGTATAAATATTTTTATTAAATATTTATGTATTTTTCAAAAAGTTATTCCACCTATAATAATATTTTGAAATCTCTTCAGTTATTTTAATCATTGGAAGTTATGTAATTAGTAGTATTCTTTATTGCAGTACTAGACCGATTAAATGGAAATCTAAGGTTTGAAGTGAACAAACAGAACATTCCTTGTGCAGTGCTTAAGAGCTTCTTGACCATTTAAAGACCAAATTTGAAAGTGAAAAAGAAAATATTTAAATGTTAGATCAAAAATAATACAAGGATATTATATCTCCAGTATTCTACTACTGCAGTCTAAAACTACTCCTCTTTTTTTTACATATAGCTTTTGCAGTGTCAAAACCAAGTAAACTTAGGAAGCAACTAAGCATATGCAACTAAGCATATGCAACCTGCTCAAGAAATGCATTCTCTCCTTTGAAAATAAGACAACAACAAAGCTGTAACTCTTTGTCTTCTGTTCCCTAGGTCTCAATAGCTGGATCTGCCATGGCTACTCTGGAGAAAGAGTTATCAGCTACTTCTGCTGTGCAAAAGATCACCAAGCCTGTAAAACCACCTCAGCTAAAGCCTCATGAAGTCAGGACAAAAGCAGAGCCAGTTGCCCCACCACAGTTTCCCTTTGGAGAGGCTGCTGAAACATATAAGAGTCACTATGATGTTGAGACTAAAAAGGAGACAAGCATTAAAACTGAAGCAGTGCGGACAGAACACTTGATGCTGCATAAAGAAGGTGAACCAAAGGTAAGTTTTGAAGCAAATTTCTGTCACTTTGACTGACTTTCATCTTAAAAATATAGAATAGCCGCACTTGTTTTGCTGTCCTCTTATCACAATTTTCCACTTCTAAAGTATTCTGCTGCCTTATATTTTTCATTTGTTTTACACAAATCCTTGTAAGGATCTAATATTTAATTATGACATGCAAAGAGTTCACATTACCTGATTTATTTTCTTATTTAAACTATGCTGCCTATGTCCTTGACTTTGTTCATTATTATCCTCTAAACAACATAGGTGACAGAAACTGCCAGAGTTCCTGTGCCTGCAGAAATCCCTGCAACTCCACCCACCTTAGTCTCAGTAAGTAATTTGTATGTAGTGTAGGGAGTTACTCTAGATTTTCACCCATTCTGTTTTCTAATTTTTATCATTGAATACCGTTAAAAATTTGCTCTATTTAATCTTTCAAACTTTGTATTAGATTTACTCAGCCATATAATTTGCCTCTGATAGAAAGTCTTGACGTCTTTTGTGGTAGTGATTCTTCACATTTATGCTGCATTGTAGGTTGATCTATCTGCATAAATGTGAACCTACCTTTTCATTTTGTTAATAACAGCAATGTTCAGAGACCCTAAAAGCCAGTTTCAAATACTTCCGTTTGGAAAATGCTTTATTTTTTTTTTTTTCCTGCATACATTGCTTCACAGAAAACTGTTTTGAACTAGGCATTAAATTTTCCATTCAAATAGGTTTTAGATATTTAAGTATCTGTTCAATATTGAAAATGTATACTGACTGTGATACTTAATTTTGTCATATAGGGCCTCAAAAATAAGACTGTGACTGAAGGTGAGTCTGTCACGCTAGAGTGCCAGATATCTGGTCATCCTCAGCCTACAGTGACATGGTACAGGGAAGACTACAAAATTGAGAGCTCAATGGACTTCCAGATCACTTTCAAAGCAGGACTTGCTCGCCTTGTGATTCGCGAAGCCTTTGCAGAGGACAGTGGAAGATTTACCTGCACTGCTACCAATAAGGCTGGCAGTGTCAGCACTTCTTGCCACTTACATGTGAAAGGTGAGTATATTTATAGAATCATAGAATTGTTAAAGTTGGAAAAGAACTTTAGGAGCATTGATTTCAACCATTAATCCAAAACTGCCAACTCCACCATTGAACTGTGTCCCTAGGTACCACATCTACATGTCTTTTAAATACGTCCAGGGTGGAGAAGGTATTTAAAAGTCAGCCCCAGATGACTCATGGCCAATATGTTCCAAAGCTTGACAACCCTTGATAGCCTTTTTGTTGAAAGGTTTCCTTATATTCAAACTAAACCTCCCTTGGTGCAACTGAAGGACAGTCCCTCTTGGGGGAAGGACTATTAACTAGGAAGTTAATAATTTTGTTAACTGTATATTGCTTGTAACGTATCTTAGACATTTTAAATATATGGCCTCAGTTGTACTCCGGAGATACTAGGTAAAAGGCCTGTAAGAATACGAGGAAAAGGCCAATAATAGGCTGATAATAGGAGACACTTAACTTAATTCCTCAATGGAATTAACTAGCCCTCTGAGCCAACTAACTACTCACTCCTATTATGTCAACTAAACTAATTGCTTAAGGCCTATTAAGGTATTTTAAAATCCACTATATCAAATTTGCCTTTTAGTTACTGAAGAAACTGAGACTCGAGAAACCATTTCTGAGAAGACTGTTACAGAAGAGAAACGGTAAAGTTGCTTTTCTAAACAGACTGCTCCTACTGCAGTCATTGCACTACTGCATTCTGTTTTATGAGAGCTGCAGACATCAGCTCACTTACCTGCACTGAAATCTTATTTCAGCTATGTGGAGACAAAGGACATTGTAATGGAAGATGTCTCTGCTGCAGCAGAGGAAGTATCGGGAGAGCCCATGCCTCCTTTCTTCATAAGAAAACCCATGGTACATAAATTAATTGAAGGTGGGAGCATTATTTTTGAATGCCAAGTAGGGGGCAACCCAAAGCCACATGTCTACTGGAAAAAAGGCGGAGTTCCTCTAACGACTGGCTACAGGTACTTTGAATACAATGCCCAAAATCCATCTTAACATAATTTTATGCATATTTAATTGATAATGTCATAATTTGATTCCCTCACTTATGCTGAGCCAAGTAACATCCTGATTTCTGTGAAATAAATTATTTTAAAATGTAAAATCCTGTCTTTAAGTGTGACTTCAAAAGGTTGTTAAGTTTTAAAATATAAATATTCAAAAGACTAGAAAATGAGATATACTTACATGTTATATTTACAAAACTTCTTCCTGATTTATTTATATTTGTTTTACTCTGTGCAATGTTTGTATTCTCTCTATGTAAGTGTTGTCTGTAGAAAGCAACATAACCTTCTAGCTAAGAAAAAAAAACAAACTTTGTAGTGTTCTTGAAATCATCATGTTATGATGACCCTTACTAGGAAAAGCTGTGTGAACACAGAATATACTTTGTCTGATAACTAGAACTGATATTTCAGTACTGGTGAACTACTACTGATATTTCAGTACTGGTGTTTGGATCCTATTTATTCAGTGACAACAAAAAGAAAACTGACCAGTACTCTAGTTTCAGCATGTATATGCATATGCAGCTCTGTATGCACATCCATTCAGTGAGAATTGCCTGTGAAAGCTTCTCTTTATGCGCCTTGCGCAAGTTAGGAATGTGCTTAACTAACTAAAAGCAAATTAACTAAAAAGTCTGTCCGTAATTATAGAGATTTTTTTTCCTCTTCTGTTTTCTATAGATACAAAGTGAGTTACAAAAAAGAAACCGGGGAATGCAAACTTGAAATTTCCATGACTTTTGCCGACGATGCCGGAGAATACACTATTGTTGTTCGTAATAATCTTGGAGAAGCTTCTGCAACGGTCTCCTTATTAGAAGAAGGTACATTTTAGATTAAGGAAATGGGAACAATATTTCCTAAAATTAACTTCAGAATGGGAAAACAGATTTCAAATTGTGCTGAAAATTATTTGCAGCTTAGTTTATTCTGCTCAAGAAACATAAAGGGAAATCTGGTGGTTTTGTTTCCACAAGACATCAGGCCCTTGAAGGCCTTTATTCTTTGCTAGAATGTGTAGCTATTGGAACCTTCCTCTGTTGACATATCACGTTCATGACAAGACATTATCTTACAAGATAAGAGAGGGATGTGGGAAAAGAAGGTTAATCAATTAATAGGTTGTTATCTTAAAGGAAAAGAAGCTAGTTTCATTTTTTAATTTATTCTGTGAAAATGTACAAAATTTTTCAGGAGACAGAGTCATGGTGAAGAAATTGTAAAATAATCTCTGCAGATGCTTCCACTTTGAAACTAGGACACCTAAATAGTACAGAAAAACTTCTATCTGTTTAAAAAAGCTCATCTTAATACATCAGTCTTTGCATTTTGTTGCTGTTTGTATTTCTTGGCTAAATAGATAGAAAATCTGCTTGAATGATCAAATCCAGTAAAATAGGTTTGTACTTGCTTTCTCTGTTCAATTCAGTGAAAACCAAAAAAATTATCAAAATTAATCTCTTCTCAATTCTTAGCTGATTATGAAGCCTACGTAAAATCACAACAAGAAATGATGTACCAAACTCAAATGACTGCATACGTACAGGAACCTAAAGTGGCTGAGGTAGCCCCACCCATTTCCTATGGTGACTTTGAAAAAGAGTATGAGAAAGAACAAGCTCTAATTAAGAAGAAAATGGCAAAAGATACAGTGATGGTCAGAACTTTTGTAGAAGATGAGGTATGTCTATCCCTCCATACTAATTTTGGGTACTAACATATTACCATACAAATAATTTATTTTCAAGGTCATTATTTGACACAAAACCCCTTTTTTTTTCCTTTGTTTTTCTATATAGGAATTCCATATTTCTTCTTTTGAAGAAAGACTTATCAAGGAAATTGAACTTAGAATTATTAAGACTACTTTACATGAACTTCTCGAAGAAGATGGAGAGGAGATGATGGTTGATATTTCTGAATCTGAAGCTGTAGAAGCAGGATTTGACTTAAGATTAAAGAATTACAGAACTTTTGAAGGGACAGGAGTTACCTTCCGTTGCAAGACATCTGGATATCCATTGCCAAAGGTACCCCAAATCTGTATAATTTTTTCTTTTTGTAAATAATTTAATGCTCTACTTGAAAAAAAAATCCCTTAATATCTCATTGTTAGACATTCTACATTCTGCACAGGAAACAACAACTCTCAAAATAAATCCAGTCTTATGGTTTGATATCAAGCTGAATTTGCCTTTTGTCCCTTAATAGAACAAAAGGAAATAGGACTAGAATTAGGTTGGTTAGCCAGTTCAGAGGTAGGTTGGATTCACCAATTAAGTTGGTCTTGATTCTGAGTATCTCTGAGGTAGCAGAGACCAGTGGGGAACACAGTAGCAGTGTAGTCTAGGTTACTCTGCTCTTCATCAAAATGGGCTTTATATCTATTTCTAGCTCCAAAACTCATGTTTCAGGTTGCTATGTAAACATTGTACACTAGTCTCACCTATTCCAAGTAAAAATGTTAATGTTTAACACATGTATGTGGGCTGTGATGTTTTCCAGCTGAAAAACAGCAAGTTCTAATGTCTTGTGTGTACAAGTCATTACTGGATCTTTGTCTTTAGGAGAGTTCACACAGCAGTCTACTGTTTGTTTCCATGCAGGTGGCATGGTACAAGGATGGCAAACGTATAAGGCATGGAGAGCGCTACCATATGGAACTTCTGCAAGATGGCAGCGCCACTCTGCATTTGCCTGTTGTTTTACCTGAAGATGAAGGAATTTATACTGTCTTTGCCAGCAATATGAAAGGAAATGCCATTTGCTCAGCAAAACTCTATGTTGAGCCAGTTGCACCTACAGCAACTCCAGGTTATATGCCAGGACCTGAAGTTATGAGAAGATACAGGTAGGTGCACTATAATATAATTGTATGAGGCTTCAATCTGCTGTGATAGTTCAAAAGGTCATTACATAGCAGTTAAATAAGCTTAAGCTATTGGAGTTTGCATACCTCTAGAAAAGTTCTAAATGCTGTTTTCATGACTCATATAGATTTAGGTGCTAAGGTTTTGTCTGGGTTTCCCTTTTAATGAGCAATGCAATTTCCAAAGTACAATCATTCACATGATTGTGAATGTGATGTGAATTCACATAATTTCCAGCCACAGTATCAGATTTACAAGCCAAATAACCATATTTATTTGTTAAAGTACTCACATTTAAAACAAAAAATATCTTCTGAACTTGGAGTTTTAGTGTGGTCCCTTGAAATAGCTGTATTTCCATGACAAAAAATTTAGCAATGCCATGTCCTATGTTCAGTCTCCATACATATACATACCCATGCACAAATGTACACAGGATTGCACTGTTCTATTTTGATCTGTGCACTATCCAAAACCCCAAAATTTCTTTGGCCCTAGTGTATTCTAAAACTACTCAGCTCTACAAACTCCTGTCAAAAACCTAAAGAAAATTGACTACAAATGAAAATATTCTTTTCCAATTTCTCACATAGATAAATTGGCCAAACTCATTAAAATAAATTATGAGAAAGGCAAAGGTTGAAATCTGTTTATTATGTCAGCCCACTGCTATATGACACTGCCATACACATCTGTCTTGTCTTGTCCTTCCAGGTCTATCTCTCCACGGTCTCCAAGCCGGTCTCCTGCACGCAGTTCTCCTTCTCGTTCTCCTGCCCGGAGATTAGAAGAAACTGATGAAGGGCAACTGGAGAGACTCTATAAGCCAGTTTTTGTGCTGAAACCGACATCATTTAAGTGTTCACAGGGGCAGACAGCAAGATTTGACTTAAAAGTTGTTGGCAGACCCATGCCAGAGACATACTGGTTCCACAATGGTACATCAGCTTCATTTTCATGAATAAATAATATTTTTAAAAAGTCTTTTATTTTTCATTGAGACTGTTTTGATTGCAACTCTTTTCTTTTCATGCATATCTGCAGGCCAACAAGTGATTAATGACTACACCCATAAAATAGTGATTAAAGAAGATGGTACCCAGTCACTGATCATTGTCCCTGCAATGCCTGAAGACTCTGGAGAATGGGCTGTCATTGCTCAGAATAGGGCAGGCAAAGCTTCAGTTTCAATGACACTGACTGTAGAAGGTATCCTGTATTTTCTATTATATTCTGTATATCATGTTATTTTTAGCAGTCTGATGAGTGTTTCTTATTTAAAACCATGGCTGTGTCATTTCCTCTTGTGATAATTTACATTTGCTCTTTCAGCTAAGGAAGACCTAGTCAGACCACACTTTGTGGAAAGGTTAAGAAATGTCAGTGTGAAGGAGGGCTCTAGACTGGAGATGGCAGTGAAAGCTACTGGTAACCCTAATCCTGACATTGTATGGCTCAAGAACAGTGACATCATTGTGCCTCATAAATACCCCAAAATAAAGTAAGGATTTTTTTATACTTCAATAAATTGAAATTTTAATTTCTATTTAATTTCTAATTTATTTTATTTTAAATACTTCGTATAAATTAAGTAGTAAATAACTACCATCCTGCAAAATGCTTCCTTACAGTTTCACAGAAGGGATTCACTAGGGGCTTTTGCATTGCCTCAAGGATTACAGATATGAAATACCCTGCAGGATTTCACTCCATTTTTTTCTCCAGCTTGTGTTTTCATACAGTTTCTATTCTGCAAGGCCATCACAGAGATTTACTGAACTCTCCTCTGTCTCTGATCTTGATGACCTCTCTAGGCAAAACTACCACAGAATTTAAGACCGGTTTTCATTACTCTTCTCTGTTTGGTTCTTAGGCACTGCACTCCCAAACACGAATAAATACAAACAAAATTACTGTTATCGACAGAGATTTGCCTTTGGAGGCTTTGAACTAATTTGGAAGCAGGGCAAAAATGAATGACAAAGAAGAGAAAAATAATTAGTTTTCTTTTCCATATTTCAGGATTGAAGGAACCAAAGGGGCAGCTGCCCTTAAAATTGAATCTACTGCCAGGCAAGATGCTGCATGGTATACTGCTACTGCTATCAATAAAGCTGGGCGGGACACTACCCGCTGCAAAGTAAATGTTGAAGTTGAACACACAGAACCTGAACCAGAAAGGAAATTAATAATTCCAAAAGGAACTTACAAAGCCAAGGAGATTGCAGCACCAGAGTTAGAACCTCTCCATCTGCGTTATGGTCAAGAGCAATGGGAGGAAGGAGATCTCTATGACAAAGAAAAGCAACAGAAACCATTTTTTAAGAAGAAGCTCACATCTTTAAGGCTCAAACAATTTGGACCAGCACACTTTGAATGCAGGCTTACACCAATTGGCGACCCAACCATGGTGGTGGAGTGGTTGCATGATGGCAAACCCTTGGAAGCTGCTAACAGACTCCGCATGATCAATGAGTTTGGGTACTGCAGCCTGGACTATGGGGTAGCCTATTCCAGAGACAGTGGAGTGATTACTTGCAGAGCAACTAACAAATATGGTACAGACCATACATCTGCTACTCTGATCGTGAAGGATGAGAAAAGTCTTGTGGAAGAATCCCAGTTGCCAGAAGGCAAAAGGGGACTCCAGCGAATTGAAGAGTTGGAAAGAATGGCCCATGAGGGTGCTCTACCTGCTGTTGCACTGGACCAAAAGGAAAAACAAAAACCAGAAATCGTTTTGGTTCCTGAACCTGCAAGAGTCCTTGAAGGTGAAACAGCACGATTCCGCTGCCGTGTGACTGGCTATCCTATGCCCAAGGTCAACTGGTACCTCAATGGACAGCTCATCCGTAAAAGCAAAAGGTTTAGACTCCGTTATGATGGAATCTACTACCTGGATATTGTGGACTGCAAATCATATGACACAGGAGAGGTGAGAGTCACTGCAGAGAATCCAGAAGGCTTTATTGAACATAAGGTGAAACTTGAGATCCAGCAGAGGGAAGACTTCAGATCTGTTCTTCGTCGTGCTCCTGAACCCAAACATGAGCCTGTAGTTACAGAACCTGGGAAACTTCTCTTTGAGGTACAGAAGGTAGACAAACCTGCAGAAGCAACAACCAAAGAAGTGGTGAAGCTGAAAAGGGCTGAAAGAATCACTCATGAAAAGCTTTCAGAGGAATCTGAAGAGCTGCGTAGTAAATTCAAGCGCAGGACAGAAGAGGGCTACTATGAAGCCATTACAGCTGTGGAACTTAAATCTCGCAAAAAAGATGAATCATATGAAGAAATGTTAAAAAAGACAAAAGAAGAACTTCTTCACTGGACCAAAGAGATCCCAGAGGAAGAGAAGAAAGCACTTCCTCCCGAAGGCAAAATCACTATTCCAACATTCAAACCAGAGAAGGTGGAGCTTAGTCCAAGCATGGAGGCTCCCAAGATACTTGAACGAATTCAAAGCCAGACTGTAGCCCAAGGAACAGACGCACACTTCCGTGTGAGAGTGGTGGGAAAACCTGATCCTGAATGCCAGTGGTTCAAAAATGGTGTTCAGATTGAAAGAACTGATCGTGTGTACTGGTACTGGCCTGAAGATAATGTTTGTGAATTAGTTATCAGAGATGTGACTTCTGATGATTCTGCCAGCATTATGGTGAAAGCAGTCAATATAGCTGGTGAAACTTCTAGCCATGCTTTCCTGTTAGTGCAAGGTAAAATAAATTCTTTTGCTCATCTTCCTGCTCATCATAGTGTTTTAAGTCTGTTTGGTCAGTTCACTGTTGATTGTTATATATTTTTTTGCAGCCAAGCAGTTAATCAGCTTCACCCAGAAGTTACAAGACATTGTTGCTAAAGCAAGAGACTCCATGGCAACATTTGAATGCGAAACATCAGAGCCCTTTGTCAAAGTGAAATGGTTTAAGGATGGAATTGAGATTCATTCTGGAGACAAGTATAGGATGCACTCAGACAGAAAGGCTCACTTCCTTTCTGTATTAACAATTGATATGTCTGATGCTGATGACTACAGCTGTGCACTGGTTGAAGATGAATCTATAAAAACCACTGCAAAGCTTACTGTTGAAGGTAAGAAGCATACAGCTCAGTGCCATGCCATACTGTTGAAGTGAAATCCACTTCAGAAAGAAAGAAAATTATTTAAACAGGCATCTAACACCCTATGAAAATTTTGAGCTGCTTTCATACTTTTGGAATCCATTATGAAAGTTGAGAGATATATTTTCCCTTAGCCTCATTCAATACAATTATTTTCTTCAGGAGTATCTAGTCAAGCTTATTCACAAATGTAATTGTTTGCCTTTAGGTGCTGCAGTTGAGTTTATTAAAGAACTTGAGGATGTTGAAGTGCCAGAATCCTTCTCAGGTGAACTGGAATGTGAGGTTTTCCCAGAAGACGCAGAGGGGAAATGGTATCATGGTGATGTTGAACTCACTTCTAGTCTTAAACATGTGATTGCATCCCGCCGTGGTCGCCAGACCCTCACTATTAAAGATGTCAATAAAGATGATCAAGGAGAATATAGTTATGTTGTTGATGGAAAAAGGACTCAATGCAAACTGAAGATGAAGCGTAAGCATTTCTTATATTGTCTATATACTATAGATTTTCTATACTGTAGCATATATTATAACTATATCATTGTATCCCACAATTATTTAATGTTCAATATTCTGCCTCTTATAAGTATTAATTAACTTCATTTAATTCCACAGCTCGTCCCATGGCAATTCTTCAAGGACTTACTGATCAAAAAGTCTGTGAGGGAGATATCGTGCAACTTGAAGTTAAAGTCTCCCTAGAAAATGCAGAAGGTGTCTGGATGAAAGATGGCCAAGAAATTCAATCAAGTGACCGTATTCACATTGTGTTGGATAAACAATCACATATGTTGCTCATAGAAGATGCCACAAAGGAAGATAGTGGAACTTACTCTTTTAGCGTTCCTGACCTTGAGCTGTCAACCACTGGACAGATCACAGTGTACAGTAAGTCATTATGATGATTTTGAAAGTGTGTTTGATTTTTAGCTCCTTTAGGATTACTTTTTAAAGGCATAGTTTCTCTCATAATGAATATTTTTGTAACTTGGCAGGTGTGGAAATAGTGGTGCCTCTAGAAGATGTTCACGTAATTGAAGGGACAAAAGCCATCCTCGAATGCAAAGTTTCAGCACCTGATGTGTCCTCCTCCAAATGGTACCTGAATGATAATCAAATAAAGCCTGATGAACGTGTGCAAGCTGTCTGTAAAGGTGCTAAACAGAGGCTTGTGCTCACCAGAACCCACGCATCAGATGCAGGACGCTATAAACTGATGGTTGGCAAAGTGGAAACAAGTTGCAATGTCACAGTTGAAGGTTGGTGTCTTCTAAGATGCACGGTTCTTTGTAAATAATTTATTTGAAAAAAAAAAAACCCTAGTGCAAACAACTAATAAATTTATTATTTATTCTTTTTATAGAAATTGAGATTATTAGAGGTCTTCATGACATTACCTGCACTGAAACACAGAATGTGTCCTTTGAGGTCGAGCTCTCCCATTCAGGGATAGATGTAATTTGGAATTTCAAAGGCCAACCCATTAAGGCTGGTCCTAAATATAAAATTGAAGCACATGGCAAAATATATAAATTGACAGTGGTGAAGATGATGAAAGATGACGAAGGAGAATATGTCTTTTATGCTGGGGAGAAGAAAACATCTGGGAAGCTTATAGTAGCAGGTTAGTAGCGTTAAAATCCAAGGTTTTTATTTCACTGCGATTTAGAAAGTACCCAACGGATTTGTACCAACTGTGCTGTTCCAGTGGCAGTTTGTCCTTAATTTATCTGTTTTTTTAATGTTTTCCTTACCTTTCCCCTTATCCTCTGTGATTAATATAATTTGAATTCTCAAATCTTTAAGTGTTAATATATTTTGCTAGATCAGAACCACAGTGTGAAATGCAGTATTATGCTACTGATGTAATTAATGTAAAATAGAGGAGGGTTTCTCATGTGTGTTCTCAGTATACCTGAGATGTGCTGATGATAAAATAAAAGAGAATAACTAGGATAGAAATAAGAAACACATTTTTGTAATGTTCAGGTCATATTCTATTCCTGATTTTTCACAGCTCAGAATGACTTATGGGCATTCTGCAAATTAGGGCAAAGAATTCCAGCATCTAGTTATCATTTCTGTATAGGGGAAAGCTGAACAGCAACACAACAAAAGCACATGCTTCTTCTCCCCAACAGGCGGTGCCATTTCAAAGCCTCTCAGTGACCTGATTGTGGCCGAGTCCCAGAGAGCTGTTTTTGAATGTGAGGTGGCAAATCCTGAATCAGAGGGCCAGTGGCTACAAAATGGTAAACCCTTAGCTACGACAGATCAGTACCGTGCTGAATCTGATGGTGTAAAGAGAAGGCTTGTTATCCCTGTGACAAAACTGGAGGATATGGGTGAATACAGCTATGAAATAGCAAGCTCAAAGACATCTGCCAAACTGAAGGTTGAAGGTCAGTATTTTTTATAAGTAACTGATGTCTGCGACTTATTTCAGCATCACTCACTATGACTTGGACCAGGCCTTAAGACGCAAGCAAAATAAAATAAATCAAATAAAAAATCCCAAACAAACAAAACCCTGAGCCTATCCAATAACAACAACAAAAACTAAACAAACAAATCCCCAACTAACCAACCAACCAATCAGCCAGAGAAATAAAACCCCAGAAACCAAACATTTATAATGGATGCTAACAGTAAAGCTTCCTTGCTGTGTTCCCAGCACACCACTTTGCTGGAAACTGTATAAATTACTATGCACATAAAATGAAGCACCATTATTCAGTTTTATTAAAATTATTGTATTTACTATAGGTTTTAACTTTGATCTGTTTTGTCAAGTATTTTTTCTATTTTCTTCCTTTTCTTTCCCAGCTGTTAAGATAAAGAAAACACTAAAGAACTTGACTGTGACAGAATCACAGGAGGCAGTTTTCAGTGTAGAACTGACCCACCCTGATGTGAAAGGAGCTCTATGGATTAAGAACGGTGTCGAACTTGAATCAAGTGACAAATATGAAATCACAGTGAAAGGAACAGTTCACACACTGAGAATCAAACACTGTGTTGTCACCGACGAGTCTGTTTATAGCTTTAAACTTGGAAAAATAGGAGCAAATGCCAGACTTCATGTGGAAAGTAAGCCATTCTGGTGTGAATGTTTGCTGTAATGTGTGCTATGTGTGCTTTAAAATTCAAATACTACACAGTGCTGAATATTGCTAACTTTTTTTTTTTTTCTTTTCCTCAAGCTGTCAAGATCATCAAAAAGCCAAAGGATGTGACTGCTTTGGAAAATGCTGTTGTCTCATTTGAACTGAGTGTTTCCCATGATACTGTACCAGTCCGGTGGTTTCATAAAAATATTGAGCTTAAACAAAGTGATAAATACAAGATGATCTCTCAAAGGAAAGTTCACAAGCTTATGCTGCATAACATATCTCCCGATGATGCTGGGGAATACACAGCTCTTGTTGGGCAAATTGAGTGCAAAGCAAAACTGTTTGTGGAAAGTAAGTATTGTAAGCTTGTAAGAAAGTAGTTATATGAGTTGCTACACCACCACTGAGCAACTTGACCTGGCACTTCATAGCCTGTTATCCTTGGGTTTTTGCAGTCTTCCAAACATAATAACTTTTAGAAAATTCTCTCTTGTCTTTTTTCCCCTCCTTTTAGGCATACACATCACAAAGACCATGAAAAATATTGAGATCCCTGAGACCAAAACTGCCTCCTTTGAATGTGAAGTTTCTCATTTCAATGTGCCTGCTGTCTGGTTGAAAAATGGTGTGGAGATCGAAATGAGTGAAAAGTTCAAAATAGTTGTCCAAGGGAAACTGCATCAGCTCAATATCATGAATACAAGCAGTGAAGATTCCGCAGAATACACATTTGTCTGTGGAAATGACAGAGTCAGCGCAACCCTGACTGTAAAACGTACGTAGAAATTAAATTAACCAGAATATTTTACAGTTACCAGTAATAAGTTCATGTTAACACATGGACTTAATGAAATTCTGACAAAACCAGTGATTGTGGAGGTGTTTTTTAATAACACTAAGTAACCTCAATGGTATTTTTCAAAGGGATTTAGAAATGGTCATCTTGAAAACCAGATCCTGTGTTCTTCTCTTTAGGCCAACATGCCTAAATGCCAGGTCAGCATAGGAGATGAATTTGGATTCCTATGTCCTTCAGTTGTTGTGGGACAGTAATACTGATTCTGAATACAAAACATACCTTTGTACCTTTTAATATTTCCAAAATTGTCTTAAAGAAGTTGAAGCATCTCTAATCTGGTTAACATGCATTTAAAATAAAGTAAAACCGAATGGAAAAAAATTAACCACATCCATTCCTGTCCTTTTAGCCATCCTAATTACCTCCATGCTAAAAGACATCAACGCTGAAGAGAAAGACACAATAACATTTGAAGTTACTGTTAATTATGAAGGCATCTCATATAAATGGCTGAAGAATGGTGTAGAAATAAAATCAACTGATAAATGCCAGATACGAACAAAGAAGCTTACACACTCCCTCTCCATAAGGAATGTGCATTTTGGTGATGCAGCAGAATATACTTTTGTTGCTGGAAAAGCAGCTTCATCAGCCACTTTATATGTGGAAGGTATCTGCTCTCTTGATTTGTATGTTTGGTGATTTTTAATGGCTTAAATAATACCACGGCACTCATTCTACTTTTCTCTGCCCTAGCTCGTCACATTGAGTTTAGGAAGCATATTAAAGACATCAAAGTGGTGGAGAAGAAGAGGGCTATTTTTGAATGTGAAGTTTCAGAACCTGACATTCAGGTCCAGTGGATGAAGGATGGGCAAGAACTTCAGATTGGTGATAGGTAAATTATTGTTTCCATGCCACATTAACTTTTGGTGTGTGTTTTCCTCCAGGAAATATCTTGCTCACTTTCTTTTCTGATGTGCTCAGGATGAAAATTCAGAGAGAGAAATATGTCCATCGTCTCATCATTTCTTCCACAAAGATGTCGGATGCTGGTCAGTACACTGTAGTAGCAGGTGGAAACACATCCAGTGCCAATTTGATAGTGGAAGGTCGTGACATTCGTATCAGAAGCACCCAAAAAGATATTCAGGTAAAACCTAAACAGATGAATAAGTATTTCATAGATTTTTCACTCAAATAATAACGCAACAATAAGGTCACCTAGAAAACTGGAAAGTGAGACCAGAGGAAAAAACCAATATTACTTCTATTATTTATTCTACTTTTTCAAAGGTCATTGAGAGACAAAGAGCTGAAATTGAATTTGAAGTCAATGAAGATGACATTGAACCACAGTGGTACAAGGATGGTATTGAGATCAACTTCCAATATGAGGAAAGATACAAGTATGTGGTGGAAAGGAGAGTTCATCGAATGAGCATCTTTGAAACCACTTACTCCGACGCTGGGGAATATACTTTTGTTGCAGGACGGAATAGGAGTTCTGTTATTCTTTATGTGAATGGTATGTGGCCCCACAACCAGTGTTTTGCCTGTATTTACTACTCAGTGGTTTTCTGATGTTTATACGGCTTCTCTGGAATTGTAACTCTTGAAAGAAAAAAAAAAAATCAGAGAGACCATTTGGAACACTGTCAAATTCCTCATGTACATACACGTTTCTTGCCCTACTGAAGTAGCTGGCTGGAGGTTGAAAATACCACAGCAGTTCTTTTCCCATGGTATTTACTTAGACCAGAAAATTCTTGAGTACAAATAAAACTTTGTTCACATGGACAGATAGGCCTTTCCATAGAGATCAACCTAACAATTCTTGGACACATTTTGCCAGAAACATTCACACCAACGCAGCTAATTACATTAAGACACTTGCTGCTAAATCATTCTCCCTGTATCAAGGAAAAGGGCAGGTTTTCATGGACACAAAAGATTAGGAACAATAAGGCAATTTATTTTGGTTTAATTCTTTGCAAATAGTTTTCAATCACTAATAGTATCAATAATGAGGTATCTCTCTCTTTCCTTCTTTCTCCTATCTCTCTTTGCCACTTCTCTTCCCCCCAATTTTCAGCTCCAGAGCCGCCCAAGATTATTCGGGAGCTAGAGCCAACTACTGTGGAGTCTGGCAAACCTGCCCGCTTTTGCGCTATTGTATCAGGCAAACCCCAGCCCAAAATTTCCTGGTACAAAGATGATCAACAGCTTTCTCCAGGTTTCAAGTGCAAATTTCTTCATGATGCACAAGAATATACTCTATTGCTGATTGAAACTTTCCCTGAAGATGAAGCAGTGTACACCTGTGAAGCAAAAAATGACTATGGACTGGCTACAACTTCAGCTTCACTTTCAGTTGAAAGTGAGTTCGCCACGCTCATAACAATGTTCGTGAAACGAAATCTTCATTCTTCATCTTTAAAAATCACTTTTTTCTCTTTTTCTTTAGTCCCAGAAGTTGTCTCTCCCGAGCTAGAAATGCCAGTGTATCCACCTGCTGTCATAGTACCGCTACGTGATACTGTTACATCTGAGGGACATTCTGCTTGTTTTCAGTGCCGAGTTACCGGAACAGGTGGGTTTAATGAAATCCTGTACATCTTTCCATCTCCTAAAATTTTTCATCCTGAACCCAAAAGAAACTTCAGCAATATGTGTGCTTGGATCAGTCTGTCCCTAGAAGTACAGATATCTGATACACACACGTAGCCAAGTCTTACTGACAAGTTTCAATTAAGTACATCAAAGGTGGAATCAAGCATGGAAGTTTTAAACTGTCATAAACATATTAAGTGTTTCTAGAAAGAAGATATGTTTCTCATAATTTATCTTTGGAAACTTCTCAGCATTTTAAATGCCAACTGATGTTGGAAAACTCTGTCAGTGAGTAAAATGTAGAGTTTCATGGGAGAAAAGCAATGCTGTGTCAAATGAACATGAGGAAATTTCTGAAGATACACACTACCATGTCCATAACTACACTGACTGAAACTGTGACTCAGCCTTTCTGATAATATTTCTAAGTATCACTCTGCAAACACTAAACTGGGGTTACTTTATTTTTCCTAGCATAAAAAATGTTTGCTAATTGTCCTTTTAAGTGCAGATTTAGCTTAAATAAGTTTTTAAATTTAGATACGTAGAATGTCACTCAGCAATTAAAATACCTTTTCCTTTAACACACAGTCAAATAAAGCCACTTTTCTTCATTTAGCAAATGGCCTTGAGTATGACTGCTAACAAAATATTCACATAGAAAACTGCAGAGTAAGATGCAGTTCCCAACCCAAAGAATTTAAAATAATTTCAAGATAAACAAGACTCCAAATTTAAAAATAATCCTGAGTTAGAAATAATCCAGAGTGACAGCTCTATAAAAATTAATATAAATTGGTTATACACATATATATGCATATATATAAAATTTGCATTACCATCCCTTGAAATAAACTCCAGGGTTTTTGTTGGGTTTGGGGTTTTTTGGGTGTTTTTTTTGTTTGTTTGTTGTTTTTTTTTTTTTGGTTGGTTGGTTTTGTTGTTTTGTTTTGTTTTGTTTTAAGTTTTACAACAAATCTGATTCTGCTGCTAGAACTCAGAAAATATATGTTGGAAATACTGGCCCACCCTTTGTGCAATACATATACTAGTGTAACTTTTATTTTTAGTAGAACTATACTTGTGTGAATGTCTAAGCTGCATTTACAGCACAGAATATAAGGATCCTTTCATCTGGGTCACCCATCATAGAACCATTAAGGTGGGAAAAAACCTCAAAAATCATTAGGTCCAACTGTTAACCCCTTGGCATAGAACTTCCAAGTCCAGAGTAAAAAACATGTCCCTAACTGCCACATCTATGTGGCTTTTAAACACCTCCAGGGACTGTGACTCTACCACTTCACTGGGCAGCCTGTTCCAATGCTTGACAACCCTTAAAAATGAAGAAATTTTTTCCTATTGAAAATTTCCTTTGTTGAATACTCTATCCAAATGGAGTTTGAATACCTCTCACTTGTGTTATAAAAACCTTTTATACTAGGTTAGGTAACACATGATTGCAAGTACAGTTGTTTAACAGTATGCATTGTGCAACTGGCTATTGAAAACACTCTTCTGGTAACAGTAATAGCACACTATTTGAGGAACAACATATCATTCATGAGGTAGTTCAGTGATGGAGAGAAAAAGCTAGTCTCCTTTAATTGTCTTCTAAGCCTACGAGAATCTCTACAAGTTACATAACATTTTACATAGGAATATATAAGTCTTTCTCAAGAAATACAACAAGTAATAGTTGCACCAAAAAGAGGGAAGGTGCTGTGCTTAGCCGAAGAATGATCTATTTTAATTTCTTAACCTGGCTAGCTCAAGCTAGATATTTTATAGCCTGTTATATCATGCAACCGTAATAAAAAAATTATAAAAAAGATACGTTCTCTGATTTTAGTAGTACTAAAATATTTTTAAATTTTTACACTAACAGGGTTAAGGAAGAATGATTTTTACTCAATAATATGTCAGCATCAGAATCAGTTTTTCCATACAAATATTTCCAGTGCACAAATCAAAACCTAAAGTAAGAAGTAGGTCACTTTCCACTCATCATACTTTACCAGAATCATACAAGGCACATTTAAATTTAGATGTTTGAGTTTAAGATTTTTGAAAGATATATATAAAAGCAGTGTTTACTTGCTAGTACAATATCATAATTTATGCCTTTTCTTTTTTCTTTCTTTTGCCTGAGCAGATCTGAAAGTGTCTTGGTACAGCAAAGAGAAGGAGATCAAGCCATCACGTTTTTTTAGAATGACTCAATTTGAAGACACTTACCAGCTGGAGATTGCTGAAGCTTATCCAGAGGATGAAGGAATCTACACCTTTGTGGCGAGTAATTCTGTGGGCCAAGTGACCAGCACTGCTACCTTGAAGTTAGAAGGTACATTGTGCCATTAAAGAAGTTGTCTTGTTCAGGTCATGTTCCGATAATCATCTTAATATTCACTGAAACTTGTATGTGAGTTGTTGTCTGTCATGTCTTTTAACTCAATTAATTGCTGCCATTTACAATGTCCACAGCACACATTTATGTCTCCAAAATGTATGTTGTGAACAGAAAAAAGTATTTCAAGATTTTTTCATGCTCCATGCCCCCTTTTCATTTACTCTAGTCTTAGGATCTGTCATGCACCAAAGATGGTAAAAACATTCCTTCTAATGGAAGTTTTTTGCTTGCACATTCTTTGATTTACCTTATGAAGACAATCTAGTTGGAGTTTTTGTATTAAATAAATTACTTTGACAGTTTTGGAAAACATTTCAAATAGAGGTATGTAACAGGTACTCAGGCAACTGAAAAGAAATACTTTACATTCATATGAATTGATGAAACATTGATCAAAGTTTTAGAGCAGAAATGCTGTTTGGAGAATTTGCTGTTATATATTGTACTTGATATTATTTAACCATAAATATTTTGTTTTCTTTTTGCAATAGATTTTATAAATGATGAATGAAAATAATTCATGCTGTTAAGTTGCAAGTTAGAAAAAAAATCTTGAATGAGAGAGAAAATTCATTGTAGTGTAGGGTAAGAAATTAAAAGTTGGCATGCTTCTTTTCAGGATTTAAAAATGTTGAAGAAGTTACATCAGAGTCCCCTTGGCATGTTTCTTCATCTGTTTCACTTAAGGAGGAGTCTGTTGGCCAAAGGCCCACCTTTATCCAGCCTATTTCAAGCTGCAGGGTATGCAGCGGGGAATCAGTCAGATTTCAAGCTAGAGTCTCTGGCAGGCCCAAACCAAAAATCCAGTGGTTTCATAATCAACAACCCATGTTGCCAAAAAAAGACTTAGTTTTCCACTTTGATGAGTCTACAGGCACAGCTATACTGATAATAGTAGATGCTTTCTTAGAGCATGCTGGCCAATACTCTTGCAAGGCAAGAAATAGTGCTGGAGAAACAACTTGTACAGCTACACTTACAGTGACTGCAGAAGGTAAAGCCCCATTTTTACTTCAAAGGGATTCAATTTGTTGCATACCACACTTTTATGCTGTTACTAATTTTTTCCTCATTTCACACCTTTTCTTTCCCACCTAACTTTCATAGTACCGTCAGTAACCCAGCCACTCTCATCTCTTGTCTTTAAGCTGTAACATTTGGAAATTATCAAGTTTCTATCTCAGTATAGGTCAAAGAATAGAAACGCTTTAGTGAAGCCATTCAGGATTTTAAAACAAGTGATTTAGTGATCTTTATAGCAGTGACTGAGGTATTTTGCACTACTCTGTAAAAAAAAAATTAAATAAAAAAGAAAATACCTCCTTTAAAAGGGCCATAATTTTCCAGTAATAAAATGGACCACTTTAGTGAAAGAAGAGACAAGCACCAACTGAGTATCAACTGCATGACTAGCTTAGGCATCACTTATCATTCATACATGTGAATGGATAACTTCTGTCTCAGCGGGGTAGTACGTCTGGCATGCTGTGTTTTCAAATGAAGATCATTCATTTTCATCCTCCATGCTGTTTGATTTTGTTCAGAGCATGGCCCAGTAAAGTTCTTTAGATACTAATGTTGTTGTTTTTGTTACTTGATTACACAGTGCAAGCCCTAGATAGGCAAAGTTCTGGGAAAGATGTAAAAGAGTCTATCCGGTCGCAGGCTATATCAGAACTTCATGTTTCTCCTCTCACAAAGAACAACACTGAAACTTATCAAAAAGAATTTAAATCAGTGCAACAACCATCACAGGAATTGCGTGTACAGGTTTTTGAAAGTATATCAGAAAGTTTGACCATGAAGGCTACATCAGTTGAAGAAATTAAAACTCTGCACACATCAGTCCTTTCTCAAACATCTCAGAGCACCAAAGTCTCTATGACGACCTCTCAGGAACAGAAAGATGTCCCTCCAAAGATTCTCTTGCAACTCAGAGACTTAACTGTGAAATGTGGTGACACTGCTCAGTTCATATGTGCCTTAGAAAATGAATTCTATGAGTTTTTTTGGGCCCATGAAGGTGAAAAGATAGAATTGTCTGAAAAATTGAAGATATCACAAAATGGAAATGTTCTTCAGCTCACAATCCAAAATGCTCAGCTGACAGATCGAGGACTGTACAGTTGTACTGTGTATAATGACTATGGAGGGACAACAACTTCTGCACTACTAACAGTCAAAGGTGGTTATCTGACTTTTAACATTATCATTTACTTTTTGCTGCTTTATTATAACTGCCTAGAGCTCACTTATAACTGCCTAGAGCTCATTCATATTACCTTTATTATCAGTATTTAATTGAGAAAGCTCAGTAATAATGCTCTGGGGTTTTTTCCTCCACATTTACAGCTCTATTCATAAGTGACATGTGCAGTACTGGGAAGTTGGTACTGTAACTTTGTGCCTATTCCCACAGTGTCACACGTGTCTCAGGCTATTTATTCCTCATATCATTTGTGATATGCAGTGAGATGTAAAGCTAAACAGGCTTGTAGGAATTTTTATATTTGGTTTATTTCTGAAGCAGGAGTTTAAGGAAGAGAAGAATGTCAGATGCAATTTTGACTTAGATACCATGTAATTTCAAACTCCAGCACATTTCCAACAAATCCAAGATTCCAATTCCAAAGATAGAAATATAAGTTAATGTACTAAAATGTTAGTAGTATTACCACTAGTGATGATCCAAAAAATGTACTGTCACCACAGGTGATGACATTTTTGATGAGTTCAAAGGAATCAAGACCAGAAAACTAAGATGAATAATAAGAAAGGCATTGACCCTGTGACTTTGCTCTTTATTATTGAAATTTCTTTCTTGACTATAGAGCTGTCAAAAACACTTTACATAATTGCTGCTGCTACTCTCCAAACTAAGGTTCTAAATTAGAAGCAAAGATGTGCTTTTTTTCAGTCATTGTGGATCAAGACTTGGTCCCATGAAAGACCCACAGGCTTAACTGCTACCTAAAATTAACCTAACAGGAATAGAGCTCTTAAATGTGCAATCACTCACGTTTAATAGCACTGTTCTAGCACTAATATATGGCATAGTCCTATCAGTACTAATTACTGGGTTTCCCCCCATAATTATAAGGATTTTTTTATTCCTGCAAAACACCTGACCTAATCCTTTTCCTAACTTTATTCTTACCTAGCAAAAGAAGCACAAGCCAAAGCAGTAACAAAAATTACTCTTGAATCAGATACTAAAAGCTTTAAAGCAGCCAAGACTGTCAGTTTAAAACACCTGAAGTTAAGCAAGAATCTTCAAAGAAAACCTCGAGCTTGTTTATACCTACATCCCAAAGATCACATGAAACTGAGAAGCAAAGAAACAGAGTATACTATCCTGATGTTGTGCCATGTGAAGACATCACAGAAACTGACGCCAAAGCACCAGAGTTTCTTGAAACTCTGCCTTCAGAAACCACTGTAAAGAAGGAGATGATGTGTTTTCTCTTTTGCATAATGAAAGGTGTGCCTACACCTTGCATAGTCTGGCTGTGCAATCAGCTAATAGTTGAGGAGTCTGCACTGTGTTCCATAAAACACGATGGGCCACTGTGCAGTTTAAGATTGTTGAAAGTTGGTCAGGACCACGAGGGTATATACAAGTGCAGAATAGTTAACTCTGGCAGGAGAAGCCGAGTGCAGCACCCATCTGAAAGTGACAGGTTGGCAACTGCATGTTCCTTCCAAGTATCAATTCCTCATGCATAGCATCATAATTGCATTCCATTATATCCATTCCTTAGGAGATTATAAAGAACAAGAAGTATCTTACTAGTCTGTGGATTGTTGAATGTTTTCTTCAGGGATTTACAGCATGATAAAGGCATGTTGTTTTACAAACTTTCCCCATCCTGCAAAAAGAAAGCAAATCATATAGAAAAAATGTACACTGCAAGCAAGCTTGAAAATATTTGATTATTCTATTCTCAGAATTTATTAAGTGTTTGAATTGTTTTGGCATGCATTTATGTGTGTGTATGTACATGTGGATTTACGTCTATTTGCAAAACAGATTGGACATTTTTACTATATAAAGTGTTGATTGGCACATTCAACAACTATGGCTCAAAAATCCTTGTCTTTTTTATTCTAGCTGCTGAAAAAATTGTTCACGAGAAGCTAGAGGAAGATGTTGAAATGGAAATGAAAGGTACAATCACCAATGAGAATAATTAGCACTAGTGATTAGTAATGTTGTGAAAAGGTTTTATCACCTTCCATGAAGTGTCTGATGGGGATAGACACACTGTAAAGCATATTGGAACATGTTGCATGTTTGTTTTGATATGCAAAGGGTTACTTGCATTATAAGGTTATTTAAGTTTTAAAATATGTTTAAAACTTCAAATCTATAATTGTGCAACCATATTTTTAACTGTTACTTCATGCTTTGCAGCTGTTCACAGAGCTCTTATATGTTCAATTTCCTTTTGAATGCATGGAATAGTTTACTCAGAAGGAAGTTATACAAATCTTAATTGTATTACTTTTAAACAAGTTAGCAGCCCTAACATTAATTGTTCAATGGACACTATTGGATGGATAGGTGAAGCATACTAGAGGGCATTGTTGTTTAGGTTATGTGAAAGCTACACATTCCATTGATTCCTTGCACCTTTTTTTTTACATACATTAATTCATCATTATACATCTCTTACCCTGGCTTGCAGATAGCATAAGTGGTTCATGTTGCTTGCTTTTTCCCCCCGTGCATAACACTGTGAAGTTAGTGGCTGTATTAGTTCGAATAAACGCCTTCTCATTACGTTACTTACTTTAAAAAATATATATTTCAAACTATTTTTTTTTTCAATTATTTGAACATCTACAAACAGAGGGGTCAGAAAGGGCGTTTATTCTACTGTCTGCAAGTCAGGTAAGATTTTTCTTCTTTGCCACCCAAAGACACACAGCTTTTCCAGGCAACAAAAACATACACACAGAAGAACATGTTATTTTGAAATTCTTTTTTGCTTGTTCAAGAAGAAATTTCCACAGTCTGAAGAAAGAACAGACAACGAACGATTTTCGGGCAATCTTTAAAAACAGAGCAAGGCGTTGCGTTTATTCGAACAAATATGGTGAGTGAATTACTTTCTTTTCCTGTGTGTGTGATGAAATCTCTTGCATGCCCATTTTTTATTTCAATATATCACTACTTTTTTACAAACAGGCGGTAGGCAGACCGTGGCATATTGTAACCCAGTTTTCCCCCCCCCCAACTCCTTCTCTTGCAGAACAGCACAGCGTGATGGACTTCGAGGGACGCGGCACAGCGGCGGTGCTGGCTTGCCCCCAGAACCGTAAACCATCTTCACACAGGGACTGAAGTGTAGGTCTGTCCTGGAGGGGGACCCTGCACTGTTCCGGTGCAAGCTGGTGGCGTGCCCGGCCCCGCACATGGCCTGGTTCCACAACAACCGGCCCGTGCTCCAGGACTGCCGCAAGGTGATCCGCACCGAGAGCACCGAGCACACGCACTGCGCCAGCCTGGAGCTGCGGGATGTGCGGGAGCACGACGCCGGCAGCTACAGGGTATTCGCCATTAACAGCGAGGGCTCGGCCGAGTCCACGGCCTCCCTGCTGGTGGCACGCCGCGGGGAGCGGCGGGGCTCGGCTCCCGCCGGGAGAGCGGAGTGGATGCGGCAGGGCTGGGAGTGCCTGCTGCAGCAGCGGCGAGAGGACAGGCTGCGGGTGGTGCTCCGCTGCACCGGCTCGCCATTTGACAAGGGGCAGGAGCCTGGGGAGCTCTCGGCAGCCCGGGGCTTGGTACGACCATCCGTTTCCAGGGCTGCCGCTGGCGGGGCCGTGCCGCCCGGGGCTGGCGCGCAGTAGGGAGCACAGGGGCACAGTGGTTAATGCTGAGGAGCTCCTGGATGAGGAGACCCCGCTGGAAGCTGCAGAAGCTGCGGGAAGCAAAGAGGGCGGCGCTGAAAAAGAAGCAGGATCCCTCATGTCCACGCCCCAGGAGGGCCCTCCTGGGAAGCCCAGCCCCTTAGGGTGGCTGCCAAAATGGGTTGGCTCGAAGCCCCTCACGGTTGCAGGTAATGAAGCAATACTCCAGGGCCCTGGGGGAGAGATGGCAGGCGCAAGGTGGGCTCCTGGAGCCCTGCCCACCCCTCTTTGTACAGGAGATCAGGCCTCAGGAAACTGTTGAGGGACAAAGATGCGCTTTCTCCTGCCTCTTCCATGGCCGCCCGCAGCCCACCGTCACCTGGTACAACAACGACAAGCCCGTGGGGCGCATCCAGGGCACTGCTGTTCACACCACGGGGTGCTGCTCCACACTGACCTTCCCCTCTGTGCTCCCACAGCATGGTGGCACTGTCACCTGTGTGATCTTCAACCCACTGGGCACAGTCAGCAGCTCAGCTGGACTCCATGTGAGGCAGCGAATGCCAGCCTATAGGTACACAAAGAAGGAAGGGAGGAGATGCAAGTGCAGGAGAAGAAAGAAGAGGAGAAGGTGAAGGAGGATGAAAGGGAGAAAGAGAAGAAAGAAAAGGAGAAAGTGAAGGAGGAAGAGGAGAAAATGAAGGAGGAGAAGGAGGAAGTTGGTCTGGCCTTTACAGCAGAGAAGGAATTGCCAAGTGCAGTTCCAGACTCAGACTTGCTGTCGTTGCATGTGGAATCAAAATCACTGCCCCCACTCCAACGCCAGAGCAAGACACAGAGCTGAGGGAGACCTCCACGACTCTCTCCAGAGCAGGCTGCTTCCACCATAAAGCACAAATTTAAATTTTCATTTGATATGGGAAATGAACCACCCCAAATTGTGACAGAAGCCCCAGCACATATTCATTGCCAGGAAGGGGAGGAAGTGGTGTTGGAGTGTGCTGTGTCTGGGCAGCCTCCACCAGTTGTGAGCTGGTCCTTGAATGGCCAGAGCCTCTCTGCCAGTGAGAGACTGAGGTTTGAAGAAGGCAAGAATGGCACATACCGCTTACACCTTCAAGAGGCCTCTGTCACAGATGCTGGGCGATATTGTTGTGTGGCCACAAACATGGCTGGGACAGCACAGACTGCCTCTGAGCTGACAGTGCAGCCCAGTGCACCCAAGCTCTATGGCAAGGGTGGAGGCACTGAGGAACTGCCTGCCATGGACCGTGTTCCACACCTCCAAGGCCTCAGCATACTTGAGAAGACTGAAGAGAAAAAAATTGCATGCCCCAAGGAGGAGGAAGCCCACCTACCCTGGTCCTGAGGTTGTCCTCCACCTCCTGCTGAGCACTTGGAAGATTGTGAAGAAACACCTCACATCAGGGAAAGTGAGATGGAGGAAGCAGTGGTGCTGGATATCACAAATGTTTATATAAGGCAAGAAAAGGGCAATACAGAAGAAAGGGTGAGTTATACAGATGGCATTTCTGAGATGATGCAGCACAGGGGAAAAGCTGTCTCTGAGGAACACAGCTTTGGAGTTGATACCACTGAATTGCACCCTACCATGTCCATGGAAGGATGTGAACTGGTGGCAAAGACTCAGGTCACTTTCTGAGGAGCTGGAGCCTGAAGGAGGCAAGGTCCTACCACATTACTGATAACCCTGTCCGGGGACATCTTGAAGTCACATTTATGAAGTGCAAGGGCAAACACATGCCCCTGAGCAGTTGCTTGGGAGGGGAGTGTAAGGATTTACCATTTATGGAAATTCAAGAACAAACACATGCCCCTGAGCAGTCTGCTCTGGCAGGGAAGTGTAAGGATTTACCATTTATGGAAATTCCAAGAACAAACACATGCCCTGAGCAGTCCTGCTCTGGGAGGGGAGTGTAAGGATTTTATCATTTAGGGAAATTCAAGAACAACACTGCCTCTGAGCAGTGTGCTCTGGCAAAAGAGGTAAGGATTTATCATTTATGGAAGTGCAAGAACAAACACATGCCTCTGAGCAGTCTTCTTTGGCAAGGGACTCTAAAGTTTCACAATTTTTCATTCCTATATCACCTGTGGTGCAAGACAGAAGTGATGTCTGCATGAAGTGTGATGCCCCTGCCTGTGAGGCGAGGACTCCTGATGTGCCTCTTGTGGAAGAGCCAAGTGTGCCCCACCCACAGGACCACATTGCAAGCACCCCCACAAAGGAGGAGTTTGGCTTTTATGAATTCTATGCAGGAGAGCAGCAGGTGGAACAGGACAAGGAACAAGAGAGTTCTGTTGATACTGAACAGGATATTAAAGCTGATGATAATATTTGTAAAGAAGAAGTGATTGATGATGGTGGTGCAGCACACTGGGAAATACAAAGTGGCGGGCAAATACTGCAAGAAATAGAGTCTGATGTATGCAGCCCTCCTGTGGATCTAATCCCCACTCCACCTGGCACAGAAAACTCAGGTCAGATTTTTACTGAGGAAGCTGAAGTTCATCTGGAAAAAGTGCATTTCAGAGAGCAGTTGCTGCCATCTGAGCCTGACACTGAGATCATATTTGATCTGAAGAAGTTTGCAGAGCCTTTCCCAGCTGCAGAGTCTGTGTACACAGAACAGGCACAAACCCCCACAGCACTGGAAAGTGTGGAGGTCATCACTGGGATCATCTCCCCTGTGCACCAACGTGATGTGCTTGAAGAAGAGATGTCTCTGAGTGAGGAGCTGCGTCAGAGCTACAGGATGCAGCAGGAGGAGGTTGGTGCCCAGGAAGAGGAACAGCCAAGAGAACTCACAACAGCTGATTTACAAACTCCTAATGGAGACCTTGGCAGTGTCATAATGTCTGCTGAAGAGGGACATTCTGCTGAAGAAGTTCAGGAGTCAAAAATGAGTGTCTGTGGAGAGGACTCACTTCAGGAAAAAATTAATGAATTTCTAGTGGAGCCCACACCAGGTTTCCAAAGAGGAGTTCAGGAAACATATGTGTGGGAGAGTGGAGGGCGACTGGAGACCACAGACTCCCAGAGTGACAGCTTCATTATGGACTTGAAAAAAGCTGCACATGAAAAGAAACCCCAGGCTGGGCATCAGGCTGAGGAAGATGGTGGTTCTGGGACAGAAAAGGTCTTTAAGCCAGGCATGAGCAGCTTCACCTGTGAGATGGAAAACACAGATTCCCTTGAGGAGATCAGAGACATCCAACAGGAACCAAACACAACCAAGGGCTTCTCTTTTGGGAAACTCATACTTGGGTTAATAGTGGATGATCCTGTAGCACAGAAAGAGCAAAGGAAAGAGTCTTGGGACAAGAAGACTCCCACTGAGGAAGCGTCTGAGAATAGCCTGGATGGAGAAGAAATGTGGGAGGATACGTCCGCAGGTCCAGAGCCCAGTGCTGTGCCAATCTCAGAGCTGGAGCCTGATTTGTCCTTGGCCAGTTATTTAAGATCCACTGGGATATATGAAACTCCAACTCTCAAAGGCACAGTTCATAAGGATCAGCAAGAAACTATAACTTCACTGGAAGTGGAGGAGGTTACCTTCAGCATGGTTTATGATTATTACAACAACCATCAGGAATTTGCCCGGCCCTTCTCCCCTGAGTCAGAAATGTCTATAGAGCTGGAGAGTGGGAGCAGAGAGGAGTCACCTGATTCAGACCGCTTCTACACACCTCCCTCCTCCGTGGAAATCTTTGAAACTGCTTCCTCAGCATCCTACCACACGCCACTCAGCACACCCGAGCGCTACTCCACGCCATCCGAGGGCTCAGGGTACAGCACGCCACCCGAGCGCTACTCCACACCGTCCGAGGGCTCAGTGTACAGCATGGCCCCTGAGCACCCCACCTTTTGAGTGTTCAAACGCAACACACCCTCAGAGCTGTATTTCACACCCTTTGAGGGACCCTACTCTGCATCAGGGGACAGCACGCCACCAGAACGCTACCGGACACCCACTGGGGAGTACATGGATGCCCTGACCATGCTGCCCCTCTGTGAGAGGAGGCATCAGCCTCCAGACCAGCCCCAGGCGAATGGATTTATGACCCCCTGTGAAGCTCTGGAGCCATCAGGCAGGGACATGCCACCAGCATTCCTCAAGGCGTTGAGCAGGACGAGGTTGTATGAGGGCAGCACACTGATGTTTGTGGCTGAGGTGGTGGGTGTGCCCAGGCCAGGAGTGAAGTGGTATCATAATAAGTCTCTGTTGGAGCAGGATGAGAGAGTGCAAATGGAGAAGGATGGGGACAAATATATTCTAGAAATCACTAATGTCCAGAAAGAGGATGAAGGACAGTATCTGTGCCATGCAGTGAACATTGTTGGGGAAGCTAAAAGTATCGCAGAGGTGGAAGTTTTGCCTGAAGATGGGCGCTCACTGGCACTGCCACCTCCTGTCACCCACCAGCATGTTATACACTTGACATGGAGCCAAACACATCTTCAAGGTCCCCTTCACCACAGGAAATTCTCCTGGAAGTGGAGCTGGATGAAAATGAAGTGAAAGAATTTGAGAAGCAGGTCAAAATCATAACCAGTCCTGAGTTTAGCCCAGACAGAAGAGCATGGTGGTTTCCCTAGATGTACTTCCACTTGCCTTGTTAGAACAAGCTGCAGGCTTGTCAGCAGGGGAGAATGATGACATAAAAATTGATTTCCAAGTAACTGAAATGCCTCCACGCTTTGCTGTGCCCATTTCAGAGTCTCAAGGTGACAGAAGGCTTGGATGCAGTTTTTGAGTGTGTTGTAACGGGTACTCCTGTCCCACTAGTTCAGTGGTTCAGAGGTGACACATGTGTGACACCTGGCACAGGGGAAGTATGCTGTGAGTCAGAAGGAGGGACTTCACAGTCTGAAGGTCCAAACTGTGGGACCTTCTGATAGTGGCTTGTATCGCTGTCAGGCAATGAATAGGCTGGGAGAAGCAACATGCAAAGGCTCCCTTGTGGTCATGGCTCAACAGGAAGCAAATGCAGTGAGCAGTGAGGCAGTCACAGGCTGTGGCCCACACAGGTCCCAGAAGTGTGACTTGCTTTTGAGTAAGACTGTGAGCCCAGGTGACCAGTCAGAAATAGAGCTGGAATTTGAGTTTGAGCCACACAGAGATGACTCAGAAAAAGCAATCCAACTGCTTGCAGTGACTCAAGAAGAGCAGGAAGTGGAAGGGGAGAAGCATGTCAACATTAGTTTTGATGTGTTTGCAGAGCCATCCAAAGAGGAACGGGTTGAGTTTAGGGCAGAGGACTCAGAGAACTGCAGCTTTGAGTTCCAGGTCACAGAAGTTCCTCCCAGATTTGTGAGTCTCCTTTCTGACTACAGTACATTTGTAGGTGCCTCAGTGTGCTTCCAGTGTCGCGTGACTGGTTCCCCCCATCCAAGTGTCCACTGGTACAAGGATGGGGTGTTCTTGGAAGGGGATAGGTGCTGTGCACAGGAAGAGCAGGACGGCTTGCACAGTCTTACCATTGAAAACCTGATGCAAAGTGACAGTGGGCAGTACAAATGTATAGCCACTAACGGGGCAGGAACTGCTGAGACTTGTGCTGTGTTAACATTATACTAAATTTCTATAATTTATTTCAGAGTCTGTTTTGAAATACCAAGTGTTTTCGGGGTGTTGTTCACTGCAGGTAAAATGCAGCACTCAGTTTAGGGGCATTGTTTTCGTCTCTTTAAGGATGAAAACCACTCTTTGGGCATATTTGTTTCACTTAGATTTGCCTTCTTTGGGGAATTTAAGTGAGATTTAATCCATGCATAGATTTTGTGCACACTTTCTGCACTGAGGGATATTTTGGGCTCCTTCTACGCTCCTTGCTCATTCTTGTAAAGATACTTTAATTCACACTCATTTGCGTATTATAATGTACGTATACCTGTGTGTCTGTAACAGTGCAATCACTATTGTTTTATATAGGCTAGAAATCACCTGAAAATGTAGACATCTTTTTCTTGTAACCTAGAGGTATAGAACACTAACTTATGCTTGCTGTTTAGTTTGGGTATAGTTCTGTTGAAGAACTCCTTAAATTGATATTCCCCCTTCTCACAATGTTGTGTCAGAACATTATTCAAATCCTGTTTACGGTTTCTATCACTGCCAAAATTCTTGTGTTTATGGGCCTCTTTCTACTGACTCATGGATTAAATTGCCTTTTTTAAGTGAATGAAATTATACTGTTGCAGAGAAATGGGAAGAAAAATGAAAATTTTGCATTAGTAGAGACTGGACAGGATTTTCTTCTCTATTACCAGTAATAAACATGAAAGCATATTTTGTACTGTATTTTTAGGAGTTAAAGGGAAAGGAGAAAGGGAGCATAATGATAACAAATTATGTTACTGTAAATCATTAAAATAATTTTGGTTGTCCTGTATTCCAGTGTAATTTGTAAAAAATGCGTAGTAGTAAAAAAAGGTAAGATATTTTTTATGCAGAATTTTTGTTTCAGATTAGAACTACATTTCTACATATTCTTTTTTTCTTTGTCTCTTTTTTTTTATTATTAAGAACAGTAAAGCGTGCTATGTATTGAGGTGAACAGAAATAAGGGGAATATATTCAGTTGTTATATGTGGCATTTTCTCAGCACAGGAGATTTTTACATTAATGTTCTCAGTGCGAATATGTATTTTCATATTTAAAGTAATGCTAATATATTTAGGAGGAATCAGCAGTAGCTGACATAATTAAATCAAGAATTAAATCTATCTTACATAAACAATGATAAATTGATAGAAAAATCTTCTAAATGGAGGAAAGTTATTAATTAATGTTTCTCAGAAACTAAATTACTCTTTAATGCACATAACAGCTTTCCAATCACCTATATGTCAAGGTGAGATCTTGATTTCAAGATCCCTAAGCAAAAATTAGTTTTACTTTGTTTACCTGTTAATGAGATTCTTCCAGTTATTTACAAATTGCTGTCAGTTGCCTTACAAACAGCTTTAAGCAGAGTGGTGATTTTAAGCATAAAAACTATTCTAATAGTATGTTCTGTTATCTTCAAAGACTGTCCCATCACTCACCTAGGACAGTAATTTTTGATCAAAAGATTCACCTTGTCCAGTCATGTTGCTTGATACAAATTTAAAGTCAGGAATTGCAAGTTCTAATGACACAGTACCCGGGCAAAATTACTGAAGTGTTTAGACTAACACAAATGTGTCACTTCAGTGTCTTCTCAGAGAATGGGTGGCATTCTTGATAAATATTTAAGACTTGTATGTTAAAAGGCAGAGCTAATTGTGCTTTCTGACAGGTAATGGTGGTGGGAAAGACAAGCATGACTATCTGACCCAGTGTTGTGCTGGGTCCATGATATGTCCCTAATCCATTCCTTGTGTAGTAGATGTGTAGCACTAACTGATTCAGTAGACAGCTGAGGTCCTTAGGGAGGTTGGCATGAATTGTCTGATCTATGTCAGCTGTGATGTGAGGGTCTTTCTAAAGTCAAAGAGGTCAGGGGCCCTTTGATTAGTTCTTGCACAATTGTGAAGTGTGTTTATTTTGCATGTAAATCTGAAAATTTTTAGCAGAAAGAGGCCCATAACTTGGCTTTGAAGCCATAAGCCACACAGGTCCAAGTTCATGTTCACATCTGAAATATATGGCCAAGCATCTTTATCCACATAGTGGTGTTTGTAGTTTATGTAAATTTATAAGTCTTGGTTTAAATTTCATACCTTAACCAGAAGCACCTGGTTCATCTAGGCTACAATTATTAAATCTGGAGCAATCCTAAGTTTGAATTAGCTTAGTCTGAGACAACTGGTATAGCCTGACTATCTCTTTTCAAAATTTTGTGCTTTCATAGGAATCAAAAAGCTCACAATTTTATTTTCAGATTTAATGTTGTCTTCATTTCTACAAAACAAATATCTTAAAAAAAATTAAATATGTCTATTTGTCATCAATGTGTATTGAATATTAACATGTATGGTTAATTTGTGAAATAAATATGAAATTATTTAAGTCCTTGCTTCTTGTACTTTCTTTTACAAACATATCTAAAATATGAAGAAGTACCTGTATAGCTTTCCTCTCATAACAGGAACACACAAAAGTGCATTAATTTTGCCATGCTCCTGTGTATAAAGCCTTCTCTTGTGTTAAAATGGGTTTCACCTCTGAAATTTTTATAATTTTTGCTTTTGGTATTTATTTGCCCAATTCTGTCATCCATTCTCAAATTTACTTGCTTATTTATTACTATTTTAACAAGGTGGTAAGTAACACTGAAGGACGGCTGTAGTTTTGTTTTTTTTTTTTTTACTTAAGCATTCTTCTCTGCATTATCATTGCATGCACTGTGCTATGTCATTTATATGATGGCATTTGTAGCAAGATTAATAATTACTAAAATGAATGAGAAAGAATTGGGTGACAGGGTCTGTTGTTTTTTATATTTGTTGTTGGAGTGCAGCAAAATTCTTCTCTCTCAATAAATTTTAAAACTGAAGACACTGTAATTGAGAAGCTTATCAAGGTTCACCATTACAGTGCCTAGAGACATTAATCTGCTCACACTTTTACTCCTTTTTTTTAAACTCTTATATCTTTCCAGCATCAGATACTCTGTGTCTTGACTGAGCAAAACTTGACTCAGTGAGGACAACAGTATTGATTTCCAAAGGTTTTCGTTGCATAGTGCTTTTCATTAATTGTTCCATTCCTGCAAATTGCATATTTAAGTGATATTTCTATTGTTAGGCATCTGCAGAGATGTTCTTGACCTCTGCTTAATCTCATTTTTAAACTATTATCAGAACTAAAGTTGTCCAACACACATACCTATAATTTCACAAAGGTACAAAACCATAAAATCTTAAAAGTCTGTTCTCTTTTTCTCTGACATTGTAGCAGTTCTAATATCCCACATCTTGACAGGGAGGAGTTCAAAAGCAGAGATTTAAATCAATTATATTTAATCAAGGGTTTAAGCTTGTGATGTTTGTAATAATGATGCTGTGAACTTAAGGGTCTAATGACAAAACCAGGACAAAGCTTGTAAGGTAGAGGTATCTTTTGATGTGCTAGACAAAGATAGAGTTTAAGAGATGAACTGTGCATCAGAAGAAAGGTTAGTGTGCTGAAAAAATTATGGGTCTATTGGTTGGTTTGGGGGGGGATTCAATCCTAATTGTGGCATTCTGCTTTTTTTGTTGGTGTTTTGAAATAAATCAGGGCCTTAGCACTATTCTGCTGTACTTGTTTCATAGATGTACATACAAATATGTGTGACACATACCCCTTTAATTGTATCTGTGAAATGCACCAATGTTGCTTGATTATTACTTGCACAGTGCACCTTGGAGGGATATGCCTAACCCATACTGTGATGTCAGGTTTAAAGACACACCCATCCTGGTCAAGATAGGAAATTCTTAAGTGACCTGACAACACAGCATGTCTTACTCCTTTTGGCAGGTGTGACAGCAAGGTGACGACACAGACCTCCTGTTCATTGTTACTTGCTGTATAGTATTGAGAAAGCCTCCAGCTATAGAAAAATAGTCACCCTAACACTGTATATTGCTATCTCTGAGTGTTCTCATAAATATTCTAGTAAAACTAAACAATTTTTTTCCATACAGACAGCACTAGGTCTCTTATTGCCTCTTCTGAAGAAGGAAGAAATGAGGGCTACAGCAGAGGCTGTCAGTTGCCTGATAGAGAGAAAATACTTGAATTTGAGCCTGGAAAACCAGTTTATTTCAGCAAAGCAAAGATGAAAATTGAGGAAGAGGGTAAAGCCCTTGTTTTCCTCAAACAGATCTCAGATGTTGAAGTCTGGCAGGGAGATATAGCTAGGCTCTCTGTTACTCTTATTGGCAGCTCCACACCCAAAATCCAGTGTTTCTTTAACAGTACAAAGCTAACCCCATGCATGGACTGTAAGTTGCTGGCAATGACTACAGGCTCATCCTCCCATACACGGGTGTGCAGGATGAGGTGAATATACATGCATGGCCAGCAATGTGCACAGTGAGACCAGCTGCAGCGCCCAGCTCCACGTGCCCCAGAGGAAGCCAGGATTCCCTGGCTTTGCCAGGGAGCCAGACAGTGTGCAGTGTTGCACCCAGCTTCAGGGAGTCTTTAAGTACACCGTGGTGGGGAAGCCGTGCCCTGACAAGCTGTGATCCAAGAGGAGCTGCAGCTCTGCTCTGGTGCACGTCACTCCGTTGCTCACCACCCGGATGGCTCAGGTTCCCTGACCGCGTGGGACTGCTTGCAGGAGGACACTGGGCTCTACACGTGCAAAGTTGTGAGTGCCCTGGGTGAGGCCACGTGTTCTGCTGAGCTCCTTGTGCTGCCTGAAGAGTGTGCTGGTGCAGGCAGAACCCGGCCTTGCAGCACTCTGCAGTGGCAGAGGACCAAAGCCCCCCTTTTCTACAAGGAGGTTGGTGAGCCTTCTGCAATAGAAGCTCTCAGTCTTGAGCCCTTGAGAGAGCCTTCAACCATTTTTCATCTTCAGATGAGCCAGGCAGTGTACATGCTGTCCAGGGAGTACTGGACAGGTTGCCTAACCTGCCACCAACCTGCCTGGCAGTACAGAGTGTTGAAGAGATGCTTTCCCAGGTGGCCACAATAAAAGACAGCAGCAGGCTTCTTTCAGAGCCTCTGGAAACCCTCCCTGCTGGCCTGCAGGGCGTGGTGCCTGCAGCAGTTGTGGAGGCATAACTGCCCAGCTGCCTTGGGACTGTAGCTGCACAGATACTCATGCCCAAAGAGAAAGTCATCCCCAAGGCGAGAGAGCAATGCTCTCAAGACAAAGGCTTCCCAAACCTTTCTACAGGTGTCAAGCAGCACTGAGAGCCGTGCCATGGATGGTGACCAAATCCAGATCCTTGAGGGCTTTCAGATAGCACGAGGTGAGCTAAGGCTGAACCCAGATTACTTTCTGAATTGGCCTTCACTGGGGGCGAAGCTGTCCCTCTGGAGAACATTTCTTTCCTGGAAACAGCAAAGGAAGATTTTGCTGCAAGAATGCATGAGGTACAGGCTCTGAGATTTCCCTTGCTGCTGGAAGAAAACCAGTCCATGGACGAAGAGCATATTGATCTTTCTAAGCCACTTAAGCAGTCCCAGAGGGCAGAGAAGCAATCTCATGAAGCAGTGTACTCTCATGATCTCCAGCCAAGCCAAGTCCTTAACAAAGACAGTGAGCTCACTGCTCTGGTTCCCAAGAGCTGCAGCTTCAACATAAGGTCTCAAATCAGAAATGCACTGAAAGCTGCAGTGGTAAGGGAGAAAAACCTCTTGTTTTCAGAATGCTTGGCTGATAAGGAAGATGTTAAAGTACAGGCAATAAACATCACCAAGGAGAATACACATACTTTGTGTATGTATGTTGTGACCACAGGAGGATGCAGTCCCATAGAAATCCAAGTCTCCTTGGCAGAAGTCAACATTCAGACAGCTGATCAGAAAACAGTCTTTTTTCTTTAGAAAACAGAAGGAAGTTTTCTATTCCTTTCTTTGTGAAGATAAGTGTCTCCTGACTGGTGAACAATCCAAAGCACGGCCATTCTCTGCCAGTCCACTTCTCTCTGGAAAATGCTGTGATTAAATCTTTGTGCTGGAGCCCCAGCAGGCTGAGAGGACTATGGAGGCAGAAATACCACTGGAACACTTTTGTTCTGCACAAGTAATCAACACTGTGACTGGGCATGGTCACATCAAGGATGTGGGTGCTGCTGTAGCCACTGCTAATGTAGTCTCTGCATCTCTGTTTGAGACACCCACAGAAATAATGAAAAGGAAAGAGGAAAGGGAAGAAAAGTGTGAGCAAGAGGGCAGAGAGTGTCTGGAAACTAGAGCTGGAAAGCAAGAGGATGAGCTGGGCAAAGAAAGTTATACCGTCCTACACAGCAAACTGGTTAACACTGTTGTGGAGGAAGAGGAGAGTGTCATAACAAATATCAGAGAGGTGAACTGATACTTTGAGAGTAAACTGGTCTCTTCAGGCAACAAATTCAAGTGTTTTCAAGATCGGGACACAAATGCACTAGTAATAAGCAAAGTGTGTGGGGAGGTTCACCAAGGAGAGTATGTCTGTGAGGCGCTGAATCAAGGTGGAAAAAGAGCAACAGCAGCAAAAGTTGTTAAAATAGTTGTTAAAAGAGGTTGGATTATGGGGATAAAATAATCTTTTTAGTGCACTGCTCTACTAATGAACCTTCCCTACTATGTGTATCTTTGGACAGAAATACAATATTAATACCATCATGCCAATAATCAGAGGGCCCCCTCTCTCTCTGGTTTGATGGTTCCTTTTACCACATTGCAAGGCCTCTCACTTCCATTACCCCAGTCTCTGGTCAGGAACTTTGTTGTTTCATTGCACTAGCATGGTCAGGACAAAGCTGTATCTGAATCCTGACCATTTCTATTCTTGCCTGAGAGGTGGATCTGCTCTTCCCGTTTCTCTCTCTGCTTCACCCTTTTTCACTCCTTAGTGTCACTGCACAAATTCACCACCATTTCTTGTTCACACCATAATTTCTCACAACTCCAGGATATGTTACTATATATTTATATCCTATTGCTATTTCTATTGCCATTTCTGTGCATTGCTATTTCACTTTGTTTTTCCAGTTATCACCATTGTTTCCTGATGTCATTATGCACTGTAAGACTATCTGTCCAGAGAGCCTAGTACTGCTTTTGTTTCTTATAAATGTTTTTTCTTTCACAGTCACTTTATGTTAAATGCAAGTATGTCACCTTTTGGGGTTTTTTTTTTTTGGTCAGACAATCACTTAATTTAAGAATGTCAGCATGCAGGGTTTTGAGTTACTCTCTGCTTCTAATTTCAGTTGCACCCATCCTGAGGAGAAGGCTTGAACCCTTGGAGGTGGCTGTAAATCATGTGGCCAAGTTTACCTGTGAGGTGGAGATGGCTCCCAATGTCAAGTTCCAATGGTACAAAGCTGGAAGAGAGATCTATGATGGGGACAAATACACCATTCGCACCTCCAACTACCTCTCCACACTGGAAATCCCAAGGCCTCAAGTTGTTGACTGTGGGGAATATAGCTGTAAGGCTTCCAACCAGCATGGCAGTGTAAGCTCTACGGCTGCTTTAATAGTAACTGGTAAGTACAGGTTTTCAAACACTTCTCCTTTTCCATAAAATATCTTGGTGTATTGTAATGCTTTCACTGCTATACTTGCACATGTTTACGGTAGGGCTTTTGGTTGCCATTATAATACATAACCCATACCTAATTGTGGCAGGCACAAGCATAGAAAATCAAAAACTTTTGAAAATGCTGCTTTTAGGTGCTTTCTGTATGAAGAGAAGGGCATCAGTGTGGAAAAGCTTCAGAGGGAAAGAAAGGGGGAAAGAGAGCAGGGAGAAACAGCATGGGATTGCTTTGTGAATACACTCTTGAAGAAGGTTTATTTAACTTTCAGACCACAAGAAGCACTTTTAAATCTGATTTTTTGGTGTAATAGTCACTGTGTCATTATCCTAGCACCCTAAATTTATATTAACTATATACTTGCGACGCAGGTTATGCAGATCCGCATACCTGAACATCTTTGTGCCGTGGCCAAAGGGGAACTCTGTGACTGGGGAAATAGATCTTCTTAAACAAAAGAAAGCTTAAAGGGTTTCAATTTGCAAACTTTTTGTCTATTGAGAGCTATACAGTGGGTTTTTTTTCTTAAAAGGAAAAAAAAATCAGAAAAAACAACATCAACAGAAAAACAAACCACCATCTTCTGGGTGTTTCTGGTATGATGGCTTTTTTAACTCTGACATTTCTCTTTCTGGAAGGACTCCTTCTTTGATAAGTGCTAGGTGCTAGAGACTAGAAAAAGGCACATGAACAGTGAAATGCATGCAAACTTTCCCATCTTGAGAGAACAATGTGCGAACATGTCAGCCTTGGGGAAGGAATTTCTGGCTTTTTGTTTATTTTCCTTTAGTTTGTACATTGCTCCAGAGAGTCAAAATGCCTTCAAGCTCTGGAGCAATACATAGACAAAACCAAAAGCCAAAATTTATCGTCTTTAAAACCTCTTATCTCATTCACTGCTGTTTTCTTCTGCTTAAGAGTGTCCAGTGACCAGCTGGCCTCTCTTGCTCTCTATCCCTGGCAACTGTGGCTCTGTTCCTCACCTCTTCATAACATTGAACCCCTTTGTTTTGCAGAGGCATTTCCACCAACGTTTCTTACCAGACCTGAACCTATTACTACTTTTGTTGGCAAAAGTGCCAAGTTCCTGTGTACTGTTTCGGGCACTCCAGTCATCGACATCACCTGGCAGAAAGATGGAACAACTATTTCACCATCAGACCACCATAAGATCTCCAAAGTGGAAAATAAACATGTTTTAGAAATTTCCCTTCTTACTGCTAGCGACAGAGGGGTTTACACTTGCAAAGCTTCCAACAAGTTTGGGGCTGATATTTGCCAGACTGAAATGGTCATTATAGACAAGCCTCACTTCATTAAAGAATTGCAGTCAGTACAGTCAGCAGTTAACAAAAAAATACGCCTTGAATGTCAGGTAGATGAAGACAGGAAAGTAACTGTAGGGTGGACAAAGGATGGAAACAAAATCCCTCCAGGCAAAGATTATAAGATTTACTTTGAAGACAAAATAGCCTCGCTTGAGATTCCTCTGGCTAAGCTCAAGGACTCAGGCCATTATGTGTGTACTGCTTCAAATGAGGCAGGAAGCAGCTCCTCTTCGGCCAGCGTCACAGTCAGAGGTAAGATAGCTCTATGCCCCATTTACCTTCTGTCTTCTTGCGTTCCCTGTTTCTTCTTTCACAGGCAACAGACTTCTTTGGGCTGAAATTACACTGTGAATTCTTCTCAGACCTGCCATGGTCTTGGTCTGTTCCCTGTAAAGTCCTTTCCCCTGCTGCTGCACAGTGTATTACTGCAGTATTTCTTTCACCAGAAAAAATCCAGAGTTGCTCCTGCCTGCAGGGTAGAGATGGATGAAGAGGAAAAGCAAAATCCACGGAAGCTGCAGCTCAGCAAAGATTATGCTGATCTCTTGTCAAGTTGTATTTTGTTCTTGCTTTGGGAAGCCATCTTTCAAAGTTTTGTATTTCAGCTTTCTTCCCTTTCTCCCTTTTCTTTTTCCCTTTCCTACCCCTTTCCTCTTCTCCTTCTTCCCCATTTTACCGTCTCTTCCCCCTCTTCCCTTTTCTTCCCATTTTCAGAACCACCATCCTTTGTGAAGAAGGTCGATCCATCTTATTTACTGACCCCAGGAGACTCTGCACGTCTTCAATGCAAAATCAAAGGGTCTCCTGAAATCCAGGTTACTTGGTTCAAGAACAATAAGGAAATCCATGAAAGTAACACGCACAGGATGTCCTTTGTTAATTCTGTGGCTGTATTAGATATTTTGGAAATGAAAGTTGATGACACTGGGACCTACTCATGTGAAGCTGTCAACGAGGTTGGAAGTGACAGTTGCACCACTGAAGTGGTTGTCAAAGGTCTGTCCTTCTTGTTGCTGCCAGTCACATTCTTGAGAAAAATCTTCCTTTTTTTTTTTTTTTTTTTTTTTTTTTTTTTGGCATGGTTGACTAATTCTTTCTTACTGCTTTTATAGAGCCTCCATCATTCGTCCGAACACTTGAACCTGCAGAGCTAGTCAAGGGAACAAACCCCATTCTTCAGTGTGAGGTTGCTGGCACTGGCCCCTTTGAGATTAGCTGGTACAAAGACAAGAAGCAGATTCGCAGTAGTAAAAAATACAGGCTGACATCTCAGAAGGCTGTTATTTCTTTGGAGGTGTCCTCATTTAATAGTGCAGATGTCGGTGAATACGAGTGTGTGGTAGCTAATGAAGTCGGGAAGTGCATGTGCAGTGCCACATACATCTTGAAAGGTCAGTGGGAGAGAGAAAACTCCACTTACTGAAGAGATTGGCAAAAACCTCTTATTTCATAAAATGTCTTTTCTTCGCATTTGTGGGTGGTTGGGGAGACTGGGGAGAAAGACTATCTTCTTCTCTTAAAATTCTGTGTGTATCTTGAGTCTTGTCTGGCGTCAAACCTGTGAATTTAAAGAACCTTGAGATTAGTGGGCCATTAGCTCCCAGCCGGAGAAAGCAGTTCTCCAACTTGCCTGCTCTGTTGAATTGTGACATTTACTGCACATACTGTCTTATAAAACTTTAGGTATCAGATTTTATGTGATGATGTAATAGTAAATGAGTATTTTTTCTTGTCTCTCTTTGAACTAGAACCACCAACTTTTGTTAAGAAAATCGAAAATGTGACAGCTCTGGCTGGAGATAGTGTTACATTACAGGCCGTGGTGAAAGGGTCAGAGCCTATTTCTGTGACATGGATGAAGGGCAAAGACATTATTAAAGATGATAACAATGTGAGAGTGACCTTTGATCATGGTCTAGCAACACTGCAAATTACTGGAGTCCAGCTGAGCTCTGGTGGCAAATACACCTGTGTAGCTGAGAATGATGCAGGAAGTCAGTCCTGCTTTGGTGAACTAGCAGTGAAAGGTCAGTGGAGAAGTGCTGTGATCCCTGCAGTCTCCCACCTGAGAGGAGAAGAAATTTCTCTTTGTTCTTAACACCAGTTGTTTAATTCTGTTGTAGAACCTGCCAAAATAATTGAAAAAGCTGAAATAATCCAGGTTACTGCTGGGGAACCAGCTATTTTGGAGTACACTGTCACAGGCACTCCAGAGCTGAAAACCAAATGGTTCAAAGATGGAAAGCCATTACCTGCCAGCAAAAAATATAGGATCAGCTTCAAAAATAACATTGCCCAACTCAAGTTTTATGCCACTGAAATGCAGGACAGTGGTGAATACACCTTTGAGATATCCAATGATGTGGGCATCAGCTCTTGTACTACCAGCTTCACTGTGCTAGGTTGGTACTGCCTCTTTTCAAAAAGCCCAGTTGCTCTGCTCTGTACACAACAGAGCCAGAAGCAGAGCAGCACTCCTGTTTTGCTCATGTGTTCCTTTCTGTCATTTTTTTTCACTCCCAACAGATCGCACTGTCCCTCCCTTCTTTACTAAACCATTGAAGAATATTGACAGCATCGTTAGCACCTCGTGTCGCCTAGACTGCAAAATCTCAGGCTCTCTTCCAATGACTGTCTCATGGTTTAAACAGGATACTGAGATCACTTCAAGTGCCAAGTACACAGTACACTTTGCAGAAGGCTCAGCATCTTTGGAAATAAAACACCTAGATGCAAATGATGCTGGGGTCTACATTTGCAGAGCCACAAACTCTGCTGGTAGCAAAGAGAGCAGTAGCACTTTGTTTATAAAAGGTTTGGCAATTTGTTTCACTTTTCTTGGAATTTTGCTTATCTTGTGATAATACTTTTCTCTTCCAAAATGCAAGCCCCTCTCTTACTCTTGAAAACTTTTTCCTTTTAACGCAATCCAGAGCCACCCAGCTTCACTGTAGAACCAGAGTCTCAAGATGTGTTGCCTGCATCAACTGTACATTTCAAAGGAATGTTTAAAGGCACAACACCGCTGACAGTGAAATGGTTTAAAGGTGATACTGAACTGCTGACAGGAGGATCCTGCTACATTATGACAGAAGCATTAGCAAGTTACTTGGAGCTTTATGCAGTCAAACCATCCGACTCTGGAAAATACACCTGCAAAGTCTCCAATGTAGCTGGTTCAGTAACATGCAGTGCAAACTTGTTTGTGAAAGGTTTGCATTCTTACTCGTATTTAAAGTTCTAGCTGCTGGTTTAACATGGCAGCACTCTTTCCTGTGTTCTTCGTCCTGAACACTCTTCTTAAATCCACAGAACCTGCTGCCTTCAAGGAGAAGCTAGAGCCAACTCATCTCGTAAAGAAAGGTGGATATGCTGAGCTGACCTGTGAAGTCACTGGTACTCCTGAGATTAAAATCACATGGTTCAAGGATGATAGAGAGCTAAAAGAGAGTGACAAATACAGGGTATCTTTTACAAAATCTTTGGCAATACTCCGTGTTTCAGAGGTTGATACTGAAGACAGCGGGGAATACATTTGCGAAGCCAAAAATGATGCTGGAAAAGATATCTGCAGTAGTGTTGTTACAGTCAAAGGTGTGTGTGACATCCAGCCACACTGTTTGTACCTTTAAACTCAGTACAGTGGTACCGGCTTCAGAAGTATGATTAATGCAAATTGCACTTTCTTTTTCACACTGTAGAGTCACCTCACTTTAGCAAGGAGTTTCAATCCATGGAAGTCCTGAAGGATTCTGATGTGGTTCTGGAGTGTGAGGTGCTTGGCACGCCTCCCTTTGAAGTGTTTTGGGTGAAAGATGATAAACCCGTGCGGAGCAGTAAGAAGCACAGAATAAGCATTGAGAAATCTTTGATTAGCCTCCATGTTTTCAGGTTTGATGCTTCTGATGTTGGCGAGTATGAGTGTAGAGTAACAAACGATGTTGGGAGCTGCCTCTGCCGTTCAGAGGTCACACTGAAAGGTTAGTGCAAGGTGCAGAACACCACTAGCATGCTCTTTTCCCAGTGTGGTTTCCATGCCACACTGTTACACACCTGACTTGTACTTACATAACCACTTTCTTCCTGCCAGAGCCTCCACAGTTTTTGAAGAAGATAGAAAACATTAGCTCCCTTCGAGGGGGAACAGTTGTGTTTCAAGCTGCTATTAAAGGTTCCCTGCCCATCACTGTGTCCTGGTTGAAAGACAATGATGAAGTGATTGAAGACAGCAATATCAAAATGACCTTTGTGAACAATGTTGCCACTCTTATGGTGAGATCTATTGAGCTGAAACATGATGGGAAATATTTCTGTCAGGCTAAAAATGAGGCAGGAATTCAGAGGTGTTCTGCTCTGCTGACTGTCAAAGGTTGGTCTTACCCTGAGGGCTTGCAATGATCTGAGACAGTTCCCTTGGGATTTTTACAGATACAATTAACACTCTATCTCCTTGTTTACAACAGAACCTGCTACAATTGTGGACAAGGCTGTGTCAATAGATGTGACTGAGGGGGACCCAGCAACCTTGCAGTGTAAATTTTCAGGAACAAAACCTATTACAGCCAAATGGTTCAAAGATGGCAAGGAACTGACATTGGGCCCGAAATATAAGATCAGTGTTACAGATACTGTTTCAGTCCTAAAGGTGCTTTATGCAGATAAGAAGGATAGTGGAGAATACATTTTTGAGGTTCAAAATGACGTTGGGAGCAGTAGCTGTTCTGCCAGCATTAATGTCCTAGGTGGGTATGGGCTCTCTCTTATTATTGCTTTTAGGGGCAAAATCTTTTCTCCTGAGCTGACATCTGCCACAATCACGGCTGAATTTCATTTTTTGTCTTTTTACTCTGTCTTGGATAGATCTCATTATACCACCTAAATTCACCAAAAAACTCAAGAAAATGGACAGCATTAAGGGGTCTTTTGTCCACCTGGAGTGCATAGTGTCTGGTTCGCATCCTATAAGTATCCAGTGGTACAAGGATGGCCAAGAAATAACAGCAAGTGAAAAGCACAAGTACTCTTTCCATGATAATACTGCATTTCTGGAAATAAATAAACTGGAAGGCACAGACAGTGGCTCTTACACTTGTGAAGCAACAAATAAAGCAGGAAGCAACCAGTGCAGCGGGTTCTTAACAGTCAAAGGTTTGAGTTCCTTCTTTGTCTTCAGTTAGGTCTCTCATTCATAATTTTGGATTTCCCCATCTCAGAGTAATCCTCTTTCTTCCTTTTTGCTTGTTATAGAACCGCCATATTTTGTGGAAAAACCCCAATCTCAAGAGGTTGTGCCCAATGCTAGGGTTCAGTTCAAAGCACTGGTGAAAGGGTCTACTCCTCTGCAGATAAAGTGGTTTAAAGACAGCCAGGAGCTCCTGTCTGGAGCCAGTCGATCTGTCTGGAAGGACGACACTTCTAGTGTTCTGGAGCTCTTCTCAGCTAAGACATCTGATTCTGGGAACTACACTTGTCAGATAAGCAATGATGTGGGGACTGCAACCTGCAAAGCAACTCTGTTTGTAAAAGGTGTGCAACCCAATCTTTTAATTTTTTTTGTTCTGATTTTTCTGTGCAGTTTTGGTGGGAGGGGGAGGAAGCCTTTTGGTCTTTTTTTCTTCTTTAAATTCTGGGGTTTTTTTATTCCTACCTTGAATATTATAAAGCCTCAACTTCTCTGTCCATCTTCTAGAGCCCCCCAGATTTATTCAGATGCCAACTTCTGTAGTAGCATTGCGTGAAGGACAGTCCACCACTTTTGAGTGCCGGGTAGTAGGCACACCAGAGATCCATATTACATGGTACCTGGATGGTAATGAAGTGACTGACCAAGCTAAGTACGGCATCTCCTTCATTGATGGTTTAGCCACTTTGAGAGTCACTCAAGCCAGAGTGGCAGATAGTGGGATTTATGTTTGCGAAGCCCACAATGATGCAGGTAGTGAAAGCTGCAGCATCGAGCTGAGAGTAAAAGGTTGGTTTTGAACATCTTGTCATCTCTGTCACATTTGTGGGGTGAGGAAGTAGGAGATACTTCTTCTCCCCTCGAAACTATTTAAGGTTACAATCTAATTTCCCCTCATTCTTCCTTATAGAGCCTCCAACCTTTGTTCGGGAGTTGCGTCCCACTGAGGTAGTGAAAGGTTCAGAGGCCACACTAGAGTGTGAGGTGACTGGTACCCCTCCATTTGAGGTGAAGTGGCTGAAGAACAATAAGGAGATGTTCAGCAGCAAGAAATATGCCATCTCCACCAAAGAATCAGTATTTACTCTTAATGTGACTAACTGTGACATCTCGGATGTTGGTGAATATCAGTGTATTATATCAAATGAAGGAGGGAGCTGTTCTTGCAGCACAAGACTCAGTTTAAAAGGTCAGTCCTCTAGGAAGCACACCTCAAACATTATATACCCCAGCTAAAGTGTAGCAACTGGGACTACATTATATGATCTCTCTTTCTCCTCTTCCCTTTCCATGACTTCTCTTCTCACATAACTCAAAAAACTCACGTAACAGAACCACCATCCTTTGTCAAGAAGCTGGAGAATGTCACTAGTGTTTTGAAAGGCGATGCGTTCTTCCAGTGCGTTGTAGCAGGTGCTCAACCCTTATCTGTGTCATGGATAAAAGATGAGAAAATACTGGAAGATGATGAGCATCACCACATTACCTTTGAGAACAGAGTGGCCACACTGAAGCTTACTAATGTTGACCTCAGCCACAGAGGGAGATATACCTGTCAGGCAAAGAATGAATCTGGCATGGAGAAGTGCTTTGCTTTGCTTTTTGTACAAGGTGTGTACAAGGTGTAAACTTGATGACTACTTGAAAAGTCAGTTCCCTATCTATGTAGCTAACTGCTGTAATTTTTATACTCTATACCTCAGAGCCTGCACAGATCATAGAAAAGGCTAAATCACTTAAAGTCACTGAAAAAGACCCCGTGACTTTGGAGTGTACTGTGGCTGGGACACCAGAGCTCCGAATAAGATGGTACAAAGATGGCAAGCAGCTCCTGCCCAGTAGATACTACACAATGAGCTTTGAAAACAATGTGGCCAGTTTCAGGATCGAACCTGTATCGAAGGAGGATAGTGGTACATACAGTTTTAAGGTTGAAAATGACTTTGGAAGTAGCACCTGTGAAGCCGTTCTGACTGTGCTAGGTTTGTATTGCCAATCCATCAGGGAGGGAACGAAAAATAATCTCTGTGAAAGATAAGCAAGAAGTTAACAAGTGTGTTTTTGCTGTTTTTTGTGTTGGGCAGATCAATCAATTCCTCCTGTATTTATCAAAAAGCTAACCAAAAAGGATACCATTCTGGGATCTTCTATCCAAATGGAGTGCAAAGTCTCTGGGTCACTACCCATTGTTGCAAAATGGTTTAAGGATGGAAAAGAGATAACTGACAGTGCAAAATACAGAAGCCTATGCCATGAGAACACTATGTCACTGGAGATTGCTAATCTAGAGCTGGCAGACAGTGCAAATTACACATGCAGTGTCTTTAATGTTGCTGGAAATGATTCTTGCAGTGCTGTCCTGACTGTGAAAGGTTTGAAACTCTTTTACTACTTCTTATCTGTGATAAATGCTGGGAAAATACCTTAAATCTTATGCTAACATAACACTCTTATACATCTTAATGTTTATACTGACAACTTGGTCTCCATGCTTGCCTCACTGATTTTCTTCATTCTTAGACATTTCTGATGAAACTGTATCTTTTTCTTAAAAACTGCAGAGCCACCAAGCTTCTTAGTAAAACCTGAAAGCCAGCAAGCCATACCAGATTCCACAGTGGAGTTTAAGGCCACACTGAAAGGAACACCACCTTTTACAGTAAAGTGGTTCAAAGAAGACTTAGAACTTGTATCTGGTCCAACTTGTTTCATTGGGATTGAAGGTTCAACTGGGTTCTTAACCCTCTATTCAGTGGATTCATCTAGGAGTGGGCACTACACTTGCCACGTTTCAAATGACGTTGGCAGTGACTCTTGCACTACAACACTGATGGTAACAGGTGTGCACTCTTTCTTCTTGTGTTGTTGTCTTTTTCTCTCCTTCTTCTCTTTTCTTTTTGCCAAGCTCACCTTGGTGATCTTCGATACAAGTGAATTCCCTACCCTGTGTTTGCAACCCATAGTTGTTTGGCTCTTTTTCCACCTATTTTCTCTCCAGTATTAATTCAGACCTTCCTGACCCCACTTTTTTTTGGTTTTTTAGAACCCCCCAAGTTTTCTAAGAAGCTAGAGGCAGCAAAAGTAGTCAAGCAGGGTGACTCAGCCCGGCTTGAGTGCAAAGTAAGTGGATCTCCAGAGATGAAAGTAGTGTGGTTCAGAAATGACCATGAAATTGTTGCCAGCGAAAAATTCCGGACTTCATTCATTGACTCTGTGGCTGTGCTTGAAATGAATTACCTCAGTACTGATGAGAGCGGTGACTACATCTGTGAAGCTCAGAACCCTGCCGGCAAGGCCAGCTGTAGCACCAAAGTCACAGTGAAAGGTTAGCTGTCTTGTTGTTCTCCAGCTGAATCCTATTTTCCCCCTGGTGGTTGTATCCCTTGGAAATACACAGGAACATGAGATTAATTTATTTCAGGATTTCCCTGTTCTTCATGTCATGTTTGTTTCTTGATGCCCCCTCATTTTCTCTGCCAGTGTCTAAACAAGAGAGATGATGTTTTTAATGCAGATGAGTCCTAAGCTAGTTTTTTCCCACTTCTATATTTTTAATATCCAAGACAGTTCGTAGTGAGAATTGCTATATCAAGGAGCTGAATTACAAAGAGAAGGAACAGACATAAACTGACTAGTGTCAGTTTTGCACCCTGTATGAGAGATTGCTACCAGCTAAATGATTCCTGTACCCTCTCTGCCAAAGGCTCTGTTTACCTTTTCTAAAAAAGGGCTCAGAGCTCTTAATGCTCACCTTTGTGCAAGCTCAGTTCATATTGTTCCCAGAAAATGAGGGAAGTCTTGCCCATTCTGTAGATATTGTCAGCAGACCCATTTTCCGGAAGCTGGTATCTGTAGACTTTTTGTCGATCAAAGAACTTCAGACTACTTTCTAAATGTTTCTTTCTTCCCATTGTTAGAACCTCCTGTCTTTAGCAGAAAGCCTTCTCCAGTAGACATTGTCAAAGGATCTGAGGTTAGCCTGGAATGTGAGATTTCAGGAACACCTCCATTTGACGTTGCCTGGTACAAAGATAGGAGACAGATCCGCAGTAGTAAGAAGTACAAGGTTACAGCCAAAAACTACCACACAAGCGTTCGCATTCTTAATGTCGAAGCTGCAGATGTTGGTGAATATCAGTGCAAAGCACAGAACGATGTGGGAAGTGACACTTGTGTTTGCACTCTGAAGCTCAAAGGTAAAGTATTGGTACATGTGTCTTCTGCAGTCCTTCCAAGGGCACTGCATTGCTCTTCTTTGTGGAAACGCTGTGAGTATTTACTGTTACTGCTTATTTCTTCTTCAGAACCACCAAAATTCTTGACTAAAATAAACAGCATGACTGTTGTGGTTGGTGAACCCGTAGAGTTACAAGCAAGAGTGGAGGGCTCCCAGCCAATTTCTGTGCAGTGGCTTAAAGACAGAGAGGAAATAATCAGAGAAAGTGAGAACATAAAGATCACATTTATGGAAAATATTGCAACTTTGCAATTTGTGCGCACAGAGACAAGCAGTGCTGGAAAATACACCTGTCAGATCAGAAATGATGCTGGAAGTCGTGAGTGTATGGCTACCTTAACTATTCTAGGTGGGTAAAAAGCACAAATTCATGGAAATTTCTTTTTAAAGTTAGAAACTTGGCTATTAGGTATCAGATGTATACTTTGCTTATGCCTCTGGGTTCAAAACAAACAAAATAGAGAATCCTTCTTTCCCCAAAAAGCAGAAATCAGGTTCCATATTTCCAGCTGTCAGCAATAAAGTTGAAAGGAACCACTCTGTATTTCTGTCATGTCTTCTTCTGCTCATGCCTGCTCGGAGAGGGAGATGAAAATATTTTATAATTTAAGTGAAAATATGCTTTATAATTATTTAAAATATTTTAAAATAATTTTACTTAATTTTGGAAAGCATCTGAAATTTGCAGTTTACAGTAACAGAAAGGATGGAAAAACCAGTTGTAAAAAACTCCACTCCCCAACAAATTGAAATTTCCTTAGTAGGAAATGTGCAAACCCCATCTCATGCTGCTATAATACTTACAGCTAATACTAGTCAAACCCTGTTTTAACCATATATGTTACCCATCTCTCCTTCCAGAGCCTGCAGTCATTGTAGAGAAAGCAGAGCCAATGAAAGTTACTATAGGAGATGCCTGTACTTTGGAATGCAAAGTAGCAGGCACACCACAGCTTTCCACTGGGTGGTTCAAGGATGGCAAAGAACTGACTAGCAGCCAAAAATACAGAATCACTTTCCTCAATAATGTATCTACACTTAAAATCATGGATGCAGAAAAGGAAGATGGTGGACTGTACACTTTCGCTGTGCAAAACGACGTGGGGAAAAGCAGTTGTACAGCATCGGTTGATGTTTTAGGTTGGTTGGGTAGCTTGTCTTCTATCTTTTATAAAAGCTTTTGTTTGGCCATATTCTTTGCCCTGTCTTCCGTTCCTTTACTCATTTTCTCCCTAACCATGGATTTATTATGTTTTCCTATGCAGATCGAATCATTCCTCCTTCTTTCACAAGAAAACTAAAGGAAACCCCTTGTGTTCTGGGTTCCTCAGCACTGTTGGAATGTAAAGTGTCAGGTTCACCTCCTATTTCTGTTGCCTGGTTCCATAATGGACAGAAGCTAGTCAGTGGAGAAAAACATCAAATCTCCTTTTCAGATAACCTATGTATTTTAGAAGTTAATTCACTGAGCCACTCAGATACTGGCACTTACACCTGCAAAGCTACCAACACAGCTGGCTCAGATGAATGCAGTGCTGTATTGACTGTACAAGGTGGGTATATGATGGTCAGAAGCTCTCTGAGCTATTCTTTTCTCTTTCTTTCTTGAAATTATCTGCGGTCTTTTGTAGATATTCTTGCAGAAAATTATTGACAGAAAAATAAAATTTTGCTCTTTATCTTCAGTAGATGTGTGGAAATACCAGAGCTATACTGCAGCAATTTGTCTCATCTATCTTTTTCTTTTGTGTATTTAGAGCCACCTTCTTTTGAGAGGACCCCAGAGCCTCTGGATGTATTGCCTGGCACAAGCATCACTTTCACATGTGTTGTCAGAGGAACCCCTCCTTTTAAGGTTAACTGGTTTAGAGGGGCCAATGAACTTGTGCCAGGGGACAAATGCAATATATACTTGGAGGAGTCGGTTGTGGAGCTTGAGTTATTTGATGTAACTCCTCCCCAAAGCGGAGAGTACACATGTCTAGTGACTAATGATGCTGGCCGGGTAAATTGTACAACACATCTTACAGTAAAAGGTTTGTAAAGATGATGTGTCTCCATTTACCTTAAATTATTGTTTCCTTCTCTCCATTTGGCATGTTGTGCTCAACATTTGTGACTTGCCTTTCATTAGAGCCAGCTGTCTTTGTGAAGAAACTGAGTGATCAGTATGTGGAGCCTGGCAAGCCCATCATCCTTGAAGGCACTTACACAGGCAGCCTGCCCATCTCTGTAACGTGGAAGAAGAATGGCCACACCATCACACAGTCTCAGAAGTGTAGCATCACCACCACAGAGAAATCCTGCATCCTGGAAATACTTGAGAGCACCAAAGAAGATGCAGGAGAATACACTTGCCATGTTGAAAATGAGGCAGGAAGAGATGTTTGTGAGGCTGTAGTCTCTACCCTAGGTGTGTGCTCCCTTTGCTTCTTTTCCTTGCCTTTTTTTCAAGTGTAGGCTTTCCAAAACCTGGCACACAATAAGCCTTTCTAATTGCTTCTCTTTTTTTAGAACCTCCCTACTTTGTTACACACTTGGAGCCTCTTGAGGTGTCAGTTGGCTCTTACACAACATTGCAATGCCACGTTGCTGGAACACCAGAAATTACTGTGTCTTGGTACAAAGGTGATACAAAACTCAGGTCTACTCCTGAGTATAAAGTGTTCTTTAAAGACAATGTTGCTACACTTATTTTCAACAAAGTGGCTATCAACGACAGTGGAGAATATATCTGCAAGGCAGAAAACAGTGTAGGAACTGCGTCTACAAAGGCTCTCTTAACAGTTCAAGGTGATGATTTTATATTAGCTTGCTAAAACTCTTTTTCTCTTGCAAAACTATAAAAAAGTTGCTTCCTGGGGTGTATTTATCTTTTATTTCTTTCTTCCAGAACGCAAACAACCACCTTCCTTTGCAAGAATATTAAAGGACATCGAGCACCCTGCTGGTTTACCCCTTAAGCTTATGTGTCGGCTCAATGGCTCAGAGCCCATTACTGTCACTTGGCACAAGGATGGTGTGCTGCTAAAGGATGACCACAATGTGCACACATCCTTTGTAGATAACGTTGCAGTGCTGCAACTGGTGCGAACTGAGATTAATCACACTGGGCAATACTCCTGCACAGCCACCAATTCTGTGGGCACTGCCACCTCAAGTGCTAGGCTCACAGTGGCAGGTGTGTTGGCTTATAAAACTTTTACTTGGATCACAAGCTCCTCCCTCTTTTTATTTCATGCATACAATGTTATCTGTGTGTTGGATTAGCTTTTTTCTGAGTTATGAGTATTACATGGTTTTCTTGTGTTTCTAGAACCCAAGCAAGCACCTGTCTTCGACATCAAACCAGAATCTATTGATGTGCCTTTTGGAGAAAGTGCTGATTTTGAATGTCATGTTACGGGAGCCCAGCCCATACACATAACATGGTCCAAGGATGGTCGTGAGATCCGAACTGGAGGAAACTTCAATATTACATTTACAGCCAACACAGCTCACCTCCGAGTGCTCAGAGTGGGTAAAGGAGACTCTGGCCAATATACTTGCCAGGCTAGTAATGAAGCTGGGAAAGACTTCTGCTCAGCCCAACTCAGTGTTAAAGGTATTAAGTCACCTTTGTTTGTGTATTTTCTTTTTCTTGGGTAAAGAGATATCTTTGTCTTTGATCTTCTACTATTTCTAGTTTAGAAATACACAGAAAATAGCTTTCCAGACTGCAGGCATAAATAATGTAATGACCTTCTCCCATCACACTGTGTAACTGCAGAAGTCTTTTTGTGCCTACAAAATCTCCAAGGAGAAAGGTACTCTGTGAACCTGTTTGTATGGAGAATTGCACTCACACTTCTTTTTACTTACTAGTTAAACTGTAATCACTGTGGAATTAACTCATATTAAATACAGCTCTACCTTGCATTTGTTGGCCTACATAGGTGACTCTTTCAAATTTGCTAAAGATTTCAGTTGGAGTTCTGAACTGTTGATTTAATCTACACTATTAATAATTTAATTTCTTCATGCAGAAATACACTTTAAAGACATATCAGCAAGTGAAACAATCCCTACCTTATTTCTGTAGCTCCCAGGTATGAAGGGCTTGTCAAATCTTTTGTGTTGGCCTGGGAACTGTGTTGCTTGTTACCACTCAAAGGTAACAGCAAAATTTTGATTGGGTGGAGCAACCGTTCTTTGCGCATCTTTTACAGCTTCAACTGTCTCATGGAGCAGTATCCAAAGCTGGCAGAACATAGTTTTAGTTGTTATCTTTGCCTTCTTTTCTTCATCTTCTATATTTCCTCGAGAGGAAACTCTGGTTGGGGATGCAGCCAATTTCTGTAACCATTTTATTTTTTTGCTGTAGTATTCTTGTGCCTCCAAGAACTCTTGCTCAGTACCATAGATTTCACATGGCAAACAGGTACATTGTCATTCTCTACATGCTCTGTTCTGCAGAACCTCCCAAGTTCATCAAGAAGCCTGAAGCTTTGCGGTTTGTGAAGCAGGGGGACACAGTTCAGCTTGAATGTAAAATCAGTGGCACACCAGAGATCAGAATCGTGTGGTACAAAAATGATCAGGCACTCCAGGCAAGCGACAGGCTGCACATGTCCTTTGTAGACTCTGTGGCAACGCTGACCATCTTGGGTGCCAGCGCTGAAGATGCTGGGGATTACATCTGTGAAGCCCACAACTCTGCTGGCACAACCAGCTGCAGCACTTCAGTCACAGTGAAAGGTTAGCACATCTTCCACTCCACCAGAATCCCTGGCTGCCAGACCTGCTCCCAGCTGCACATCCCACTGCTGCTGCAGCAGCTGGTGGCTGCTGGGCCAATGTCTCTCCAGCTGCTCTTGCATTTAAATGCTGCTGTGTTTAAGCAGCAAAGATCAGGCAGGAAATAGTGGTGGGTGTTCAGTGTTGTGCCTTGTCTCTCCATTTAAGTCAGTTGCAGGCTGAACAAGACAAGCTTTTCAGATCACAGTGGAAGCATAGACTAGATGGAGTGCCAACCATGATGAGGGAGCTGGGACTACTTTTCAGCCATCCCTCTGCCTCCTTTTTATACACAGTGATACTGACAGGAACGAAATTTAAGACGGAAGAGGAGGCCGTGTAGCTGAGCTTCACTGATTGTAGCTTTCATGACTAGAAAGATGGAATGTAAGATAGTATGTGACCCTAGAGTGCAGGGAGAGTGGCTGTTGGGGAAGGACACTGAGCACTGATTCCAAACAGGTGCAGAAGTATCACATTTTCTGCCCTTTGGACTCTGAGTGCTGGGATTTTTTAGAGGTGAGGCCAGATATTTAAAAGCTAAATATGTGTTTACAATATAAGCGTAGGCTCCCTTCCTGAATATGTTGCTTCCTGCTACTATCCAGAAACCTACCCAGAAAAGAAAGCTCACACATTATGATGTGATTCTTTTTTATAGAACCACCTGTTTTTAGCAAGGTGCCAAGCCCTGTGGACACTCTTAAAGGCTCAGATGTTATCCTTCAGTGCGAGATAGCAGGGACCCCACCCTTTGAGGTGGCTTGGTTCAAGGACCGAAGGCAGGTCAGGAGCAGCAAGAAGTTCAAGGTGACAGCAAAGCACTCCGTTGCCAGTCTTCATATTCTCAATTTGGAATCTCAAGATACTGGAGAATATCAATGCAAAGCTATGAATGAGGTGGGAAGCGACACTTGCACCTGCCCAGTGAAATTCAAAGGTTAGTATGGTAGAGGATCAATATCACTGCCCTCTTTTACTGATCTACTGGCTGTTGCTCTTCCAAGCAAGCATGTATGATTAACTGGCCTCTGCCTCCTTGTTTTTGCTATCAGAACCTCCCCGGTTTGCCAAGAAGCTGAGTGACACTGCAATCTTCATCGGGGAGCCAACAGCCCTGCAGGCAGTAGTGGAAGGATCTCCACCAATTTCTGTTGTCTGGCTCAAGGATAAGGGTGAAGTTATTAGGGAGAGTGAAAATGTCCAAATGTGGTTTATGGACAACATTGCAACTCTTGAGATTGCCAGTGCAGAGGGAACTGATGTGGGAAAGTACATCTGTCAGATCAAAAATGACGCTGGCATGCGGGAGTGCTCTGCCTTTTTACAGGTCCTAGGTGGGTATAGCCTACTCCACTACAGATACTGTGTCTTACAGCTTGCACAGCTGGCTCTACCAGTCTTTGCCTTCTGCTTACACCCTGTGCTCACAAGTTTGTGAGTAGATTTCCCTGTGACACACAGACCCCTCCCTTCCTATTTCAGAACCAGCAGTCATCTTAGAGAAGACCGAGCCGATCACAGTAATGGCTGGCAATCCTTTTACCTTGGAGTGCAAAGTAGGAGGAACACCTGAGCTTATCACCAAGTGGTACAAAGATGGCAGAGAACTAAAGAGCGACCGCAAATACCAAATTACCTTTTTCAACAATGTGTCCACTTTGAAAGTCTTTTCTGCAGACAGGGGAGACAGGGGTTTGTATACTTTTGAGGTGCACAATGAAGTGGGGGACAGCAGCTGCACTTCTTCAGTTGATGTCTCAGGTCAGCTCTATGTCTTTATTGTTCACTCTTGTCTTTAAAGAAAACTTTTATTTTTTCCCCTTTTCTTTCCCTTGAAAGAAATCTCAACACTTGTCTTCCTGTTCTTCTGCCCTGTCCTACTTAGATCGCCTTGTTCCTCCTTCATTCTCAAGAAAACTAAAGGAGACGAATGGCGTGCTGGGATCCTCTGTGCTGCTGGAGTGCAAAGTGTCTGGCACAGCTCCCATATCTGTGTCTTGGTTTCAGGATGGGAATGAGATTGTTAGTGGAGAAAAATATGAAATCTCGTTCTTGGATAACGTTTGTGCTTTGAAGTTGAATGCCCTGGATGTCACAGATACAGGGTCATACACATGTGTGGCAGCCAATGTGGCTGGATCTGATGAATGCAGTGCCTTCTTGACTGTACAAGGTCAGTGGAAGGATACTGCCACACCTTCAACAAAATTCTTCTTCCCTGTTTTTTGTTTTCTCTAGTCTCCCATGGTTTCTTTTTCATGGTTTGTTTGGTTTGGGTTTTTTTCCCCATGGTTTCTTTATTTTTTTCTTTTTAACCCAAACCTGCTCATTTTCCTTCCCCACAGAGACCATCCTATTAACATCTTTCTCCCTCTTTCACTTCTTTGCATGACCCTTAGAACCACCTTCTTTTGTGAAGACACCTGATCCCCAAGAAGTCTTGCCTGGATCAAATGTGACATTCACGACCTACATCAAGGGCAGTACTCCCTTCAAAGTGACCTGGTTCCGAGGCATCAGGGAGCTGGTGCCAGACAGCAACTGCTCCATCTCTCTCAATGAGTCTGTGGCACAGCTGCAGCTGTACAACGTGGAGCCAGGCCACAGTGGGGACTACGCCTGTGTGGTCACAAATGATGCTGGCAGTGCCTCATGTACAACACAGCTCTTTGTGAAAGGTGTGTTTGGGTGTGTGCATGGATGCACAGTTATCTTCATTCACTCGATGCCTGCAGCTCATCCACATCTGTCCCTCTTACGATTGATTTATACCTCCCCACAGAGCCTGCAGTCTTTGTGAAGAAATTAAGTGATTTCAGTGTGGAGCAGGGGAAGTCCATTGTGCTAGAAAGTAGCTACATTGGCACCCCTCCCATCTCTGTCACCTGGAAAAGAAATGGCATGCCCATTGCTCAGTCTCAACGCTGCACTGTTACGACTACTGAAAAATCTGGCATTCTTGAAATCTTCAACAGCACAAAGAACGATGAAGGCGATTATACCTGTGAGGTGGCAAATGAGGCGGGTGGGGACGTTTGCCACAGCCTTGTATCCATCTTAGGTATTCATCACCCCTGATCCCCCTAACACACCCCAGTGATGCTCTGCCTCTGCTCACTACATTCTCTCCTTCCCTAGAACCACCTTATTTTGTCACGCACCTGGACCGTGTGGAGGTGAAGCTTGGCGAGCCCTTGACCTTAAAATGCCAGATTAGTGGTTCACCAGAAATCAAGGTCTCCTGGTACAAAGATGACACCAAGCTCAGATCAACACAGGCCTATAAAATGCACTTCAAGAACAATGTGGCTACATTGGCATTCTCTGCTGTGGAGGACAGCAACATCGGAGAATATATCTGCAAAGCAGAAAATACCATTGGCTTTGCCACCTCCACGGCTTTGCTTGTTGTTAAAGGTGATGGGCCAAGTGCCACTCTTTTGTGGGGTAGTTTGTAGGAACTCTTTGTTGTCTACAGAGAAGGGGTTTTATTAATTTCGAAGGCAATTACTTCTAGGTTGACCTCCTACTGATAGTGGTGATTATTATTGTTTTGCAGAACGGCAACTTCCCCCTACATTCACCAGAAAACTTAAAGATATTCAGGAGGTGGTTGGTGCCCCAGTGACATTTGACTGCCGCATAACAGGCTCAGAGCCCATCCAGGTGTCTTGGTACAAGGATGGGGTTCTCCTAAGCGACACTGATAATATGCAATCAGCCTTCCTAAATCATGTTGCGACTTTACAGATCTTAGAAACTAGTATGGATTACTGTGGCCAATATACCTGCTCAGCCCAAAATGCTCTGGGGACTGCCTCTTCCAGTGCCAAACTTCTCCTTACAGGTTTGTAGATCACACTGTCATGAAAATCTTTTGTATGTCTTTGCTCTTTTACTTCTCCACCCTTTTTCCCGCTCTACCCATTGTATGGTGGCCAGGGACAATGGGCATGGCGTGGTGAGGCAGGCTTGGTGGTGAGCTCTGCCATGCTTTCCTCTTTGCAGAACACCTACGGCCTCCTTTCTTTGACATCAAGCCAGTATCTATCGATGCAGCACTAGGGGAAAGTGCAACATTTAAATGCCACTTGACTGGTTCTGCTCCCATGAGGATCACTTGGACCAGAGACAACAGAGAGATTCGTCCAGGTGGCAACTACAAAATGACACTGGTGGAAAACACAGCCAGCTTGACAGTCCTGAAAGTTGGCAAAGGAGATGCTGGACTCTACACATGTACTGCCAGCAACAGTGTTGGGAAGGATGCCTGCGCAGCTCAGCTGGCTGTACAAGGTATTGCTGTGGGCTCTACTGTTTATGAGATTTTCTTTGCAAGGCAGACACCTGAAAAACACAGTCCTGAATGCAGACATTTTTGTGACTAACAATCTTTACAAGAAGTTACTCTGAGATGTCTTATTTCACTTAAATGTTATTGTAATTCTTAAATACTTACTCATATTTCTTATGCTTTGGTACAGTATGTGTTTTTTCTTATCAAAGGGATTCTTTCATTGAAACATTCACTCTCCTTTATTACTTTTTTGCACCTTTATGAATGGTTCTGTTGGGCAGCAAAATCTGTCTTTCCAAAGTCTTTCTCCAGCAGTGACAGTCACTAGGTTGCCCAGGGGTGTGAAAGGAATTCAGTCCACTTGTGAGGCTTAAAAGTATTTTTACTGCATGTGCAGCTCCTGCAAATAGCTTTGCTCTTTCACAGATTGAAAACATTGAAAATTGCTCTTCTAAACAGCAAAACTGGGGGATCTGAGGGCAGATTTGGTGACAAATATCCATCCCACCCAATACTTCACCTCTCCTTACAGAGTGTGGATCTAAAAGTAAAATCTAAATTTATGAATGGCTCAGACTGTCTTGGTGCAAGTGACACATGTATGTTAGTGCAATTTCCTCAGTGTAGGTGGGAACATATTTATAGCTGTTCCGGATATTTCAATCTTACTGATTTTATAAAAGAAGAAATGTAACATACACTGCTTAGATTATGCCTGAGTTAAAAGGTCCTTGTTGCTTTAGGGCTTTCTCTCCTCTTTTTTTCTTTATTTTCCCTCTTTCCTCTGTATGAATTTGGAGTGCAAAGAGACTATTTCAAGAGCGAATCCTTTTACTCTCTAAGACAAATAACGCAGGAAACTGAGCTACTAGTAGCAAGATTTTGTATTAATTATTTATCAAAGGGTTTATATATATATCAAGTTTATTCCAGCCATAAGCATTTTTCTTGATGGGATTGGAAAGAGTGTGTAAGACTGAATTGTCAGGATTCAGTAATAAGTAGGGCTGCTGTATTATGTAGCTTGACTTATAAAATGCATTGAAAAATTGTAGCAACAAATCAAACCTCTTTAAAATATCTGAAGCTTCTTTCCAACGCAATAATTCTGTTTATTATTAATTATATCATTCCTAATAGCTTTATTTGAACAGAGTAACCATTCATAAAATGGTCCCAGCTGACCTTATTTATTTTTTTACTCTTCAAATATTTTTTCATAAAATCCTGAGGAGTTTTTTCAGTATCATTATTTTATTTTTTGATACTGAATTTACTGACTTTTTTAGTGTCAGTATTCTTTAGAATTTGTACAGTTTCCCCAGGGCTGTAAAATTAGTAGTGTTGATTGCTTTCAATGAATTTCAATAGAACTTGAAAGGGCAATCTCTTTGATTGCATTGATTTGCATGCCTTTAATTTGAGCATATGCTGTCTCACTTCTATGACATGCAGGCTTTTGTTTGTCAACTCTTTTAACTGACCTTGAAAACCTCACGGCTTTTTATCAGCTTTCTCACTCTAGCATCTAAAATTCCCAATCTGTAGTTTTAATAATTGCTTCATGTTCTAGAACTGCTTTGCATTCTAAATATATACATTACTAATGTGTAGTCGCTCATTTTTTGAAAGGAGTGGAATCAGAGTGTGACTGCTCAGCAACTGTTAGTACACAGATAATCAACTCTTTCTCAAAGTGAAATCTGATAGTATATTGCTAAGGTTCCAAGGGTCCTAATGTTAACAAATTATAATTTCTATTTTTAGAAACTCAGGAAGTTTTGTTTCTAGCAACACAGGATGTTTTACAACTGTCCCACAGGTTGAAATAATCCATAATTCATTAGATATTCTTCCTACACTTTACAGACAGACACACAAAGAGGCACTTCATCCTGTTTTGCAGAGAGATTTGTTTGTTGTGTCCATGTTACCACCTCTTGGTTTTACTAGTTATATATTTGATCTATGAGCATTCAGTCTCATGATTCTAATAATCTAGATGGTACTTTTGGTGAAAAGTATCAAACTTCCACTCCTTTCATCTTCTTATGGAACAAAATGTAACCATCTGTTTTACTTTTCAATCACAGGACATTTAACACAAATGGTATTACAGATGCCTGTAATACCAGCCATCTCATAATTCTCCTCAACATGATTATTTCCAAGCTCTTTTGTTTGCTACCTAAACTCCTTAACTTTCACTCTATATGAGCAGCTTTATGTTTGGTTTTGCATTAAATGTGTCAGGGGTTATAATGCAGATACATTTATTGACTATATTAATTACTAGTCGCAGGGTATAAAGCAGCTGCTATAATACTCAACATAAATGCTTTTAATAACATTTCTTGGCTGAACAGTTGGATTCTTGCATTTGCATCAGGCATTTTGATTACTCATGCATAGCGAGAGCATATTTTGCAAAGAAAGGCACACGTATCAACTAATCTGTAGTGGATATATACAAGGGGACATGCAGTGGGTCAGTAAACTAAGGAGAAACTTACCAAAATGCGTATAGAAAACTTGCTTACTTCTTAATCTGAGTTTTGGACCAACCTGAAACCATCTAAAAAATTCCATAGCAATTGCAAAATCAGAATTTTTGCTTAAGTCCCTAAAGTTTGCAGTTTCAGCTACATATCTCCCTGCTTATTCAAACAATTAGTGAAGTTTAAAGCATTATCTCCCTTTTCTGGCTTTCCAGAACCACCAAGGTTTATTAAGAAACTAGACTCCTCAAAACTCGTGAAACAGCACGACTCCACAACGTATGAATGCAAAATAGGTGGATCTCCAGAAATCAAAGTCACCTGGTACAAAGGTGAAACTGAAATTCATCCCAGTGAAAAATACAGAATGTCCTTTGTGGATTCGGTGGCAGTCATTGAAATGCACAACCTCAGTGTTGAAGACAGTGGTGACTACACTTGTGAAGCCCAGAATCCAGCGGGTAGTGCAAGCACCAGTACTACACTGAGAGTAAAAGGTCAGAATCTCAGCTCTTTCCTTCTCTTTCTAACTCTAAGGGTACCCCTTTAGGAAAAGCTCTTAAATCCCACTTTCTTTTGTCAGAGAGGCCAAAACTTGTCTGAATAGATAGCAAATCTCTTGGTTTTGATCTTTCTTATCTTTCTTATCTTTCTTTTTCTTATCTATTGTTTGTCTTCACTGTTTAGCATCAGAAGAGTTACTTGAATCTTCTGTCCTCTTCAATCTCTTTTGCTTAAAAAACACAAAGGATAACTAATTTTTCTTTTTTCCAGCACCCCCCATTTTTACCAAGAAGCCCCATCCAGTCGAGACCTTGAAAGGGTCTGATATTCATCTGGAGTGTGAGCTTCAGGGCACTCCTCCATTCCAGATTTCATGGTATAAAGACAAACGAGAAATTCGGAGCAGCAAGAAGTATAAGGTCATGTCTGAGAACTACATAGCTAGTCTTCACATTCTCAGTGTGGATACTGCAGATGTTGGTGAATATCACTGTAAGGCTGTAAATGATGTGGGAAGTGACTCCTGTGTTGGCTCTGTAACACTAAGAGGTTTGTACAAAGATTGGAATCTTCTTGGCATTTCTTTGTTCCTGCAATTCTTCTCCTACTTTTCCGCTCCTGGCAGGATTCTTTACTGTTAAATATCTTCTCTTAAATAGCACCACCAACCTTTGTGAAGAAGCTGAGTGATCTCACTGTCGTTGTTGGGGAGTCGATTGAACTGCAGGCTGCAGTGCAAGGATCACAGCCCATTTCTGTTCTGTGGTTAAAAGACAAAGGGGAAATCATCAGAGAAAGTGATAATCTTTGGATCTCCTACTCTGAAAACATTGCAACTTTGCAGATTGGAAATGCAGAACCAAACAATGCTGGGAAATACATTTGTCAGATAAAAAATGATGCTGGAGTTCAGGAATGCTTTGCCATGCTGAAAGTGCTAGGTTGGTAGCATGAGATAAAAAACACAACGTGTTTTAACATGCTTTGAAATTAAAATTTTAAATTTAATAATAATAATAATAATAATAATAATAACAGTAGCTATTTCATTGTTTTAAAAAATTTTCTGACTTGCATTTCATTGCAGAACCTGCAGTCATTTTAGAGAAGCCAGGCCCAGTCAAAGTTACAGCTGGAGACTCTTGTACTCTGGAATGCACAGTAGATGGCACGCCAGAGCTTACGGCTAGGTGGTTTAAGGATGGTAATGAACTGTCCACTGACCATAAATATAAGATCAGTTTCTTCAACAAAGTATCTGGGCTTAAGATCCTCAATGCAACACTAGAAGACAGTGGAGAATATACTTTTGAGGTGAAAAACAGTGTTGGTAAAAGCAGCTGCACGGCTTCAGTGCACGTTTCAGGTTAGTTGACTACTCTTTCTGAGTCATCTCTGATCCTTTAGTTCCTTTACAAAGCCTTCAGATAGCAAAGTGATTTTTGTGATTGCCAGTGTAAGAGTTGTATAATCCTAGGAGTACTTGGCATACCACTTTGACAGGCACCAAGAATAGATGCATAGCTAAACTCTGAGGGGCAGGAATTATTGAAAGGACTTGATTTCTTAGGCTTTAATCTACATGTTATCTTGGACTGCTGGTGCAATATTGTTGCTTATGAAAAAACCCAGCAAAAATAAAAAGTGCTCCTCAGAGATTGTGAATGAAAGTTCCAGCATATCCTTAACCATTGACTAGTTTACAAATACTTAGGTGTTTCAGAGTCTGTTGCCAAAATGGATACAGTGAAAGAAAGGTCACTAATTTTATTATGCATGGACAACTTCCTGCATTTTAAGAACCCTGTATGGTAACTTCTATTTTTATTTTTATTTTGAAACAAATGCAGATCGTATTATACCTCCTTCTTTCACAAGAAAACTGAAAGAAACGTATGGTCAGCTGGGTTCTTCTGCTGTACTGGAGTGCAAAGTTTATGGGTCACCACCCATTCTGGTTTCCTGGTTTCACGATGGACAAGAGATTACCAGTGGAGAGAAGTATCAGGCTACTCTTACAGACAATACCTGTTCTCTGAAAGTGAATGGACTTCAGGAGTCTGATATGGGAACTTATTTGTGCACAGCTACTAATGTAGCTGGGTCTGATGAATGCAGTGCGTTTTTGAGTGTTAGAGGTCAGTATCAGTAAGAAGCCAGAATTAGAGAGTCCAAATTTATTTTCAGCAAGATTTCATTTTTTCTTTCTGGAATATTTCTGATGACTCTGATCTTCAAAAGAAGTTCAAATATATTTCTTCTCTGTCTGTTTTATCTGTGTGCTTAGAACCACCATCTTTTGTGAAGAAACCTGAACCACTGGATGTTTTATCTGGGGCAAACATAACCTTTACTAGTATCATAAAAGGTTCCCCTCCACTGGAAGTTAAATGGTTCAGAGGCAGTGTTGAGCTAGTACCAGGACCCAGATGCAATATCACCTTGCAAGATTCAGTTGCAGAACTGGAGCTGTTTGATGTGCATCCACTTGAGAGTGGAGACTACACCTGCCAGGTCTCTAACGAGGCAGGGAAAATTTCTTGCACAACACGTCTTTTTGTCAGAGGTTTGTCCAGACTACTGCTTCTTATGCTTCTTAAAGATGATCTCTTGGCTTTATTTAATTTCTTTTTTTCCTGTTGTTCATTATAGAACCAGCCAAATTTGTGAAGAAGGTGAATGATTTAAGTGTAGAGAAAGGGAAAAATTTAATCTTGGAATGCACATATATGGGTACTCCACCAATTTCAGTGACATGGAAGAAAAATGGAGTGAAAATAATGCACTCTGAAAAGTGCAGCATCACCACTACAGACACATCTGCCATACTGGAAATCCCTAGCAGCAAACTAGAAGATCAGGGGCAATATTCTTGTCATATTGAAAATGATTCTGGGAAAGATACTTGTCATGGTACAATCACAATACTAGGTGCGTCAAGCCAGCATCGCTTCAACAAGTGTTATTTGAACTACTAATGGTCATTATGCGATATCTTTTTATGCTAATGGTGTGTCTTTGTCCTTCAGAACCACCTTACTTCATTACACCCTTGGAGCCAGTTCAGGTGACTGTTGGGGATTCTGCATCCTTACAGTGCCAGGTTGCTGGAACACCAGAAATGATTGTGTCATGGTACAAAGGCGATACAAAGCTGAGAGGAACTGCTACTGTGAAAATGCACTTTAGGAACCAAATTGCTACTCTGGTTTTCAGCCAGGTAGACAGTAGTGACAGTGGGGAGTACATCTGCAAAGTAGAAAACTCTGTCGGGGAGGCTTCTTCATCGTCTTTGCTTACAGTTCAAGGTGAATATTTAAATTCTGAACATAGGGAAATGGCCTATTTTTCTTAAGTATGCTTTGCTATTTCAAAAAACAACAATTGCGTCTTCCTTGTAAAACACTTTATTGTTTCTTGATGTGTCAGGTACCCTGTGGCACTGTCTTCTACTAACAAAAGCCTACCAGCAAAGCTAATTGAAGTACAGCAATTATTGACCACAGCTCTTCTGCAGTGTTACAAGCCTCTGTATCTTCTGCCTCTATTCAGGATATTGCTTTGATTGTTTCCATTATTAGCAGTCCTGAGGCTCATTGGGTCTAAGAGAGAAAAAAAAAATACCTCTCTTCCTACAACCATATGCGCAGGGCTCTTTACAACAAGTTCAAAATAAATTATATGCTAAATAATCTTTTTAATTGGAAGTTATGAGCAAAAATCCACCATACTTTACGGCATATTAGTCAGTGATTCTTGGTGAGTACAGCAAGAGATGCATGTCTTCTGAAAGACTTCATGTACAATACTTGTTCTCTTACAGAGCGTAAACTTCCTCCTTCTTTTACACGAAAATTAAGAGACATTCATGAAACTGTTGGCTTACCAGTCGTGTTTGATTGTGGCATTGCTGGCTCAGAACCCATCCAAGTATCTTGGTTTAAAGACGGTGTGCGTGTAAAAGAGGACTACAATGTTCACACATCCTTTGTAGACAATGTAGCAACTCTCCAGATTTTGAAGACAGATAGGAGCCTTATTGGGCAATACACCTGCACAGCTGTCAATGCAATTGGGACTGCTTCTTCTAGTGGCAGGCTTGTCCTTACAGGTTGGTGGGCTGTGAAATATTTATTGGAAATGTCTTAAAACTGAGTTTTGCTTTATATATGGATTTAACATTGTACAAGAGATTCTTATTTCATGCAGTTTTAAATTAAATCAAGATTTTAAAGTGATGGTTTTTCATTTCTTTCACTCTTCAGAAGGGAAGACTCCTCCATTCTTTGACATCCCACTTACACCTGTTGGTGGCATTATTGGAGAAAGTGCTGATTTTGAGTGTCATGTTTCTGGAACACAGCCTATTAGAGTCACTTGGGCAAAAGATGACCAAGAAATTAGAACAGGAAAGAACTATCAGATCAGTTATGTAGACAACACAGCCCATTTGACCATCTTGAGAGTTGACAGGGGAGATTCTGGAACATATACATGCTATGCTAGCAATGAAGTTGGAAAAGACTCTTGCTCAGCTGAACTGGCTGTTAAAGGTACTGAATAGATAATTGTGTTTACATTTTTCTTATTTCAGTTATAAAGCAAATTGGACTTTTTACTGCAAGATAACTTTGGGAAAACTTTTGAGATGTAGCCTGAGAGCACTTATCTGGAGATAGCTATGAATCTTTTAAGGGAATTAGGAAGGGTCACTAACAGCAATGGGAGGAGAAATGAAACATTTTCTTTGACCTACTTTCTCAATAGGCTCTGGCCTATTTCTTTCTTAAAAACTTGACAAAACTCTTGGGGTTATTTAAATGGTGTATAACTTAAATCAATGTAAGAGAAATTTTTTTTTTCAAACAGGAAAATACAGTGACAGTGACTGTAAGAGTAAGACTCCTGTTTATCTTAGCATGATTTCACTTTAAAAATATAGACACTTTAAATGAGAGTAAATATCAATTCCCCAGTGTTCAATTTTTTCTTGAAGCATTATCTTTAGGATTTTTCATCTCAAGATCAACTCATAGAATTTGTGTTCTTTTTTTTACAGAACGAAAAACTCCTCCTACTTTTACTAAGAAACTGTCTGAAGCAGTAGAAGAAACAGAAGGAAATGAACTTAAGCTTGAGGGTCGTGTTTCTGGCTCTCAACCTTTGACTGTTGATTGGTATAAAAACAATCAGGAAGTCCATTCAAGTGCTCACTGTGAAATATCTTTCAAAAACAATACCTTACTTTTGCATATAAAGAGAGTAGAGCAATCAGATGCTGGTTTATATACCTGTAAAGTGTCCAATGAAGCAGGAAGTGTGTTGAGTACATCTTCTGTTGTTATCAGAGGTTGGTTGAAGTCTTGTTTTTCTTTGCTTCTTGCTTTTGTTTCATTTAGCTGCAAGTATATAGCTTCTCTCTTGTGAGCTAGTTTTACTTACCTTAAAAGTAGTGATTTGTCCAGAGATGGACATAAACCACAAAGCCAAGAAGTTATTTTATTTTTGTAATTAGTTTTTTCATGGAAAAAAATGAAAATCAGTCACTATTTGCCGTGACTGATTTAAAGAGAACATTGAAATCTTTGTGAAATTTCTGTTGAATTTTTTAATAATTCTCCTCCTTTGGAGTAACAGGGGGTTAGTGCAATGAAATCTAAGCTTAGGCAGTGTTGACACTGCATTGTGGTAACATAACACTTCATCATAACAGTCTTGCAGGAAATTGAAGGTTAATTTCTTTAAAGATTTTTATATAGTTTTGCAGCCTAATGGTGCTTTAGTTTTCATACTATTTTTTGCATGTAAAGGTTCTTGATATCTCTATATAAATAGCTTGATAAAGCTATTTATATAGGATAAAGCATGTTTATATAGGAAATATGCTGTCATGGTCTCCTGATATTTATTCCATTTTATAGCATTATGATTGACATTCTCAGACTTCTGTTTATCATCTTCCATTCTTTGCCGTTGCCTCCTTAGGAATCACAGATATCTCTTTCTCTTATGTTCTTGATCTCCTTTCCTGAGTATTCACTCAAGCATTTTCATATTCCAGAACCTAAAAAGCCTCCAGTTTTTGACCAGCCACTCCAGCCAGCAGCAGCAGAGGAAGGTGATACTGTGCAGCTTAGCTGTCATGTGCAGGGATCACAGCCAATCCGGATCCAGTGGCTGAAGGCAGGAAGAGAAATAAGAGCTTCAGACAGATGCACCTTCAGCTTTGCTAATGGAGTAGCTCTTCTAGAACTTGCTGCAGTTACCAAATCAGATTCAGGAGAATATATATGCAAAGCTTCAAATGCAGCTGGCACTGATACTTGCAAATCTAAAGTGACAGTCAAAGGTACAGTAACATGAAGAAAATAAGGCATATGACAAAAATGTCAACCGAAACACTATCCCACTTTTTTTCTCCTGTGGAACAAAATGTTACTAATCTAATAGCAAGCAATTATTTACTTTTAGTTTTTTGTAAAACCATAGAATCTGATAAAACAGAGTATTTAACAATAACTTACATATCAATATATGCTATTCAACATAAATGCTGAAAAAACAGTGTTGAATCAATAGTGCATTCCTACCAAAGATATTAAGAATTTATTTTCTAAATCTAAACACCACATTTAAGAAAAATGCAGGGTGAAATTATTTGGACATGTATGTTTTAAGGAAAGCATGTGAAAAGTGGTGTTTATTAAAGGAAAATACAGAAGGAATTAGAGCATGTGTCCTTAGAGGCTAATTGTTTTAAGACTATTACAGCTCTAAGACATTTTGACCTTTTAGCTGAAAGTAAATGGCATCTAGACATGAGTCCTTCTGTGTAGTTTTTGCTTTACCATCGCATAAAAGACACAAGAGCCCAGCAGTACACACAAATAGTCTTTTTCACTACATGTCATTTCCTTAGTCACTAGACTAAGGCCTAAGTCAAAGAAAAACAAGAAAATTTAATAGACCACTGATAAAAATCTGCAAGTAACTTTCAGAGCACAATATCCAGAAGTGGACTGAAAAAAGAAAACCTCACCAAATAAATTTCCCATTTTAGAAAATGAGGGGTTTTTTTGCACATCTATCTATGGGTTTGCAGCCATGAAAAGTATAAATGGCCTGAGTGAAGTAAATGAACAGCACAGTATGGCCCATTGTGGACAGTTTCATATGGAAAGTAAACTGCAAGTTGGTTAAAACAATATTAAAGTATTTTGCATTTTTACCTCTTGCACAGTATTTTGTTCCATCTCAGGAATTAATTTCTTTTTTACAATTCCCTCAGAAGCATCATTGCCTATGAACATAAGCTATTACATGAAGCCATCTGTTATAACTCTCTGACTCTGTTTCTTTAGAAAAACCGGCAGCTGCTCCAGCAGCTAAGAAGGCAGAAGTGGAAGGCAAACTTTATTTTGTGTCAGAGCCCCAGAGTATCAAAGTCATGGAAAGTAAGGACTCTTTTCAAAATAGTATAGTGTCTTCTTTTTGCCTACACCTTTTGTTGGAGGTGATGTCCCTCTGTCATAAACAGTTGGAAAGACTTAGCTTCCTCATTTGCATCTTTCTGCAGAGACTGTTGCAACATTTATTGCAAAAGTTGGAGGAGATCCGATTCCAAATGTTAAGTGGATGAAGGGAAAATGGAGGCAACTCAACCAGGGTGGGCGCATTATGATCCAGCAGAGAGGAGATGAAGCCAAACTAGAAATAAAGGACACAGTAAAAACTGATTCTGGCATGTACAAATGTGTAGCTTTTAACCAACATGGTGAAATTGAGAGGAGTGTAAACCTGCAAGTTGAAGAAAGAAAGAAAGAAGAAGTTGTTGAAGGGGATCTCAGGGCAAAACTAAAAAGGTATATTGAAAGTTTTTATGGATAAATTTGCTATCATCACAGAAGAAACATTTTTTATTATAATCTCAGAACAATATATAATTTTAAAATACTCATTAAATAGGAATAACTGTACTTAAAATAAAAGCACCTGACTAGACTAAGGTAAAGGATTCTACTGCACAGGACAGGTCTGAGGTGATTCAGTATTTCATTAAACAGCTTTTTGCGAATGAAATGCTGCATAGTTAACTTCTCTTATTCATTTGAATAGCACTCCAACAAAAAGAAAAGAAGAGGAAGAGCAACCTATTGATATCTTGGAACTTCTCAAAAATGTCGATCCCAAAGAATATGAGAAATATGCTCGCATGTATGGAATTACAGATTTCCGTGGCCTCCTGCAAGCCTTTGAGTTACTAAAGCAAACCCAAGCAGAAGAAAGCCATAGATTGGTAAGATACAGTGTGACTGCAGCATTAGCTCTCTTAGGAGTAATAGCTTCCCTTAAACAGATGTGGTGTCCACACTCTGAAGCTCTGAATTCATGATGTGTGCAGGAATTTCTCCTTCCTCTTTAGATCCTTTACTGGCAGTTTTCAATTTCTTGCTTGCTCAAATCCAAGAAGAATAAATGGGCCTTCTGGCTAAGTAGGTTCTGTCTTCATAACTTGACTGAAATTGTTAGAATGGGAAGATATGCTACTTACAGTATAGTTACATGAAATTTGATGTAGGAATGAATTCTGTGTTGGATAAACATGATAGCTTGACATTTAGTATCCTTTAATCTTTGAGTATATTCTGCATTTTTATAGGAAATTGAGCTCACAGAGAAAGCTCAAAGGGAAGATCAGGAGTTTGATGAACTTGTAGCTTTTATTCAGCAACGACTCACACAAACAGAGGTAAAACATTTTTGGACTGATTTGTGAAATATTCAAACCTATTACAGGGAACTTGAAATTAACTTAAACTAATATTTTCCAGCCTATTACTCTGATCAGAGACATTGAAAATCAGACGGTTTTAGCAGATGAGGATGCTATCTTTGAATGTGAGATTAAGATTAACTATCCAGAAATTAAACTGTCATGGTACAAAGGAACCCAGAAACTGGACTCCAATGACAAATATGAAATTAGAATTGAAGGTGATCGCCACATACTGAGAATTAGAAACTGCCAGCCTGAAGATCAAGGAAATTTCAGAATAGTATGTGGACCACATATTGCCAGTGCCAAACTAACTGTGATTGGTAAGTGTACTTCTGAAGTATATATTTGAATTAGTTTACACTTTATTTATTCCCCTCTCTGATCTCTGTTAAAATGTATGTTTTTACATGCTGATAGAACCTGCAGTTGAGCGGCACCTTCATGACACCACTTTCAAGGAAGGAAAAACTTGCACACTTACTTGTCAGTTCTCTATCCCAAATGCCAAGTCTCAGTGGTATAGAAATGGGAGACCCATTAAGATAGGAGGGAGATATTCAACACAAGTCTCTGACAAAGTGCACAAACTCATCATCAAGGATGTTAGAACGGAAGACGAGGGACAGTACACCTGCAAGCTTGACAGTCTAGAAACAACGGCAGATCTGGCCATTGAAGGTTTGTAAAGATATAGAATCTCTTTCTTACAACAGAGACAGTTTCTGGAGGTTTCATTAGCAGGAAAAATGAAAATTAAAATAATTTCTGAAATACAGATTCCAAAACTTGAACATGGATTAAATAAGAACTTCTGTTCTTTCTCTTTGAACAACGTGTGGCATACTTGTGTAACTTAGTATTCTTGACTAAACCATGATTAATAATGTCCCGTAACCCACAAACAATCTGAGTTGGACAAGCTTCTATTTTCTTTGGGACTCTTGTCTTTTCCTTGGACTTTTTCTTAATTATTCTCTATCTTTAGTTTCCTGAATGACTTCTCTTACAGAATGTATCTGCACAACAATCTTGTTATAGTTGAACTCTTACGTCTTCTAATCTTCATTCTTATGCATAAAACCCTATAGAACATACAGTTTCTATATGTTCTATAGAATCTCTTTTTCTATACAAACAAGGAATCTAAACAAGGAATCTCTTTTTCTCACTCTACTTTTTCAAGATGTACTGCTATTATCTCATTAAATTTTAGCTATTTTGATGACAATGAGAAGGATTCAGATACAGTAAATGCCATGGTGGTGCATAACAACTGATGTGTTTTTTCTTTCTAAAAACAGCGGAACCAATCCAGTTCACCAAGAGCATACAGAACATCGTTGTGAGTGAGCACCAGTCCGCAACCTTCGAGTGCGAGGTGTCTTTTGATGATGCAGTTGTGACATGGTATAAAGGCCCCACTGAACTGAGAGAGAGTCCCAAGTACAGCTTCAGAAGTGAAGGTCGTTGTCATTATATGACTATTCACAATGTTAATGCTGAAGATGAAGGTAAAAATGCATTAAATATTTGTGCCGGTGCCATTTTTTATATATTTTTTGGTCTGGTTTTAAATGATAAAAGCATATAAATATGAACATTCTTGGCTGCTGCAGGTGTGTATTCTGTAATTGCTCGTCTTGAACCAAGAGGAGAAGCAAGAAGCACTGCAGAGCTCTATCTCGTGACTAAAGGTTAGCAAATTTTCTAAACAAATTTGTGATCATAATCAAGTGCAAATTTGTTTGTTTGAAACATGATTATGGAAAAATCAATAGTCCTAAAAGAAATCTAATATTCCTTTGCAGAAATCAAACTGGAGTTGAAGCCACCAGGTAAAGTCCTCAAGGAAGACTGGTACAAGATCTTGTCTATACTTACTCTGTCATAAAATTAAGGCATTGCTCTGCTTTTTAATTATTTTCAAATTTTATTTTCCTGGTTAGAGTAAGTATAACCTACATCCTGAAAAAGTATTCCTCATCCACAGACATGTGGAACTATTATTCTCATAAGTAGTGGCAATGAATACTGATATAAATCCATAATCAGTGACATTAATGGGGATGCTATTTAGTACAATATGGAATGCCTCATTCTCTAAAACACACAAGTTTATTTTTGTTTGAATTGCTAAGGAATGAAGATGTACCAATTAATAGATAGTATCTTCTCTGTGCAACTGAAAAAAAAACAACCCCCAAGGAGGCAAAATAGGTAAAAATCACCTCCTTATGATATGTATTGATCTTCTTTTTTGAATGGCCTTAAAAGCCTTTGGAGCCAAATGTTGCAAGAATTATTTAGAAACATAACATTGTATGGGCTGGCTGAACTGAAAGGTTAATATGATTAGTTATCTATTGGTTAGCTAGCTTATACTTGAGGAGCAAGCTACAATACTTTTATGTAACAATATGAAAGATTAGAGTGCCACCGACTACTGAGGAGAGCACATTGAATTATTTTATTGGTAATATTTATTAAGTCAGCTAAACATTTTGATTTTCTAGATGTTCCTGATGCCAAGGTTGCAGTTCCACCTCAAAAACCAGCTGAAGGTAGGGTAACAAACCATACATGTTCTATATGTGCACTGAACCAGAAGGCCAGTGAGAACCTCAGAGAAAACTCTTAGCTCAGCAATAAGATCCAGTTAATTGTTCCTGTGAGCAAGACTTGACTTGGATAGGCTTCTTTTCTGTGTGGAAGGTGAAAACTCTACACAGGTAGTGGTAGGAGTTAATTTAATTCTCTGAAAAAGAGTCTTTTCTATCATGTTTTCCTATAAGTCTGTTGTTCATTTGATCTTCCTTTTATTTCCATCTTCCTCTCTAATATTTGCTCTTTCAAATTTTCATATCTTCTTTTTGCCATGAAAAATAGCTTATAAGCAAGCTGTCTGTTTTTATTTTAAAAAAATATTCTTTTAAAGCCATACATTGGATTTCATGTTTATGGCAAATGGTCTCTCCCCAGGCTGTGGTTTTGGACAACAAACAATTTTAATACTTCTCTTAAACCCAGTAGCTTACTATAAACGTCAGCAGTTTAAACTTCTTTGGTTTATTTCCAGGATAACTTGGTAATTGCTTGCAGTGGCAGCAGGAAGGGAAAGATTTGATATTTAGATGAATTGCAATTAGCAAAGACAGGAAAGTGATGGCAGCAATGAAAATAAAGCTGAGGACATTCAGGGTTCAATGAGTCTAAAGGTAGACTGGGGATTCCCACTCCATATTATGTTTATTCAGCTGCTGTAAACTCTCAGAAGAAGCACCATGTTGGCTTTTATTCTGCAGCTGCAGTAAAATAATATAATTTATCTTCCCAAACCGGGAATTTTCTTCATTTACAAGGAAATGTCAAACTTTTGTTCTAAATATTTCATTTTTCCTACAAGCTGCCCCTATTCCCATTCTTCTGCCTCCTGTTCCACCTCCAGAGGAGAAAAAGCCAGGTAAAAATCCTTACAGTATTTGAATACCATGTTCATGTTTCATTATGACAGTTAGTTTTTTGATATGTTTGTTTGACTTTTTAGTGGTTCTTGAGTTTTTTTAATAAATTTTTAAATCTATTATTTTTAAGCAGAGAAAAAGGTTCCATTAAAGAAAGTCCCCCAAAAGGTGGTTAAAAAAGCTCCTGAAGAAGTCCCACCACCTAAAGGTAACTTTTTTCCTTTGATTGAAAACTTTTTTAAAAGAGTAAAATTACCTTGTGGAAACAAGATGTTTTGTTTTGAAATAATTTGAATCTATTGCAATTGTTTGATTTCTGGCTTTATGTTAAAAACACGCATTTAAAATCCAAGCTGATTGTGACTGCTCAAAAAATAGTCCCTTCTTTAAACCACCTGTGAGGGTGAAATCATTTCACTAAATGTGAACATCCAATATACCTTCCAAATTCCAGACTGTCATGTGAAAAACCTATTTATTTATTTTAAGTTCCTGAGGTGCTACCAGAGAAGCCCAAAGAGATCAAAATAACATCCATGGCAAGGAGAGAAGAGATACATGAAGAAAAGAAAATACAGGAAATGCCCAAAGAAATTTATGAAGAATGGGAAGAAGATTATGGTGAAGACCATGACTATTATGTCAAAGAAGAAGGCTATGATGAAGGGGAAGAGGAATGGGAAGAAGCTTATGAGAAAAGAGAAGTGACTTATGAAGAAAAAAGAATAATTCATGAAGAAGGTATTTGAATTATCATGTCATTTTATTTCTTCTCTTTTCTCATATTTATTATTACGGTCCCAAGATTTTGAACTAGGCAATATTTTTGGTTTTGTTTTTGTTAAAATATCTGGAACCATAATATGCTGGCAAATTTTAAGTGACACTTGATGATAACACAAGATATCACAAGGTATAGATGCAGATAGGAATGGATACATTAGAAATTCATTGCCAATGAGCTTTGCTGGTCTTTAAAACCTAACTAATATGAGTTAGTAGTTACTACTAAGTATATGTGTAATTTTTAGGCTTTTGGATATTTCTTCTATCATTTTCATGTGGGCTAGATAAACTTAATATACTTAAATGTTTCACACATTTATTGATTGATGTTAATGGCTATATTTTGCAATTTCTCTCATGTTATAACTGTCTTGGGGATTAGTAACATATATGCCTCTAGGAACAAAATTTGGCTCTGATGAGAAAACATGAAACTTGAAAATAAGCAAAACATTTTACTTCAACAACTGGATCTCCAAAACTCTCTGTGTGCTTTTAAAATTCATAAAGTTACAATGGCATAACTAATATCTTTCTGTCTACAAAGGCTTTAGAGGACATATTTTTTATCATTAAGCTTTTTTTTTTAAAGTGACAGAAGTTCCTAAGAAACCTGTGCCTGAGAGAAAACCACCAGCCCTTATAGCTGAAAAGAAGGAAAAGAAGGAAGTAACTGTTCAAAAAGGTATGACTTTCCCCAAAACTAACAGGAACATGCAGGTTAAGATCTCTCATGCATCTCCTTCAAGCTGAATGGTGCTGGTTATTCCCATTTCCTTGGAAAGAAGAAAATTCTCTTTATGCTGGACAGTGAGATGAGAAAGGGTCATAGCAATCCCTTCTCTTCTCCCACCTCATATTTCTGAGCTCTCTGCTCAAAAGTGGTTTAGTCAAAACAAGAATTGATGGTAAAATCAAACTGAGCTTCAGTTATCCTTCCTTCTCCCTGTATATTAGCCTTGGGCATGGGTTTAACTTTTAAGAAAGTAAATGCTGCCCTTCTGGGAAGTGTTTTCCACTTAGATCACTGCACATCTCTCAGGGCAGGGTGGGTCTCATTGCCGCCACTGCTCACCACCAGTAAACAATGCACTGAATAGAGCACAGGATGTGCATGGCTTATAACATCCTAAACAAAAAAATGGCAAGTTCTATCTGGTTTGTGTCCAGAAAACAATTTGCAAGGTTACTGAGACAATGATATCTATCTGAATTACTTGCAGTTGTCAAGAAACCTGTTGATGAAAAAGTGGAGGTAACCACTCAGAGGGTTGCAGAAGAAAAGGTCAAAAGAGCTGAGGGTAAATACTGTTTAGTTATCTTCATGTCATCTTTCTGTAAAAGTTACGGCTTTTGTTACTTAGCTGATGTGCATATGTTTTGTCTTTTCTTAACATGGTCTGGTCAATTTTTCAGTCTTTGAAACATCTAGTAAAAGCTTCTGCTGAATTCTTTGAAAAGAAGATTAAAAGCTTTTTAGGGGAAATTACTAAATGCAAATATTAACTACCAATGCTTTAAGAAAGGAGGTGTATATAAAATTATGCTAGGTGAAGTAGTGTGTTTCACTCTAAGCTGAAGATGTGAAATCCCCATTTTGCTTAGATTTCCATTTTGACCCATTTTCCATTTTGACCCATCTACTAAGATGCCTTGGTTAATTATTTGGTTATAAAATAAAGATGCACCTATATTCTCTTAGTAGCTACTTTCTTTTGTGTAGCATTTCCCCTTCTGCAGCAGAATTCTGTCAGCTGCAGTTCAATAAGCATCAGGAAATTACCTGTGTGCTAAATGCCCTGAGTGCCTTTAGGACATAGCAATAAAAAGAAACAAACACATTCCTTATGTTGCTTTGCATGATTCCAAGAAGCCTGACTTAGCTGCTGAGTTAAGTTTTTTGTCTTGTTTGGTGTATTTTCAACATCACTGATAGATGGTGGTAGACTTATTTGGATCTCTTTGCTAAATGTTTGACTGAGTAACAAAATTATAATGCCAACAGTTACCAAGAAAGTTCTGCCACCAAAACCTACACCAATGGTCGTCGAGGAAAAAGTTATGAAAAAAGAAGGTACAGATCAGCATCTTTGACATGCAGTTTACACTTTTTTCAGCACCCAATGTGATTCTGTGCTTCTCTGGAATTTGTGGGCCTGTGTGTATGTATTTGGATCCATAGTAGTAGTCATGCTGTGACTACTCTCAGTGTTTAATTAGTATGTCTACAATGCTTTTGTTTTTTATAAAGTCTGTTTTAACATATTTGTGGATAGCCTTTTGGTTGTTTAAAGATCCTGCGGTCACACTGAATGTGACTCAGCTTTTTCTTCATCAATTCTGCTTGCTGGCCTATCCTTACATAATGAGCACAATTGTGTCCCCATGCCCAAAAATATCTTTGAAGAACCACTTTTGGAATTCTTCTGATGTACTATTTCCAAAAGCCTGTGCATGCATTTTGTTTCAAATGTTTAGATTAAAGGTGTCTGTGTCTTTAGTCTTTAACAAATACTAAATATTATACTCGTGTGCTTGTTCTTTGTTCAGTATTTTAGAATACAAATACTGACTGTCTAAATATGTCTAAGACTTAAATGTGCAATACCGATAAAGATTTGACAAAAACTCACATGCTGACTACCACTAATGTGGATCTAGAATATTAAGTACTAAAACAAAATCCTATCTTTAAAGTACCAACAGTAGAAACATGGACTGTTTCAGAAGAAAAGATGTCAGTTTCTGTCCACAGAGAAGAAGAGTATTCATATGATGTTACAGGTATGTACAAAACCAAAAGTCTGTGTACCCAAATCAAAAGAATCCATCAATCCTATTATACTTCGTTTTGACCTATTTTTATGTATGGCAAATTACATATTTAGACATATTGTACATTTGTCTTTCAGTATGCCTTGCTTTTTTGTCCATTGTGTTATGTAGCTTTAGTTTTATTTAGCTTGATATATGGAAATATTTCAAGTATTTTATCTTAATATTGTTTAAATACTTTTCTTTGAAGAGCCAACAGAGCATGAGAAAACAGTTGAAGAAAGATTCTTTGAAGCTGTTTACCCCATTGAAGGTAGTTTAATTAGAGATGGGAGCCTAATAAATATCTGTTTGTCTGTTTGTTTGTTTAAATTTGAATCAAAATTCATTGTGAGATTTTCACATGCTGTTTATTTTCTGGATGAAATTGTTTTACGTGTTAACAAGTGGGTTTCCGTGATGATTGTGTACTGTACACACATAATATCTTCTTAAAGTTTCTCAAATTAACTATGGACATTGATATTTCCTGTCTCAACTTTTAATATCTTTAAAATTCCTATTGTAGCACATAGAGAGGTGGAGGAGGAGGAGGAGGAAGAATTCATTTCTACAGAGCTGGAGATCTCTCATGTTGAAGGTGAATAAAGTCTTTGCATCAACATCTGCCCCATTTTCCTGACTTTCACGTTACCTGTCTGTAACACTGTTTACCAAAGGATAACATATCAAAACTGAGATCTTTTAATTTCTCTATGGCTCTGCTCTCAAAGCTTCAAGCCTTACTGCATTTCTATCTTATTCTTCTTCACGACTGCCTTTAAATAATTCCTTTAATAGCTTTTTGTGAGATGGTTTTGTTGTATCTGTTTGATAAAACAGAATAGTTTTTGACATTTAGTGTTTGCTTATATACCATGTTAAGAGTAGCCTACTGTGGTTTACCAGTTATTTTAACTGTCTCCTAAATGATCACGACCTATCTTTTTAAGTGCCTGAGATACCAAAGAGGCGTGTTCCAGAAGAAAGAAAGCCTGTTCCTGTCCCTAAAAAAGAAGCTCCATCAGCTAAAGGTATTTCTACTGTTCTTGTAAAAAGTAAAAAAGAAAGAAGCAAAGCCCAAACAAATTTTCTTTCTATGTATTATTTTCATGTATTCTTGAATATATTTAGGAATTTACTCTCTATGTATCTTTGATTTTGCTCTATTTCCTTATGCATTGTTTGATTTTGCATTGTCTCCGTTGCACAAGTTCAGTTTTTCAATTGTGCTATGCTATAATTTAGCTTACAGCTTAAATTTTTCTCGGCTTGGGCCCTTCTCTTTCTTAACTATCTTATGCTTATTATTTCTATTTAAGTTGTGTGGCTTTTGCAGGCAAGCGTAGAGTGTTTTTATTTCAAGAGAGAAAAATGAAAGGTGCTAGTGCAGTGATTTTAACAGAGGAGTTTTATACTGTATCATAATGTCTTTCCTGTATTGTCCACATTTGTCCAAAAGGCTGTACATCGTATTGTGTTGGTTGCAGTGCTCAGCTCCTTGTCCAAGCGCTGTGTTCATTGTATAAAACAATCTTGGATTACTCAAATCTGGATTAGTGTTCCAAAAACTAAAGATCTCTTACTTTAACAATGTTTTCCAAAGTGCCTGAAGTCCCTAAGAAACCTGTTCCAGAAAAGAAAGTTGCTGTTGCTAAAAAGGAGGTGGCTCCCTCAGCAAAAGGTACAGCATCTTTTGAATGTGGGTTTTAAACAGTTCTGTGCTATTGTCCTCTTTTCCTAACTTCTCTTATGTTCTCAACACATATGATAAATGTAATCTTTGTGTGTTCTATGTGTGAATGTCTGTCCTTATCTAAGGCATTCAAAAGCCTTAGAAAGATTGCTTAGATTAATTTTAATACCTTTAATGTTTTTGAAGAGCCTAGGAAAACTGCCTGAAGAAAAAGTACGTGTTCCTTTTGCCAAAGGAGAACATCTGCATGCCAAAGATACACTTACTGATGGGGTGTACACTGCTTGTTGAGTTTTATTTTCCTGTTAGAATTTATATTTTATGTATAATTCTCTATACATCTATGATATTTTTAAAACCTGATAATATATTTGAGCAGTTCATTCTTCAATTAAGGAATCAGTCTTAAAGCATTTGATAGTCTTCCAGCAACCAGTTTGATTTTGTTTTTTATCAAACGTATGTTGCTCTTGTCATATATCTTTCTATGTTAAGTCTGTGAATTTGTTATGTGGTGTGTCTTGATATTCTTACAAATGGATTAATGAAATCTGTAATACTCCAATAAATCTTTGAAACGTAGAATTCAGTTATCTTATATTTTATGGTTTTTTAAGTGCCAGAGGTTCCTAAGAAAGCTCCTCCAGAGAAAAAGGTTGCTGTTCCAAAAAGAGAGGAAGCTCCAACACCTAAAGGTACACTTTAAAAAAGTGTTCTTTTCTTATTATCTTAAGCATCTTGTTTATGTCAAATTTTGGGTTTGATTGCTAAGTTAATCTGGTTTTACTGGTACTTTGTCTATGTTAACATGTATCTTTTGTGTCAGTTTTGTGTATAGGTGTGCTGTAGATTTATTGTTAAAAAAAACTTGTTAATTTAAGCTAATTATATTATAGTTAATATCTTTGAAGTGCCAGAAATACCTTAAAAACCGGCTCCAGAAGAAAAAGTGCCATATGTTCTTAAAGTAGAAACTCCCCCTGCAAAAAGTATAATATAGCTCACTTTAATATCATCTATTGTACTCTTTAGAACATTACATTTATCCCAATTTGGTCAACTGCCATGTTTGGTAAGCAAAACATGTCCATGTGTAGTCTTTCTCAACAACACATTTCTCTTACGTGATGTATCTGCTAGTTTTAACTTCAAATGTTCTAAAGCAAATACTTTTTTTAAGTGCCTGCAGTTCCTAAGAAACCTGTCCCTAAAGAAAAAGTATCTCCTGCTGTTCCTAAAAAAATTGAGGCTCCTCCAGCTAAAGGTATGCTTTCCAGTAGAATACAAGAATATGCTGTTCCTCAGCTTCTGCCTATATGTTCTATGCTGTTATTTGTCATTGATTTGTGCTTCCCCCTGAGTTCTGCTGTTACGATTTAGACAAGGAATCATTACAGTATGTTGTATCTCCTGCAAAAATTATATAGTATTCTTTCTAGATATTGAGTCTCTGTTATGTGTTACGTGCTCAGTTCCCTTCTTTGGAAACCTAGATTTAGCATTTCAACACTATGTTTTCATAATGGAATTGGAAAAGCATACATTTTATATCATTATCTTTCCAAGTGCCTGAAGTGCAGAAGAAAGCCACTTTTGAAGAAAGAGTACTAATTACAGAAGAAAGAATATCTGTTGCCATTCCAGAGGAAATCCCATCACCGGAAGGTACACTATAAACAGTCACAAGTGAGAAATTAGCGCTATGTCTGCAAGTCCGTTTTTCTAATATGGAGATCAAAACACACCAAAATTTTTGATAGTTATCTTGGATGAGATCTGTGTTGAAGTGAAGGCAGTTAAAAGCCTCCTAAAGTGCCATTTACAATTTCAGTCTTGAATGTCAGGATCCCACCACATTGACAGGAATGGAAATTCTACTACTGAATACAATGATCTTCAGATCAGGGGCCTCATAAATTTGAGGAGCAAATATGGATGTATTGTTTATTTTAGACCCCACAAATTAGGGCTGTAACCATCCATTTGTTGTACCCACTACAAAGCTCTCTATAGCCCTGAAGATAAAATACTGCTTCCCTCTGCAGTGTCAGCTTCTCACCGGCTTTCAGTTCACATTCTCATGTTCAGGGAAGATTGAGATGTGTTGTTTTAAGTTAATATAATACCACATAATATCTGCTTCAAGATAACTGAAATCAGCATTTTGTCTAGTTTTATATCCCATTAATAACTATCCAGTCAACACAATTTGCACCTTCTTTTAAAAACCATAAATGAATTTTTAAAATATTTGGAACGTATCTATCTAAAATATGAACTTGAAAATACAGATCCATATGGATACATGCAGTGTTAGTTTCTGTTTGTCTCCAGAACTAGTTGAGGTTTTCCCTGACACAATCACCTTTGTAAATGAGTACATGCCAGGATTTCCTTTCAGTTTCACCTATCCATCTCATTTTTTCCTTTCCTCACTTTCATACAGTTGGATCTAGGAGAAACCTCTAATTCTTTGACTCTTGTTTCCCTCACTTGAGGTGTTGTGGTGGGGAAATTTGGAGAGCTGAGGCATTCTGATGAACTGACAGTGGGCCAGTGAATGGTATTAGATACAACAACACACAATAGGGAACCTGGGGCAAACCACATACTTTAGAGCAAATCATACATATGTATGTGCACAGCACTTTATGGATTGTATGCATATCTGTCATTGTCATATAGAACTTCTAAGAATTGGTCTTCATCTTCTCTATCCATCAATTCTTCCCTCTTTCCATCTGTCCATCCACCAAAAAGACTAAAACTAATAATTTTCCTTAAAGAGCCAACAGTTGAAGAATGGTCTGAAGAAGAAAGAGAGGAAGTATCTATTTCCATTCACAGAGAAGAGATTTCTGAAGGTATGATAACAATTCAGGAACACTAGGCAAAGGCAAAAAAGTAATTTTTGGTCCATACCAAATGGTTTGGATTAATAGCTGGTCTATTAGTAATGAAAAAAATACTCTTATATAAATAAGTTTTGTAACTTATAAATTTAATGTCTACAATTTCTCTTGCATGCTTTTGAAAAGTGGAGTAGCTAATCCTGTTTCAATACAGTGAAAATAATAAATTATCACTTTGATAGTGAGTTCCATCAGGACATTTTCTTTTTACAAAAATCCTCTGTTGCAAGTTCCTCTTCCACCAGGTTGCTTGGATAAAGTAAATGTCCTTCAGAATATCAGGATGCGCTTGTGTTCCTCAGATGATTTCATTGTAAAATGACAATATTTTACAAACCTGTAAGTTTATTGGTGGTCACATAATACTGTGAAGGACAGTAACACTGACTGACTCAGTTTCTATGACTAGTGACACCACATATTTTTCCAGGGACATCTTTAGTCAAGGAATATTCTCAGTATTTGGGAAAGAAGGTTTCTTTGGAAACATGGACAAATTTCAACATTAGTGAATTAGTGGACAGAGGAATGGAGCATTTTCAAATTCCACACAAATACAAGCTGAGAGCTCAGTCTCTCAGTTCCATTTAAGTTGCTTGGAGTGTTTCCATTGGCCTCAGAGGAAGCAGGATAGCTTAAATGTAGATTTTAACATCCCAGTTGAGTTTACTAATAAAGCAAACTGTTTAATTTTGTCTTACAAATTTTTTGTTGCTTACCAGGGCCATAAGGACAGTAATATATATAAAATACTTCAAATTAAGTATTTTTATATTTTGCTCTTTTTAAAAGTGACTGAAGAACAGTCTTACTACATAGAGGAGACAGTAACTGTTCCAAAAAGAGAGGAAGCCCCACCCAAAAAAGGTATAAGTTTATTTCACTACATATGAATCGAATTCTTAACATTATGTTGCCACTACATGTTTATGTCCATTTTTGGCATTTTTGTATGTGTTCGTGCTATAGTGATACTACTCCTCCATGTAAAACTATGTATTGTAATCTTTTAAAGTGCCTGAGAAGCACAGGAGAGTTGTCCCTGAGCCAAAAGTCCCAGCTGCTCCTAAGGAAGCTCCAGGAGTTAAAGGTATAAACCAGTTCCTCAATTGGTTGATGTGTCTTCAAAGGGGTTATGTTTGTCTTACTGTCTTGCTTGTACATGTTGACATAGGTGGTGTCTTACAGTGATGAATTCTCAAATCCCACCTTGTCCTTTGAAAATTATTGTTTGTGTTAACTCAGGAAAACAAACACCTTGTGTAGTAGGCAATTGCAAATATTCCACTTTAATATTCTTTCTCATCTTCCTTCTCATCTTCCTCATTTTTCTAAAGTTCCTGAAGTTCATAAGAAAGCAGTTCCTAAAGAGAAAGTACCTGTTCCTGTGTCTAAAAAAGTGGTGGCTCTACCAGCAAAAGGTATATCAGTGTTTTTTTCCTGTTGCAAACAAATGCTTTCTTGCTGCATTCCATCTTAAACATATATGCCTTGGTTGGGGATTGTCTTGTTGATACAACATATATCTCCAGTATCAAATTTCTTCAACATTAAATATGTTTGTCTGTTTGTCTGCAATGACATTTGTGACCTGTGCTGTCTTGGTGAGATTTATATGTTATGTTATTTATATGTTATTTCATCTTCTGTCTTGTACCTGTTGATGAAGTCAAACAAATTTTCTAAAGTTATTCAATCTTTTTTAAGAACCTGCAGAAGAATTGGTGCCCACTTTTGAGGTAGAATTTGAAGAACCTCTAACAACCAAAGGTAAACAGATTATTACCATGGAGATTTTTTAGTTTGGTCTTGCAGTATTTGAGTTTAGGCATTTTACTTAAATTCAGTTTTGTTTTTTAGTATCTGTAAGCTTTGTAGAGATCTCTCCTTTCTTTTGACTCTAGTAATTTTAGTGCTGTGGATGTTAAGGATGCTCTTCAACGGTTCTACTTTTTCTTGCTGTTGAAGTTCACCTAGCACTTTTTTTTTAAACTATCAGAATAAGTAAAAGAAACAGGTATCTTTATTTCAAATATTGTAATTAAATACTCTTGCACATTATTTTTAAGTGACTGAAGTGCACAGGAAAATTATCACAGAAGAAAAAGTTGCAGTTGCTAAAAAAGAAGTGGCTCCACCAAAGAAAGGTATATAAATTTTCAGAGTTACACAAGAGAAGTCTCATTTCAGGGTAGTGGTTTGTATTTCTGTCTAGTTATCTAACACAGATTCTAACGTTCAATGTTTGCTGTCTTTTTTTCACTTGAAGAAATATCAAGTCTCTGATTTGTGTTTTGTCATCTGTTTATGTTTATATAATGTGATTGATTAAACATCTATTACAATAAACCTTTCTTTAAAACTGCTAGCAGTGCCCAAGAAGCCTGTGCCAGAAGACAAAGTACCTGTTCCAATTTCACATAAAGTGGCAGCTCCACCAGCTAAAGGTATACAAGTTCTTTTGGAAGTAAAGATGGCTTTTAAATATCAGACATCTATGTGCATCATACTCACCATCTGCCAAGTTAATCAAATCTGTCTCTCCTGATTTGGTTATAAAGGAAAAGGACTTTCAAAATACTTTCCCCCTTCAAAACACTGCTGAGTGTGACAGAGAATTGTAATGCACCTTCATTCTTTGCATTTTTTAGCTACTATTTAATTTCACTGATCACTCTAGATGATTAAATGCTTGCAAAGTTGAGTGACAACATTTACTCAGTGGAAAAAAAAACTGAACACAAAATTTGAAAAAAAAAATCATCAATGTTTGTAATACTGTCAATAGTCAGTGAAGTGTTTCAAACCTACAAATATGTTTTCTGTTTCTGTGCTTTTCTTATGTTTGATTTTCTCATGTACCCTGTGTGTGTGGTGTTCTGTGGTTTAACTGAATTTCTGAAGAGTTTAGAGACAAAGTATTTACCTCTTACTTCCATCTTCATTCCATCTTAATTAACAATATGTGAATAATCTGTTCCATTTTTAGTTGTTTTGGTCTATAGATCTATTGCTCTAATATTATATATATTATTTTTCTATACATTATTTGTGTGTCTCATGTGATTGTTGTGCTTTATTGTATTTTCTTTTAGTGTGCTATTTGCTCCAATTGTCTATAATTCTTTCATGTGAATTTCAGAATGTGTGTGATTTCTTTTAGAAGCTAGTATTCTTACATGTGCTGTCTTTAAAGTGCCAGAAGCACAGAGGAAAACTGCCAGAGAAGAAAGAGTATCCATGGCTGTTCAAAAGAGAAAAGTGTCTCCACCACCAGAAGGTAGTCTTACCCATGGATTAATCTATGAACAGATTGTGCTCGTGTAAGACCACCAGAGCTTCAGGCCTATTGGTCTGGCACATCTCCTGAGGTTCTAATTTAGAATTATAGAATCATTTAAGTTGGACAAGACACTTAAGGTCACTGAATCCAACCATTAAACTTACATCACCAAGTCCATCACTATGATCCACTGTAGTCCCAGAGGAACTTTTACAAAGTCTTTGAGAAATACTAGAGACATTTTTCCCAGTTACTCTGGGTGTGGGTTGTGTCAGGAAATAATACCTTTCTGAGAAACTTCAAATGGGATATTTAGTATTGTACATGATATTACACCAGGAAAAAAATTAATGTTAGACTCTGTCTTTGAAGTACCAACAGAAGAAGAACACTGGGCTATGTCAGAAGAAGTATCTGTTTCCCTCCACACAGAAAAGGAGATTTCATACACAGGTAGGAAGACTAAAAAGGTTCTGTAACCAAAGTTACATCTTGTCAGCTAGTAAAAAACCCAGAGAGAATAAAACAAAATTTCATGTCCTTTGCTATTGCCAGTTTATCATGAAAGTGAAGCTTATAGAATAATGCAGAACAGTATTTCATTCTTGCAAAATGTTTAAGTCTTTCCTCTTGGCTTACTGCTGTTCTTATTGTGGAAGCCAAATAATTTCATTAGGTTCTCCTTTTTAAATCTTGCCACCTGTCTGACCTTTGAGTGGAAACAGGAGAGAGCCTTTGCTTTCATTTAAATTAACATGCTTTACTATTCTGAAAAGACAGACCATCCTTTCCTGTTCTGTAAAAGCAACTCCTCACCTAAATCTAAAGGTTAACGAAAAAATGTTTAGCTCTTCTGTTACCTACGTGGCTAAGACACTTAACACAATCCAGTGAAATTGATCTGCCTACTCAGCAGTCCACGGCCTTAAAAGAAAATTTATTGCTCTTTCGCTTTTGCAAACTATCAATTGATTTGTGAAAAATGACCCACAAGATGCCTCACACTTACTACTTTTAGATCTGATACTGAATATGATAAATGGCATTATCATATTCATATAATTAAAGATTAATACAGACAAATCAGTGTGAAGTTAAATTATCCATTTAGTCTCCAAAGATGGGGGAAAAGCATACTATGAGTATGATGAAAGACAGTCTTTGGTTCTCTGTAAGGCAGGTGTAATGTGCCAACTGGTCTGGAAAGAAAAGGGTCAAAGCAGAAAGACATTAAATGCAGCAGTTCTCTAACGGGGTACCAAATAGTCATGTTTTATCTGGAAAAAAAGAACCCAAGGAACCTGAGCTTTCTGAAAAGGGCACTCATTCACAATGCAGGTTTTGTTTTCAAATCCACCAAAGTATCAGTTCCAACCAGTTTTAGTTAAAGATTTCAAGTGTTGATGGCATTTATAATTAAATATCAAGGAGAACTCTGCCAGAAAATACTTAGAGAGCTGATGAGTCTTCACATTGCCTCAAATATAACACCAAGCATCGAGACTTCTGGAAGCCACTCATCTATGCTCACTGTAGCTTGTCATGAATAAAGCTTCTAGAAATTCTCAAATCTGTCACTGACAGATTGGATTCCAACTCTTAAGGTCAGAAAAAAATCTCAAATCTGTTAAGAAAATGCCAGTTTTTCTCCAACTTGGCAAGTCTGCCAGATCTTAAAATGCCAAGGGAATTTTTTGTGCAGTTTCCAGTTATGTTGGTCAAAATCTTTCCAAGACACCTATCTCAGAAGACAAAACCCACACACTTCTGTAAAAGATAATATGCTGCTTAAACATAGAATTCTTTCCTGAATAAATCATTAAAACTGAACATATCCACATTTTAATCCTCTGGAAATGCTCCTACTTCTATAAGGAATGGCTCCTTGCCATGTCAGAACCAGGAAATCATTTCATAAAGTAATTGACAGAAGAGGAAAAACACCTTCTTCATTGAGCAAGTAATTCTTTCACTTTTAATTAGACCAAAGCTCTTATCTATTGTTAGTCAAACTTTTTCTCCACGTGTTCCTTCACCTTCATCTAGAGTTTCCTATACAAATCTTTTGTTGTCAGTGAATGAGGACTTTTGGTCTCTTCCTGAGGTAATGCAAAGTACCACTGCTGTGGAGAAGAGCTGCTACAGAGAACAATGAGGTTTATTGATTTTGTAATTGGATGGCTTTGGATTTTGAGTTCTCCCCATCAGCAAAGTTAACTTCACTGTTGGCAGCAGTGAATGCAGCAGGAATCATATCAGCTGCTTATATCTTGAAAAGTTTGTTGTTTCTTATTTGAAAAGAAGCCTAATGACTTCCCTAGCTACATGCCCAGTGACAATAAGCATGCTTGTCTTCTACATGTCAGTTGTGTGTTTGTAAGATATCTTTTTCTGTTTCTTGCCAAGAATACTTTTGCTTTTCAACAATTTACATCTAAAAATTCTTAAATGTAATTGTACTGTATCTTTTAAGTGCCTGATGTACCAGAGAGGGCTATCATTGAAGAAAGAGTACCCATTTATCCTCCTAAAAAAATGGCAAGACCACCAGCCAAAGGTATACTGGATAGAGTATTGAAATATGGTGTAAATGTTTTTTGTGTCTTGTATGTTCCATGTACAGTGAGTACTGTATTTGTTTTCTATGGAATGTTCTTCCTTTGGTTAATTCTTAGTTGACAATCCCTTGTGATCCTTACTATTAGTAAGACCTATGTGCTAAATTTTAAGGTTCTTTTAATTGGTATCTTTTCAAGTGCCTGAGGTACGTAAGACAGTTGTCCGAAAAGAAAAAGCGCACGTGGCAGTTCCTCAGTATGAAGAGGAAGAGGAGGTCCCAAGGTATGAGGAGGAAGACACCACCAGGTACGAGGAGGAGGTAATCCACTACAAGGAGGAAGTTCGCCATTACGAAGAAGTTCGTCACTATGAGGAGGAAGTTGCTCCTCAGTATGAAGAGGAAGAAGCTCCTCAGTATGAAGAGGAAGAAGTCACTCATTATGAAGAAGAAGCTGCTTATTATGGAGAGGAAGTTGCTGAATATGAGGAGGAAGAGCCACAGGTTCCTCAGTATGAAGAGAAGGCTCCCCTACCAGCTAGAGGTATATTTTATCTTCAGGGTTTGTGTAAGAAAAAGTATTATCTTTTCATTCTATGCAAATTTCAAACTTTCGTTTTGAAATGTTACAGTGTGCTTTACAGTGTGCATTTTTTAAGATGTTTATTGATTATTATATAGTGCAGAAAACATGTGATGGCTGTGTATCTACACTTTACTACTACCTCCATAAATTCAAATGTTCCATGTCATACTTGTTCATTCCTCTTTCATATGAACTCCGTATAACCTACTATCGAAATTTAACCAAGCTTAATTTCATCCTCATCTGGTCCGATTTTGCTATCAGACTGTTCTTGAAATACTTAAAACTGCTTATGTAAAGTCTGCAATCATAGACAAAAAATATATTTATCTAGAACTTAGCTAGGGCATTTGAAAATGAGTGATTTAGGAACACAAGTCACACTGACTTCTTTTCAGAAATCTGAGAAAGCCCAATGGTTGATGTTTATTTCTGTCTTGAAAGGAATAATATCCTTTCATGACAAAGAAAGAATATCCATATTTAAGTAATCTTAGTTTCAGGTGTTTTCCTTAGGACTAATTTTTATGGTATGGATATAAATTTTCTACATTGTTAGTACAGGATGAACGTAGTATTCACTACTTGTGAATCTTGTCGTGCCAAGATCTTGGTAATAAAGCCTTTCTGCATCATAATATAAAGATACAGATCATGTGTATCCAATTTTCCAAAATTACATAATCATCTAAGAGTATCATTTCCAGTCCTGATCCAAATCATTCCATAGTGTCTTTTTCCATCAAAGAAGTTCAGAATTTCTTTTGATTAATTAATAAATGTAAAAATTGCATCTAACATTGTTTGCAGTAGAAATTTTGTCATAAACATGAGAAAAGATGAGGCTGTACACTGCAAAAGCCAGGTTAATCCTGAACAGGAAGATTAGTGTTTGCTGAAATTTCCATTGAATTTCTTATAGTAGCTAAGTTGCATTCATATGTGCTACAAATTTTCTTCAGTATTCTCAGAGCCAATGGAATTATTCTCCTGTCATTGTAAAATTTATATGAACATTTCTGGGATTTGGAGTGCAAACAAAAGTTTAGATACATTTTAGATTAAACCTTTCCCTCACTGCAGTCAAAGAAAAAGTCTGTTGATTTCAGAAGAGTAAAGGGATTTTTTAAAAAAAATCCCAACAAATTGTGGTATAAACTGCTGGGTACTTCTAATGGACAATTCTGTGCTTGAAGTAAGTCAATTGATAAACTAGATGAGCTTGGAGTTTTTGCATGTAGAAAACTCTTGGAAATTTTTCAGGAAGAACATGCAGTCAGCAATTTATATTTAATATATATAAAAGAATATGACCAGATGCAATCTATTACATGCCTGACAAGCATTAGGAACATGTTTTTAATAGCTGCTTCAAGAAAATGAAACTCTGACTTAATCTACTGATCAGCAAAAAGGCCCTTGAAAACATTTTTATTGATGGCTTCAATGGCTGAGCAGAGAGAATGGACATAATACCAGCTGATATGATGCATTTGTTATTTTATTTTGTCTTAATGATAAAACCCTTTTAAATCATAGCTGTTTGTTTGGAGTATGTGATGTTTACTAGAATGACTATGTATTTGCAATGTTTGTTTGCACTTTATGTTCCTGTCGTTATGGAAGAAAATACCTAAAATATTAATGGTGTCTTTCAAGTGCCTGAGGTTCCCAAGAAGCCTGTTCCAGAGGAAAAAATTCCTATTCTTCAGAAGAAAAAAGAACCTCCTCCAGCAAAAGGTATATACCATCTCTTTATGCTAGAAGACGTCCTCTGAATATGTAATTCACATTATTTTTCAGATGTCTTAATTGCTTATTACTTTTTTCTGTTCTTTTGGGAGAGGGGTCTTCATAAGAAATATTTGTGTTGCTGTCTTTTTTGTTTTATTTCTGTTTTGAGTAGCTTATGGTTTATTTTTTTAACCAAAATCATGTTTCTAAAGTGCCCGAGGTGCCAAAGAAACCTGTACCTGAAAAGAAAGTCCAAGTGCCGAAGAAGGAAGCTCCCCCAGCTAAAGGTATATGCACTTGTAATTATCTGTGATCAGAAAGATCTTCTGATTTATCGTCTTTTATCGTCTATTATTGCATTCATTTGTCGTCTCACTTGTTATAAACTAGGATAAAAAAAGGATTGTGAATCTTAAGGACTGTGGTTCTTTCTGTTTGTGTTTGATTGTTTTGGTGTGACTGGTTTGTTTGTCACGTTGTTTTAGATTTTCATGCCAATCTCAATATTTAATGGTATCTTACTAAGTTCCAGAAGTGCCAAAGAAACCTGTGCCAGAAGAGAAGGTTCCTGTTCCTGTCCCAAAGAAGAAGGAAGTTCCACCAGCCAAAGGTATATGACTTGATATAACTCTTGACTTAATGCTTTATAAAGAAAAAAGTCAGTCTTTTTTTGTATGTGATGTAAAGAAAGTTTTCTATTCTTGACAGTTCTTCTTTGTCATCTTACTTTATTGATTCGTACCAATGTTCTTAATCTTATGGCTCAAAAATGAAATTCTTAAGCTGCAATCATATTTTTTCAAGTGCCTGAAGTACCAAAGAAAGTTGTGCCAGAAGAGAAGGTACATGTCCCAGTGCCTAGAAAAGTAGAAGAGCCTCCACCAGCCAAAGGTACACCATTTTCTGGTTCAACTCTGTGATCCTATTTTTGTTTCTTCATCTTTATAAGAAGGTTGTTACTGCCAGTAACAATCCCATTCTTCAGCCTAACATGTTTGAAAAACTACCTGAGCTTTTTGATCAGGATGCTGTTGTGTCTGTGGCTGTCAGTCACAAGGTCTATCCTTACTCTAAGCTTTGAAATGTCTTTGTGTTTTGCATTGTCTCTGTCTTTTGGATCTTATATATCTAAATAATTTTAAAGGACTTGCTGTTTCAAAAACAGATGGTCTAAAAGATAAAAAAATTACTTAAATAGCCAGACTTCCCCCTTAGCCTTACCACATCAGTTTGTAGTTCTGTAGTCTCTGTATATTCGTGAGTTTATGTCTGTGCATAAATCTGTGGATAAAATCAATGTTAACTTTCACACATGACTAGATTTTACCATATTTGTGTAGTTGTCTTAATATCAGATATAGTTATCTTTTTATTAGGTTTCATATTACACTGAAAATTAATTCCCTCAACAAAAATGTCTTTTAAGTGCCTGAAGTGCCCAAGAAGGTTCCAGAAAAGGCAGTACCTGTCCCTGTACATAAAAAGCCAGAACCTCCACCAGCCAAAGGTATTGCTTCCTATAGCTGAACATGTGGATAATGCTTGTTCTTGTTTGTGTGCAATTGTTGTTAGAATTTAACTGAAGTGTCGTAGCAGTGTGTGACAAATGTACTGCTAATTCACACTCTTTAGCTTCTGTGTAAGTTGTGTCTAAGTCTTCTGCAATTAAAAACTATCTTTAAAGTGCCAGAAATACCAAGACGTCCCACTGAAGAGGCACCTATGTTTGTTCCTGAAGAAGAGGAAACGGTTCCAGAGAAGCCAGCAAGAGGTACAGAATTCCTTCTTGAAGATTGTGAGAGCTTAGTTCAAGAGCTTGGATATTCGTTAGTAGATCTTCATCACCAGTGATTGTTTTAAGCTTGATGTAATTAACCTTCTGAGAGGAGTTGTCTTTTTCTTTTCTGGTCTTTGTGACTTTGTTCTGTAGTTTTAGTAGTTTTGATTCTCTAAAAGCAATTGCCAATTTCTTATCAAAACAATATCTTTAAAGTGCCAGAGGTGCCCAAGAGAACTGTCCCAGAAGAAAAAGTACCTGTTGCAGTTCCAAAAGTAAAGAAAATCCCACCAGCTAAAGGTATATCACATTGTGGTGTATGCAGATAATTCCTATCCCTCTTTTTTTTTCATATTCCAGTGGAACCTCATTTTAACATTCAATTTATACACATGTGAATTCAGGTCCTTGGTTATAGCACCTGCTGCTTACCTGTAGTGAGCAGTGCTAGGGCTCAGACAGGGCTTGTCCATTTTGTTACTGTAGCCAGCTGAGAATCAGGTCGTGAATGATGTGCTTTTTTCCACTTTAAGTGATTACTGTGAATGAAATAATTCTTGTGATATTATCAACCAGAAATAAATTTTTAAAAATTTAAATTTAAATTTAAATTTAAACAAAATAGGTGAAATTGAATTTTATGGCCCTTTACCTGGAATTTCTTCAGTTTAAGGAGATGACTCTTACATTTACCTTGAGAATAAGCTCGATTCTCAAGGGTTTTAGTGAATCCTATGAAAAAATAAAATAAAATTGCAACTGATCATACTAATAACCATCTCCTATACCCTAAATGTGAAATTCAGAGTGGAGGCAGATTATTGCAAAGGCCACTGTTGCATGCCAAACAGATTCTACCTTAACAGCTGAGTATTTTAGGGAAAGAAAGAGAGAGAGGGAAAAAAAAAAAAAAAAGGCAGACACTGAAAGGTTTTTATGTGAAAAACCTTAATGCTAATAACCTTCTTTAACCTCTGGTTTGTAGCACATCTTGCTAATATTTTCTTCTTGCAATGACACTGTGAAATTAAAAATTGGGCAAAAGTGCTAGTCCCCATATAATCCCTGTCACCCAATTACACAAAGCTGTTTTCAGGGAGTAAAAAATGCCCAGTAGTTTCCCCTATTTTTATTTCTATTGTTACTTTGAAGTTGTTGTCTTTGTGTTATGGATTTTTCTCTGTGATGTTGTGAAAGTAAAGTCCTTAAAATAATATCTTCAAAGTGCCTGAGGTTGCAAAGAAAGTTGTGTCTGAAGAAAAGGTTCCCATTTTTGTTCCTGAGGAAGAAGAAGAGGAATTTATTCCAGAGGAAATTGTACCAGAAAAAGGTACATGATCTTTTCTTGCAAGTCACTTATGACATCTTTTGTGTTTGTCAAAATTCATCTCTGTTTGTTCTTCCATGTAACTCTTATATATGTTTTGGGAGAGTTTGTGGTCTTGTTCTATGTTTTATTCTTGTTTCCATGTTCACACTTTTACTGCTTTGAAAGCAATTTTAACACGTGTTTGCAAAATAATATCTTTAAAGAGCCAGAGATTCCTAAGAAACCTGTCCCAAAAGAAAAAACATCTGTACCTCCACCTGAGAAACTGGAACTTCCTCCAGCAAAAGGTGCCTGTTAACAATGTGTTGTTATTCTCATTCAGTGTCTCTGTTTAGTTTGTTTGTTATTTATGTTAGCTTTGTGCCCCTGCTGTGTTTCTGTATTGATATCTGAGTGCTGCCAAATTTCTAGCACAAAACAAGCTCTAAACTTATTTCAGTTGCTCAAAAAGTCTGCCCGTGCGTGTAGTGTCTTTTGTTTATTTTTCCATTTCTTCTTTTAAAAATATATTCTGAAGATCAGTTCTTATTATGTCTCTTTGTACATGTTTTCTGTTCTCTTTCTCATACTACTGGTGAATGACATTCTTAAAATAACATGTCTTTAAAGTTCCTGAGATGCCTAAGAAACCCATTCCTGAAGTGAAAGAGCCTGTTCCTAAAAAGGTGCCAGCTCCATCAGCCAAAGGTACTGCAGATTGTAAATGCTGTTATGGTTAACTGATAATATTCTTGATCCAAGTTGAGTTTAGCAAGGAACACTTAGTATTTCTGTCCTGTGTTGTATTTGTCAGTATATTTGCTTGTTTGTAAGTTTCTGCTCTGTTGTTTATAAATTTCTGGCTTTGTGTCCATTTAAAAATTGTGCAAAAGTACACTGAAGTTAGGTCTTATCTTTAAAGTACCCAAGATGCCTAAGAAAGTATCTCCTGAAGAGAAGGTGCTGGTTGCTCCCGCTGAAAAAGTGGAGGTTCCAGCTCCAAAAGGTATATGTACTCCTTATAATTAATATTTATGCTAGGAATACCCTTGACCTTCTTCTAACTTTTGTCTCTGTTGTACAAGATCTTTGTTTGAATTTATGTTAAAGCTCTTCATTTTCAATGTTTGCATGTAAAGCTCTGTTTCTTGTGCTTTTCTGCTTACACTGCTCTAAGGTGATTTGGTGTTTTTAAATTCCTAAACAAAATCTGTATCTTTAAAGTCACGGAGGTGCGTAAAAGAGCTGTGGCAGAAGAGAAAGTGCAAGCTGTTGTGCCCAAACCCAAAGAACCAACACCAACCAAAGGTACAGATACATTTCTTCTTATTTCTCCCAAAGATATTTTTCCTTCTCATTCTAAAATCTCTTATAATATATATATTTTTTCAGAAAGCATGGTTTTATAATTTAGTGTAACTTATGCTTGAGGTTATCATGCACATTCTCTGTTCTTTGTCAATTATCTTAGCTAACTGTACAAAAAAAATTTTAAGTAATTGTCAGGTAGTAACAATAATACTGTTTCTAAAGTGCCTGAAGTATCCAAGAAACTTGTACGGAAAGAAAGAGTCCCTGCTCCTGCACCTGTGGTGGAGAAGTATGAATATGCCTATGAAGAATATGAGAAATATGAGACATACGAAAGCATTGAAGAGTTTGAGAAGATTCAGGAAGCAGAAGAAATTGAGGCATATGAGGAGCCTGAAGAGCCTGAGGGATATAAGGAAATTCTGGAACAGGAATATGAAGCAGAGGCTGAGGAGAAAGACATCTATGAAAAGTATGAGTTTAAGGAGAAGGAGGAGATCTATGAGAAGTATGAGGAGGTATATGAGGAGGCTTATGAGACCAAACCAGCTATAGGTAAATTAAGTCATGACTTCTTTTTTCTTATAGCGTGTTGAGTTTTCAGTTACTGCTTAAACCTGCAACAGGTGTTTATTTATATTTTCCTTGTTTGTAGTTCTATGTGTGTCTGTTGCTGGTAATGATTAATCAGTTCAAAGGTTGTCTCTATCCTAGTCCTTCCTAAGGAATTCCCTTCAACATAAAATGGGAGGGTTCCCTACCTGAGAGCCCAAGAGTGAACTAGTGGAGATACAACACAAGCAGAGAAAATGTTAGTCTTCTGATGTAATTCAGCTTCAACCTGAATTACTTTTTATGCATTAATATTTATTTCTTTTGTCCAGTTTAAATCCTTTGAGTTACAAAGATATTAGGACTCGTTTAGAACCTTCCTTTCCATCTTTTAAATTTATTATCATAGGATCCCTTACACCAAACAGAAAGTCCATATACAATGTACCAAAAAGATTTACATTGATATTTCTTATCTCATTACTCAAGAATTCTGAGATGACTGCTCCCTTTTTTCTGCCTAAATGATGAGATGGTTCCTCTACAAATGGCTGATTGAGCTCCTTGCTGTCTTTATATCTGTTTCTTCATAAATAACATATATTCCATAATTTTAAAGTGCCTGAGTTGCCCAAAAGACCTCTGCCAGAAGAAAAAGTACCTGCTCTTAAAAGAGAAGCTCCACCAGCTAAAGGTACATCATCCGTCAGATAAATTACAAAACACATCCTTCTGCATGAGTCCGAATCCCCAAATCCAGTGCTTTACCTAATCTGATTTGACTGCTGGACTGTTAGTTTTATTTCACAGTACTGTTAAAAAAAGGTTACTAAAAAAATATTATTTCTTTAACAAAACAAAAATCAAACTAACTACTTCCTGAAGACAAAGGGAATGAAGTTAGTACCTTAATTTAATTTTTGCCATCACAACATAAGGGATATTTTAAAGCTAATCGTTGAAACTCTAGTTTCCTGCAGAATCCTAAAAAGCAAGAACTTTCTTTAACCTAATGATGTGCTGGAATGTGTGCTATCTTGATAGGTATTCTCTGTATCAGGCTTTAGAAAACATAACTGTCATTGATAGCAATTGTCAGCGAGTGCTAGAGAAGTCACTGCACTAGTCCAGGGTTCCGTAATTTTCTGTTCATACCACTAGATTTGCCTAAAATTCATTTATTGCTACCTTTTATAGTTATTTCTCATATGAACTGTCCAAATAAAGTCAGTGGGAGAAGGTGGAATAGTTGGCTTGTTTGTTTTTACCGAAAAGCTTGGAGTTAGTTGATATGAAATTGAAACCTTACTGTATTCCCAGCTACCATTAATTAGAGCAGATAGTACATGAAACCTAATTGTTAAGGCTTATCCCTATCCAAAATTTATCCAACAACATCAGTGTTTTTCTTTCACTGAATACTGAAACTCTAGCTGTGTTAATTCAAGCAAAATAGTCCAAATAGGTGGCCTTTTCTCTTATTACATGTATTTATGTATTTGAGAAATATTTTTTGTGTTTTGCTAAGTTTTTTGACTCTTTGCATTGTTTTCTTTTTAACTTCTATTCTTACATAATAATCCTACTGCAAATGTTCTTAAAAAAACCCACCAATGTCTTTAAAGTGCCAGCAATGCCGAAGAAGCCTGTTCCAAGAGAAAAAGTACCACCTGCTATTCCTAAAAAGGAAACTCCTCCACCAGCTAAAGGTATAATTCCTCTTCATTGTCTTTGTGAAACATGAACTCTAATTACAGTTTTTTGTCCTCATTATTTGTTGAGAAACGTGCATATGTTTTATGTCCCCACAGTGTTTTTTTTTTTCATCTGTTTGTCATTGAGTCTTTTTTGTTTGTTGGTTTCAAGTCATTTGTTGAAAACATGTTAGTCACTTTAAAAAATGTGTGTTCTGTCATTAACTTGCACATGAAAATAGTTCAGAAAGAAATAGTGGTTTTATTTCTTCGGGAAAGGAATCTTTCAAGAATGTGTATTTTAATATGTTAGTCTTCTGTCTAATCTTCAAAATTAACCTAAGTGTTCTTTCAGGGAGGATTTAATTCTTTCATGTTTCAAGAGTCTTCCTTATTACACCTGCTCTTCATTCTAACTTCTTTCAAGTAGCTTTGAAAGCTCTAAAAATAAATTATATCTTAAAGGGCCAGACGATCTCAAAAGACCTGTCCCTGAAGAAAAGAAACCTACACGTACACCTGAAATAGAAGTTCCACAAATGAAAGGTAAAGGAGCCTTTGACATGAGATTTTATGCAGAGGAAATATTTGTGTCATTTTTCTCAGCTAACATCATTAACAATTTCCATGTTCTTTACACCACTGCAAGACTATCCAGTCTCTAACTGGAGATTGAAATCTCAGTGATAAATCCCTAGCTCTAGGGCAAATATTTCAGATGTGTGCTAGCCAGTATATCATTGAATTATGAATGAAAACATGCTGAGGAGGTACTGCTGCTTACACCACCAGTATGTAAAGCTTCAGTGCTTTTCTGTTTATAATATAATTTGAATTTAGTTTAAACTAGGGTTTTGATACCAATACACAGGTCATGATATTGGTGAAGAAGTAATAGGTCAAGAGCCAGTGAATTAAAGCTATTAAAGCTGTTGCACCAACCAGGAGGAAGAGCATGACAATGCAGTAAAGAAAGCAAATGGCTCTGTCTTTGAGAGCTGAAACCATAGATTCCTTCACATAGTTCATTGTTGCAGGAAGGCAGTTCTAGAACTGTATCATATTTAATTTTTGAGAACTTTCCAAGACCTCAAAATGACTTAGTTTTCTGGGTTTATTTCTGTTTGGTATATTAAAAGTTGAAAATTACTTTGAACTTACTAAAAGAAAGCTAATATCTTTGAAGTGCCTGAGTTTCATAAGAGAGCTGTCCTTGAAGAGAAAGTACCCACCATTATCCCTAGAGAAGAGGAGCCTCCTTTATATGAAGGTACATCAATGACACATCTACCAAATAGTAAACTGCAGCGAATATAGCAAGTCATGTTATATATTGTTCTGTAAAATATGAGATATTTAATTAATTTTAAAAACTATTTAAAAGAAGTGTATATCAATATCCTTTAGACAATCTATATCCACAAATTTAGATATAATTCAGCATTTAAAAATTTTTAAATTTATACTAAATGCAAAAATGGAGTTTAGCATTTTAAAAATGCTATACTTTTTTCCTCTAATAATGTGAAAAAGATATGTAAATAAGAGATAAACTAATACTCCTGATTCAGAAAGCTCTTGAGTCACACTGGAGAAAAAAATGAACTTAAGTAGACAGTGGTTTAAGAGCCATCCTGAGCAACACCTAATATTTGAGTTGCATTGGAGATAATTAACTCCAAATAAAGACATACAAAATTCAGTTACAAATTCTATCTAATACACAGAACTAGGAAACTAGAAAATAAAATGGAATATTTCTGTAATCATGTATTTTACTAATTGGGGATGGTAATGTCTGGGACTAGTAAGTCAATGATCAGGCTGAAAGATATTTAAATAAATCATATTCAAACAGCTCTTTGTCCATATGCATTTCTGCATGTTTTTATTTTGTCTTTCTACTTGTGTCTTGTAACTAATATTAAAATATGCAAAATAAACTAATATCTTTAAAGAACCTGAAGGTTATGGAGAAGTTCCAAGAGAAGAAAAGATGCCTTTTATTACTCCTAGTGAATCAGAAGCTCCACCAGCTAAAGGTAAACCAACTCTTCAAGCAATCTGTAAAGCAACACATTCCTACAAGTTATTCATCTTCATCATTCCATCTGTGTGCTAATCTGTTATTTAATGTTGTCATTCTAATGTTTCCTTAGATGCTATGTGTCTGTCATTGCTTCTTTGCTGCTTACACTCTGTAAATTATAATGTTCTTTAAAAAATTTAATATCTTTGAAGTGTCTGCAGTGACAAAGAAAACTGTCCCACTTAAGAAAATGCCTGTTGCTGTACCTACAGAAGAAGCTCCTCCAGCTAAAGGTACCTTATCTCCAAATTAACTCTCTCTAACCTCTTATGAAAGTGAGATACCAAGTGAGAAACCCAGCTTGCTTGTTTTCCTTAAACAACACCACCAGATGCTATAGACACTTTACAGTTCTGTTTTGTTTTGTTTTCTATAAACAATTGCTTAAAGAGATTGATTTAAGAATGATTCAATAATTTAAAATTCAGAAAGACTAAATTAGACATAGAAATTTAGTAGGCAGGAGATTTAGGGATTAGACAGGTATTGATCTTACTTTTTTTTTACTTCATGTCTCATGTTTTATTTCTCAAAATACTTTCTCTGACAATATATTGGAAAAAATCTAAAAGGTTGTGAGAGAAACTTATTTGCAAAAGGACTCTTTGTAGCCATATCAAGGGCCTAAAAAAAGTCAAGATTAAAGTAGGACTTTAAATCAGGACAAAATAGAAAGTCACAAATTTTTTAATAGAAACATAATTTTTTTACACAAGTCCAGAATTGAAGAGCTCTATACATACTGGAAGCCTAATAATTAGTTAATTGAACTGGATTGTTACCTTGCTTTTACAGGTAAATTTTAAATTTAAAAAAATAAAAACCCTTTTTAGTGCCAGAAGTCCTTAAACACACATACACATGCATACAAAAATATCCCACAAACAAACAAAACCAGGAAAAAAACCAAACAAACAAAAACCTAAACATAAAAAACCCTATTATCCTTTCAGAGAAGAGCATATTTAGAACCATAAATACTAGGAGTTAGAAAAATAACAGACTCCAGAAGGGGAAGTTTTTATTCACATCTCAATACCATGTTTTTTTTCCTATTGTCCTAGTAGATGTAAGTATTTTTTTTTTACAAAACTGTATTACTTATTTTATAATGCAAATTTCTAAATTAAATCACTATTTTTAAGTTTCTGAAGTACGAAAGAAAGCTGTCCACAAAGAAAAAATACCTCCTGCTGTACCTAAAGAAGAACCTTCACACTTTACAGGTATAAGAAATTTTAAGTATTTGAAGGATAAAAAATTATGTTTTCATATATAAATTATTTTGAGAGCATTCTGTTTATCATTAACTAGAGTTTACTTAACAGCTTTGGTTATTTTCAACCGTAAAAATTAATTTTAAAGATATCACCTGTAGTTGCTTTTAATATTAAGTGCTACTTGAGATCTATCCAAAGGGGGAAAAAATTAAGTGACAGAACTTAGCTAGACAGGGCCTATCTCTGCACTCAAGGTAGTAGCTCAGTTTGGGACACATCACACATCCTTCTTCTGACAAACTGCAGAGGTCAGGTCAGGGGTTTTGTGGGGTTTTTCGTCCCTTGTTTGAAAGCATCCTTTTTTTGCACATGGATATAAAATAGACCTGTATATCTTCAGAGAAGCTTCAATATTTGATTATATCTTTTATTTATCTAACATGTTGTTCTTGTTTTCTGAAGATATTCTAAGTTAATTTAAGTGTTTAAACTAATATCTTTCAAGTGCATGAAGTTTATGAGGAGATTCACATAGAAGAAGAAATTTCTACTGTTCATAGAAAAGAGGAGGCTCCAGCACCTAGAGGTATATGGATTCTTCATCACCTCTTCCTACAATTTGCTAAGTCTTGAACTCCAGGAAGATTAAATTATTTATGTTTATGTTTTTGTCCTTGTTCAGCATAATTAATATTTGTATTCATTCTTTCAATGTCTTATGTGTACTTATTTCAGTACTTATATGGAAAAACTTGAGTTTTTGCATGACATGTCTTTCTCTCATTAAATTGAACTGATATCTTTAAAGTGCCTGCAGCCATTAGGAAGCCTGTTCCAGAAGAAAAAGTACCTATTGCTATGCCTAAAAAACCAGAACCTACTCCTGTGCCTAAAAGACGAGAATCTCCACCACCCAAAGGTACTTTGAGAGCCTGGTAGAACTGAGGTCTTTCACTAATAAACATCTTTACTTTTTTTATTGTTTCTTACGCAGTCTCTGATTTAATAGTTCATGGTCCATGTGTCAGATTTGTGGAATTTATGTTGTGTGTGTCCTATTTTCTGTTTTCTGTTTCTCAAGTAGTGTTTAAGTCATAAAATCAAACCCAGTAAATAGCTTTCAAGTGTCTGAACTGCCTAAAAAAAAGTATTCCTGAAAAAAACACTCTGCCTAAAAATCCAGAAGCTGCCAAATGTATAGGTCAGCATATCCTTTCATTCTTTTTCTATAAGTTTCTTCCATCGCTTGTACTTTTGCTGTCAAAGAATTAAAAATAAGTTGAGTTTATCTATTTATAGATGAACACCCAAGAGTGTCCCAGAAATTGCATCAGAAACTAGTCAAAGGGACTAGAAATAAGGAAAGCTCTACATGTTAACATTTAGTGAGATTTACAGAACATTTTCACTTCATGGGTACAGCATCAGAAATTTGATCATACTCTGGCTAGAAGTACATCCTATCCCTCTGTTTCACGTTGCTCATGTTGAACTTAGGGGACAATTTTGAATGGAAATAGAATTTGTACAGAAACCAGCTGTTATTCAGGTATTTTAAAAGTCTGTCTGAACTAGCAGTTTGAGTGGCATTAAAAACTGTCAAGCCAATGGCCACACATCTTATCCCACCCTAATCACTATCACATGGTACTGCCAAGCATTTAAAAGGCATTTCATTGAAGTTCAACTTTTGCAATAACTTCCTTAGCTTGTTTTCATCTTTATGGGGAGCACAGCAAATCTAGAACTGCATGACAAAAGATCCCAAGCAAAGTCACTTCCAACTTATTCTTTGCCAGAGGAGTAGAACCATGAAGACTTCTCAGAAGTTGTAACTGTTGTCAAAGCATCTTTATCCATCTGCATGTTCTGTCACATCCTTATGTATCTATATGTTTTTTCTTATGTCTCTGTATTGAATGTTTAGTTTTTGTAATTTTTAAAATTGTACTAATATCTTTAAAGTGTGCAAGGTGCCTAAGAAATCAATAAATATTGTTATACCTAAAAAACCAAGAACACTACCTAAAACTTATATGTCAGTAACAGTGTCTTTCGGAGGAGGACATTTTTCTCTTGAGCATTAGAGTTTATAGCAAAACTCATTTATCAAAATCCTATTAGTATGTAATATTATACAACACTTTTTGCATGACATCTCACTTTTTATATCTTTATTTCTCTCTGATATACTTCTTGTGATATTCTTTCTTCTTTACCATGTGCATATTTTAAATGCTGTAATTTTAAAAAATGAATGCTGTTTTCTTTAAAGTGCCAGAGGTGCCCAAGAAAATTCCAGAAGAAAAAGTGCCCACTGCTGTTCCTAAAAAACCAGAACCACCACCAGCCAAAGGTATGTTGCCCTACAGAAAACTAAAATTTGGAATATCTTGATTGTACGGATTAGTTATCTGATTGCTTGTTTGTGTTTTCCTGTTACTTTTACTTTCTGTGCCCGTATAGTTCTATACATGTTACTGTGTTTAAAATTCTTCTCTTTTGAATCACAGCTGTAATCTGTAGCAGTGTGTTAGAAATACTGATGTGGCAGAGCGGAAATGAGATTGACATTTGAGAATAATAGCAGAAATCTTAAGAGAAGAGGAGAAAAGAGGGCCTCTGTGATGTGAAATAGCCCTGACTGACAATGAAAAACTAGCCCCAAAAGAGAGCTTAGAATGAGTGATAAAGATGTCTAATATAGGAGAAAAACTTGTGTGCATAGACAAAAAATTGATACCAAGAAGTCATCACACATGGAAGAATGTGACAAGTAATACAAAACGGACAATGTCAGTCTCAGTCAAATAGAGACTCGGGAAATGTTTGAATAGAATGGAAAAATAATCTGAAATAGAAGAAGAAACTCCAGAAGACTGTGAGGTGTTTCCTGAGAATTTACAGGGACATAAAATAACCTTAAGACAATTAACAAGTCAAATCAGAGGTTTTATTAAGAACCTTGGAAATTTCTACTGAAAAGTTTTGAACATAACTGTAAAACTCTGCATAATAACTGAAAGTGATCTCTTTCCTAAAGGGTCTGAAGGACCCAAGGAAATAGATGTAGAGCAAAAAAAAATCAAAGTTGCCATGCCTAAAACCTCACAAGTTATAGCAGCTGAAGATTCCTGACATGACAAAAGTGCAGAGCCAAAAAAAAATATTCTTTTCTTGTTTTAACAATATAGAAGACAGTATTCAAGACCTCTGATAGCATTTTCTTCTGTTGTCAAAGGTTTTTCAAGTGAGCAAATGTTTTGAGTGAAAAAAATTGGTCTTTGTAGTTGATGTTTTCAGTAAGAGTGATCTGCTGTTATGCTGTTATGCTTTATTAATATTATAGGACATTAATAGTCTTATAAAATATTTTTCTTGTTTCAGTTGTAGTTTTTGCAACTGTAACTCAGTGAGGTGGCAGAGAGAATGTTCTCTAGGGAAAGGAGAAATTACATATTTACATCCAAAACCACTCATGCTTTTGATGTCCCTGAGATTTACTTTTTCTTAATGTCTGAACACTGCATAAATAAATAAAATTAACTGCTTTTTTTAAAGTGCCTGAGGTCCCCAAGAAAGTGATTTCAGAAGAAAAAATACACATTGAAGTTCCTAAAAAACCAGAACCTCCACCACCCAAAGGTATACGCTCAATAGTAATCAGACTGTGCATAAATTTTAATCTGTTTCTCTAAATATTTTCTTTCTTATGTTTGTGTTAGCAGCTTTTTTGTGTACTTTATATAATATATTTATAAGTGTTACGGACTGTGTGATCTTCTTCCTTTGTGAATAGCTCCCAGTAACAGTGGCTACTAATAGTGTGGGTAAAGCAATATGGAAAGAAAAAAAGCAACAAAATGGTTTATAAGGGTGGGCTTTTTCTGATGCTGTTAGGTTTTTTTTACTTTGGAGCTATTATTGTCTTTCTAATTCCTATTCTTCAAATTCCTGAAATTAAAACAAACAAATATCTTTAAAGAACCTGAGGTGCCGAAGAAAGTTGTTGCAGAAAAGAAAATACCTGTGCAAAAAATACCAGAACCTGTGGTTGTCCCAGAACCAGAGGCTGTACCTGAAGAACCAGAACTCCCACCAAAAGAAGGTAAATCTCAACATTATTAAAATAACTAAAGTATTGTTTTTCATCTTTTCTTTAACATTGTAATTATCCAAGTCTTCTGTTTCCTGAAATTCTAAATTATGCTAGTTCTATTTATCTACATATATGTGTGAAACAAACACACATGGTTGTTTTTGAGAAAAATAGTGGCAAATCTTGGATGTCTTAATTGCCTGTATGTTATTCTTAGTATTATTCTGCTTCAGTTCTTCTTACTATTTTTGCATATTCTTACTATTCTACCTGCTTGGGTTCATGAAAACCATCACAGCTAACAACTTAAAAGTAATAAGAGGAGAAGAAAGGAAAGTATCCATTCTAGTAGCTAAGAGCAGAAGTTGTCAATTTAATAGAAAAACCAAAATCTCCACCAAGCAAAACTAGATGCCATCACTGCTGTTTCTTGAAAGAATCTTCAGCTTATTGCCTGCAGTGCAATTAATATCTTTTGTCCTGTCCATTCTGTTGACAATTATCATGGCTTTTACTTATATCTTAAGTTATATTATTAGTGCATATATGTACTTCCACATGGGAGAATGAGTTTTGTGAGGCGGAGTGTGTGTATGTACTCTTGAGAGAAAAAAGAGAAAACCAAAAATGTCCTATATTCATCATTTAAAAGGCCAGCATAAATGATCAATACCTGATAGCTTTATTATATTTTCATTACAATTGTCTTTTCATGTTTTATGGTTCGCCTAATTTTGGTATGATTGTTGGTGTAGTTGTTAAATTTAGAACTAATATCTTTTATGTACATAAAGCAACCAAGACAACTTTGCCAAAAAAGAAAGTACCTGTTCCAGTTTCTCGAGAACCAAAGGCCGTTGCAGGACACGCGAAACCAAAGCCTCAAGAGGTGGAACTGCAAGAACCAGAAGAGGCTGGAGTGGCCCGAAAACTAAAGGCTGAAAAGGCAGTTCAAACACTAGAGCATGTTCTGACATCTGAGGAGCCGGAGACTGTTTTGGCACACCAAAAATCAGAACCTATTGTAGCATCCCAAAAAACAGAGCTTATTGTGGTGCCTGAGAAACCAGAGTTTGTTGTGGCACCTGAGGGACCCAAGCCTGATGTAGAACCCCAAAAACTAAAACATAGTGTGATGCCCCCAAAAGAGAAGCCTATTGTGGAATCCCAAAAGGTAGCACATGTTACAGTGCTTGAGAAACAAGAGTTTGTTGTGGTACCTGAGGAACCCATTCCTGATGTAGAACCCCAAAAACTCAAATATGGTGTGATGCCGCCACAACAGAAGCCTGTTGTGGAATTCCAAAAGGTAGCACATGTTACAGTGCTTGAGAAACCAGAGTTTGTTGTGGTACCTGAGGAACCCAAGCCTGATGTGCCACCTCAAAAACTAAAACACAGTGTGATGCTCTCAAAAGAGAAGCCTATTGTGGAATCCCAAAAGGTAGCACAGGTTACAGTGCTTGAGAAACAAGAATTTGTTGTGGGACCTGAGGAACCCATGCCTGATGTAGAACCCCAAAAACTAAAACATGGCACGATGCCCGCAAAAAAGAAGCCTGTTGTGGAATCCCAAAAACCAAAGCATACTGTAGCGCCTGAGAAACCAGAGTTTGTTGTGGTACCTGAGGGACCCAAGCCTGATGTGGCATCCCAAAAACTAAAACACGGCGTGATGCCCCCACAACAGAAGCCTGTTGTGGAATCCAAAAAGGTAGCACAGGTTACAGTGCTTGAGAAACAAGAGTTTGTTGTGGTACCTGAGGAACCCATGTCTGACACAAAACCCCAAAAACTCAAATATGGTGTGATGCCGCCACAACAGAAGCCTGTTGTGGAATTCCAAAAGGTAGCACATGTTACGGTGCTTGAGAAACAAGAGTTTGTTGTGGCACCTGAGGAACCCAAGCCTGATGTGCCACCTCAAAAGTTAAAATACGGTGTGATGCCCCCAGAGCAAAAACCAGTTCTGGAATCCCAGAAACCAGAACCATTTATGGCCCCTGAGGAATATGAGCTTATAGTGGTGTCTGAGGAGTCAGAGACAGTTGAATCAACTCAAAAAATAAGGCATGTTGTGGTGCCCCCCAAAACAAAACATTATGTGCAATCCCAAAAAACAGAGTTTGTAGCAGCTGAAGAAACAGGCTTTGCTGCAGATTTCCAGAAGTCAATGCCTACTGCAGTGTCCAGAAAATCAAAGCCCTTTGTGCAAGAACCTGTCATAGTGTCTGAGGAACCAGAAACCATTTTAGCATCCAAAAGCCTAGAACCTTCTACACCACTTCGAAAACCAAAGCCTGAAGTGGCATCCAAAGAACCAGAGATCATTTTGGCACCAGAGGAATCACGACAAGTCAAGCTGACCAAAAAGGAAGAGCATGTTGCTGCTAAAAAGCGAGCAGCTGCACAGCCTAAAGGTATCTCTTGTGCATAGGATCTCTTTTCCTTTCCTTGAGTATGTTGTTTTACTGCTCATTTTAAAGCTTAACACACATAACTAATAGATACTAATATCTTCAAAGAACATGCAATGCCCAAAAAGTTGTCCCAGAAAAGAAAATTTCTTTAGCTGCTCCTGGAAAATCAAAACCTACATCAATCAAAGCTACATGTTATCATGAATACATGACAATCATGCTGAATCTTCTTTTAAGCATTATTTTAACCTCTTTTGTTCTGTCTGTCGTTTTTGATCTGTTTTAAATTATTCTTGCTAAACAAATTACACTGAGTATGAGTGTGTGCTAAATTGTTACTTCAAAATGTGTCTGTTGTCCTCTGTGTTTCAGTCTCTGTATTTAATACTGAGTTTTATTGTAACTGTAAAATTAAATGTACTAATATCTTTGAAGTGCCTGAGATGGCTGAGAGGACTGTTCCAGAGAAGAAAGTGCCCCCTGCTCTATCTAAAAAACCAGAAGCTTCACTTCCTAAAGGTACATGTCACCACTATTCTCATCATAAGAAAGGGTGCTGCTTGCTTTATAGGGTTACTTTAATTGAATCTCGGTTTAAACTGATCTTTCACTGTATACTCTGATATCAAAAATGTGGGAGAGATGTGCCAAATATTAATTGCTGTGCAGGAGTGTGAAATGTTTCCTCAACTTAAACATCTAAACTTTTGTTATACTGGGTTTATGTCATATCAAGCAGATATGATAAACTCCTGTCTACCAAAAACCCCCAAAATCTTATAAATGCAAAGGAAGGAGTTCATAAACAGTTGTTCATATTAGTAGTATGGGTGGCTTCATGCATGGTTTAGTGGGACTGGGCTAATCTAAAACAATTAGATTTGATGATCCTAAAATTTTTTTCCAAGCTAGATGATTCTAAGAGAAAAGACAAAATAGACAGAAATTAAAGGTTTCAGCATAGCGTAGCAGTTTTAGAACATAGAGAAAAAAAATCACAAATATCTCTATGTATCTGTGTCACAGAGTGGAATATTTTCTTAACATGTTATTTATAATTCGTCTGTATTTTGGTCATACATAAACATATTCAACTATGGGACTTGCAAAGTTGTTACTTTGTATAAATAGCATTAAAGAGCTGTAAAGTTACTGTAAGCACGTAATACAGTGAGCCTTTAAAAAGGCATTTACAACTGGAATACAAAAAAAATTATTAAAGACACACTAAACCGAAGACACTGTACAGTGATGCAGTGATGCATCATTTATTTCCTTTAGAATTCCCAAGCTCTAGCCAGAGAAAATATTGCCTCTGCCAACAGATTTTCCCCATCTGAAATACAATGACATTTCTCAAGTGAAGTACCACCTCAAAGTGATGATATAATTATTTAAATAATTGAAATTAGTAAAAGAAGAAACAGTTATGGGCAATATCTAGTGATTAGAATGAAAGCCAGGAGACAACAGAGGGAAAAGATGAGAATTTAAAGAAGAGAGGAAACATGCAGAGAGAGAAAAAGAAAAGTGAAGTCAACCTGAAGAATATAGATAGCAATAACAATAGCAAAGTGGCTGGTTAAACCAGGACAGAACACAGTCATTTAGGAAACATGGCTGGTAAACAAATACAGTAGGATTCTACAAATAAATCACTGATCATATGTTACTAAGAAGCCAGATATATTTTCTACATTTCCACCCTGATCAAGAAGCAAAGACCACACACAGAGTTCCCATGTCTTGTGTGATGTGTTGGGTGCCCTGGCCATTCTACAGGCTGGAAGTAAAGCAGAGCTGATGGCTGAATGCAACCACAGCACTTTGTCAAAAAAGACTACATGCATTTACTACTGATTGTCTTACTGTTACATAGACATCTGCAGTGCCCACTCAACTAAAATGCACTAATATCTTTGAAGTTCCCAAGGTGCCCAAGAAAGGTGTTCAGGATGAGCCCACACCTGTAACTGTGCCCAAACAACCAGAACCAGCAGCACTTCGAGGTACCTGTCACTTTGAGCATCAGTCTAAATGAGATTGTCCTTATTGTCTTACATGTTATTTCTGATGTCTGTTGTTCTGCTTGTGATTTCCTGAAAATTCTACATCCTGTACTGTCTAGAAATTCCACTATTAGAATAGGAAAGAGCCTTCTAATTAGGATTTTTAATGTAAACTTCTTTTGTTATAATTTTTCAAAGAATCTCAAGTAAAACAAATACTTTTTAAACAGAAGTATTTTTGCTTAACCAGTATGAACTGGCAAACCTGTCCTACTGTGCAGGGGTATTTACCTTACACAGTCATGAGACAGCAATATTAAAAATTATAAAAAAACCACCACAAAATGAACTGGTCACTTCAGTGAAAATAAGCAGAAAAGACAGGTTTAATGGACTGTGAAGGAACTGCAGTTACTATGGGAAAGAGGAAAGAGGAACATACCTAGACAGGAGAATAGTATTTTAAGACTTAGACATACAGACCGAGAGCCCAAATAACAAATACTCCAAATGTTTTATTCATGCAGTACTTAATCAAATGTGTGGTAAATCAGGATGGTCTGACATAACTCTCTTCTGACTATAACCTCCTGGGGACTCAAGAAATTTGGTTCCTCAAATCTACAATTACATTGCACATAAGTATTGCATACAGCACTGATCTTCTGTATTTGTGCATCACAATTCTGCATCATACTTCCTTGCTGTGCACACTTACCCTCACCAAATGCAATGTATAAATACAGGAATATAGAAGCACTGAAACCTAACTCAAAAGCTGCCAAATATACTGCAAAATAACTGAAAAAAATAGAAGAGAAGTACAAGAAATAAGAAATAATAATGATGTAATAAAGATGGGATTTCAGCTCTCTACCCTGTCTGTGCCCAAACTGCTGAACATAAAGCACCAGGAGATTCATGACGAATGGTAAAAGATAAGACATGGGCTGAGCATGCTCCCAGAGAAAAAGACAGATCCCACCAGGGCTGAGAGTGAAAGGCTCTCCTCCAAGGCAGGAAAGACTGCTGAGTAGCACCCTAATTCACAGGTCACCCTCAAGCCCATGCAGAGCCAGCAGTTCTCTCTCAGAACCTTCCTGGCATCATTGCCCTGAGCCTGTGCCCTCTGGGGTCTGTGTGTGTGTGAGCCAGCGGGAGAGAGAGTCGTGTTGATTGCTGCTGTGAGACCACTTTGCTTGTGTTCATGAGTGCATCTCCAGTCTACATGTCACTGTGCATCCTTGTGTTGTGTGTACAAAACTGACTGCTACTAATATCTTTGAAGCCCCCGAGGTGCCCCGGAAGGCTGCTCGTGAGGAAAAAATCCCTGTGCCCACTGCCAAAGCACCAGAGATTCCAGCACCCAGAGGTACCTGTCCTCATGGATAACTTAACAAAGAACATCCTCAAGCTTCTTCTCCTAAGCCTTGTCCTACCCTCTCCAGGCCTGTCTCTGTTCCCTGGTGGAGGCTGTCCAGGCTGTGTGTGCTGGGACAAGGCTGCTGTGTGGTGTGTGAGGGTTTGAGCTGCCTGCTGGGATGTTCTGTGTCTGTGTCGCCCTGGTTGTTGTTCCTGCTTGCTTGTGTCTTCTCAACCATGTAAAATGAAATGCACTAATATCTTTGAAGTGCCTGAGGTGCCTGAAGCTGAAGTCCTGGAAGAGGAAGAAGAGGTGGAAGCAGCAGAAGAGGTGGCAGCAGTAGCAGAGCCTGGAGAGCCAGAAGTGTCTCCAGCTGAAGGTATAGGGTGGTGTTCTGAAAGAGCCTGCCATGCCCTCCACAGTGCTCAGTGCTCTTTGCCCCTCTGCCCTCTGTGGGGAGGGGTGAGAGCAGCATTTTGTCGTTTTGTATCTCTGTGTACCCGCACACCCCTCCAAGAGAGGGTGGGGTTTTCCAGAACCCCTGCCTCTCAATAAGCCCATTCTTGGGCTCTCTGTAGTGCCTCCACCTGGGCAGGAGTGATTGGCTCAAGAGGACACCCTGGTAGTCTGTGAAGTGTTTACTTTCTTAATTTCTTGCTTTGCCATCTGCCTGTTTGCTGGCCTTAAGGTCAGTCAAGTAAACGGATCTAATTTCTTTAAAGTGCCTGAGGTGATTGAGGCAGAAGAAGTGCCAGTGGTTGTTCCTCCCAAGCCTGTGGCTGTGCCCAAGAAACCTGAGGCTGTGCCGAAGAAACCAGAACCTCCACAAGCTAAAGGTATATCTTCTGGAGAGAAGTGCTTTTTATTTTACTGTTTTGATGAATATTTTCATTTGTTATCCGTTCTTTTGCATAAGATTTGTTGTTTGTCCTTGCCCCTTAACCTCTGCTGTACCTCTCTTTGTGCATGACTAACCAACCAATCTCTTGAGGAACATTGCAGTTCTTAGAAATATCTAAACTCTTTGAGTTTTGCAATCTTTCCTACTAATTTAAATGTGAAATTAAGATGAAATAATATCTTTAAAGTGCTCAAGGTGCCCAAGAAAGCTGTCCCACAAGAAAAGAAGCCTGTTGCAGTACCCAAACAACCAGAACCACCACCAGCCAAAGGTACAGGTCATCATTAGTATTATCATTAGAAAAAAATCATCCTCTTCTGGACTTCAGTTTAACTAATTTTTTGATGGTGGCCTATCAGAGATAGGTGCCTAAGAAATAGGAAGTGCAATGTGGAGTGTCAAAAACATGGCAGAAAAACTCAATTTCATACCTTGAAAAATATCTCTAGCTCACTGAACTTTTAGTAAAGTTTAAGAATTAACATTTTCTTAGTTTAACGACAAATTAACATTTGTTTAGCTTAAACAGAATATCATTTTTTTACTGTAGAAGAGCCTGAAAAATAAATCTTTAAGTTTAAAGAGCCAAATATTGCATCCCTGAAACTTCTAATAGATGACAGCAGCAGAATGAGTTCTCTACCTATTTAAAAGTTAGGTAATGCCAATATACAGGAGGAATTTCTGCTAAGGAAGTACTGGATATATTTGTGATTATCTTAATAGCACATTAATAGATCTAATAAGAGAAGAGGGAGGTATAAGAAGTATATATTTTTCTACAGCAGAATTTAAATGAAAGAAATGGAGGAACATAGAAAGTTAAGACGACATGTAAAGAATGAAAATAATTGATAGAAAAAAATGATGGTGCTGAGCAATCAAATGCTATTTCCAAAAAAAAAGTTTCAATGACAAAGTAGTCGTGAATTATACTGGCAGATAAACAAATACAGTAGGATTCTACAAATAAATCACTGATCATATGTTACTAAGAAGCCAGATATATTTTCTACATTTCCACCCTGATCAAGAAGCAAAGACCACACACAGAGTTCCCATGTCTTGTGTGATGTGTTTGGTGCCCTGGCCATTCTACAGGCTGGAAGTAAAGCAGAGCTGATGGCTGAATGCAACCACAGCACTTTGTCAAAAAAGACTACATGCATTTACTACTGATTGTCTTACTGTTACATAGACATCTGCAGTGCCCACTCAACTAAAATGCACTAATATCTTTGAAGTTCCCAAGGTGCCCAAGAAAGGTGTTCAGGATGAGCCCACACCTGTAACTGTGCCCAAACAACCAGAACCAGCAGCACTTCGAGGTACCTGTCACTTTGAGCATCAGTCCAAATGAGACTGTCCTTATTGTCTTACATGTTATTTCTGATGTCTGTTGTTGTTGTTGTTGTTGTGTTCATTTGGGATTTCCTGAAACTTCTACATTTTGTGCCATTTATGAGTTAGGAATTTGAAAATTTAGTATTTTGTATAAACAATTCAAAGTATATTTTGATTTTACTATATCAGTGTCTGCTGATTCTTATTTGGAACCACTAGACACTGAAATGCTGTATTAAAAAAAAAATAAAAGAAAAGAGAGAGAAGTATAAGCCAAGAATGGATATACAGAAGGACAAAAATGGGGAAAAATGAGAAAAACTGTGTTCCTCATCCTGTCTGTGCCCAAACTGCTGAACATAAAGCACCAGGAGATTCACGATAAATGGTAAAAGATAAGACATGGGCTGAGCATGCTCCCAGAGAAAAAGACAGATCCCACGAGGGCTGAGAGTGAAAGGCTCTCCTCCAAGGCAGGAAAGACTGCTGAGTAGCACCCTAATTCACAGGTCACCCTCAAGCCCATGCAGAGCCAGCAGTTCTCTCTCAGAACCTTCCTGGCATCACTGCTCTGAGCCTGTACCCTCTGGGGGTCTGTGTGTGTGTGAGCCAGCGGGAGAGAGAGTCGTGTTGATTGCTGCTGTGAGACCACTTTGCTTGTGTTCATGAGTGCATCTCCAGTCTACATGTCACTGTGCATCCTTGTGTTGTGTGTACAAAACTGACTGCTACTAATATCTTTGAAGCCCCCGAGGTGCCCCGGAAGGCTGCTCGTGAGGAAAAAATCCCTGTGCCCACTGCCAAAGCACCAGAGATTCCAGCGCCCAGAGGTACCTGTCCTCATGGATAACTTAACAAAGAACATCCTCAAGCTTCTTCTCCTAAGCCTTGTCCTACCCTCTCCAGGCCTGTCTCTGTTCCCTGGTGGAGGCTGTCCAGGCTGTGTGTGCTGGGACAAGGCTGCTGTGTGGTGTGTGAGGGTTTGAGCTGCCTGCTGGGATGTTCTGTGTCTGTGTCGCCCTGGTTGTTGTTCCTGCTTGCTTGTGTCTTCTCAACCATGTAAAATGAAATGCACTAATATCTTTGAAGTGCCTGAGGTGCCTGAAGCTGAAGTCCTGGAAGAGGAAGAAGAGGTGGAAGCAGCAGAAGAGGTGGCAGCAGTAGCAGAGCCTGGAGAGCCAGAAGTGTCTCCAGCTGAAGGTATAGGGTGGTGTTCTGAAAGAGCCTGCCATGCCCTCCACAGTGCTCAGTGCTCTTTGCCCCTCTGCCCTCTATGGGGAGGGCTGAGAGCAGCATTTTGTCATTTTGTATCTCTGTGTGGATGACCTTAAGCTCAGTCAAGTAAACACATCTAATATCTTTAAAGTGCCTGAGGTGATTGAGGAGGAAGAGGCAGAGCAGGAGGTGCCCATGGTCGTTCCTCCCAAGCCTGTGGCTGTGCCAAAGAAACCTGTGGCTGTTCCTAAGAAACCTGTTGCTGTGCCAAAGAAAACTGTGGCTGTACCCAAGAAACCAGAGCCTGCTGCCGAGCCAAAAGTACCAGAACCTGTGCCTGTCCTTAAAAAACATAAAGTTCCTTCAGTTAAAGGTACATACATCAGTGTTTGGGCATCTCCTTACCTCTTTTCTCCGAATACCTTCCCCCTTATTTCACTGATGTATGCATTTCCAAATGAATAATCTGCTACTTGAATTTATTATTCTTCATGTTTTGTATGCCCTCCTCTTTTTAGTCATTGCACTTTTCACTGTTATGTGTAGACATGTGTGTTAATAGTCACAAAAATGAGTATTTACTAATATCTTTAAAGAAACTGAAGTGCAAGAGAGAACAGTCCCAGAAGAGAAAGTGCCTCTTACAACACCTAAAAAGTCACAATTAGAAAAACCAGAGCTTCCTCCAACCAAAGGTACTTATTGCCAGGAGGCATCTCCTGAGAAGAAATGTTTTCTATATTCTCTCTGTGCTTTGTTCATAACTGAATCTATAAAATTTGTCAGTTGAATGTTGCCTACCTTGAGAAAGACTGGAACTCAGTCTTTCATGGTTATGGCCACTGTTACTGTGATATTTTTGTGTGCTAGATGTCTTCGTCTTTTTATGTTTCATATGTACATTCATATACTCAAAAATAAAATGAACTTAATATTTTTTTTAAGTGTCTGAGGTGCCCAAGAAACCTGTCTCAGAGGAGAAAGTACCTGTTGCTATTCCTAAAATACCCGAATCACTACCAAGTGAAGGTTCGTGCCACCACAGATTTTACTCTAAGCACAATCCTTTGTCCTGTTCTTCCGAGTAGTAGACATTTTCCTTTTTCTTCCATTGTGATGTTTGTAAAATTGTTCACTTCATATTTTAGATTATGAACTTCATATTTAGATTATGACTAGTCAATATTTCTTGTCTCTCTTACTGTATCTTCTTATTTGGAAGTAAAATATATGCTCCTGCACAGGATATGTCTCTTTTAAAGATAATGTTAAATTCCCACTAAACTGGAGTCTCTCAAAAGTTAGAATTTATGTTGCTGTTACAACCTTAAATTAATTGAGAGCATTAACCTTTTTATTCTTTCCTGTCACAATGATTCATCCACAAATTTAATGTTTACTTTATATTGTATACTTAAAAAATTCTGTCCTTCACACAATCTTCACTCATGCTTAGAAATAAAGTAGTTTTCAAGATCTTGCATTAACTGCAATGGTAATAGATACTGAGTGATCACTTATCCTAATATATATTTGTCTGTGTCTGTTGAAGTAGATTTGCTCTTTGTTATATTTGTGTAATTGTTCAAGTGAAACAATCTTATAATTGAAAACTTACACTAGTTGTCAATATTCTTTAAAGAATATGAAATCATAAAGGAGATTGAGCCTGAAGAAGCAGAAGAAATTCCAGTTGTAGAAGTTGAAGAAGCTTTACCAGTTGAAGGTATACAAAGTACTTCCCTAGAGGCTGCCACACACCTTTCTTTCATTATCATCATGTGCAGCTTTTTCTTGCTCCCATTTTTCACGTGTGCCTGTGTTTTGTTGGTCAACTCTGTGTTGTAAATCTTTCTGTAAGTCTTCCATTGTTGTGTTCTGGAAATTATTTCTGATCATTTAATTCAAAGTACAACCTGAAGATCATTTAAAATTCTTTCATTTTGCTTCTTGTCCACAAGAGTCTTCCCATCATTTGGTTTCTACTTTTGTTCTCATATTATTAACATGCTTTTTTAAGTCAGCGTGGATATTTCTATTGTGTGCATGCTGTGAAGCAGTAACCCAAGGCTCTTTCATGCTCCCATTTAATTCAATGACATTTTTTCACTGACTTCACTGGAAATGGAAAATGGTGGACTTTAGGTTTGTACATTACTCTTCACATAACTACCATCATAGGAAATTTATTCTAAATCTACCTAATGTTATTTGAAGTGCCGCAACCTGAAAAGAAGATCCCTGAAAAGAGAAAACCACCACCACCACCTGCTCCAAAAGAAGATATTAAACTGGCAAAAGATCTACTTAAAGGTATAATCATCTGAAGCCATAAAAAATGGTGGAAACTCAATCTTTTAAAATTATACTGATGAACCTTGACAAGCATGCTTTTAGACTGTATTTTTGTGTCTTTTTTATTTATTTTCTAATATACTATATTTTAATGATGCGCCTCACTAATGCTCAGTCCATCACTATTTTTAATCAGCGTTTACATGGGTTCTTTTCAATAGTTACAGGAAAAAATTATTAAAACTATTTTAATTGAGTTAACACATTCTTCTATCCTTAACATAATTATTCTTTCTTTAACATATTCTTACAAATGAAAAGAATCCCCAGCAAAAATTTGCTGGTGTTACATGAACACGGGTTTCAGATCAATTGTGCTTCCTACAGACCATCTGACTTTTTCTAAACAGTTAATCAGCAGGAATCTTAGCTTTGCAGCTTTTTGTCCTTCTTTTACATCAACACTATTAATGAGGTGTTTGGATTTTTTAGAAAACTCCTTTCTTTTTGGAGTCTAATGTGTGTTGTAAAATTCAAATAATTCTCTTTAAAGCTCCTGAGGCAAGGAAGAAAGCTGTGCCTGCAAAACCTGCTGAGCCTCCGAAATTGGAACCCCCTCCTGCTAAAGGTACCTAGCTAATATGAGAATCTACCTTAAAATAAACCTCTGTGAGCCCAAAGGTGTAGTTTTCAGTATTTTCTTGTTTAATTTGCTCGAATATATCAAAACTCTGTCTATGTTACATTATGCTCAACATGCACCCCCACTTGGGCGTATATGTATGTGTTATATTTATGTCCACTTTAATCTCCCATCATGCAATCCATGAGACGTAAGCGACAGAAACATAGAAGAGTGAGAGTTTTTATGAGTTTTATCACTTGTGTAAGTGCTCACTTTGGTTTAATATCACAGACAGACAGCTCATATGAATGGCATCTAACATAAGCCTGTAGTGAAGGAGGACAAGGAAATAAAAATGTTGTGATGATGATTCTTCTTGAATACATAACCTTTATAGTTTTCTCAATCTTCTCCCCTGATGATTTGTATGAAAACTTTCGAATATATATAAGCTTAGATGACAGCTGTATGCAAATTATGTAGAAAATACATTAAAATTATTGGCTTCAATAGGAAAAGTTTTACCTTTGATATTCATATTCAGTAGTGGACTAGTATTTGATTTGTGTGTTTGGACATGCTAATTGTTGGTTAACTATTACTGCTGTTATGAACCTATAACAAAACCTGGAATAATATTCTTTTAAGTGCCTGGACTTGTAAAGAAACCTCGCAAAGTAATTCCTGAGACTACTCCCCCACCAAAAGAAGAAGTTGTTTTGAAAAGAGGTATAGTAACTTGACTCTGTTTTTAAAAAAATGGTATTTTAACATTTATCAACATATTCCTCTAAGTAAAATTGTTTCACATGTGTGATATGGAACATTACACGATAAAGTACTAATGTCTGTTTCTTGGCAAAAGCAGTTGTAGTTGCAGGGAGGAAGGGGGTGTAGCCTGAAAAGGGTCAGATGCAAAGGATCTCTAGTGAAAACAGAGCAGAGCAAGGAAAATCTAGTTCCCTATGTTTCTCTATTGCATTTTCCTTATCTCTTTATACTAGAGTTGAGAGTCTTCCACTGCCCACAGTATGAATGTTATTTAAGTTACATGTTTAGTCTGTGTATTCTCTTTTATGGTTTTCTTTGAAGTACCACACAGCACACAGAATCCCATGGTACTGCTGGACATTAGTCCCATTTCCTGCAAAGTCTGGGGCATTCTGAGTCATTTCATGCTCAACTACTGCTTAGAAAAAAGGAGCACTAATTCCAATTCTTTTTGAAATACAACAGAGGGATGATTCATGCCTGTACCTTCAAGTTTCAGACAACATAATAAATCATAATATTCCATTTTTCAGATTACAGTGTCATTACATACCCAAGATGGAGAACTGAGAGGACAGAACCAAGTAAAATCAATAGCATGAAAAAAATTATATAAATTTGAGCTCTCCAAATACAATACTTGGGGATTTTGTATTGTTCTCTCACTCAAGTCAATGGGAGTTTAATCTATAATCCTGCATTGTGTCCCTAAATATCATCTTGGACTACAGCTAATAATTCATAATTACATATAGCAAGTCATCATTTAAATAAGAGAATAAATATATAAGTATTACAAGAAATTTTAATTATCATAGTTAACATTAAAATCTTTTCTCTCAGATGGAGTGCTCTTAATAAAAGTCTTTTTTCCTTAGATGACTTGAATTTTAAATGACTTTCAGTATCTTGAATAGTTACACAAATCTTCTATTTCTATTGAGCTATATATTTCCCGTTTCTTTATGATTGAAGTTTTTAATCTTTGTTTTGTGCACTGTCTTGTTCTTTTTTTTTGCTGGTGCTTTAAAAACTGAGATTTCTTTTCTTTTGAAGTTCTTAAAAAGAAACCTGAAGAGGAAGAACCTAAACCAGAAAAAGAGCCTAAACCAGAAGTTAAATCAGTACCGACACCAGTAGAAAAAATTAAGAAACCTGAAGGTACTAGATTACTATCAAATCTAATTTTTTTAATTAATCCCACTATTAAGTAGTATTTTCTTAAGTTCAGGAATGGAACTAATATCTTAAAAGATAGCTTGCAGTGGCCTAATTGTGCAATTTAAGTCTTAGCTGGAAGCACAACCAAGTTTGACATTTGCATTTGGATCTGTATTCTGCATTTTGAGATAGTTTCTCAATCTTCATTGTGTACAGGAAAGAGCTTTGCAAATATTTTATATAATAATGATAAAAATATCACTACAGCAAAACAGTTAATCCAAGCATTCTTTTAGGTAACATTTTACAAGTATGTGTCCTTTTATCCATTTATAGTTTCTAATTTATTCAAATCTTACTCTCAGAAATATTCCTAAACCTTATGAACCTCTGAAACTGTTTACATGTAAAAACAATGAAAGCTTTTAAATACACTTGAGGGTATTCTATTTAGGGATTTAAGATTTTTTTAATATATCTTACAAAAAATATATTATTTTAAAGTCCCAGAAGTTCCTACGAAGAAAACTGAGATACCTGCCATAAAAAAAGAGGAGAAACCTGTGCCTGAACCACCAAAAGGTACAGACGTGTGGTGCTCTTTTTCTTTATTGCAGCAACTAAACGATATTGAGTGCTGAATATCATGCTCTATTAACATAATGCATTACTGTCCTCCATTCTGTCATGACTACTGTGTCCTCATTAACCAGTTTGCAATCTTCTGGATTTCTTGTTGTCTTTATTCTTCAGTGCTTGAAAAATTCATCTCTTTTCCATTGTTTGCAATCTTGCTTTACAAGAGTTAATCTCAAGGTAATTTCTTGCTTTTTGGCCAAATAAAGCAGAAACAAATAAATTCTGTCTTCATTTAGCTCTCTCTGTGTTGTTGCTCCTAACTTCAAATGTTCAATGTGATTGCAAAAATGTAAACTAACCTACTTGTAATTTCTGTGTTTGAAATGGCAGAAACTAAGCCAGAATCTGTCCCAGTTCCTGGGCCTGAACCTAAACCTGTAGTAGGTAAGAATTCTTTAGTCGTGCATACTGGTGAAGCCTTTTTGTGTGTCTGATATTTTCTGTTCGGGGTTTTCTCACTAAAACATTGTCCATACAATCATAGAATATCAGGTTGGAAGGTGACTTCAAGGCTAATCTGGTCCAACCTTTCTTGGCAAAAGCACAGTCTAGACAAGATGACTCAGCACCTTGTGCAGCTGAATATTAAAGTTGTCCATACAAAGGCTTTTAGAATTAATAAGACTAGAACTTTCCTACCATCTACAAAACATTTTTAAAAACCTCAGACTTAAAGTAATGTATTAAAACTTTTCTTTTGCTCCATACAGCTCTAAAATCTCCAAAACCAGCTGAAGAGCCAGCACCCACTGTTGCTGCTCCAGTGACAGCTCCAGTTGTTGGAAAGAAAGCAGGTATTTATGTGTATTCTATGCTATTTAGAAGGGTTTTCTCTGACATACCTAAGTACCTTCAATATAAAAAGAGGGAAGAGCTGTACAATAACCCATTCATTACAGGACAATTTGAGGTCTTATTCAAAGATCTTGTTATTCTAGGTACTGTCACCTAATTTAAAACAAAAACATCTCTGATATACTATGGAGACCAATCTGTGCTCTTTTGTCTGGATGGTAATATGTGTGTCTTTATTTGTTGTCCTACTATAAAATTTGCATATTTTGTTGTATTCTTGATGTTCTTCATGTCTTGATATGTGTTTTGTGAATTGCATCTTGTATTTTCTGTGTAGAAGAAGAGAAGTTACATGTTTCTAAACAATTGTTGTGTTGTTTGGTTTCCTGGTTTTGATTTGTCATTGAAGCCCTGAGGGAAACTGACAGTGATGTTGAAGAATTAGAGTACTACTACTTTCATCTGCCATGCTTAGGCAACACAGCCTGCTGTGGGGAAAAAAAAAAAAAAAAAAAAAAAAAAAAGAGAGCTGTGATGGTTCCATTTCCTCTGAAACTCTCTGAGCCTGTGCTCCACCACAGAGCTGATGTCCATTCTGCTCCCCTACCATTCAAAAGGCCTCATGCTGCAGTAGAGCTTGGATCTTGGGCATTTGAGAAGCCAAATCATTAATGCCTCTTGGCCATTGAACTGGTGATGTAGCCTGCAGTGGCGCAATTAATCTGTTTTATGTCAGTGACCAGATAGCTGTCATTTTCTGGATATAAATTGATGGTCCAATGAGACACTACTAACAGTGGTTTACTTAGTTTTTCTGTTTGTGTGTGTTGTTCTTACCTTTCTTTTGTTGTTACATTGTAAGTTTCTGTTGTGTAAAGAAAAAGTGTTTTATGTTCATTTTATTTCAGGTATAGCTGTAAAATTTATCTTAAAATATATTGTTCCTGATTCTTATTTTTATGAATTTTAACTCTCTAAATTACCATTACCTATGAAACCTTTGTAGCTGCAGAAAAGCCTGATGCATCATCTGTACTAAAGCATAGAGATAAAATGCCCTCAGTGGAAGAAGAAAAGCCTGAGTCAATTGTGTTAAAGAAGATTTTGGTTGAAAAAATCTTGCATGTAAACGAAAAAGTGAGTCCTAAGGAGACAGTTCCAGCCATAGAGCCACTTGAGTATAAAATCTCACTGGAAACAGCTAGTGGAATGCTGAATTCAGAGACAGATGAACAGGAGAAAGTATCTCTTAAATATTTCATCCTGGCTTCTGAAGAAGAGGAGCGAGAAATGACACCTGTAGTTTCAGGAAAAACTACTCCTACAGGTGAGAAATTAGAAGCTGAAATGGATCACGTTACTTACACAAAGGAGGAACTGCCACTACATGATAAGGAAGTGAAATTGATTTCTATAATATCTGAACATACGGAAAGAGATTCTGGAGAAGAAAAGGAGGATGAAATTAAACTGATTGTTCATAGGGAAGATGCCATAGAGAAGGTCTCTGAAAAGCTTAGTGTTCTTCATGAAGGAAAGATTCCTGACCATGAAAAAGAAGAAATTGAATCAACTTATGTTTCTAAACCCAGAAAGACATATCAGCCCAAGGACCAGAAAGGGCTTCTTGGAAAAGAAAAAAAATCAAAAAAAAGTTTGCAACCTGAAAAAGTTCACATTAAGGATAAAACTTCATTTGTGCAGGATATCATAGAGACAGGCATAGCTGAAACTCCTCAGCTTAGAAGTGAAAATGAGAAAGGAGATTTTATTCCAGAGAAATCTGAAGCTCCTCTTGGAGAATCCATGAAGGGATATGACATAAAAAGTAAAATTCAGAGGATGAAGCAATCTGGTACCATAGTACCTGAAATTCCTGTAGATAAGAGTCTTAACAAAGAAACAAAGAAAATGGAAGGTATTCAAGATGACGAGAAAGATGAGAATCAGGATTATACATTAGCAGAAGGGCATTCCTTAGACCTGTCTAAGGAGGGTCAGCCAGGATTGAGAAAAGAGGTTGACCTAGAACATTCCATTGAAGATGAGGAGATTCCCAGAGAAAAACCTCCCACAATTTTTAAACCACCTGTTCTTGAGTCAGAGGAAGTAGAAATCAAAGCCAGAGAAAAATGCTCTACAGAGAAAGAAGTTCCTTATGAGAAGGGTTTAGGATCATTGTTGGCTGAGAAAGCACTCCTAAGTAATGAAAAAACAGGCAAGAAGATTATACCAGAGAAGGAAGAAAAAACTATCTTTAGCACCCACTTAAAAAAAGGCAAAATTGGGCAGTCAAATGCCCCTGAAATTCTGCCTGGGGAAAAAGAACTTGATACAATGATCACAGGAGGAGTGGAAAGTGGAGTTTCTGTGGGAGAACATGGAAAGGGAGTCATACCTGAGTCAGTAAAGAAAGTTGCTGTTCAACCACCACAAAGTCAAGATGAAAAACAAATTCAAGTTCATACCATTCAGGATGAACATAAAGAAACTCTAGATCACAAAAGCAGAAATGATAAAACTGAAGAAAAGCAATCTACAGTAAGTATATCAGATGAAGAAATTTTACCTGAACATGATACTGGAAAAAGCACATCTGATACCATTCAAAAAGAGAAGGGAAAGCTCAGAGACAAATTATCATCAAGCAAAGGGATCCTTGCAAATGGCAAAGATACTTACTCCTCAAGCATAGGTAAGGTAATAACTTCCAAGAAAGCAGAAGGAGAGAAAGAATACCAGAAATCAGAACCTGCTTACCTGACTGAGCAGGCTACTAGACTTTTGAGTGAAAATAAGAATTTGGATGCACCTGGAGAATCATGTGAAGTTCTGGATGTTCCAGCAAAGTCTCATGCAAAGCGAGGTGAGGAAGACTGATGGCAAATTCTTCCACCAAGTGCTTGTACCATTTGCTTCAGGAAAGCACCACCTGCCATTGTGTTTTAGTAACACCATTTGCGATTCCATCAAGTCTGTCAGCTGGCTTTATTGGCATTCAGCCACTCTTCACATGTTTGTCTTACCTGTCTGTACCTACAGCTGTGTCATCACTGTTCATTGTCTTGGTCTTATACTCTTCTAAGACTTCATAAATCGTTCTGTGTGCCATTGTTTTCTCAGGAAAACTCATGGGGTTGTTTTTTTTTTTTTTTTCTAGTATTCATTTTTCCATTCACTGCAATAAAATCTGTCCTGCATTTCATTCATATCATTCTCCCATTAAAAGTATCTTTTATATTTCCTTCACAAAAAAGTAATGAGAGGCCTCAGAGCATGAGTAATATTTTCAAAAGTCTGTTATGATTCATTGCAAATTAAGTTACCAACAGAACATCCGTCACTTGTCAAAGTACCACATTGTCCTGAAACATATATTTAATTTACATAGCTTATATTTTTGTGGTGTTCATTAGTAAAAGTGTGTGGATTTTTAAAAAAACCTGAACCTTGTATGATTTTAATAGGCACTTAAACTATTTTGGCTGACAGGTGGGTATTGAACATGGGCCTAATCTTAAATCAAATGTCAAGGAATGACAAAATTTTACAAATTAATGGGCAGGAAAACACATTAAGAAAATAGGAGCTTTTAAGCTGCCTGTTAGGCTCTACTGCTGGATATGTTATTCCCACATTTCAGGATATTGAACTTACTATTGAGATATATACAGTAGAGGTTCTATAAAAATAGATATATGTTTTTTCCTCCCCTTTCCTCCCCTTTACATGTAAAAGAAAAAATCTGATATCTAAAATAAATGCTTGTCTTAGTTTTAGTAAGTAGGTTTATTTACCTACATTCCTAATAATCTTGCTGTTCTACTTCAGAGGCCAAGCCACCAAAAGAAGAATCTCCGAAGGGTATCAGTCCAGTCAAAGGTAGGAAATTGCAAGCAATACCTTGTCATGGTTTAACTCCAGCAGGGAATCAGGCCCCAGACAGCAACTCACTCACTTCCCTATGGTGGGAGGGAGGAAACAATAAAAAGGGTGAAAGTGGGAAAACTCATGGGCTGAGAAAAAGCAGAGCACACAACCAAAGCAAGACAAGGAATTCATTCACCACTTCCTGTAAGCAGCGATGTGTTCACCCATATGAAGGACAGCAGGGTTCCATCTGTTTTAGGGCAAATGTCATAACTCTGAATGCATGCACCCCTGCCCACCCCCCACCCCCCTCCCCCTGCCCCTCCCTGCCTTCCTTCTTCTTTCTCCTGCTTTATATACTGAGCATAACACCATATGGTGTAGGATATCACTTTGGTCAGTTGGGATCAGCTTTACTGGCTGTATCTCTTCCCAATTTCTTGTGAACTCCCAGCCTTCTCAGTGGTGGGGCTGTATGAGAAGCAGAAAAGGCCTTGGCTCTGCAAGCGCCTCCCAGCAATCACAAAAACATCTCTGTATTATCAAGACTGCTTTCAACACAAATCCAAATCATAGCCCCATACTAGCTACTTAGAAGACTGTTAAATCTCCCCCTACCAAAATCAGCACAGCCTACAATCAAAAGCAATTAATCAGGATTAGTTTATTCATTTCTGAATTTGAATTACAGCCAAGAAGACACCTTCACCAGCAGATGCAGAGAGAAGGAAACTCAGGCCGGGCAGTGGTGGTGAAAAACCTCCTGAAGAGCCTCCATTTACTTACCAACTCAAAGCTGTACCACTGAAGTTTGTCAAGGAGATGAAAGATATAGTGCTAAAAGAAGCTGAGTCTGTTGGGTCTTCTGCAATCTTTGAAGTCCTTATTTCACCATCCACTGCTATCACCAGCTGGATGAAAGATGGAAGTAACATCCGAGAGAGCCCAAAACACAAGTTTATTGCTGATGGCAAAGATAGGAAGCTGCATATTATTGATGTCCAGCTGTCTGATGCTGGTGAATATACTTGTGTCTTACGACTGGGGAACAAAGAGAAGACCTCTACTGCCAAACTTATTGTTGAAGGTATTCCCTGTTTCAAATTTATCGGTAGCCTAGCTACTCCTCAAACTAGAACTGGTGCTCTGTAATTTTACAGTAGTTGGTAGATGCATCCTTTTGTTTCCCTCAATCATTACACATATTATATAAGGTATTTCTGGATCACGTGTTCTATATATAAAGGAGACAAATCAAAATAATTTGTTTCCCACAGAACTCCCAGTGCGGTTTGTGAAAACCCTTGAAGAAGAAGTGACTGTCATTAAAACCCAGCCACTATACTTAACATGTGAGCTTAACAAAGAAAGAAATGTGGTCTGGAGAAAGGACGGTAAAATCATCAAAGCCAAGCCTGGGAAATTTGCTCTGGGTGTTATTGGTTTGTCACATTCCCTCACAGTCACTGATTCAGATGATTCTGATGCTGGCACTTACACTGTTACTGTGGAAGACTCTGAACTATCATGCTCATCTTGTGTTAAGGTAGTAGGTAAGCAACCAAAATCATGTTATTTTTTTCTCTCTTGGATATTTGGGCTGCTTTAAAACTATGAAAACCGTTTCTCGTTATCTTACAACATAAGTGGACACATAAGATTTTTACAGCTATTAAAAACTCGCTGTAGTACCTTAGTTCTTATTCTTGCTTTTTATGACATGTGTATTTGTAATAAAAGTGTTCTAAGCTGTTTTCTTGTGTAACTTTTTGTCATGCAGAAGTTATAAGGGACTGGCTAGTAAAACCCATAAGAGACCAGCATGTTAAACCAAAAGGAACAGCCACTTTCAGCTGTGACATTGTCAAGGATACACCGAACATTAAATGGTTTAAAGGAGATGAGGAAATCCCTGCTGAACCCACTGACAAGACAGAAATCTTGAAAGAAGGAAATAAAATTTTCCTGAAAATCAAGAATGCTGGTCCTGCTGATATTGGAGAATATTCAGTGGAAGTCGAAGGTCGCAGATACCCAGCTAAACTGACCCTTGGTGGTAAGGAAGCTTTTATTTGGATTATATTTAATCAGCTTGTAGGCCATGTTGAAAAACATCTAAATAAACAAACATAAAAGGTAACCTGAATTATTATAAAGCTCTATCAAAACTTGATCTAATCATATATGTGTTCATTTGTATGTTGTAGAACGTGAAGTTGAGCTTCTGAAGCCATTAGAGGATGTCACAGTTTATGAAAAAGAAACCGCAAACTTTGATACAGAAATATCTGAAGATGATATTCCTGGTGAATGGAAGCTGAAAGGAGAAATCCTGAGACCTTCACCTGTAAGCATCCTTGAATTTTACAACACAATTTATTTACATTAAATACTGTGAACGGGTTCCTTGGATATTTATGTTAAGATGTGTCACTGCTACTCAACCAGAATATATGATTAAAATACTGATTCTCTAAGGAAGGATTATATTTTATTACAGCTAAGTTTTGAAGGCCTTCATTTTCTTAAGGTAATATAGCACATAATTCAAGCAATAATAGAAATATCCTACATACATTGTAGGAATGATTCTGGCATTCTAAAGAAGTGCAGAATGCTGAAGAAATGTACTCAGTATTTTAATTACTGAGTAAAAAAGTATTAACTTTCTTCGAAAAGCATTTTCATTCTTCCTACCTGACTCTTTACTGCATATGCAATGTTCATGAATATCCCTTCATCAAAAACCCCTGGCAGCAAGGCATTTACATTGCATTGGTATTTGTACGTAACGAAGTCTGTCATCTCTCCAGACATGTGAAATCAAAGCTGAAGGAGGGAAACGCTTCCTAACCTTACATAAAGTCAAGCTGGAGCAAGCTGGTGAAGTCCTTTACCAGGCCCTTAATGCCGTCACCACAGCTATCCTGACAGTCAAAGGTATGGTGCCCCACGGTGACACCAGCTTAGGCAGAGTCCCCATGGAGCACGTTACAAATGATGTGCTCTCTTCTGCTTTCAGAAATCGAGTTGGACTTTGCTGTGCCCCTGAAAGATGTCACTGTTCCTGAGAAGCGCCAAGCAAGATTTGAATGTGTCCTTACCAGAGAGGCCAATGTTATATGGTCTAAGGGCACTGATATACTCAAGATCGGAGAAAAATTCGACATCATTGCAGATGGAAAGAAGCACATTCTTGTTATCAATGATTCACAGTTTGATGATGAGGGAGAATACACTGCTGAAGTTGATGGCAAGAAGAGCACAGCAAGACTGTTTGTGGAAGGCAAGTATTTCTCATGAAGGAATTAACAAACAAAAAAAAGGATAAAGGATATATCTCTCAGGACTACATTAGCCATTTTTCTTACTGTATTTATGTGTCTACATTACAGGTGTAAGGCTGAAGTTCATATCACCTCTACAGGATCAAACAGTGAAAGAGGGTGAAACAGCTCACTTCCAGTTTGAGCTTTCTCATGAAGATATGCCTGTGAAATGGTTCAAAAATGACAAGAGACTTCACACAAGCAGAACAGTTTTAATTACTTCAGAAGGCAAAGTTCATAAACTAGAAATGAGAGAAGTAACACTTGATGATATCTCAGAAATAAAGGCTGTCGTCAAGGATTTGAACACACAAGCCAACCTGAAAGTGTTAGGTAATTACATAAATAATTTAAAACCTGCTGTAGAATAAATATTAACCATTTTTATAAGTAGAAAGTGACAAAATATTGACATTTTATTATATTTATATAACTAATTTATCTTATCTACTGTGGCTTTTGTAGAGGCCGATCCGTATTTCACTGTGAAATTACAAGACTACAGTGCTGTAGAGAAAGATGATATTACTCTGGAGTGTGAACTTAGCAAAGATGTGCCAGTAAAATGGTACAAGGATGGTGAAGAGCTAATAGCTTCCAACAGAATTTCCATAAAAACTGATGGCTTGCGCCGTATCCTGAAGATCACGAAGGCTGCAGAGAGTGATAAAGGTGTTTATGAGTGTGACTGTGGAACTGACAAGACCAGTGCCAACATCACCGTTGAGTGTAAGTAATCGTGTCTTCTTTAAGGGAAAGTACCAAAACCTTTGTAAACCAGTGTAGACAGACAGACAGCCTCTAGAGAGCAAGACCAAAAATGTACCTGTGGAAAGCATGCTGTTATGATGAATGGCTGAAATATCTAGATTTAAAGTTATTAAGTGATTACAAGATGCAGTATATTGGACAATATGTAAGTATCTGTCACAAAGACAGTGACCCTCTCTGTCCAGCTACTATCAGGAAAAAAAATCAGTTTAGTTCACTGGAACAGATAGCTGGGTTAATTATTAGGAAGACTATTCTTGCCAAAAATAACTAAATTTTCAGACATTTTATAGAAGGAGATTGTAGACTGACATCTTGCTGCTTTTTAGGAAGAGGTTAGATAAACACTTACTGGTCATAGCATTTGAATGCCCAAAAGAAGGAAAAGGGAGAAACTTAAGATGCTTTCCAGTATTACATTTCTATGGTATACAATTTGTGAGTAAACAGATGCAAACTTCTTATTTTTATATATATATTTTTTAGCTCGCTTAATTAAAGTGGAGCGCCCACTGTATGGAGTGGAAGTATTTGTTGGTGAAACAGCACGCTTTGAAATTGAAATTTCTGAGCCTGATGTCCATCCAGTATGGAAGCTAAAGGGAGAAACCCTAACACCTTCACCTGTAAGGATTCTTCATTTTTAGACCATAATTTCCAGTGGAAAAACATGATAAATCATAATGTTTTCTTAGAGGTTTCTTAGAATACTAATATTTGGGGTGGGGTGTGTGTTTCTTTATCACCAGGACTGTGAAATCATTGAAGATGGGAAGAAGCATATTCTTGTCCTTCATAACTGCAAACTTGATATGACTGGAGAAGTGTCTTTCCAAGCTGCCAATGCTAACAGTGCTGCTAATCTGAAAGTGAAAGGTAGAGTCTGCACTTGGCCAACATTTCCCTGTGTATTTCAGGGCATGAGAACAAATCTAGTGTCAGAAAGCATGGTATGAAGTGACCTGAATGAACTCTTCTTTGATTTCAGAACTGCCTCTTATCTTTATCACTCCACTAAGTGATGTGAAGGTCTTTGAGAAGGATGAAGCTAAGTTTGAATGTGAGGTCTCCAGAGAACCCAAGACTTTCCGCTGGTTGAAAGGAACAGAAGAGATCACTCCTGATGAAAGATTTGAAATTATTTCAGATGGAACAAAGCATGCTCTAATTATTAAATCTGTTGCCTTTGAAGATGAAGTAAAATACACATTTGAAGCTGAGGATAAAAGAACAAGTGCCAAGCTAATTATTGAAGGTTTGTTAGACGTTGTCTTTCTAGGAGAGTTCTGGATCATATACTTGCGTGGTTTATACTGATAACGTTGTGACATGTTATGTTGTTACAGGAATCCGCCTGAAATTCATCACTCCTCTCAAGGATGTAACAAAGAAGGAACGAGAAACTGCAGAGTTCACTGTGGAACTCTCCCATGAAAACATCACTGTCGTCTGGTTCAAGAATGACCAACGATTGCATACCAGCAAAGTGGTTTCCATGACAGATGATGGCAAATTCCATACACTCACAATCAAAGATCTTACTATTGATGATACTTCTCAGATTAAAGTGGAAGCTATGGGCAAATCCTCAGAAGCTAAACTCACTGTTCTTGGTAAGAATACCCAAAAGAATTTACCTGATGTATGCTATGAGAAGACTTTTATTAATAAAAATAGTAATCAGAAAGTCTTGGGATTAGCCTAAATCTAAATTATGATTTTGAAAATCTAACAATTTGTTTTTATTCCTTGGTCTCTATTTACCTAGTTACAATGGGTGATTGCAATAACTTTAAAATTTTATACAAAGTTGCCAAGTTAAAACAATGTTCTAAAACTCCAAGACCATCAAAAGAATGTTGTCAGTAATATTAGTAAAGCCCTGAATGATTTCTTACGTGTTTATTTTTTTTTTCTTTTTTTGTAACAGAACTGTAAAAAGGGACTGTATTTAGTCCTTCTTGCAGAGTATAAGCAGGAAATCTATTTTATGGTAGAAACTAGTTGATCTTTCTGGAAGACTAGAACTTCAGACTAAAATATGTCTTAACTCTTGCTTGCAGAGGGAGACCCTTATTTCACTGGGAAGCTGCAGGATTACACTGCTGTGGAGAAAGATGAAGTAATCTTACAGTGTGAAATCAGCAAAGCAGATGCCCCAGTGAAATGGATGAAGGATGGCAAACCCATTACTGCATCAAAGAATGTCGTTATTAAGGCTGATGGTAAAAAGAGAATCCTTATTCTCAAGAAAGCTTTGAAGAAAGACATTGGACAGTACACTTGTGACTGTGGTACTGATCAAACCTCTGCTAAACTTGATATTGAAGGTATGGTTATTTCAGTGGGCTGCTCTGTAGACATCTTTTGGGATCTGTTAGAGGCTGAGGGAGTCAATCGCGTTTTTCTTCTCCAGACCGGGATATTGAGATTGTGCGACCACTCTACAGTGTGGAGGTGATTGAGACAGAGACTGCCCGTTTTGATATTGAAATCTCTGAGGAAGGTGTCCATGGCAACTGGAAACTAAAAGGAGAACCCCTGACTGAATCAGCTGTAAGCAAATATTTCATGATATTTTTCTGCTTGTCTCAACACTTTTCAGGGAGGTGGGGTGTGGGGGAGAGGTTTATTGGAGAAACTAAATTTGATCTCTTTCTGCTTTCCAGAAGAGTTGCTATATTAAAAATAGTGGGTTTTTTTGTTAATGATGCTTTAAATATAGTGCAAATGTAATCCAGAATAGCTAAATAATAAATAGTTTTTACATAAAATGATAAATTCTGCATTGCTAACAATACCTAACAATCAGATATCCAAAGTGCAAAGACCTTGTGGAATTCACTTAAACATAATGGCATTTCAAAATGCAAACTTCAGATTGCATGCTTTTTCCTGTGGGTTTTGAGTTATACTTGGTTTAAATAGATGCAGATCATGTTTCCAAACTCACATTTCTTTTTTTGACAGCTAAAATTGGTGTAAAATGATATAGAACTTAATCAAATATTCTAAACTCCTTGCTGTAAAGATCTGTAAATAAAGAAACAATACAATCACAATTGGCAATAATTTGGCTTTGATGTAATGTGAATTATACAAATATGAATAATACACAAAGATTGGAAGTTGCATGAAGATCAGTGTCTGGATAAAAGAAGGAAAGGTCTTCTTGAGGAAAGGTCACAGCACAAGCTTAGAAAATTCTAGCTCCCTTGGAGGAACTAGGCTTCTGACTGGTCTACATATGTATTAGTATACTAGCTACTCAGTCAGCACAGAAATGTGTTCTCTTGCCCTTTCTTTTCAAGAGGAAGCTGACTGTGTTAAGAAGAGAGTTTGAAAGGAAAGGCCTATGAATTCATTTTTATAAGGTATATTTCATGTGGATGGAGTAGAAGAAAACAGATGCATGGTATGAGAAGTAAGGGCTCTTTTGGTGAGTAGTACAAGCAAGATACAGAAAAAAATTATTTCAATTTGATTTTTTCAGGAATGTGAAATCAAGGAGGAAGGAAAAAAGCACTTCCTTACGCTATACAATGTACGCTTAGATCAAGCTGGTGGAGTAGATTTCCAAGCAGCAAATGCCAAGTCTGGTGCTCACCTTCGAGTGAAACGTAAGTGTCTCTTAAACTGAAATTAATTGATTAATTAAGTGGAAACATGGTACTCACTGCCTCTTTGGAATGGGAGGCATATCTCTATCCTGTATTGAAGCCACAGCAATCCTTTCCAGAACAGCAGCACAAGCTGTCTTAATTTTTTTTTGTTAAGGACTGTCCTATGTGTTTTCAACCTTGTATATCATTTATTCATATAGGAGAAGTAAAATTAAGGAGATTGCCTTGAAGGCTGCTTCATGGTTTGGCATCATATATGCTGTTATGAAATCAAATATTGCAAGCAAAGGCTCTGCTGCATCAAAGTGTCACGTTAACTGGAGAGGATAGGATAACAGTGATAGCTGGGGATAGGGTTAAGAGCATGATGGACAGGGACAGACTACATGGTTGAAGATGACTTGTTTCCCACTCCAATCCTTGCCCTCGCTATTTTGGAAACACATGCCTTATCTAGCAACAGGCATGCAAGGCTTGGCAAGGATGCAGAGCAACTTTCCTGCTGACCTTGTTCAATTTAAAGAAACAGGTTCTGCAAATAGGAAATTGTAGGTGACCAGCCCTCCCCTAAGAACCCAGAGTGGCCTCTTCTATTTAGGGAATGTAAAGAGCAGCATTGCGATGTCTGGCTCTCTTGAGGGAAGCCACCATGGAGATTAGTACGTAAGGGCAGAAGCTCTCTCTTGGGTAGAAGTGACTAATCTAAAAATTATGTCTTCTCCTTACCAAGCTCGAGTAATTGGCTTACTGAGACCCCTCAAGGATGTAACAGTGACAGCTGGGGAATCAGCAACCTTCGACTGCGAACTCTCTTATGAGGGAATCCCAGTAGAATGGTTCCTGAAAGGAAAGAAACTGGAGCCCAGTGACCAGGTAAAGAAACTAAACTTTACTTTTTCTCATGTTTCCTCCTCCTCCTTCTCTTTCAAGTCTCTTCCCCTTCTTTATTTCTTATTTATTCTCTGCTAGTTGAAGTACTAAGGCACAGCAGTATTGTAGTACTGCAGTGTCAAATGCTAAATCTGATGCCTCAGTATTTCCCAGAAATTCCAGTATTCTGGGATACTACAATTATTTATCATACAAAAGGAAACTAAGGTTACAAAATATCAGTCATTAAAACAGTGATTTTATACCTGATTATGTTGGAGACTCAGCCACAAGGATACTGAATAATTTTTGCTCAGGTTACATGGTTACAGTGAGAGGATTTTGAAAGGTGCTATTAGGAAAAGCCTTTTTTTCTCCTGAATGCTGAGTTGCAGTCCAATTCAACATATAAGGGGATTAAGAGGATTCAAATTCCATTTCAGGCATTTGTTCTGGCTCTCAGATAACTCTGAGCAGATTTGCTTGTCAAGCACTTCTTGCTAGCTATTTTTAACCCTTCATCAAGTGCTGGCTCTTAACTCTGAGATTTGAGCAGCCTGGAATGCAGTCAATTAATGTTTAAAGTTAATGGTAGAGGAAATAAATAAATTAATACATTAAGAAATGGAAATTGAAATTACTGGTTGTAAGACTTCTTTTTCTCATACTAGGCCTAAAAAACTAATGCAAATTCAAATAAAAGTTGGAAACCTAAGGCAAAGTAAACTTAGAAGGCATTGCATAACCTAGGAAAGTTTCAGAACCTGTAATAATGCTGCTAATAATACTTTGGTATAGATTGCTATTTCTTTTAAATACAGTATTTAGCATATTTTTTCAGATTTTGCTAGATCTTTCTGAGCTTTAAGAAATTTGCATAAATAAAAATTATTTAGTAAAAGGAATAGAATGTAAAAATAAGAAAATCAAAAGAGATCATTACAATAAGGGACCCTATTACAGTATTTAAGGTCAGATAAACAAAGTTGAAATTCAGCAAGCAGATGAGTCATGAAATAAATCAAGATAATTACTTCTGAGTTTCAGAATAAAAATGTAAAAAGCTATTGATCAGTGCAGTGGATTGATAGTTATGATTGCCTGGCAAGAAACCTATTACATGTTTGGTATTCTGTATAATGGAACATTATTTTGGTCTTTTCTCTCTGAGCTGTCATTTTAATTACATGAAAAAAAAATTAGATTTTATGTAGTTTGTGTATACATTCAAAACTATCATTTGAACAGTTGAGGCTTTAGGATGAAATTGAGAGTAAACCATATATTTACTCAATGCATTGCTTTCTGCCCATTTAAATAACCTCTAGAAACACATTCACAACTGTTAAGAATCAATCTAATTGTACAGGGGTTTCATTTTAGCTGTTGCTAATTCAAATGATTTTATTACCTCTGTGGCTGGCATTCAGCTGAACATGTATAACCTTTGTTCATTGATTTCTTTGTTTACTGTGATTGCAAAGTAGCTTCTGCAATAGGTCATCACAGAAACTAGTCTTTTAGGCAAATATTTTGCCAAATTTTAATAATAGAAAGTCAAATTGGCATTTCCAGAGAAGTGTATGTGGGGGTGCCAAACCTCTTTATAGCTGCTAAAGTTTTTACTTTACAAGTAGCCAGCAGTAATTCCAATTTCTCCCATAAATTTACTTAATTTCTGTATTTGTTCAAAATAGACACTATCTCAAATCAGCCCCCAAATCTTCAAAGCTTTGAGGATTGAGCTGTATCTAGTATATGCAAAAGGAAGTTGTCAAAATTTCACATGGAAGTGGACAACCAAACTCCACAAATCAAAAATAGCATGCTATTTCCTGAAATATTTCTTAAATACTTGTTGTAGATGTTCACAAAGGGGTTTTTATGTATTTTGAAAGGTTGTGATCCGTGCCGAAGGGAGAGTTCACACACTTATTCTTAGAGATGTCAAGTTAACAGATGCAGGAGAGGTATCACTGACAGCGAAAGATTTCAGAACTCAAGCAAATCTTTTTGTGAAAGGTAAGTCAGTCATCTTAGTTAAACCATAATTGGCATTAACGGTCCAATCATGATTCATCCTGGAATATGAAGCTAATACACACTATTTCTCAAATGCGTGGAATCATATATACAATATTCAACTGGTGGATAACTTTCAGGATTTAAAAAAGCCACCTACTTAAAATCTCTGCATTTCACAGAAGAGCTGAACAAGGAAAAACACTGGAAATAAGTCAAATCTGATGAATGAGATGAACCAGTTGGTTAGGACTTTCAGGGCTTTGCTGCAGACTTGAATATTCAATTGGCCTCAAGAGAACCCATTAATACCAGCCTTTGTGGCTCCCAGTGGCTTTTTCTGCTCTTTTGAATATCCAGATATCTGTGAGAGTGTAACTGCACCATCAGTCAAGGGACAACATAAAATTGTCTGTATACCCACTTGTACTGCTTGCAAGCTGCATTATCATTAAGTAAAAGAACTGATCCAGTAATTCAAGAAAAATTTGAAAAAAAAAACCAAAACCCTAAGCATTCTCTAAGTTCACAGTATAACTTTAGAGTCACTGAGATTACATGGGTATGGTTCAGCTAAAGAAATTGAGTTGCAAGGCTTTGTGATGATTTTTAATTAAAAACCCCATGGACAAGGATATCGTTCAGTCTAATCTTACAGTAGATTGAAAATGAGGAAATTACCTGAATTAACAAAAAATGTCTGTGTATTAAAAATAAAAAATGTCTTAGGAAACCTTAAATAGGGACATTTAAGCCTTTTTGATTATTCAGTCAAGGAAAATTAGTAAACAGCATGGGATAGCTCTGTACAAGCAAAAGACTGGCTGTAATTTAGATATTTTCTATCAAAAATGTATCTCTTTCTTTTAGAACCCCCAGTTGAATTTACTAAACCGCTTGAGGACCAGACTGTTGAAGAGGAAGCCACTGCAGTACTGGAATGTGAAGTTTCCAGGGAAAATGCAAAAGTTAAATGGTTCAAAAATGGAGAAGAAATTCACAAATCAAAGAAGTATGATATCATTTCTGATGGCAGGGTCAGAAAACTCATCATCCGTGGCTGCACACTGGACGATGCAAAAACTTATACCTGTGATGCTAAGGATTTTAAGACATCATGCTTTCTCAATGTGGAGCGTGAGTAATTCACAGTTTTCTCCAAAATGTCTAGGTGCTCTAAAGACAATTTACGACTGTCTGTGACTGGCAATAATATCAGTGTTGGCAATATTTTCTTCTCTAGCATAGACTTCCCTCTACTAAAAATATCCTATTCTCTTACAGCTATTCGTGTTGACTTCCTGAAACCCTTAACTGACCTTGAGGTTAAAGAAAAGGAATCTGCTCGGTTTGAATGTGAAATTTCTCGTCCAAATATCAAGGTCCGTTGTGACACTTTTTAATCTCAGTAACTCCTTCAGCTAGAGGGAAAAACTTTGTTATATTGCTATACAATAACACACTGATATCTATGATGGGCATGTTAATAACCATGTTAATTTGTTCTGAAACAGGTGAAGTGGTTTAAGGATGGCATGGAAATTAGAAAAGGCAAAAAATATGACATAATATCTAAAGGTGCAGAACACATTCTTGTCATCAATAAATGTGTCTTTGATGATGAAGCTGAGTATTCCTGTGAAGCAAAAACAGCTCGAACTTCTGGCCTACTTACAGTGATAGGTAAACGCAGGGTTTTGAATCTAATATGTGATCAATAGAAAATGTGAGAGGGGGATTTTTTTATGGTAAGCTTTAACCATCTTTTGAAATTCTTTTTGCAGAGGAAGAGGCTGTTTTCACAAAAAATCTTCCTGATCTTGAAGTAAATGAAAATGACACTGTAAAACTGATCTGTGAAGTTTCAAAGCCTAATGCTGAAGTTACTTGGCTTAAAGGAGATGAAGAGGTTCCTGATGGTGGTAGATTTGAGCACATTTCTGATGGTAGAAAAAGAATTCTTGTTATACATAATGCTCATCCTGAAGATGCTGCCAAATATACTTGCAAGCTCCCAAGCTCTAGTACAACAGGAAAACTTACTGTACATGGTAAGAGTGCAACTTTAGTGGCCTTGTATCCTGGGGAAAAATAAAACTAAAAAATATTAAAAAATCAGTAGTAATACACAACTTGGTTTATTCCATTCACAAGTGAAAAATAATATATATATATATATATATATATATGAAAATGTTTTCTTTCAGAACTTGCTGCAGAATTTCTTACTAGACCACAAAACCTTGAGGTGCTTGAAGGAGAAAAGGCTGAATTTGTCTGTTCAGTGTCTAAAGAAGCCATTACAGTACAGTGGCTGAGGGGTGACACAGTCCTGGAGCCTGGTGATAAGTACGACATCATTTCAGATGGCAAAAAGAGAACACTTGTGGTTAAAGAGTCTGTTCTAGGAGATACAGGAATGTATAGTGTCATGGTTGGTGAAGCTAAAGCTACAGCACACTTAGCAGTGATTGGTAAGTTTTATTTTATCAATGTGCTTGTTTTGTTGCATTCTTTATACTACATGATGTCCTATTTCTTCTGTTTTCTCAATTTCAGAAAAACTCAAGATTATAACTCCTCTTAAGGACCAAGAAGTTAATGAGTGTCAAGAAGTTATCTTCAACTGTGAAGTCAATAAAGAAGGTGCCAAAGAGAAGTGGTACAAAAATGACGAGGCAATATTTGATAGTGCAAAGTACATTATTGTTCAGAAGGGTGCAGTCTACACTCTCAGAATCAGAGATGCAGAATTGAAAGATGAGGCTACCTACACCATCTCACTGACAAACCAGAGAGGTGAACACGTTAAAAGCTCTGCAGCCTTAAAAGTATTAGGTAAATAATTTGCACTAAATTAAAAATGTTTCATCATTTACATTCAATTTCATATGAGGATGTAAAAATGTTTGGGTTTTTTTGTCATAACAGAGGAAGATCTCAGAATTGTTGAGCCCCTTGAAGATATTGAGACCATGGAAAAGAAAACTGTCACATTCTGGTGCAAAGTCAATCGCCTTAATGCAACTCTCAAATGGACAAAGAATGGAGAAGAGATCACATTTGACAGGCGCATTTTGTACAAAATTGATAAATTCAAGCACTCATTGATCATTAAAGACTGTGGGTTTGTAGATGAAGGTGAATACACTGTTACTGCTGGACAAGACAAATCAGTTGCAGAGCTTCTCATCACAGAAGCACCAGCAGACTTCACTGAACATCTTCAGGACCAGACTGTCACTGAATTTGATGATGCTGTCTTTACATGCCAGCTTTCCAAAGAGAAAGTCAGTGTAAAATGGTACAGAAATGGAAGAGAAATAAAAGAAGGCAAAAAGTATGTACATTTTATTACCCTTCTGAATGTGCTAAACCTGCTTGTTTTGCTTTATTGCTTTCTCTGGAAGCTAAAATACTGCTTATTTTTCTCCCCTATAAAGATACCAGTTTGAAAAGGATGGAAATCTGCACAGATTAATCATAAAAGACTGTAGACTAGATGATGAGTGTGAATATTCCTGTGGAGTGGATGACAGGAGATCTAGGGCAAGACTTTTTGTTGAAGGTATGTGTAAAATTGGGTGAAATTGATTTCCACATTATTTAATAATAACAGAAACAATAAATAACACCAAATAAACTAACATTTATTTCAGAAATCCCTGTTGAGATTATTCGACCACCACAAGATATTTATGAAGCTCCAGGTTCAGATGTCATCTTCATGGCTGAATTGAACAAAGATGGTGTGGAGGTCAAGTGGTTGAGAAACAACATGATTATCATCCAAGGTGACAAACATCAAATGATGAGTGAAGGAAAGGTCCACAGGCTGCAGGTGTGTGACATAAAACCCCGTGACCAAGGGGAATACAGATTTATCGCCAAAGATAAGGAAGCTAGAGCTAAGCTTGAATTAGCTGGTAAGTTGCTTGCTTTGTGCTTCTTTTATAAAATCTTAGATTAGTGAATTTAGTTAAACTAAATTGATTTTTGCTCTTTCAAAAAGCTGAAGTAAAATGAATACACAATCAGAGAAAATTGTTAGACTATTTGAAGTTTGCTTAACAAATCTGTTAAACTATATGAATATGAATTTAAACAACAAACGTACTTTCTTATACCATGCCGATTCAGCTGTTATGGAAAACACATCACTTTTCAATATATGTACACCACAGAACAAGATTTAAGCTTAAAGGAGCTTTAAGCTTTTAATAAAGTAACTAAAAAAATAATTATTGGGCCTACTCATTTAAGTCACATTAGACATATAATTCCTAATTTGTCTGTTTTACAGAATAATTAAATTCATTTTCAAAAAGCAACTCCTTCTTACCTGATTTTATAAGTGGACACAGTACATGCCAACCAGTCTATATTTCTTTCTTTGGAATTGTCCAGCAAGTATATGAAGAATTTCCTTAGAGTTTGTACAGCAGCTCCTTTTACTTTTCTGTTAGTTCTTTGCTGACTGCACAAATATATCAATTTTTATATATATCTGTATCTATCTATCTATACACACACACACATACATATATATGTATTCAAGTCCTGACTTTTCACATTCATCCTTCTTAGCTGCTCCTAAAATCAAGACTGGTGATCAAAACCTTGTGGTTGATGTTGGGAAACCTTTAACTATGACTGTCCCATATGATGCCTACCCAAGAGCAGAAGCTGAATGGTTGAAAGCAGGGGAAAGTCTGCCCACAACAACTGTTGATACAACAGCTGACTGCACTACCTTCAAAATTTATGAAGCAAAGAAATCCGATAAGGGAAGGTACAAGGTTGTGCTTCGAAACAAACATGGCCAGGCAGAAGCATTCATCAATGTAGAGGTCATTGGTAAGTACTCATAATGTTAAAACTTTGCTTACTGTTATTTCACAGAATAAAAAGCCTTTATTGAGGAGGATTCCCTCTGCTTCCCCTCATGGGAAAGCTGTAGATCATATTCAGGTCTCCCCTCATGCAATGCTCTGAAGTATTGTCATATCTTTAACAGATGTTCCAGGTCCAGTTAGAAACTTGGAAGTCACTGAAACTTACGATGGTGAAGTTGGTCTCGCATGGCAAGAACCAGAAAGTGATGGTGGAAGTAAAATCATAGGCTACGTTGTTGAGAGACGTGATATCAAGCGCAAGACCTGGATTGTAGCCACAGATCGTGCTGAAAATTGTGAATACACTGTTACTGGACTTCAGAAAGGAGGAGTTGAGTACCTCTTCCGTGTTAGTGCACGCAACAGAGTGGGCACTGGTGAGCCAGTGGAAACAGACACACCTGTGGAAGCTAAGAGCAAATTTGGTGAGCACAAGTTATGAAAAACTCACTGTTTGATGGCTGCGTAAAAAAAGCAGTGCAAATTCTAACAATGGGCAAAACTTACATACCTTCTTTTTCCTTTTTCCTCCTAAAATAAAATACAGATGTTCCCGGTCCTCCCCAAAATGTAGAAGTTACTGATGTGAACAGGTTTGGAGCCACACTTAGCTGGGAACCTCCTGAGGATGATGGAGGATCCCCGATTACTGGCTACGTTATTGAACTGCGTAACAGAGGTACCATCAGATGGGAGCCAGCTATGACCACAGGAGCTGATGAACTGTCAGCTGTCCTGACTGATGTTGTGGAAAATGAAGAATATTTCTTCAGAGTAAGAGCTCAAAACATGGTTGGAGTTGGCAAACCAAGTCCTGCTACACGTGCAGTAAAAATCATGGACCCGATTGGTGAGTATATAAAGTCTGTATAATTATGATTGCATTATGAGACAGGAGCATTTTGTATGCTGTGTGTGGAGGAAAGTTCAATTGACGAATGCATACGCTGCAAATACTGTGCCGAGTTAGATTTTCCCTACTTATGGCCTTCAAACATAGCAGGAATACCTTGCTACCATTTGGTTTAGTAAGGACTGCAAATATTTTTTCTCTGAAGTTAGGATGCAACCTCACTTTAAAAAATCAGTGTAGAAAAAGCCATGCAAAGGCTTTGAAATCCATACTGTAAGATAGAAACAGTTAATTTGCAGAATCATGCTCCTTTATCAGTTACACAAATCTATTTTTCCCATATTTTTTTCAGAGAGACCAAGTCCTCCCATTAACCTTGAGCATTCAGATCAAACGAAGTCATCAGTTCAGCTCACATGGGAGCCCCCTCTCGAAGATGGAGGAAGTCCAATCTTAGGCTATATTATTGAAAGACAAGAGGAAGGATCAGACAAATGGATTCGTTGTAACCCAAAATTAGTACCTGCTCTTACTTTCAAGGTACAATTTTCTCTTCATCAGCTGGTAAAATGTGTAGATCACCTTTAATATGAGGTAGTAAATGATTGTTTGTTTGTTTTAGGTAACTGGATTGAAACAAGGATCCAGTTATTACTACAGAGTCTCAGCAGAAAATGCAGCCGGAGTGTCTGATCCAGCAGAGGCTATTGGGCCATTAACTGCAGATGATACTTTTGGTAAGCTGCATGCTATTTCTTAAAAACAATTTATCGGATACGGCACACAATTAAAGTGCATCTTGTGGGTAATATGTATATTTTTCACCAGATAACTGGTACACCTTAGACATTTGATACATTTCTCCTCCATTATGAATTCTGTAGATAATTGTCTGTACAGTGAGATAGAGGCCTATTAGGTTGCCTGAGAAACAAGGCATAACCTTCTATCTCCTGACCTACCTTTGTGGAAATTGAGAGGTAACAGAAGAAAAGAAAGGCAGAGAAGATCCCTAAAAAAAAATAAAAAATAAAGGAAACTTAAAGAATGCAAAGGTTTTACATTAAAAGGTAAATTAGATGTCATACTTGGTAATACTAATCTCCCTTACCATATCCAATATTTTTGAAAAAACCCAAAACATTTAGCCAGAAGAGGTAGGGAGTCATTAGACAAAGCTAGGTTCTAGACAGGCTGAGGTATAGCAAGCTAGACCTGCAGGCTGAGATACAGTCAGACTCAGCCTCTCAACACAGCTGGCATTAGCTGTGTTCATAACATCTTAAAATAATTTATTGAATCCACTTTCCATTTTTTTCCAGTTGCACCTACAATGGACCTAAGTGCATTTAAGGATGGGCTGGAAGTTATTGTACCAGAGCCAATCAAGATCCATGTTCCCATCACTGGGTACCCTGTACCAACTGCCACATGGTCTTTTGGTGACCAAGTCTTAGAAGAGGGTGATCGTGTAAAAATGAAGACCACTGCCTCCTTTGCAGAACTTATAATTACTCCAAGTGAGCGCCCAGACAAGGGAATTTATTACTTAACATTGGAAAACCCCGTGTCATCTGTTTCAGGAGAAATTAATGTTAATGTCATTGGTAAGTGAGCATGTATATATTTTAGCAATAACATTCCATATTTGTCTTGCTAAAATCTAATTAGGTTAACAATGTGTAATCCCACAACCAAGTATATTAAAACATTAGTAAAAACTCTTTAAAAACTCTTTTGTAGTTTTCAGTATGTAACTTTGCTGTTTAAAGAGGAATGACTTAACAAGACTCTCTTCTGGTAGATACATTACATAGAGATCGTCTATCAAACACCAGTTACAAAATAATGCAATTTCTGTGACTTCTAGCTTGTCCAAGTGCACCAAGAGAACTCAATGTTTTAGAAGTACTCAAGAGTACAGTGCAGCTTGCATGGGAACCTCCAGAAGATGATGGTGGAAGTCCAGTTACTGGCTATATAATTGAAAAACGTGAAGTAAGCAGGAAAGCGTGGAGCAAAGTAAGTTCATTCTTTCTCATTTAAAATTCTATTGCTATATTATTTTCACATGTGCTACTGAGTTTCGTGTCTTATTTTTGTAGTGTCTTTATTTTTTATTTCTTTGGAAATAAAGTTTAAAAACATTGAAACCTTTCTTCTCTTTAGGTTATGGATCATATTGTTGACCAAGAGTTCACTGTACCTGACCTCATCCAAGGAAAAGAATATTTATTTAGAGTTTCTGCATGCAATAAATGTGGCCCTGGGGAACCTGCATATATAGATGAACCTGTAAATATGTCAATACCAGCAAGTAAGCATATTTGAAATTCTGCTGATTTTCTTCAGAATAAGATATAAAAAATATATATTTTTTCCTTAGACCAGTTTCTAAGACCCCATATGTTTTTAATTTTAATAGCGGTGCCTGACCCACCAGAAAATGTTAAATGGAGAAATCCAACATCAAAAGGAATCTTCCTAACATGGGAGCCTCCCAAATATGATGGTGGTGCACGCATTAAGGGTTATCTGGTAGAAAAATCCCAGCGTGGAACAGACAAGTGGGAGATATGTGGGGAGCCTGTTATTGAAACAAAGTAAGTAAATTGACACAGTAGATATATCCTCTTAACTAATTATGCCATCCTCACCACTCTAAATATTTGACTTTTTTTCTTTTGACAGAATGGAAGTAACAAAGCTCAAGGAAGGAGAGTGGTATGCTTATCGGGTTAAGGCTTTGAACAGAATGGGAGCGAGTAGGCCAAGTAAGCCAACTGATGATATTCAGGCCATTGATGCAAAAGGTAACTACTTCACTTGCTAAAATGACATACCTGCTTTATTTTTATGAGTCTCTGAAATACTGTTTCTCTAACAACATTTTCATTCTCTCCTAAATCAGAGGCTCCAGAAATTTTCTTAGACGTGAAGCTTCTTGCTGGACTTACTGTGAAAGCTGGAACTAAAATTGAGCTGCCAGCTAAAGTAACTGGAAAGCCTGAGCCCCAGGTTACTTGGACCAAGGCTGACAAAATTTTGAGACCTGACAACAGAATCACTATTGAAAGCCAGCCTAATCATTCTACAGTCACTATTACAGACAGCAAGAGGAGTGACAGTGGAACCTATATTATAGAGGCTGTAAATTCCAGTGGACGTGCTACTGCTGTTGTTGAAGTTAATGTCCTTGGTATGCATGTACTTTATGTTATTTATATAAATAATTAGTAATGTACCAGGGTGTGCAAGGGGAAAATTAACATTCACATCTTGTCCTCTACAGATAAACCTGGTCCACCAGCAGCATTTGATGTATCAGAAATCACAAACGAATCCTGCCTTCTAACCTGGAATCCTCCACGAGATGATGGGGGTTCTAAGATTACCAACTACGTCCTTGAGAAAAGAGCTACAGACAGTGAAATATGGGACAAATTGTCATCAACTATTAAAGATACGAAATTCAGAGCTACCAATTTAACTCCTCATAAAGAATATGTGTTTCGAGTCAGTGCTGAAAACATGTATGGTGTTGGGGAGCCAGCACAGTGTAGCCCCATCATTGCCAAATATTCATTTGGTTAGTAAATTAATGATAAATTATTACAGTATTTTAACAGGAAGGGGAAAAAAAACCAACTGTTTGATGGGTTTGTTTTTTGTTTGTTTTTTTCTTAATTAATTTCTACAGATCCACCAGGCCCTCCAACAGGTCTCAAGCCTATAGAGGTCACTAAAGATTCAGTCACTTTAACATGGAATGAACCAGATGAAGATGGTGGCAGCCCCATAACTGGCTACTGGGTTGAAAGATATGATCCTGAGCAGGATAAATGGATAAAATGCAACAAAATGCCAGTGAAAGACACAACATTCAAGTAAGACTATAGTCAGATTAGGGTGAAATACGTCACAGAGACATAAAAATGTAACAGTAGTTTTTAAAATAAGTTTTACATTGTTCTTATTTTTTCCCAGTTTCCGTAAGTTTTGATCCAGCTATCCCTGGTGGCTTCGTTTTTAAATTTGTTTTAAAGAGGGGTATCTTTACAGAGGAATTATTCATATTTTTTTTCTTTTAAATGTTATGCTTAATAATTTCTGTGCTTATTCATAAGATATTCTAAAATGGCAGACATGGTCATGTCAGGTATCAATTTTCCAAAATCCTGAGGTTTTTTTCTCTTGATACTCTTATTAACTAAAAACCATGGAACATGCAAAAATCCAAGATGGTTCTCAAAATACTCATTTTTGTCATGGTGAACCATTTTAGTGTTGACATTGTGTTAACATCATTAGCAGCAATTTGGGTGTTTTCAGATTTTCCAAGTAAGCTGTGGTATGAAGAGAGGAGAGAATAATGTTTTAGAAATTAATTAATGCCTCGGTTTGGTTTAATCAAACAATTTTTATTTCCAGAGTTAAAGGTCTTACAAATAAGAAGAAATACAAGTTTCGTGTCTTGGCAGAGAATCTTGCAGGACCTGGAAAACCGAGCAGGGAAACAGAGCCAATCTTAGTGAAAGATCCAATCGGTACAATAAACATATTTTTTAATGGTTTAATTTAGCAACAACACCAAAAAATTGTTTTCAATGACATAATTAATGCTGGACTCTATTCTAGATCCACCATGGCCTCCTGGAAAGCCAACTGTGAAAGATATTGGCAAGACATTCCTTACTCTGAACTGGACAAAGCCAGAGCATGACGGAGGGGCAAAAATTGAATCTTACGTCATTGAGCTGTTAAAGACGGGAACAGATGAATGGGTGAGAGTAGCTGAAGGAGTTCCCACAACTGAACACTTCCTCAAAGATCTTATGGAGAAACAAGAGTATTCATTCCGTGTAAGAGCTGTGAACAAGGCTGGCGAGAGTGAGCCCAGTGAACCCAGTGACCCTGTGCTGTGCAAGGAGAGGCTCTGTGAGTACTGTTTCAGAATGTGCTGCTACTGCAAATATACAGTCTCTGACTTTTAAAAAGCCCCACATCTGCCTGTCTTGTCTACTAAATGAACTCTTGAAAGGCTTATGAAATACTAAAATCTGCCTTACTTCATTTCAGGAAATACAAACTTTGAATAGTTTTGGTGTATTCCCTGTCTTCCAAGATCTTCCATGGGAATTGCAACATCTTGGTTTACCCCTTTTTTTCCTATTTTGCAGATCCTCCTTCACCACCCCGATGGCTTGAGGTTATTAATATTACTAAAAATACAGCAGATCTTAAATGGACAGTACCAGAAAAAGATGGGGGTTCCCCAATTACCAACTACATTGTTGAAAAAAGAGATGTAAGGCGGAAAGGTTGGCAGACAGTTGATACAACAGTGAAAGATACCAAGTACACAGTGAGCCCACTGACTGAAGGCTCACTGTATGTGTTCCGTGTGGCTGCTGAAAATGCCATTGGACAGAGTGACTACTGTGAAATTGAAGACTCAGTGCTTGCTAAAGATACTTTCAGTAAGTTTCAATTTGCTTACTGAGTGATCAGTAGCTCACATGTCATGAATTCATAGTCTTCTAATGTGTGCCTTTTCTTTTTTTCCTTAGCAACTCCTGGGCCTCCATATGCCCTTACAATAGTTGAAGTGAAAAAAGGCCATGTTGATTTGAAATGGGAACCACCTAAAAATGATGGTGGCAGACCAATTCAAAGGTAATGTCATTTAAAGTTTGTGTAGGCTTCTGATAAGATAAACACTTTTTAAGAAATGAAGATGTTTCTTTCAAAATATTAAATTTTAAATTGACACATTTTATATGAAAAGGATGTCAATGGATGTAAGAGAAGTCATGTGGTCCAATCAATAAAGGGTTTGATTATAAAATGTAGAAATGATGCAAATAAAATACCTAATGCACATGAAGAGTGAATGTGTGTCAGCATCCTGAAAACAACATATAATAATAAGGAACTGTGTAAAAAAATCTAAATAAAACAATTCAACCACAGTCTCCAGTTCCTGCAGAATAGTAGCCACTTGAAATCATCCAGCAAGTAATATGGTTGCATTTTCCTTCTGTCTTAGTTTGTCATTCAAAATGTATACACTCAGCTAAAATGAAGACTTACCTCTTTCGTGTTCATTTTCTTCTTTATAACACTTTTCAAGCAGATTATTTTACTCCTTCCCAATCACAGAAAGCACATCTTAAACCAACAGACAACTACAGATGTCTGTCTGAGGAAACAGAAGTGCCTCCGTTTGCATTACTTTGCCACAGTCTGTCCTAAGCAGATTTTTGATAGCTGAGTAATAGAATCTACAAATATTCTCAATGACTCACTAGTGAGATCAAAACTAGCAAAGATACAAGTATAGCTTGGAGGTTCTTTTGCCTCTGCAGCTCTCTACAGCCTGAGAACACAGTTCAGTCCAGTTCTAAAACACAGAACAAAATTTAAGAATTGACTTTCAGACCTGTGTCTGTCAGTGATGCCAGCTCCTAATAGGGGCTGAGACCTACTAGGACTAAGTGGCTAATGTGTGAAGAAAAGTTCATTGAATCTATTATCCATTATTCTCTTTACTTTTCCACTGCCTAAACTATTCTAATCTCTTTTCATCTATTTTCTTGAACAAGTCTGAAGTGTTCCAAGTCCCTCATAGTATTTTCCCCAATTTCTTCAGATATGTAATTGAAAAGAAAGAAAAGCTAGCCACTCGCTGGGTAAAAGCTGGGAAGACAGCTGGTCCAGACTGCAATTTCAGAGTGACAGATGTCATTGAAGGTACAGATGTACAGTTCCAGGTTCGTGCAGAAAATGAAGCTGGATGTGGTCATCCCAGTGAACCAACTGACCTCGTTCATATTGAAGATCCAACAAGTAAGTAAAATAATGCAGCGTATGAATTTTAGATGCAGTGTACTGTTCTGGGAGGAAAATCACACAATACTTTTCCATTTTTGCAGGCCCTCCTTCACCTCCTCAGGATTTACATGTCACAGACGCAGGCCGAAAGCACATTTGCATTGCATGGAAACCTCCTGAGAAGAATGGTGGAAGTCCTATTATTGGATACAATGTTGAGATGTGTGAAGCAGGAACAGAAAAATGGATGCGAATCAATTCTCGTCCAATTAAAGATCTAAAATGTAAAGTGGACGAGGGTGTTGTTCCAGACAAAGAGTATGTGCTGAGAGTCAGAGCTGTCAATGCTGTTGGAGCTAGTGAGCCATCAGACATCTCAGAAAAAGTTGTTGCCAAGGACCCAGATTGTAAGAATAGATTCCTTTTTCTTTTTTTTCTTTTTTTTTCAGATCTGCATAACTGAAAAAACGAATGGTGTTAGGCAACTTTCTAATAACATTATACTTACTTTTACAGGTAATCCAACCATTGATCTGCAAACTCGTGACATCGTTGTTGTTAAAGGACAGAAATTAAGTATCCCTGTACCCTTCAGAGCTGTTCCATCCCCAACTATAACATGGCACAAAGATGGTAAAGAGTTGAAAGCTGGTGACAGAACAACAATGAAGAGTGACTACACCTCTGCATTGCTTGAAGTGATAGACAGTGTTCATGCTGATGCTGGTGTTTATACTATCACACTGGAGAACAAGCTGGCATCAACAACTGGTTCAGTCAATGTCAAAGTCATAGGTAAGTACATTCTTCCATCTTGAGAAGTATACTTCACTTGGGCCCTGCAACTGACAGAAGAAAGGACTAGAAAGATACTTTTTCTGCCAGGCAGGCAAATCACTTCAACTCAGACATGTGTTGATTGCCATACAGGCATTGATGTTATGAAGTCCCATGAGAAAACACTTTACCTCAAGTTTCTCTAACTATTTATTCAGTGACCGCTCAAAGTACAATTAATTTGAATAGTTAGCATATAAATATAAAACTATTTTTAAAATTCTATTTTATCCTTTGGGAACATAAATTCATAGAGATGCTATGCAGTTCACATTTGTGGTCTTTGCTTTCTGCAAAGCAAAGCAATGAAATATAACTTCATATTTATAAGAATGCACTTTTACATCTATTTAGTTCACTCATTTTTTCATTCTTATTTTAAACAGGTCCACCTGGACAGTGCAAAGACATTAAGGCAAGCGAAATAACTAAGAATTCTTGCAAAGTATCCTGGGAGCCTCCAGACTTTGATGGTGGTACTCCAATTTTGCACTATGTTCTGGAACGCAGAGAAGCAGGTCGTAAAACATACATCCCAGTCATGTCTGGTGAAAATAAGCTTTCATGGCAAGTCAAAGATCTTATCCCAAACTGTGAATATTACTTCCGTGTTAAAGCTGTCAATAAGATTGGAGGGGGTGATTATCTTGAACTAAGAAACCCAATCATTGCAGAAGACCCAAAACGTAAGTTGGTCTTTCTATTAAATAATCTAAAAAAATGGAATTTTAACTGAAATCTTCATGCTCTGTTTTCTCATATGATTCCTCTTTTGATCTACTCTTTCACAGAGCCCCCAGATCCACCTGTCGACCTTGAAGTCCATAATCCAACATCAAAATCTGTAACTCTTACGTGGAAACCACCCCTGTTTGATGGTGGAAGCAAGATTATGGGCTATATAATAGAAAAGCTTGCTAAGGGCAAAGAGAGGTGGCAGAGATGCAATGACTATCTGGTACCCTTACTAACTTACACAGTGAAAGGCCTTGAGGAAGGAACGGAGTATCAGTTCCGTGTTCGTGCTGAGAATGCTGCTGGCATCAGTGAGCCTTCTCGGATTACTCCTTTTGTGAAAGCTGTGGATCCTATTGGTATGAATTGCTCATTAGATCATTTGTATTAATTGCCATACATCCTCAGACATACTGAAGGATTCTATGCTCCATTTCTCATTCTTTGTTATTACAGAGGCACCAAAAGTCTTCCTTGCTGCAAACCTACAGTCTGGCCTTGAGGTGAAGAGAGGTGATGAGATCATACTTGAGGCACATATTTCAGGATCCCCCTATCCATCTATCACTTGGCTGAGGAATGATGAAGTTGTCAGACCAGAGGATATCAAAAAGAGAGTAACAGCACCTAAAAAGAAGAAGGGTGAAGCTGAAGAAGAGAAACCTTTCCAGCTTTCACTGCCAGAACGTATGAGTGTTGACAACCACAAGGAAGGAGAGTCCATACTGTCTGTTCGTGACTCCATTCGAGCTGATCATGGCACATTTACAATTAAAGTAGAAAATGATCATGGAGTTGCAAAAGCCTCGTGTGAAGTCAATGTGTTGGGTATGTAAAGAATGTCCTCAAAACACCTAGTTGTTCAGAGTATTAGGTAAAAAGTGCACAAGTTGAGTACTCATCATTTTTCTTGGTTTACTAACAGATACACCTGGGCCACCAGTCAACTTTGTATTTGAAGATTTGAGGAAAAATTCTGTCATTTGCAAGTGGGAGCCTCCCCTTGATGATGGTGGAAGTGAAATCCTAAACTATGTACTGGAAAAGAAAGACAATACAAAAGCTGAAATGGGCTGGGTCACTGTCAGTTCAACACTCAGGCATTGCAAATTCCATGTAACAAAACTGATAGAAGGGAAAGAATATCTATTCCGTGTATTTGCTGAAAATAGAGTTGGAGCAGGACCACCATGTGTTTCAAAACCAATGACAGCTAAGGATCCTTTCTGTAAGTTTTAATTCTGAAAAAAACAGCCTTTTCAGAAAACAAAGTGTGAAACTATAACAGACTGTTAGAATTCTCAGCTTTATCTATGTGGATGTTTCCCAGAAGAAACTTGAGCTATGTGATAATTATTGCACATTTTAAACCATTGAAATACAGGGAACTATCCAAAATATTCTAATTCCAGTAGTAAACACATAAGAATAATGATCACTGTCCTAAAACTTTAACTTCAAAACACTTAACATCTGAATAGCGACATTGTCTGTGCTTCATAGACTAGTAATCTTGCCAAAAGAGAGAACCATTGCAAATTTGCTTACTGATTGCTGCTAGGAATCAAGGGTTCTAAGAGAGCAGAAAAACAATGAATTAATATTAGTAATTTCTTATATCTTAGTTCTCTCTTAGCTTTGAGTAAGTTCTGACAAGACAGCAATGATGAAAAAATCACCCTTTTGTTTTTCAGCTCCACCAGATGCACCTAATAAGCCCGATGTGGAAGATGTAACCAGCAATAGTATGCTGGTTAAGTGGAATGAACCAAAAGATAATGGCAGCCCTATCATAGGATACTGGATTGAAAAACGTGAAATCAATAGTACTCATTGGGCTCGGGTCAACAGGAACCTTGTGAATGCTCTGGAAGTAAAAGTTGAAGGACTCTTGGAAGGTTTAACTTATATCTTTAGAGTGTGTGCTGAAAATGCAGCTGGCCCTGGTAAATTTAGTCCACCATCAGATCCAAAAACTGCACAGGATCCAATAAGTAAGTGTCTAACAGAAGCTAATAGCAGACAGTTGAAAAGATAGGACTCATAGCCCTTAACTCTGATTTACACTTTTTTGTTTATTTATCTATTTATAGTGCCACCTGGTCCACCGATTCCAAGGATTGCTGACACAAGTGCAACTTCCATTGAGCTAGAATGGAAACCTCCTGTGTATAATGGTGGTGGAGATATCACTGGTTACCATGTGTACAAACAACTGATGGGAGTAAATGAGTGGTCACGCTGCACAGCAAAACCCATTAAGGTCCTGCAGTTTACTGTTGGAGAAGTCAGGGAAGGTGCAGACTATAAACTCCGTGTTACTGCACTCAATGCGGCTGGTGAAGGGCCACCTGGAGAAACTGAACCTGCAACAGTTGCAGAACCTAAAGGTATTGCAATTGTATTTTTTTTAAGAAATATCCAGCTGCTTAAATGGTGGATTTGAATCCTTCACTTCAACTAATGAACTGTTTCTTTTTCTTCCACAGAGCCTCCCACTGTTGAGCTGGATGTTTCTGTGAAAGCAGGCATTCAGGTCATGGCTGGGCAGACTATTAAAATTCCTGCTACTGTGACAGGGCGTCCTATTCCCACCATTGTATGGGCTGTAGAGGAGGGTGAATTAGACAAAGATCGAGTTGTTATTGAAAACGTTGGCACAAAATCTGAGTTAACCATTAAGAATGCATTGAGAAAAGATCATGGAAGATATGTAATTACTGCTACCAATAGCAGTGGTTCAAAATCTGCAGGAACCAGAGTAGAAGTATTTGGTAAGAAAAATATTTCCTCAAATTAAATAAGCTTTCTTTTGGTCAGTATGGGCTTTACCTTATAACCTTGAATTTGTTTTTCAGATGTTCCCGGACCAGTCCTTGACCTAAAACCAGTGGTTACAAACAGAAAGATGTGTTTGCTTAACTGGTCTGATCCTGAAGATGATGGTGGCAGTGACATCATAGGCTTCATTGTTGAAAGGAAGGATGCCAAAATGCATACATGGAGACTAGCTGTTGACACAGATAGATCTAAATGTGATATTACAGGCCTAATTGAAGGGCAGGAATACAAATTCCGTGTTAGTGCCAAGAACAAATTTGGTACTGGTCCACCTGTTGAAATAGGACCCATTCTTGCAGTTGATCCATTAGGTAAGACGACTCATTTTACAGGGTTTTTGAAAAGAGAAAAAATATTGTCAGATTAATTAGACAGAGATTTTTTTGTCTTTCCTTCTATATAGAAGGTGTGGGTTTTTTCCAGCTACATGGACTGGCATCTGCCTTAGCTTTGTTAATTCTGTCAGATGTCTGAATCTAGTTCTCTGAAGCTAGTGTGGTTCTTTACATAGCAAATACTGGTGCCTACTGAAACACTATTTATTACCTTTTTCTCCACATACATGAGAAACTATATGAGCCATAATCATATTCAGATTCTTTACATGCAAATATATGGTTTTAAAAAGCCAGAGTTAATGCATTCTTATGTTTTAAAATTCTCTGATGTTTTAATTTATTCTTATTGTAATTTATCTGCATTAATAGGTCCTCCAACAGCACCTGAGAGGTTCATGTACACAGAGAGGACGAAGTCATCCATTACACTTGATTGGAAGCCTCCACGCAGTGATGGTGGTAGTCCCATCTTAGGATATATTGTTGAGAAGAGGAGACATGATTCAAAAGATTATGAAAGAGTTAATGCAAGGCTTTGTCCAAAAACTTCTCTTCTTGTTGAAAAACTCGATGAACTTCATATGTATGAATTCCGTGTGAAAGCTGTCAATGAGATTGGAGAAAGTGAGCCATCACTGCCCCTCAATGTAGTTATACAAGATGATGAAGGTATGGCAGCTTCAAAGAAATCTGTATAAATAACTTTAGAACACTTCAAGGCACTTTCTCTTTTTCATCTCCATCTTCATTCTGTCACTTTCCTTCCTTTCAGTGCCTCCAACTGTTACATTGCGTTTGGCTGTGAGAGGTGATACCATCAAAGTCAAGGCAGGAGAACCAGTTAACATTCCTGCTGATGTAACAGGCCTGCCAATGCCAAAGATTGAATGGGATAAGAATGAAGTTTTAATCGACCAAATATCCGATGCACTTAAGATAACCAAGGAAGAAGTATCTAGAACCGAGGCAAAAACTGAACTTAGCATGCCTGCAGCAGTGAGGGAGGATAAGGGTACTTACACTGTGAGAGCTTCCAATCGTCTCGGCACCGCATTTCGCAATGTGCACGTCGAAGTGTATGGTAAGGATGCAACATTTTAATAAAATGACAGCTCATAAAATGCCTTTGCTTTTTTTTAATGTAGTTCCATGCTCCATTGCTTTCATACAGATCGTCCTTCTCCACCAAGAAATCTTGCTGTTTCTGATATCAAAGCAGAATCATGCTATTTAACATGGGATGCACCTCTTGATAATGGCGGTAGTGAAATTACCCATTACATTATTGAAAAACGTGATGCTAGTAAGAAGAAATCTGACTGGGAGGAAGTCTCCAAAGGCGCTGTTGAGAGAAGATTTGGGGTAATTTATAAAATATATTTATTATATCCTTTAGTATGCATAAAAATAACAATATTACATATTTAATGAAAACTGCTACTTCGATAGCTGCCTGTGTTCATGCTTGATTTAGACTCCAGAATTAGTGGATGAATGCTTCTCATCCATGTGTCTGTGTTATCCCTCATCTGACAAAACAAAATAAATTGTCCAGTTTTGCTTCTTAGCCTCAGCTGAGCTAGAGAGAAGACACCTTCCTTTTCATTTTTTTACCAACTGCAAGAATAATGACATTTTTATTTATGTTCAGTTCTATGCACATGAAATAAGAGTATCCTTAAGAGATCACATAAAACTATGTCATACATAAACAGAGGTATGTTAGTCAGATTACAAGACAGAATTTAAAGTGAAAACTTCTGCTTAACTCCAAATAAGTTGATTCTGAAAGTAGCCAAGTATTGATTTAAATCCTCTTTTTCAGGTATGGAATCTTGCAACAAATGAAAAATACCAATTTAGGGTCCGGGCTGTAAACAAATATGGAATAAGTGATGAATGCCTCTCAGAAAAAGTAGTTATTAAGGATCCTTATGGTCTTCCTGGACCCCCTGGAAAGCCAAAAATTTTGGATCGCACCAGATCATCTATGCTGGTGACTTGGGAGCCTCCTTTGGACAATGGTGGCAGCCCCATAACTGGCTATTGGTTGGAGAAGAGAGAGGTGGGAGGTGTCTACTGGTCACGTGTCAACAGGGCTCCAGTAACAAAACCATCAGTAAAAGGTCTAGAGCACAATGTGCTTCGTTTGGCTGAAGGTGTTGAATACCAGTTTAGAGTTATGGCTGAAAATCTTGCTGGAATTGGCCCTCCCAGTGAACCATCGGATCCAGCTTTGGCAGCAGACCCCATATGTAAGTATATAATTTGTGTGACTGTGTTAGAAGACTGTACCACAGTAAATATGTTACTATTACTTTTTTTTAATTGATAATGAAATTTATTTTAAATGAAGTATTAATTTATTAACATTAATCGAAGTCTTTGTTTGCACTAAACCTGAGAGAATATATTGACACAAAGTTTCCTGATTTTAAAATTCTAAAAATAATTAGCTTTGATTTTAATTTTTTACCTCTTTTTGTGTACCTAATATTGGGATTGCACCATTATAGGCACTGCCAAATGAATTACAGTTCAGAATCGTATTTTTATATTTTTGTTTTACTTTACTGTTAAACAGTTCAGTCTTTATGCCTTGTACCTGAAGTATCCCTTGCTGATATAGGTAATATTTGTAATTAGTATGTACATTCTAGGATTTACTCTTTACATACAGGTAAAGAAATGAAAATACTTGCCTTCTTCTACAAACTATCTAGAAAAATATGGGAAGACACTTAACACTCAGGTAATTTTTACTTGCTCTTGTTTTGCCAGTTGTGCCTGGTCCACCATCGTGCCCAGAGGTCAAAGACAAAACCAAATCATCTGTAGCACTTGCCTGGAAGCCTCCTCAAAAGGATGGTGGGAGTCCTATAAAAGGATATATTGTTGAAATGCAGGATGAAGGTAGTACAGAGTGGAAGAAGGTGAATGAAGGAGACAAACTCTTCCCTACTTGTGAATGTGTTATTCCCAACTTGAAAGAGCTCAGAAAATACCGATTTAGGGTGAAAGCTGTAAATGCTGCTGGAGAATCAGAACCAAGTCCTGCAACATCAGAGATACCTGTCCAAGATATTCTAGGTAAGAGTTCTGACAAACTGATTTAGGTATTTGTAGCTAAATGCCACTTACTGCTATGAATGCTCAAAAAGGATGCCAAGCGAGCCAAAGTCAAAACAGAATAAACAATTATACAAGAATGTCGCAAAAGACTGACAGGCATTTTTGAAAGTGTCATGGTGTCCATTGCCAGGCAATGCTCCATTAGGAAACTGATAAGCACCTACAGACATACTAATGAAATACTGTTTATTTTATGAAGAATTTACAGCAATGGGTTTTTTTTATTTGTATACTTACCAGTTTCCTTTTTGCACACCCAACCTCTCTCACATAAGTGTGCATTCCACATGTTTTTGTGGGATTTCAGCTTAGTGGTCATTGAATTTTACTTTTAGTAGCTCTTAAAATTTATATATTTGAATATTTTTGCAGAGGAACCAGAAATCTTTCTTGATCTTGGAGCACAGGATTTGCTCTCTTGTCGTGCTGGCACAACAATTAAAATCCCAGCTGTTATCAAGGGTCGTCCAGTTCCAAAAACATTTTGGGAGTATGAAGGAAAAGCAAAAACAGCAGCAAAGGTTAGTAAAAGTAATGGTTTTTTCTGCACCTGTTTCTAGACGTTTAAGCCTATTCCCTTTTACATTTATATTATTTCCCTTTGTTTATAGGAGGGAGGTCATAATGTACCTGAAGAAGCTAAGGTAAAGCAAGCAGTTTTTTTCACCTCAGTATTGTTGCATTTTTGAAACATCAAAATTGACCTATAACTTCTCTTTCTTCCTATAATACGCAGGTGGAAGCTACTGATACCCGTTCAGAGATTATCATCCCTGAGTGCAACAGAAGTCATTCTGGTCGATATAGTATTACAGCAAAGAACAAAGCAGGACAAAAGACAGTGCATGTCAGAGTCAATGTGCTTGGTATGGCTTGCATATACTGAAGTATCCAAATATTAGGGTTTAGTCTTATTTTTCTACATACTTATGTGATATTTTGTCTGTTGTACTTTTATCTTAACAGATGTCCCTGGTCCACCAAAAGACCTAAAAGTAAGTGATATCACAAGGGGTAGCTGTAAACTTTCATGGAAGATGCCAGATGATGATGGTGGAGATAGAATCAGAGGCTATGTTATAGAGAAAAGAAATATTGATGGGAAGGCCTGGACTAAGGTCAATCCAAACTGTGGCAGTACTTCCTTTGTGGTACCTGATCTCATAACTGGCCAAGAGTATTTCTTCCGGGTACGTGCAGAAAACCGTTTTGGAGTTGGCCCTCCTGCAGAAACTATCCAGCGGACCACAGCCAGGGATCCAATCCGTAAGTAAAATTAAAGTCAAACAAATCCTTTAAAACCACATGGTGCTATATAGTGGATTTATTGATTCTTCTGTTTTGGTTGTAAAGATCCTCCTGATCCACCTATTAAACTGAGGATTGGCCTTGTAACCAAGAACACAGTGAGCCTGACGTGGAAACCACCAAAGAATGATGGTGGAGCTCCTGTTACACATTATAATGTTGAATGTCTCCGCTGGGATCGTACTGGAGAAGTGAAAGAGTCTTGGAAGCAATGCAACAGACGTGATGTAGAAGAAACAAAGTTTACTGTTGAGGATCTTGTAGAAGGTGGAGAATATGAATTCAGAGTCAAAGCTGTAAATATAGCAGGTCCTAGCAGACCTTCAGCCACTGTTGGCCCACTTGTTGTTAAAGACCAGACATGTAAGTACTGATACTAGTAAATAAAAATTCCATTTAAAAATTATGAAGTATTTTTGTATGCTACTTTTTCAATATCTTGTTGTAGGTCCACCATCTATTGAGCTCAAAGAATTTATGGAAGTTGAAGAAGGAACAGATGTTAAAATTGTGGCCAAGATAAAGGGTGTACCCTTCCCCACATTAACATGGCTCAAAGCTCCTCCAAAGAAACCAGATGACAAATCACCAGTGGTGTATGATCAACATGTCAACAAGATCGTTGATGAAGATACTTGCACTTTATTGATCCAACAGTCTCGCAGAAACGATACAGGCTTATATACTATAACAGCTGTAAATGACCTGGGAACTGCTTCAAAGGAAATGCGCCTGAATGTTCTGGGTACATATCAAGAAGTCTTACAATTACATTAATTAATAGCATTTGTTTGATACTTGATTAATTTTTCTTTCTTAACATGTATCTTTTAGGTCGTCCCGGACCTCCAGTAGGACCTATTAAATTTGAGTCCATTTTGGCTGATAAAATGACAATATCATGGCTTCCTCCATTAGATGATGGTGGTTCTAAGATTACAAACTATGTTATAGAGAAAAAAGAAGCAAATAGAAAGACATGGGTGCCTGTTACTAATGAGCCTAAAGAGTGCATATTCACAGTTCCCAAGCTGATGGAAGGCCATGAATATGTCTTCCGCATTATGGCACAAAACAAATACGGTATTGGAGAACCTTTGGATAGTGAGCCAGAAACAGCACGAAACCTTTTCAGTAAGTAAAAATAAGCTTTCAAGTTATGTCAGTTGTTTCCATATGCTGGTACGCATACAGCATCTGTTAAATACTACTACTATTTTCTCTCTTCAATAAGTTTTCTAGAATAGTTGTAGGAGTTTTAGCAGTAGTACCTGGTTCTTAAAAGCATGTGTAGTGCTTAAAATATTTTTCTCCCTCCTTCCATTATATGAAAATAAAATCTCAATATTTTTAAGACTTACCAAATAAACATCTATTTGTATATTTAAGATTCAGGTTATTCTATTGTGTTTGAGACATTATTAACCTCATAGACCAGAAAGAATCAATTTCCTACCTTCAGTTTTGAAAGAGAAATTAGACAGCATAGCTCAGTCATAGGAGGAATGTTAGGCTGGCAAGAGAAAGTGATTCTTAAAACAGCATGTGTTAAGCTGGTCACTAAAATGAGGTAGTGATCCAAAAAGGTTTTTTTACTATTTTAATTTGGAGGAAAGGTATTTCATTTTTCACAGAACTGTATGTACCTGAATAGGGTTGAGAAACTGAAAGAAATCTTGTGCAGATGGCTAACTACCTAGTGCAATGGTGACCATGTGAGTGCACAGCTCTTTTGCACTCAAGCTATTTCCATGTATCTTTAGCATATTTTTTTAAAAGCTATGTGTGAATTTTTCTCCCTCAGCTGTCCCTGGACCTCCTGACAAGCCAACAGTTAGCAGCATAACACGTGACTCAATGACGGTAAACTGGGAAGAACCAGAACATGATGGTGGCTCTCCTATTACTGGTTACTGGTTGGAGCGCAAAGAGACCACTGGAAAGAGATGGACCAGGGTTAACCGAGATCCTATCAAGCCTATGACACTAGGGGTTTCTTACAAAGTTACAGGCCTTATTGAAGGCTCTGAATATCAGTTCCGTGTTTCAGCCATCAATGCGGCTGGTGTTGGCCCACCAAGCATGCCATCCGATCCAGCACTTGCTAGAGATCCTATTGGTAAATATTTAAAATTACTTTTTTTCTAAATATGAAAATATTCAAATAAGAACATATAATACATTGTTGTTTTGTATGGTGATGTTTTCCAGCCCCACCTGGCCCTCCTGTACCAAAAGTAACTGATTGGACAAAGTCTTCTGTAGACTTGGAGTGGACTCCACCAATAAAGGATGGTGGTTCTAGAGTCACTGGCTACATTGTTGAGTTTAAAGAGGAAGGAAAGGAAGAATGGGAACGGGTAGGTGGAAAAATATTACAGAATCTGCGCTTCTCTCTGTGTCTATCAATATGAATTGCTCTAGAAAAAAAAATCTTTAAAAATTTTTGCCGCTAAAGTTATTTTACAAAAGTTGGCACCATATTTATCTTCAAATATTTAAAATACAAGACCAAGCTTACCCTTCCTCAAAATGGAGTTAACTTTGCAATTACTAGATACAGAATTTTATAATTTTTATTAGAAGATGTGGGAAAATATCTAGGTAATATGAGATAAAAAACCACAGAAGACCAAGTTAAAACTGTCAATGAAGTAACTCTCACTGGTATCAGATGATGTCAAAGCTTTTACAACTACTATGTTTCTATATTTTCCTCATTTTTTCAGTAGTGCATTACTGAAAATTTAACCGGTGCACACCTTGGCTATTTTTTTATATCTCCATAAATATATAGGTTCATTTAAAGTAAGATCTACATTTCCTATACTGTTTCTAGGTGAAGAGACTTTATATTGCATTTTGAAAAGAAAAGAACTGAATTCCTTTTTCTTGTTGTTCTCACTTACATGTTTGTGTCCAAAAAGACATGTAATTCTTCTGAGACCAGACTATTGTAATTGCTAAATTGCTAAATTCTAACAGCCTTCGTGTTATAATGTGTTAGGAAAGAGATGAATCTTCAGAATACCTTGTAGGTCCATGACATATATTTCTTAAAAAATTTCTGGTGAATTCTGTGTGGGCCAAATCCATGTACACCTAATACTTTTGTGTGCTTGTAAATCTGAAATAATATCTAATGTAAGATTTGTTTCAAGCTCTGCAAAGACACTGATGATATCTTGATGTTTGCTGATGTTACAATGATTTTTTTTTTTCCAGGTAAAAGATAAAGAAATTAGAGGAACCAAGTTTGTTGTGGCAGGATTAAAAGAAGGTTGTTTTTACAAATTTAGAGTTAGAGCAGTAAATGCTGCTGGCATCGGAGAGCCTGGAGAAGTTACAGATATTATTGAAATGAAGGACAGAATTGGTATTTATCATTTTGATTTACACTTTTAGTACCTCTAACTCAAAGTAAGAAGAAGATATCATTGACTTTTTTTTTTTTTTTTCCTTCCCTCAGTGGCTCCTGATATTAATTTGGATGCAAGTGTCAGGGACAGAATTGTTGTTCATGCTGGAGGAGTAATTCGGATCATAGCGTATGTCTCAGGAAAACCACCTCCAACAGTGACTTGGAGCAGGGATGAGCAAGCTTTGCCAGAAGAAGCCAAAATTGAAGAAACAGCTATTAGTTCTTCTGTAGTCATCAGGAATTGCAAAAGGAGTCACCAGGGTTTATACACTCTTCTTGCTAAAAATGATGGTGGTGAAAGAAAGAAGACAATTATTGTTGATGTGCTAGGTAATAGCAGCTTCAGTGCTTGTGTACAAGTACAGTTTCATAAGATTCAGCATGGTGCTTGAATACTCCATTTTTTTTCTTTGCTTTCAGATGTGCCAGGCCCAGTTGGAATGCCACTCCTTACAGAGAATCTAACCAATGACTCTTGCAAATTGTCATGGTTTACTCCAGAAGATGATGGTGGCTCTCCTATTACCAACTATGTAATTGAAAAACGTGAATCTGACCATAGAGCTTGGACTCCAGTGACCTACACAGTTACAAGGCAGAATGCTACTATTCAGGGACTCATTCAAGGGAAAGCCTACTTTTTCCGAATTGCAGCTGAGAATATAATTGGCATGGGTCCTTTCACAGAAACAACAAAGGAGATTCTCATTAGAGATCCAATAAGTAAGAATATTTTTGGTTTGGATAACTGTTGTGTAAGACTAATACACTGGAAGATTCTGAATATGCAGGAAAATTAATCTACCTTATTTTTATTCACAGCTGTTCCTGACCGTCCAGAAGACCTGGAAGTAAAAGCAGTTACCAAGAACTCAGTTACACTAACTTGGAACCCTCCAAAATACAATGGAGGCTCAGATATCACTATGTACGTTCTAGAGAGCCGTCTCATTGGAAAAGACAAATTCCACAAAGTTACAAAGGAAAAAATGCTTGATAGGAAATTCACTGTAGAAGGCTTGAAAGAGGGTGACACCTATGAGTATCGTGTGAGTGCCTGCAATATTGTGGGGCAAGGCAAGCCATCATTTTGCACTAAGCCAATCACGTGCAAGGATGAACTTGGTATGTTTCTTTTTCATACTTCCTTAGAAAATAGTAATTATATTTTGTGATTCCTTACTTTTTCATATTAATGTTGCCGACATTTGTGGGCATTGTGTATTTTAACATTGTCTTTCAGCTCCTCCCACACTTGACCTTGACTTTAGAGACAAGCTTATTGTCCGAGTTGGTGAAGCTTTCAGCTTGACTGGACGTTACTCAGGCAAACCTGCACCAAAGGTTACTTGGCTAAAAGATGATGTTGTTGTGAAAGAAGATGACAGAATAAAAATCAAGACAACTCCTACAACTCTTTGTTTGGGGATACTAAAATCTGTCCGTGAAGACACAGGAAAATATTGTGTTACTGTAGAGAACAGCACAGGATCAAGAAAAGGATTTTGTCAAGTTAATGTCGTTGGTAGGTTTTACTGAACAACAGTATTATCTGTGATTTTTATTAGTGATTATAATTCATTGAATGTTCTAAAATTTAAGTATTGAAATGTGTTCTTTATTATGATAATTCAATTTACTACATTCTCAGTCATACTGAAAAGCTATACATTAATTTTGAGCACATATTTAACTCTGAATTAGTTTATTCAGCATGAATGATTTAATGTCTCTACATGCATTTAGAGAATATCAACACTGTAGAAAATGTTAATCACCAAATACATTATAAGTAGTAAGGAATTAATTCCAGTATGTGATATATGTATTACAGAAAAATAGCCCTGAAATATTGATTCCTTATTATATATGTGATGTCAAGTTTCTAATTTTATACTATATTTGCGGTATTGACACTGTTTAATCTATGTTGTTTTGTGGAGTTCATTAAAAAAATGGCTATGGTTTATTCTTGCTTAAACAGATCGCCCATCACCTCCAGTAGGCCCAGTTATATTTGATGAAGTCTTTAAAGATCATATGGTAGTTTCCTGGAAACCTCCATTAGATGATGGAGGCAGTGAAATTACGAATTACATAATTGAGAAGAAGGATACACATAAAGACTTGTGGATGCCAGTTACATCTTCCACGGTTAAGACAACATGCAAAATTCCCAAGCTGCTTGAAGGAAGAGAATATCAAATTCGAATTTATGCTGAAAATCTTTATGGCATAAGTGATCCTCTCATCTCTGATGAGATGAAAGCCAAGGACCGTTTCCGTAAGCTTTTCATTTTTCAATTTTATTTGGATACTCCAATTTTTATTCTGTTTGTAATGCTCATACACTCTTTTTTCTTCTCACCCCAGGTGTTCCTGATGCACCTGAGCAACCAATCATTAAGGATGTAACCAAAGACTCTGCAGTAGTGGTTTGGAACAAACCATATGATGGAGGCAAGCCAATAACAAACTACATTGTAGAAAAGAAGGAAACAATGGCTACAAGATGGGTCAAAGCTACCAAAGACCCAATTTTCCCTGGTACAAAGTTCAAAGTACCTGATCTTCTTGAAGGCTGTCAGTATGAATTCCGTGTTTCAGCAGAGAATGAAATCGGTGTTGGTGATCCTAGTCCACCATCAAAGCCAATTTTCGCTAGAGATCCAATTGGTAAAGTATCACATTTCATTTCTTATTGAATTTTTAATGCACCCAGTTTCAGTTAGAAAATGATTCTAATAATTTCTTTTTTCTTTCTCCCCTTTCTTTTTATTTTTTTTTTCTTTTACTTTTTTAACAGCAAAACCAAGTCCACCTGTTAATCCAGAAGCTGTAGATAAAACTAAAAACTCAGTTGATTTATCTTGGCAACCACCACGCCATGATGGAAATGGCAAGATAATTGGCTACCTTATAGAGTATCAGAAAGTTGGAGATGAAGAATGGAAACAGGCTAACCTTACAGCAGATTCTTGTCCTGAAACAAACTACAAAGTCACTGGTCTTACTGAGGGATTAACCTATAAATTCAGGGTCAAGGCAGTCAATGCAGCAGGCGAATCTGATCCAGCACATGTTCCTGATCCAGTAGAAGTAAAAGATAGGCTTGGTGAGTTTAATAAAATCAGATAAGTTTACTCAAGATCAGACTTCTTTTTCCTCATTTTGTAAAAACTTATATTTTTGATTCCAGAACCTCCTGAGTTAATACTTGATGCTAATATGGCCCGAGAACAGCATGTAAAAGCTGGAGATACCCTGAGACTTAGTGCTGTTATTAAAGGTGTTCCATTCCCAAAAGTTACTTGGAAGAAAGAAGATCATGAGGTCTCACCCAAAGCTGATATTGAAGTTACAGGAGCCGGCAGTAAGCTTGAAATCCGTAACACTGTCCATGAAGATGGTGGAATGTACTCCCTGACAGTTGAAAATCCAGCTGGTTCAAAGACTGTTTCAGTGAAAGTTGTGGTCTTAGGTAATTTTTTTGTGTTTTTTTCTATACAACACCTTTTTACTCTATAATTGGAGAGTGAGAAATAAGGGAATTTCTGGAAAATATCTGCTGTATTTGTATTTTTATACAAATATGAAAAAGGATTTTAGAAATTACATAAAATATAATGTAGTTTATCTTGAAATTTACAAAATTTTTAAGAAATGCTTCAGTTACAGATTATATTTTTTTCAATGTTAGATAAGCCTGGTCCACCCAGAAATCTGAATATCAGTGATGTTAGAAGTGACTCTTGCTATATCACTTGGATGGAACCCGAAGATGATGGCGGTTCTGTGATTACCAACTATGTGGTGGAGAGGAAAGATGTAGCTTCTGCACAGTGGGTAGCCATCTCATCATCCTCCAAGAAACGCAGTCATATGGCTAAATATCTGATGGAAGGCACTCAGTATCTCTTCCGAGTTGCAGCTGAGAATCAATATGGTAGAGGTCCATACGTGGAAACACTTAAGCCTATCAAAGCTATAGATCCACTGCGTAAGTGTTTTTCAGTTATATGATTTGCTTTCTTCATATGGGATTTGGTAATGTTGAGGTTGTCCTGTTGCTATGATCATGATACGCTGGTATCACAGATCTTTCATCCTAGTAACCATTTTGGTTTTGTATTTTAAAAGATCCTCCAGGGCCACCAAAGAATCTGCATCATGTAGATGTTGACAAGACTGAAGTATCCCTTGTTTGGAATCGACCAGATCGTGATGGTGGTGCTGAGATAACTGGGTATTTGGTGGAATATCAAGAAGATGGTGCAGATGAATGGACCAAGTTCCAGACAGTCCCTATGCTAGACTGTGTTGTTACAGGCCTACAGAAAGGAAAAATATACAAATTCCGTGTAAGAGCTCAAAACATTGTTGGTCTTAGCCTTCCAGATACAACTATACCAATAGAGTGTCAAGAAAAACTAGGTAATTTTTGGTTTTTCATGGGTTTTCACTGGTTTTTTTTCTTTTTCTATAAGCATTTGCCCTGAAAAAGTAATTTTCATTTTTCTCTAATTTCAGTACCTCCCTCTGTGGATCTAGATGTGAAGTTAATTGAAGGTCTCGTTGTTAAAGCTGGCACCACAGTGCGCCTTCCAGCGATTATGAGAGGCGTGCCAGTTCCCACAGCAAAATGGGTTACTGATGACACTGAAATTAAACCAGATGGCAAATACAAGATTGAGACTGACAATTACTCAACTGTGCTTACTATCAAAGACTGTGTAAGAAAAGATACAGGAGAATATCTGCTCACAGTATCTAATGCAGCTGGCAGCAAAACTGTGGCTCTACACCTTACAGTTTTGGATGTTCCAGGCCCACCAACTGGTCCTATTAATATTCTTGAAGTAACACCAGAATATATGGTTATTTCTTGGCGCCCTCCTAAAGATGATGGTGGGAGTCCTATAATAAATTATATTGTTGAGAAGCGTCAATCAAAGAAAGAAACTTGGGGAGTGGTTAGCTCTGGAACAAGTCACACAAAAATTAAGGTTCCACGACTGCAGAAAGGCTGTGAATATATTTTCCGTGTTCGTGCAGAAAATAAGATAGGCATTGGTGCACCCCTGGATTCAGAACCAACAGTTGCTAAATATATGTTTGATCCACCATCCCCACCTGGTAAACCAACTGTTTATGATATAACAGAAAATGCTGCAACAGTGTCTTGGACCCTACCAAAATCTGATGGTGGAACCCCAATAACTGGTTATATACTTGAGCGTCGGGAAGCATCTGGTAAATGGGTGCGTGTTAATAAGACACCTATTCTTGATATGAAATACAGAGTCACCGGTCTTTTTGAGGGCAACACATATGAATTCAGAGTTTTTGCAGAAAACATGGTGGGCTTAAGCAAACCATCCCCAAGCTCTGATCCAATAAAAGCATCACGTCCTATCACTCCTCCTGGACCACCTATAAATCCAAAATTAAAAGACAAAACTAAAGAATCAGCTGATCTTGTGTGGACAAAGCCCCTAAAGGATGGTGGCAGCCCAATTCTGGGATACATTGTAGAATGTCAGAAAACTGGAACTACACAGTGGAATAGGATTAATAAGGATGAACTAATTAGACAGTGTGCTTTCAGAGTACCTGGATTAATAGAAGGAAATGAATATAAGTTCCGAATAAAAGCTGTCAACATCGTGGGAGAGGGAGAACCAAGAGAGCTACCAGAAACTGTACTTGCAAAAGATATTCTTTCTCCTCCAGAAATAAGCCTAGATGTGACCTGTCGAGACTTAATTACTGTCCGAGTAGGTCAAACAATACGTATTACTGGTAAGGTAAAAGGCAGACCAGATCCTGAAATAACATGGTCTAAAGATGGCAAAGTACTAGTCCAAGAAAAGCATGTTGAAATACTTCATGATCTACCTAATGTTGAACTGCAAGTGAAAGAAGCCAAAAGATCTGATCATGGCAAGTATATAATAGCAGCAAAGAACAGCTGTGGACAGGCTCAAGCTTTTGCTGTTGTTAATGTACTTGACAGACCTGGACCATGTCAGAACCTGAAAATAAGCTATGTCACAAAAGACTCTTGTATGATCTCTTGGGAGAGTCCAGTGGATAACGGTGGCTCTGAAATTACAAATTACATAGTGGAATATCGTCAACCAAATCAGAGAGGATGGTCAATTGTCTCCTCTGATATTACTAAACGATTAGTAAAGGCAAATCTTGTAGAGAACCGTGAATACTTCTTCAGAGTTTGTGCAGAGAACAAAATAGGTCCAGGTCCTTGCATTGAGACCAAGACTCCTATCCTTGCTATCAATCCTATTGACAAGCCTGGAGAGCCAGAAAATCTTCACATTGCAGAGAAAGGAAAGACATTTGTATATCTGAAATGGAGAAGGCCAGATTATGATGGTGGAAGTCCCAATTTAAGTTATCATGTTGAGAGAAAATTGAAAGATTCAGATGAATGGGAAAGAGTTCATAAAGGCAGCATTAAGGAAACACACTACATGGTAGATAAATGTGTGGAAAATAAAATTTACCAATTCCGAGTTCAAACTAAGAATGAGGCCGGTGAAAGTAACTGGGTAAAAACAGCTGAAGTTGTTGTGAAGGAAGATCTCCAGAAACCAGTGCTAGATTTGAAGTTAAGTGGGGTTCTAACTGTGAAAGCAGGTGACACAATTAGAATTGAGGCTGGAGTCAGAGGAAAGCCACAGCCTGAAGTTGTATGGACAAAAGACAAAGATGCCACAGATCTCACCAGATCTCCAAGAGTCAGTATTGAAAACACTTCTGACATGTCTAAGTTTGTTCTCGCAAAATCAAGGCGTACTGACGGCGGGAAATATGTGATTACAGCAACTAATGCAGCTGGTAGCTTTGTAGCATATGCTACTGTTATTGTTTTGGATAAACCAGGCCCCGTAAGAAACCTGAAGGTCACTGACATTTCAAGTGATAGATGTACTGTTACTTGGGATCCTCCAGAAGATGATGGTGGTTGTGAAATACAGAACTACATTTTGGAAAAATGTGAAAGCAAGCGTATGGTTTGGTCTACATACTCTTCCTCTGTCCTAACAAACTATGCCAAAGTGACACGCCTCATTGAAGGTAATGAATATATATTCAGAGTGCGTGCAGAGAATAAAATGGGCACTGGTCCACCAACAGAAACACATCCAATTATTGCAAAAACGAAATATGATAGACCTGGACGCCCCGACCCTCCAGATGTCACAAGAGTCAGCAAGGAAGAGATGACTGTAGTTTGGAATCCACCAGAATATGATGGTGGCAAATCAATTACAGGATACATTTTAGAGAAGAAAGAGAAACGGTCACTAAGATGGGTTCCTGTTACTAAAACTCCAATCCCAGAGAGACGCAAGAAGGTTACTAATCTCTTCCCTGGTCACGAATACCAGTTCCGTGTCAGTGCTGAAAATGAAGTAGGACTTGGAGAACCAAGCTTGCCATCAAGACCTGTAATAGCCAAAGACCCAATAGGTAAAATACCATTGAATTTTGCTGTATTATTTCAAAGTTAACAGATTGCTAAACTGTACATCTGTGTTCTAATCTGTAATTTTTACTGCCTTCCAGAACCACCTGGTCCTCCCACAAACTTGAGAGTGGTTGATAGCACAAAGACTTCCTTAACCCTTGGCTGGGGAAAACCAGTGTATGACGGTGGTGCTCCGATTATTGGATATGTTGTGGAAATGAGACCAAAAGTTGAGGGTGCTGATCCTGAAGCAGGATGGAAACGGTGTAATGTTGCTGCTCAAGTTATTCATACAGAATTCACGGCTACCAGCCTGGATGAAAAGCAATTGTATGAGTTCAGGGTTTCTGCCCAAAACCAGGTTGGCCTTGGCCGACCAGCAGAATTGAAAGAAGCTGTGTCTCCCAAAGAAATTCTTGGTGAGTTTTCCCATTCTCTTTTGGGGTGTTTGCATATAACGCTTTATTTGCTTTAGACTTATTTTATTTCATGTGAAAAACTTTGTATTTTATTTCTTTCTCTTTCAGAACCTCCTGAGATTGAGCTGGATGCAAGCATGAGAAAATTAGTCACGGTCAGAGCAGGATGCCCTATTAGACTTTTTGCCATTATTAGGGGTCGCCCAGCACCAAAAGTCACCTGGAGGAGAATGGGTATTGATAATGTTATCAGAAAAGGACAAGTTGATCTGGTTGATACTATGGCCTTCTGTGTCATTCCCGATTCAACACGTGATGACTCAGGCAAATATTCATTGACACTTGTTAATGCAGCTGGAGAAAAGGCTGTATTTGTGAACGTCAGAGTTCTGGGTAAGCACTGAGAGAAGTACCTCAAGACAATTCTATAACTATTTTGGATGTTCCTTGCAAGAATATTTATGATCCCCAGATGCAGCAGTTTTTGAGCATAACTCTCATCTAACACTAACTCCCTCCATGTAGAAGGCTTTTGGCCTTCCTTCAGTTTTAACTTATTAAAGAAGAAAATACTAACATAAATTGAAATTTCTTCATAGATACTCCCGGACCTGTGTCAGACTTCAAGGTTTCAGACGTCACCAAGATGTCCTGCCATCTTTCATGGGCACCTCCAGAGAATGATGGGGGTAGCCCAGTGACTCATTACATCCTGCAGAAACGGGAGGCTGACAGGAAGACCTGGGCAACAGTCACGGCAGAACTAAAGAAAACTAGTTTCCAAATAGCAAACCTTGTGCCTGGAAATGAGTATTACTTCAGAGTAACAGCAGTAAATGAATACGGGTCAGGTGTTCCAAGTGACATACCAAAACCTGTTCTAGCAACAGATCCTCTAAGTGAGTATGCCTCTGTGTATACTTTATGTTTTCCTCCATGGACATTTTCTGTTTGTTTCTCTCTAATTTTAGTCAGATTTTTGCATTTTTTGAGTTAGTGCTTCTAAACTGAACAATGCTGCTAACTACTCAAGTATAAACATAAGTATTTCTGTGTCAGTTTCTTTCAAATTATATCATCAATTAATATAGTACCTTTGAAATTATTATGAGTTTTGCTCTTTTCTATATTGCCCTTGTTGAATTTGCATGGATATCGTCCAATATTCGTGAGTAAGAAAATCTTGGAAATTCAATGTCTAATGTGTTTCTTTTTCCCCCTGAAAGGTGAACCTGATCCACCAAGAAAACTTGAAGTTACTGAAATTACAAAAAATAGTGCTACTTTAGGCTGGCTGCCACCGCTGCGTGATGGAGGCTCTAAAATTGATGGATACATTGTTAGCTACAAGGAACATGATCAACCAGCAGATCGCTGGACAGAATATTCAGTTGTTAAAGATCTCTCCATTGTTGTAGCTGGTCTGAAAGAAGGAAAGAAGTACAACTTTAGAGTGGCAGCTAGAAATGCTGTAGGAGTAAGTTTGCCAATAGAAGCTACAGGAGAATATGAAATCAAAGAACAACTCAGTAAGTAAAAATTTAAATACTACCTAATTTACTGCTTTAATAATTAAGTGAGCAAGATATACAGGTTTTTGAGGCACAGAAAGACATTCACTTTATGTAGTTATCTGAAGGATTATGGTTAACTGTACTGAATGTTTTGACAGGTCAGAAAAAAATGAGAGTTGACCACTAATTCAGAATTATTAAATAATTTTTCAGGTATGGATACAGTTCAAACCAGAAGATAAGAACTAGGGAACCATAATATTGATACTTTCAATGAAGTTTAAATGAAAAGAAAAGGTTTCAGACTATTAGTTTAGGAGATAAATGGGAAAGCTGGAGCTGTTTTAATATAAGGGAAAATAAGTGGTTTATATTGTAAGGTTGGTTGAGAATATAAAACAAAAATCAGGAAGGACAGGTTGGCCTATTTAAGGTGGCAGGGTTCCTGAGGCACAGGAAGATGTAGGGAAAGGGCAAGATGATTAGAATCTTCTTAATTTGGGGCATGGGAAGAAAATGAGATACAGGAACAGGAGCATGAAAACTAGCCAGTGGAAGAAAATATGCCAACAATGCTGCCAAGTTTCCTTTCAGAAAATAAAAGATTTTTTGCAAAAGAAGAAGTAGGAGAAAAATAATTCAAGGATACAGAAAGATTGACTGTGCAAGCAGGTTTATCTCAGTAAGAACTTCAGTTTTCTTTCCCTTCATGTTTATTGTAGAAGGTCAGCTATAAGTGAGCAACAGGTTTTAGATAAAAAGAGGAATTATATTTCATGCATTAATAGTGCACAGATCTCTACATAAATGTGGGTGAAGGCAATCCAAATTCATAAATATTCTCTTAAAAACTGTACAATAATGTAGTAAGACTGAAATGGATGTTGCCACCTGCAGAAACTAAAGTTATCCATAAGTGGAACCTAAATTAAAGATTTTTCTAGTCATTCATGCAGATGATTCCACTTAAGAGAGAAGCAGAGAAATTTCACATGAAAAAAATAAGAAAAGGTAAATTAATATGTCACAGAAGTTGAATTTATTTGCCTCTGTGTGGTTTTTTTTTACAGTCCCACCTAAGATTCTGATGCCTGATCATGTTCACATTAAGGCTGGAAAGAAACTGAGAATTGAAGCTCATGTATATGGGAAGCCTCAGCCAGTCTGTAAATGGCTGAAAGGAGATCAAGATGTAGTTACATCCAGTCGCCTTGCTGTGCATAAAGCAGAAAAGTCTTCTGTTCTTATCATAAAGGATGTGACTAGAAAAGATACTGATTTTTACACTCTTACTGCAGAAAATAGCTCTGGTACTGATAGTCAGAAAATCAAAGTGACAGTCATGGGTATGTTCCATTTGGTTGTTTTTCATTCCAGCTTTGTACAAAGCTGGTTTTATGATATTCCACTGGTTTCCGCTTTATTTCATCCCTTTTTTCTTAATATTTTTTTTCATGTAGATAAACCAGGTCCACCACAGCCTCCATTTGATATTTCTGAAATAGATGCTGATGCTTGCACTCTTTCATGGCACATACCTCTTGAAGATGGTGGCAGCAACATAACAAACTATGTAGTTGAAAAATGTGATGTAAGCCGAGGAGACTGGGTAACAGCTTTATCTTCTGTCACAAAGACAAGCTGCAGAATTGGAAAACTTATTCCTGGAGAAGAGTATATGTTCCGTGTTCGTGCTGAAAATCGTTTTGGGATTTCTGAGCCACTTGCTTCTGGCAAGATGATCGCAAGATACCCATTTGGTATGCCAGTTTTTGACAGCAGCATTCCTCTATTTAAACTTTCTAGTAAGAAAACATACAGTTGATGTCTATCTTCATATTCTTTTCTAGATGTTCCCAGTGAACCAAAGAATGCACGTATTACCAAGGTCAATAAGGACTGCATTTTTGTTGCTTGGGATAGACCAGATAGTGATGGAGGCAGTCCAATCACTGGTTATCTCATTGAGCGCAAAGAGAGGAACAGTTTACTGTGGGTGAAAGCTAACGACACAGCTGTGCGCTCCACAGAATACCCTTGTGTGGGCCTCATCGAAGGTCTGGAGTATACTTTTAGAATTTATGCATTGAACAGAGCTGGAGCAAGTAAACCTAGTAAACCAACCGAGTTTGTCACAGCAAGAGCACCAGTTGGTAAGCCACCCATACCATTACTTTGCAACAGACTGTTTTTATGATAATTTTCAATATATCTCCAACTTACTATGGTCTTTAGTTTGCCCTTCTGTTTATACTTTCATGTTTACTATGAAGTAACTCTGATTGCACTGCCTAGGTATGCAGTAAATAGGATCCAGTAATATTAAAGCCATTTTTAATGTGTTTGCTCTTTTTTTGAAAAATATACTATAATATGTTTTTATTTGCCAAAGATCCTCCTGGAAAACCTGAAGTTATTGATGTCACTAAGAGTACTGCATCACTGGTATGGACAAGACCAAAGCATGATGGTGGTAGCAAACTTATTGGCTACTTTGTGGAAGCTTGCAAATTACCTGGTGATAAGTGGGTTCGGTGCAATACAACTCCATATCAAATACCCCAAGAAGAGTACACTGTGACTGGTTTGGAAGAAAATGCTCAGTATCAATTTAGAGCAATTGCCAAGACGGCGGTTAACATTAGCCAACCTTCAGAACCTTCTGATCCTGTGACCATTCATCCAGAAAATGGTAAGGAATATGAAAGTATTTGATAGCTCTGGTAAGAATCTGTTCATGTTGGGAACTAAGACTCATGTGAAGAACGAGACATTTATCTCCTACTAGATTGATTAACTCTTGGACTCTTTCCTTTCAGTTCCTCCCAGAATAGAGTTGGATCTGTCTATGCAATCACAGCTTACAGTAAAAGCTGGAACTAATGTGTGTCTGGAGGCAAATGTGTATGGCAAGCCAATGCCAGCAATCACCTGGAAGAAAGAAGGAGAGGTTTTAAAGCCATCTGAAGGTGTTAAGATCACCACAAAGAGAAATCTTGCTACAGTTGAGTTGTTCAGTGTTAACAGGAAGCAAACAGGAGACTACACTATTACTGCTGAAAATGCAAGTGGATCGAAGTCAGCAACCATTAGGCTTAAAGTACTTGGTGAGCTAAAGACTGTCTATTAATAAATACACTTATAATTAAATGATATAGCAAAAGATGGAACTCTAACAATGTGATGTTACTTGTTCTAGATAAGCCTGGCCCACCAGCCTCTGTCAAAATCAAACATATGTATGCAGATCGTGCAATGCTTTCTTGGGAGCCTCCTCTGGAAGATGGAGGTTCAGAAATTACTAACTACATTGTAGACAAGCGTGAAACAAGCAGACCTAACTGGGCCCAAGTCAGTGCCAATGTACCCATTACAAGCTGCACAGTGGAGAAACTAATAGAAGGGCATGAGTATCAGTTCCGCATTTGTGCTGAAAACAAATATGGTGTTGGAGACCCCATCTTAACTGAACCAGCAGTTGCTAAGAACCCATATGGTAAGTGCTTTGTGAAATAGTTTCATTGGTCACTGGCCATAGTTTTTGTCATAGTCGCTAGTATATACTTCTTTGTCTATACTTCTGAACGTGAATGTAATTTTCAAATAAATCTCCACAGATGTACCTGGACCTTGTGATCCACCAGTAATTAGTAATGTAACAAAAGACTTTATGACTGTTAGCTGGAAGCCACCAGCTAGTGATGGTGGCTCCCCAATAACTGGCTATATACTTGAGAAGCGTGAAACGAAGGCTCTTAACTGGACAAAAGTAACCAGAAAGCCTGTCATTGAAAGAACTGTTAAAGCTACTGGACTCCAAGAAGGAACAGAATATGAGTTCCGTGTGATAGCATTGAATAAGGCTGGACCTGGCAAACCTAGCGCACCATCTAAAGCAGTGTATGCTCGTGATCCTCAATGTAAGCGAAAAGTCTTCTATATTTTCCATTATTATTTCCAAATATTATCATGCAACATTTGGTATGCTAACTTGATGTTTTAATTCCCAGATCCTCCTGGCCCACCTGCTTTCCCGAAAGTGGTTGATACTACTCGTAATTCGATAAGCCTGTCATGGAGTAAACCAGCATATGATGGAGGAAGCCCTATCATTGGCTATTTAGTGGAATCAAAACGAGCTGACACAGACAACTGGGTCAGATGCAATCTACCCAAGAATTTACAGACTACACAGTTTGTGGTAACAGGGCTGATGGAAGATACAGAGTACCAGTTCCGAGTTTATGCTGTCAATAAGATTGGATACAGTGATCCAAGTGATGTTCCTGATAAACACACTGCCAAAGACATTTTAAGTATGTTCACTGAAAATAGATTGCTTTGTTGACTTTGGTTTGAATTTATGGGATGAGTTTCAAAGACATACTTTGTCACAGGTCACAGGTGCAGATTAATCTAGAACATATTTTTATTCAAAAAATGTGGGCTAACAGTGGCTAATTTGGAAGAAAACAAGGCATTTAGGAACAGAATAGAATTTGGTGTCTGCTTTTTTCATTTATGTGCTTTATAGCCTTCTGCCTCCGACTGGATCGTTAAGATTTTTTTCTCTTTTTCTAAGCCTAAAATTAGAATTTTCAGATCTCTCATCTTTCTTCAAACTTTCAGTCACCTTCATATCTTCTAAATAATTTGAAGCCAATATTACTATTCTAAGCATCTGTATGATACTCTTTGATTGTATGACACTTACTCCTTAAGAGACATGCTGGCTTTTGTATGCATTTTGCTGTACGTAGAAAAGCATCACTTCACAAAACTGTCTTAGTTCAAGAAAAGCTCTGGAATCCAGGAGGCTCTGGAACTTGTTTGAATTCTAGAGAAACTAAGAGCCTTTCTAACATAAATGGTGTAAAGGCAGAAAAAAAATGGAGGTGAAATCAGTGCAAAAAAAAAAAAAAAAGCTTTATTTGCAAATTTTCTTCAAACAGGAGTCAGGACACTTACTAGCATCATCACAGGCATGAGAAGAAGTAATGAAATGCCAGTAAAAACTTTTTGTCATCATAACTTTTGTGATCTTCTTAAAGATGATGCTTTAATTGCATGTGTTTTTTTCTTAAACACACAGTTCCACCTGAAGGAGAACTCGATGCAGAACTAAGAAAAGTCCTTGTGTTGCGTGCTGGAGTCACAATGCGGCTTTATGTGCCAGTAAGAGGACGCCCACCTCCTAAGATTTCATGGTCTAAAGTGGGTGCCAACCTAAGAGATAGACAAGGATTAGACATCAAGTCAACTGATTTTGATACCTTCCTGCGCTGTGAAAATGTAAATAAATATGATGCTGGAAAATATGTCCTCAGTCTGGAGAACAGCTGTGGCAAAAAGTCATACACCATTGTTGTAAAAGTACTTGGTAAGTCTCAGGGCTCTCCCCATTATAATATATTTGTTGACTTTTTAACTGGTTTTTAAAATTTTGTGACTAAATCAAATATGGTGTTGTGTTTATCCAGATACTCCAGGCCCACCCATTAACCTGGTTGTAAAGGAAGCATCTAAAGATTCTGCCTTCATTACATGGGAACCTCCTCTAGTAGATGGGGGCAGTCCAATCACAAATTACGTTGTTGAAAAACGTGATGCAGAAAGAAAATCATGGTCCACAGTTACAACTGAATGTCCAAAGACAAGCTACAGGATAACTAACTTAGAAGAAGGCAAATCTTACTTCTTCAGAGTTTTTGCTGAAAATGAATATGGTATTGGTGATCCGTGTGAAACTCGTGATGCTGTTAAAGCTTCTGGTAGGAAAAATTAATAATTTTCACCTATTTTTTGATTCAAATAATCTTTATTTTTAGTTTGAATTAAAACTTACTGTGTGCTTTTCTTCCTTCTAGAAACACCTGGGCCAGTTGTGGACCTAAAAGCTTCAGCTGTAACAAAATCCTCATGCAATTTGGTATGGAAGAAACCTATCAGTGATGGTGGAAGCCGTATTTCTGCATATATTGTTGAGGTCCTGGTTGGTGAAGATAAATGGCAAGAAGTCATGCGGGGAAAGAACCTCCATTTTTCAATGAGAGACTTAAAAGAAGGACAAGAATACACTTTCAGAGTGAGGGCCCAGAATGATGCTGGATATGGAACTCCATCTGAGATCACAATTGTAGCAAGAGATGATGTTGGTGAGAAGGAAGATCATTAATTCAATGCTTTACTTACCCAAATTATATTTTATACATGCTATCATTACCATGTATACATAGAAATAAGACACCTTTAAAACGGCATCTTAATTTTACCACAGAGTTTATGCATAGTGGAATAACTGGTTTTCTTCATTTTTTACAGCGGCACCTGAACTTGACTTAAGAGATCTGCCTGATTTGTGCTATACAGCTAAAGAGGGTAGCAATTTCCGTCTTAAAATTCCTATGAAAGGCAAGCCTGTCCCAACTGTAACTTGGAAGAAGGATGAAGACCAGGCAATTACTGAGAGTGGAAGAGTTGCATTTGAATCTACAGCAGTTAACACCACCCTTGTAGTACATGACTGCCAGAAAGCTGATGCAGGAAAATACACAATAACTCTGAGGAATGTTGCTGGCAGCAAGGAAGGCACTATTTTTGTGAAAGTTGTTGGCAAACCTGGCATACCAACAGGTCCAGTGAAATTTGAAGAAGTCACAGCTGATGCCATAACCTTAAAATGGGGCCCTCCAAAAGATGATGGTGGTTCAGAAATCACAAACTATGTTCTAGAGAAGAGAGATAATGTAAACAATAAGTGGGTGACTTGTGCCTCTGCAGTCCAGAAAACTACATTTAGAGTTACAAGACTTCATGAAGGAAATGAATATACATTCAGGATCAGGGCTGAAAATAAATATGGAGTAGGGGAAGGTCTCAAATCAGACCCTGTCATTGCAAAACATCCATTTGGTAAGTATCTATTATAATTTTTGAAATCTAAAAAATATGTTTTAGAGGTGACAATAATTTTTAACATTACTGCATTTTGTAAATATTGTTTAGATGTCCCAGATGCTCCTCCACCTCCCAATATTGTTGCTGTTCGGCATGAGTCTGTAGCTTTAACTTGGACTGATCCCAGAAGAAATGGAGGTTCACCAATCACAGGTACATTCCCCCAAACCTCCCTAGTATTTCAGTTCTTAATAGTTCTTTCTCTCTGTCAAAAGGAAAGATAAAAGTTACAAGTGTTTATGAACTAAACTGAGAGGTGAATTGATTGACTGATTGACTGATCTCGCTGGTTTACTTAATATTTAAAAAAAAAAAAATTTAAATATTGGGAAAATACTAACTGAGAAACAATATCTTTGCTCAGAGCCAAAATATGTAAAGAATTAAACCCAAACTCACCTGCATGTGACAGTACTCAGGTCTATAAAATCAGCAATTTGAATTTACAAACACCTCCTCGTTGCAATTACGGCTGTCATGTGTGTCCACATCCATTTCTTAACCTGGTTTTCAGTGTTCCTCTTGCACAATGCACATGCAGTGTGCAATACGAGCAGTATGATGTTTCACAATGCTGTGAGAAATTAAGATTTCTAGAAACCCTCCCGTACTTTCATGTCATCATTTATCTCCTAGGTTATCACATTGAAGTTAAAGAAAGAAATAGTCTTCTGTGGAAGAGAGCAAATACAACGCCAATAAGAATGAAAGATTTCAGAGTGACAGGGTTGACTGAAGGTCTGGAATATGAATTCAGAGTAATGGCAATCAATATGGCTGGAGTAGGTAAACCAAGTCTTCCATCTGAACCAGTTGTGGCACTTGATCCTATTGGTAAGTCATCAGGAGAGTAATAAGGAAAATTCTGAAATTTGAAATAGCTTTTGTTTGACTGCTATTTATTATTTTTTCTTCTAGATCCTCCTGGGAAACCTGAAGTTATCAATGTAACCAGGAACTCAGTAACACTCATTTGGACAGAACCAAAATATGATGGTGGACATAAATTAACTGGCTATATTGTTGAAAAGCGTGATTTACCCAAAAAGACTTGGATGAAAGCTAATCATGTGAATGTTCCAGACTGTGCATTTACTGTAACTGACCTCACTGAAGGCTGCAAATATGAATTCAGAATTAGAGCAAAGAACACCGCTGGAGCTATCAGTCCTCCATCTGAATCCACAGGGACCATAATATGCAAGGATGAGTATGGTATGTAAATGGCATTGAAAAGGTAGAATTTTATTTGAATAACTATTATCAAATCTCTTTTGTTTCTCATCCCTGTGTTCTTGTTGTAACAATAATATTTTTTTGTCTTTGTTTGGACAGAGGCACCAAGCATTGTTCTGGATCCTACTTTGAAGGAAGGTTTAACAGTAAAAGCAGGGGAAACCATCACACTGTCTGCTATTAGTATTCGTGGCAAACCACCTCCAACTTCCGCATGGTCAAAAGCCGGAAAAGATTTTAGACCCTCAGAGCTTGTGCACATTGAAACCAAACCAACTTCTTCTACTCTAACTGTCAAATATGCAGCCAGAAAAGATTCTGGAGAATACACAATTACTGCAACCAATCCTTTCGGCACTAAGCAGGAGACTGTACATGTGAAAGTTCTAGATATTCCAGGGCCTCCAGGGCCAATTGAGATCAGCAATGTTTCAGCAGAAAAAGCGACTCTTACATGGACACCTCCTGCAGAAGATGGTGGATCACCAGTAAAATCATATGTTCTTGAAAAGAGAGAAACTAGTCGACTGCTCTGGACATTGGTTGCTGAGAACATTGAGAGCTGTAGGCATGTTGTTAGCAAGCTCATTCAAGGAAATGAATATGTTTTCCGTGTCTCAGCAGTAAATCAGTATGGCAAGGGTGAACCAGTACAATCAGAACCAGTTAAAATGGTGGATAGATTTGGTAAGTAGAACAAGCTAAGAATTGCTGTGTGGTTTCTTAATTTTATGAATTTCTAAAGACTTGATTTTTTAAATTAACTATAATTTTTTCTTCCTAAACAGGTCCTCCAGGCCCTCCTGGAAAACCAGAAGTAACAAATGTGACTAAAAATACTGTCACCATTACTTGGAAAAGGCCAGTGGATGATGGTGGAAGTGAAATCACAGGTTACCATGTGGAACGAAGAGAAAAGAAAGGTTTAAGATGGGTGAGAGCAACAAAGAAACCAGTTTCAGATCTTAGATGCAAAGTAACTGGTCTTCTGGAAGGAAACGAATATGAATTCCGTGTCAGTGCAGAAAATAGAGCTGGAGTTGGACCACCAAGTGATACTTCAAACTCAGTCCTTTGCAAAGATGTTGCATGTTAGTATCATGCTTTTTCTTTTGGGAGTGAGTGGGATCGGTCGGGAGCACATTCAGAGAGCATAAGAATGACTTCTTCTGTGATGTAATGTTTTATCTTTTATTTGCTTTTCAGACCCACCAGGTCCACCTTCGAATCCAAGAGTGACTGATACCACAAAGACAAGTGCATCTTTAGCCTGGGGCAAGCCTCACTATGATGGTGGTCTTGAAATCACTGGCTATATAGTAGAGCATCAAAAAGAAGGAGAAGATGAATGGGTGAAAGACACAATAGGGACTGCTTTAAGAATCACTCAGTTTGTTGTAGCTCATCTGCAGACTGGGGCCAAGTATAATTTCAGAATCTCTGCCATGAATGCTGCAGGTGTCGGTGAACCAGTAATAATTCCAAGTGTGGAGATCACTGACCGAGAAGAGATTCCTGACTTTGAATTGGATGCTGAGCTAAGAAGAACCCTTGTTGTTAGAGCTGGATTAACTATTCGGATTTTTGTACCAATTAAAGGACGTCCAACTCCAGAAGTTACATGGACAAAAGATGATGTTTCACTCAAAGGACGTGCCAGTATTGAAAATACCGACTCTTTTACACTCTTGATTGTCACAGAGTGCACCAGATATGATGCAGGAAAATATGTAATGACTCTTGAAAATGCTGCTGGTAAGAAGACTGGCTTTGTAAATGTAAAAGTCTTGGATACACCAGGTCCACCAATAAACCTTAAGCCTAGAGAGATAACCAAAGACAGCATCACCCTCCAATGGGATATGCCTCTGGTAGATGGAGGTTCACGTATAACAAACTATATTGTTGAGAAACGTGAATCAACTAGGAAGGCATATTCAACAGTCACAACCAACTGCCAGAAGTGTTCCTTCAAGGTTCCTAATTTGGCTGAGGGCTGTGAATACTATTTCAGAGTACTGGCTGAAAATGAGTATGGCATTGGTGAACCAGCTGAAACTACAGAACCAGTAAAAGCTTCTGAAGCCCCATCCCCACCTGAGAGCCTTAATATTATGGATGTAACACGGAACTCCGTTAGCCTAGCTTGGCCAAAACCAGAACACGACGGTGGCAGCAAGATCACCGGGTATGTAATTGAAGCACAGAGAAAAGGAACCAACCAGTGGGCACACATCACCACTGTAAAAACACTGGACTGTGTAGTAAAGAATCTAACTGAAAATGAAGAGTATACTTTCCAGGTTATGGCAGTTAATAGTGCTGGAAGAAGTGCCCCAAGGGAAAGCAGACCAGTCATTATCAAGGAGCAAACAATGCTACCAGAGTTTGATCTCCGTGCTCTTTACCAGAAAACAGTCATTGCCAAAGCTGGTGACAATATCAAGATTGAAATCCCTGTACTTGGTCGTCCAAGGCCTACTGTGACTTGGAAGAAAGAAGACCAGATAATTAAGCAAACACAAAGGGTAAATTATGAAAACACAGCAACTGCAACCATACTGACCATCAATGAATGTATTAGAAGTGATAGTGGTCAATATCCACTGTCAGCTAAAAATATTGTTGGAGAAGTTAGTGAAGTAATCACAGTTCAAGTTCATGACATACCTGGACCGCCTACTGGGCCAATCAAATTTGAAGAAATTTCATGTGATTTCCTAACATTCTCATGGGAGCCTCCTTTGAATGATGGTGGTGTACCAATAAGTAACTACGTTGTAGAAATGCGTCAGACTGACAGTACCACATGGACTGAATTGGCAACTACAGTCATACGTACTACATTTAAAGCCATTCGTCTTACTACTGGAGTTGAATATCAGTTCCGCGTTAAAGCTCAAAACAGATATGGAGTTGGTCCAGCCATTACTTCAGAGTCTGTAGTTGCCAACTACCCATTTAAGGTCCCCGGGCCTCCTGGCACTCCTCAGGTGATTGCAGTCACCAAAGAAACCATGACCATTAGCTGGAATGAGCCAGTTACTGATGGTGGAAGCTCAATACTGGGATACCACATTGAAAGAAAAGAGCGAAACAGCATTGTTTGGCAGACTGTAAGTAAAATGTTGGTGTCAGGAAATATCTTTAAATCATCTGGACTTACCGATGGCATTGCATATGAATTCCGTGTTATAGCAGAAAATCTGGCTGGAAAGAGTAAGCCAAGCAAGCCTTCTGAGCCTGTGTTTGCCCTGGACCCAATAGATCCACCTGGTAAGCCGATACCTCTGAACATCACAAGACACGCAGTTACGCTGAAGTGGACTAAACCAGAATATAATGGAGGTTTTAAGATAACTGGCTACACTGTTGAAAAAAGAGACCTTCCTAATGGCCGTTGGCTGAAGGCTAATTTCAGCAATATACTAGAAACTGAATTCACTGTAAGTGGTTTGACAGAAGATGCTGCCTATGAGTTCCGTGTCATTGCTAGGAATGCTGGTGGAGCTGTTAGTCAGCCCTCAGAGCCATCAGATGCAATCACTTGTAGAGATGACATTGAAGCACCAAGGATAAAGGTGGATGCTAAATACAAGGACACCATAGTGCTGAAAGCAGGTGAAATTTTCAGACTTGAGGCTGATGTTTCAGGTCGCCCTCCACCAACTATGACATGGACAAAGGGAGAAAAAGAACTTGAAGACACAGCAAAATTAGAAATAAAAATAGCTGATTTCTCTACCATTCTCATCAACAAAGATTCCTCAAGAAGAGATGGTGGTGCTTATACACTTACTGCAACAAACCCTGGTGGCTTTGCCAAGCATATCTTCAATGTTAAAGTTCTTGATAGACCAGGTCCCCCAGAAGGGCCTTTGGCTGTGTCTGAAGTCACTGCAGAAAAATGTGTGCTCTCATGGCTACCCCCACTGGATGATGGAGGAGCAAAGATTGACCATTATGTGGTTGAAAAACGTGAAACAAGTAGGTTGGCATGGACATCTGTAGGCACAGAAGTTCCAGTGACTAAACTGAAGGTTACTAAACTGTTGAAGGGCAATGAGTATGTGTTCCGAGTTATGGCTGTTAACAAATATGGAGTTGGTGAACCTCTGGAATCAGAGCCCATTCTTGCAGTAAATCCATATGTTCCACCTGATCCACCTAAAACACCTGAAGTTACAGCAATTACAAAGGATTCTATGGTTGTCTGTTGGGGCCATCCTGATTCTGATGGTGGGAGCCCAATAACTAACTATATTGTGGAACGTCGAGACAAGACTGGGCTACGGTGGGTGAAATGTAACAAAAGAGTTGTTACTGACTTACGTTTCAAAGTGTCTGGACTGACAGAAGGCCATGAATATGAATACAGAGTCATGGCGGAAAATGCTGCTGGCGTCAGTGAGCCAAGCCCAACCAGTCCATTCTATAAAGCCTGTGATACTGTATTTAAACCTGGTCCCCCAGGTAATCCTCGTGTTTTGGATAGCAGCAAGTCCTCTATTACAATAGCATGGAACAAACCAATATATGATGGTGGTTCAGAGATCACAGGTTACATGGTTGAGATTGCACTACCTGAAGAAGATGAGTGGAAGATTGTAACTCCACCAATGGGTCTAAAGGCCACTTCTTTTACCATCACTGACTTGAAGGAAAATCAAGAGTATAAGATACGGATTTATGCTATGAACTCCGAAGGTCTTGGGGAACCTGCTCTTGTTCCTGGCACTCCAAAAGCTGAAGAAAGAATGCTACCTCCAGAGATTGAACTTGATGCAGAACTACGTAAAGTTGTGACTATTAGAGCTTGCTGTACTCTGAGACTCTTTGTCCCAATTAAAGGAAGACCAGCACCTGAGGTAAAATGGACAAGAGAACATGGGGAATCTTTGGATAGAGCAAGCATTGAATCAACAAGCTCTTATACTTTACTTATTGTTGAAAATGTAAATAGATTTGATAGCGGCAAATACATACTGACAATTGAAAACAGCTCAGGTAGTAAGACAGCATTTGTGAATGTAAGAGTTCTTGATACTCCAGGGGCACCTCAAGATTTGAAAATAAAAGAAGTTACAAAATCTTCAGTTACACTGACATGGGAGCCTCCTCTCATAGATGGTGGCTCTAAAATAAAAAATTACATAGTTGAAAAGCGTGAATCAACAAGAAAAGCATATTCAACTGTTAATGCAAATTGCCACAAGACCAGCTGGAAAGTTGATTCGCTGCAAGAAGGCTGCAACTACTACTTCAGAGTCCTAGCTGAAAATGAGTATGGAATAGGCCTTCCAGTTGAGACCTCAGAATCCATAAAAGTATCAGAAAGGCCACTTCCACCAGGGAAAATAACTTTGTTGGATGTGACAAGAAATAGCGTAACCTTGTCTTGGGAAAAACCTGAACATGATGGTGGTAGCAGAATTCTGGGCTATATTGTAGAAATGCAAAGCAAAGGCAGTGAAAAGTGGTCAACCTGTGCCACAGTAAAAGTTACTGAAGCCACCATCACAGGATTGATCCAAGGTGAAGAATACACCTTCCGTGTTTCAGCTCAGAATGAGAAAGGTATCAGTGATCCTCGCCAGCTGGGTATACCAGTTATTGCAAAAGATCTTGTGATCCCACCAGCTTTCAAACTACTGTTTACCACTTTCAGTGTTCTAGCAGGAGAGGACTTAAAGGTTGATGTTCCTTTTGTTGGTCGACCCAAACCCACAGTGTCTTGGCTTAAAGACAGTGTGGCATTGAAGCAGACTACAAGAGTAAATGCAGAAAGCTCGGAAAACAACACAGTGTTAACAATAAAAGAAGCATGCAGAGAAGATGTAGGATCATATTTAGTTAAACTTACAAACTCTGCTGGTGAAGCAACTGAGACACTAAATATTGTTGTCCTTGACAAACCAGGACCTCCAACTGGACCAGTAAAAGTAGATGAAGTAACCGCAGATAGTATTACTATTTCCTGGGAACCACCCAAGTATGATGGTGGTAGCTCTATCAATAATTACATCGTAGAAAGAAGAGACACTTCCACCACAACTTGGCACATTGTGTCGGCTACTGTTGCACGAACAACTATAAAAGCATGTCGCTTAAAGACTGGCAGCGAATATCAGTTCAGAATTGCAGCTGAGAACAGATATGGCAAGAGTACCTATCTCACCTCAGAATCAATAATAGCCCAATACCCATTTAAAGTTCCTGGTCCACCTGGAACTCCTTTTGTAACAAATGTCTCAAAAGACAGCATGGTGGTACAATGGCATGAACCAGTCAATGATGGCGGTAGCAGGATTATCGGTTATCACTTGGAGCGCAAAGAAAGAAACAGCATTCTGTGGGCTAAACTAAATAAAACACCTCTTCCAGATACCAAATTTAAGACAACTGGCCTTGAGGAAGGACTTGAATATGAATTCAGAGTCTATGCAGAAAATATAGTGGGAATTGGAAAGGCAAGTAGAGCATCTGAATGCTATACTGCACGTGACCCATGTGACCCTCCAGGTCGTCCAGAACCTGTAATTGTCACAAGAAGCTCAGTGACACTGCAGTGGAAGAAACCTATATATGATGGTGGAAGTAAAATCACAGGTTATGTTGTTGAAAAGAAGGAATTGCCTGATGGCCGTTGGATGAAAGCAAGCTTTACAAATGTCATTGATACTCAGTTTGAAGTAACTGGTCTAGTTGAAAACCAGAGATATGAGTTTCGTGTTATAGCACGAAATGCTGCAGGTGTTTTCAGTGAACCATCTGAGAGTTCAGGGGCAATTACAGCAAGAGATGAAGTAGAACCACCTCAAATAAGTATGGATCCAAAATACAAAGACACTATTGTAGTGCATGCTGGTGAGTCATTCAAGCTTGATGCTGATGTTCATGGCAAACCACTACCTTCCATTCAGTGGTTAAAAGGTGATCGTGAGCTGACAAGCACCGCTCATATGGAAATAAAAACTACTGATTTTGCAACAAGCCTCAGTGTGAAGGAGGCCACTAGAGTTGACAGTGGGCAATATATACTACTGGCAAAGAATGTTGCAGGAGAAAAGAAAGTTCCTGTTAACGTCAAAGTTCTTGATAGACCTGGACCTCCAGAAGGACCTGTTGAGATTACAGGTGTTACAGCTGAAAAATGCACACTGTCGTGGAAACCTCCACTACAAGATGGTGGCAGTGATATTTCACACTATGTTGTAGAAAAAAGGGAAACCAGTCGCTTGGTGTGGACTGTCGTTGACTCAAATGTGCAAACCCTGAATTGCAAAGTTACAAAACTTCTAGAAGGAAATGAGTATGTTTTCCGCATCATGGCAGTAAATAAATATGGTGTTGGTGAACCTCTTGAATCTGACCCAGTAGTTGCAAAGAATCCATTTGTTGTGCCACTTCCTCCAAAGGCCCCAGAAGTCACAGCAGTCACCAAGGATTCTATGATAGTTGTATGGGAAAGACCAGCCTCAGATGGCGGCAGTGAAATCCTAGGCTATGTCCTTGAAAAACGAGATAAGGAAGGTATTCGCTGGACAAGATGTAACAAACGCCTCATAAGTGAACTGCGATACAGAGTGACTGGTCTTATAGAAAATCATGATTATGAGTACAGAGTTTCAGCTGAAAATGCTGCTGGTCTTAGTGAACCAAGTCCACCTTCTACTTACTACAAAGCATGTGATCCTATTTACAAGCCAGGTCCACCCAATAATCCTAAAGTTACAGATGTTACAAGATCTTCAGTTTTTCTTTCATGGGGTAAACCTATATATGATGGTGGCTCTGAAATTCAGGGATACATTGTGGAAAAATGTGATATAAGTGATGGTGAATGGGCAATGTGTACCCCTCCAACTGGAATTAAGAATACTCACATGGAAGTAGAAAAATTAGTGGAAAAGCACGAATACAAATTCCGCGTATGTGCAGTTAATAAAGCAGGAGTTGGAGAACATGCAGATGTTCCTGGTTCTGTCATTGTAGAAGAGAAGATGGAGGCACCAGACCTTGACCTTGACATGGAATTAAGGAAGATTGTAAATGTGAGAGCAGGAGGTTCCTTAAGACTGTTTGTTCCCATCAGAGGTCGGCCAACACCTGAAGTAAAATGGGGTAAAGTGGATGGTGACATCAGAGAAGCAGCTATTATTGATACTACCAGTAGCTTTACCTCCCTTGTTCTAGATAATGTTAACAGATTTGATAGTGGAAAGTATACTCTGACCTTGGAAAACAGCAGTGGAACAAAGTCTGCCTTTGTCAGTGTAAGAGTACTGGATACCCCAAGTGCACCTGTTAATTTGAAAATCAGAGAGATCACTAAAGACTCTGTTTCACTTTCATGGGAGCCTCCTCTTTTGGATGGTGGAGCAAAAATAAAGAATTTCATCATTGAAAAACGTGAAGCAACAAGAAAAGCATATGCAGCTGTTGTAACAAACTGCCACAAGACTTCATGGAAAGTAGATCAACTTCAGGAGGGCTGCTATTACTTCTTCAGAGTATCTGCTGAGAATGAATATGGAATTGGCCTCCCTGCAGAAACCAGTGACCCAATTAAAGTTGCTGAAGTTCCACAGCCTCCTGGGAAAATAACAGTGGATGATGTCACAAGAAATAGTGTCTCACTAAGCTGGGCAAAACCTGAACACGATGGTGGTAGCAAAATCATACAGTATATTGTTGAAATGCAAGCAAAGGGTAGTGAGAAGTGGTCAGAGTGTGCTCGTGTTAAAACACTTGAAGCAGTTGTTACTAATCTAACTCAAGGGGAAGAATATCTTTTTAGAGTAATGGCTGTAAATGAAAAGGGAAAGAGTGATCCTAGAGCACTTGCAGTTCCAATAGTTGCCAAAGACCTGGTGATTGAACCTGATGTAAGACCTGCTTTCCACAGTTACAGTGTTCAGGTGGGACAGGACCTAAAGATAGAAGTACCAATTGCAGGTCGACCTAAACCAACTGTTACCTGGGTTAAAGATGGCCAGCCATTAAGACAGACAACAAGAGTCAATGTTAGCGATTCAGCTGATCTCACTATACTGAGCCTTAAGGAAACTAGCAAAGAAGACAGTGGCACTTATGAAATCACTGTGGCTAATGTTGTTGGGCAAAAGTCTGCCTCTGTTGAAATTATTACTCTAGACAAACCTGACCCTCCAGTTGGACCTGTGAAGTTTGATGAAATAAGTGCAGAAAGTATTACCCTGTCATGGAATCCCCCAGTGTACACAGGCGGCTGCCAAATCACCAACTATATTGTTCACAAGAGAGATACAACAACCACTGTATGGGAAACAGTTTCGGCTACTGTTGCAAGAACTACACTGAAGGTGACTAAACTGAAAACTGGTTCAGAATACCAGTTCAGAATATTTGCTGAGAACAGGTATGGGCAGAGTTTTGCATTGGAATCTGCACCAGTTGTAGCACAGTATCCCTACAAGGAACCAGGACCTCCTGGCACACCATTTGTGACAACAGTTACAAAAGACTCCATGGTTGTACAATGGCATGAACCAGTAAATGATGGTGGCAGTAGAGTGTTGGGCTACCATCTTGAGAGAAAGGAGAAAAACAGCATTCTGTGGACTAAAGTAAACAAGACTATTATTCAGGACACAAGTTTTAAGACAAATAACCTTGAAGAAGGAATTGAATATGAGTTTCGAGTTTCTGCAGAAAATATTGTTGGTGTAGGCAGAACAAGTAAAGTTTCTGAGTGCTATGTAGCTCGTGATCCATGTGATCCTCCAGGTCGCCCAGAAGCTATAATAATAAAAAGAAGCTCTATTACTCTACAGTGGACCAAACCAGAATATGATGGTGGAAGTAAGGTTACTGGTTATATTGTAGAGAAACGTGACTTACCAGATGGTCGCTGGATGAAAGCGAGCTTCACAAATATCATTGAAACCCAGTTCACTGTAACAGGACTTACGGAAGACCAAAGATATGAATTTAGAGTAATTGCAAAGAATGCTGCAGGTGCAATAAGCAAACCTTCTGACAGTACAGGACCAATAACAGCAAGGGACGAAGTTGAACTTCCACGAATTTCAATGGATCCAAAGTACAAAGACACTATTGTTGTAAATGCTGGTGAAACGTTCAGACTTGAGGCTGATGTTCATGGAAAACCACTACCGACCATTAAGTGGTACAAAGGAGATAAAGAGCTTGAGGACACTGCCAGATATGAAATAAAGAACACAGATTTCAGTGCATTAATAACTGTAAAAGATGCTATTAGAGTTGATGGTGGACAGTACATTCTAGAAGCCTCTAATGTTGCAGGAACAAAGACAGTAACAGTAAACGTGAAAGTCTTGGACAGACCCGGACCTCCAGAGGGCCCAGTCCAAGTGACAGGAGTTACAGCTGAAAAATGCGCACTGGCATGGGGTCCTCCTCTTCATGATGGTGGCAGCGATATTTCTCATTACATTGTGGAGAAGAGAGAAACTAGCCGCCTAGCATGGACTGTGGTTGCTTCAGAAGTTTTGCCTACAATGCTGAAAGTAACAAAACTCTTGGAAGGAAATGAATACGTCTTCCGTATCATGGCAGTTAACAAATATGGGGTTGGTGAGCCATTAGAATCTGCGCCAGTAATGATGAAAAATCCATTTGTGGTTCCTGGACCACCAAAAGCCTTAGAAATTACCAACATCACCAAGGATTCTATGACTGTCTGCTGGACCCGGCCAGACAGTGATGGAGGTAGTGAAATCATAGGTTACATTGTAGAAAAGAGAGACCGAGCAGGCATCAGATGGATAAAATGCAACAAACGCCGCATTACAGATTTGCGATTAAGAGTTACAGGTTTAACAGAGGATCATGAATATGAATTCAGAGTTTCTGCTGAAAATGCTGCTGGAGTTGGTGAACCAAGCCAAGTTTCTCCCTACTTCAAAGCTTGTGACCCGATGTTCAAGCCTGGCCCACCTACAAATGCCCATGTTGTGGATACCACCAAAAGTTCAATTATACTTGGTTGGAGCAAACCTATTTATGATGGTGGTTGTGAAATCCAGGGATACATCGTAGAAATCTGTAAAGCAGATGAAGATGACTGGTCACTTGTTACTCCACAGACAGGTATACGTGCCACTCGATTTGAAATCAAAAAGCTTACCGAACATCAAGAATACAAATTACGAGTGTGTGCTCTCAACAAGATTGGTGTGGGAGAGCCTGCATCAGTTCCTGGTACTATTAAACCAGAAGACAAACTCGAAGCTCCAGAACTCGACATTGATTCAGAGTTAAGGAAAGGGATAGTGGTTAGAGCTGGTGGGTCTGCTAGGATTCACATACCATTCAGGGGACGACCAACACCTGACATCACATGGTCCCGAGAAGAAGGTGAATTCTCAGAAAGAGTTCAGATTGATAAAGGCATAAACTACACACAACTTTCAATTGACAACTGTGATAGAAATGATGCTGGAAAGTATATTCTTAAGCTAGAGAACAGCAGTGGTTCTAAATCTGCATTTGTTACAGTGAAGGTCTTGGACACACCAGGACCCCCACAAAACTTAGTGGTAAAGGATATAAAGAAGGATTCTGCTGTATTATCTTGGGAGCCACCAATTATTGATGGTGGTGCAAAGGTAAAGAACTATGTGATAGATAAGCGTGAGTCAACAAGGAAGGCATTTGCAAATGTAAGTGCTAAGTGTGGCAAGACAAGTTTTAAAGTTGAAAATCTTACAGAAGGAGCAATTTATTACTTCAGAGTTATGGCTGAAAATGAATATGGAATTGGTGTTCCAGTTGAAACTAAGGATGCTGTCAAAGCCTCAGAGCCACCTCTGCCTCCTGGGAAAGTAACACTCACTGATGTGACTCAGAGAAGTGCATCACTTACGTGGGAAAAACCTGAACATGATGGAGGTAGCAGAGTTTTGGGATACCTTGTTGAAATGTTGCCTAAAGGAGCAGAAAAATGGAGTGTTGTTAGTGAGACCAAAACATGTAATGCAGAGGTGTCTGGTTTGAGTCCAGGACAGGAATATCAATTCCGTGTGATTGCCTACAACGAAAAAGGCAAAAGTGATCCCAGAGCGCTTGGAATTCCTGTGATAGCTAAAGACTTGACTATTGAGCCAAGTTTCAAACTTATGTTTAATACATATAGTGTACAAGCTGGAGAAGATCTGAAGGTAGAAGTACCATTTATAGGTAGACCTAAACCTACTATTACTTGGACAAAAGATGAGCAGCCACTGAAGCAGACGACCAGATTAAATATTCAGAATACGGCAACATCAACTATTTTACATATTAAAGAAAGCAACAGGGAAGACTTTGGTAAATATACAGTAACAGCAACAAATGCAGCAGGTACAGCAACAGAGCACCTGAGCATAATTGTACTAGAAAAGCCTGGCCCACCACGAGGACCTGTCCGCTTTGACGAAATTAGTGCAGACTTTGTTGTTTTATCATGGGATCCACCTGATTATACTGGTGGCTGCCAGATAAGCAACTATATAGTAGAAAAGCGTGACACAAGCACTACAACATGGAACATTGTGTCAGCAACAGTTGCAAGAACAACCATCAAAGCAACAAAGCTTAAAACAGGTTCTGAATACCAGTTCAGGATTTCTGCTGAAAATCGATATGGAAAGAGTTCTCCTTTGGCTTCTAAATCAATTGTTGTGCAATACCCCTACAAGGTGCCTGGACCACCTGGAACCCCATTTGTTACAGCAGCTTCCAAGGACCATATGATCGTACAATGGCATGAACCAGTTAATGACGGAGGAAGCAAAGTTCTTGGCTACCATCTTGAGCGTAAAGATAAGAACAGCATTCTTTGGACAAAACAGAACAAGTCACTTATTGTGGACACTAAATATAAAACAGATGGCCTTGAAGAAGGTCTTGAATATGAGTTCAGAGTTTCTGCTGAAAACATTGTTGGCATTGGCAAAGTCAGCAAAGTATCAGAACTATATGTTGCCAGAGATCCTTGTGACCCACCTGGCCGCCCAGAGGCCATTGTTGTTACAAGAAGTAACATAACACTGAAGTGGAAAAAGCCAGAATATGATGGTGGAAGCAAAATAACTGGTTACATTGTAGAAAAGAAAGAACTGCCAGATGGTCGCTGGATGAAAGCCAGCTTTACAAATGTGTTGGAAACAGAATTTACAGTAAGTGGTCTTGTTGAAAATCAACGATATGAATTCAGAGTAATTGCAAGAAATGCAGCAGGTTGCTTGAGTGAACCATCTGAAAGTACAGGGCCTATTACTGCCAGAGATGAAATTGAAGCACCAGGAGCTTCATTGGATCCTAAATACAGAGATGTCATTGTTGTTCATGCTGGAGAAACCTTTGTTCTTGAAGCTGATATCCATGGCAAACCTATTCCTGATGTTACATGGTCAAAAGATGGTAAAGACCTTGAAGAAACAACTGCAAGAATGGAAATTAAATCTACCATTGAGAAAACAACACTCACTGTCAAAGACTGTATAAGAGTAGATGGAGGTCACTATACACTTAACCTCAAAAATGTTGGCGGCACTAAATCTATACCAATCACTGTAAAAGTGCTTGACAGACCGGGACCTCCAGAAGGGCCTTTGAATGTTACAGGTGTCACTGCAGAGAAATGCTACTTGTCGTGGTCTCCACCTTTGCATGATGGTGGTTCTAGTATCTCACATTATATCATTGAGAAGAGAGAGACAAGTAGGCTTTCATGGACACAAGTAGCAACAGAGGTGCAGGCTCTTAACCACAAAGTAACCAAACTCCTTCCTGGCAATGAATACATTTTCCGCATAATGGCAGTGAATAAATATGGAATTGGGGAGCCCTTGGAATCTGAACCAGTTGTGGCTCGTAATCCATACAGACCCCCTGGTCCTCCTTCAACACCTGAAGTTTCAGCAATCACAAAAGATTCTATGGTGGTAACATGGGGTCGCCCAGAAGACAATGGGGGAGCTGAAATTGAAGGTTACATCCTTGAAAAACGAGACAAAGATGGTATCCGATGGACCAAGTGCAATAAGAAAAGGCTGACAGACTTGCGATTCAGAGTGACAGGTCTAACTGATGGGCATTTCTATGAATTTAGAGTGTCTGCTGAAAATGCTGCAGGGGTAGGGGAACCCAGCGAGCCATCCATTTTCTATCGTGCTTGTGATGTATTATATCCACCAGGTCCACCTAGTAATCCAAAGGTTACAGATACTTCCAGGTCATCAGTTTCCCTTGCCTGGAGTAAGCCTATTTATGATGGTGGTGCTCCTGTTAAAGGATATGTAGTAGAAATGAAAGAAGCTGCTGCTGATGAATGGACTACCTGCACCCCACCAACAGGCCTTCAAGCAAAACAGTTCACCGTGACAAAACTAAAAGAGAACCAGGAGTATAACTTCCGCATCTGTGCCATCAACTCAGAAGGAGTAGGAGAACCTGCGACTATACCTGGTGCAGTCTTAGCAGAGGACAAGATGGAACCTCCTGAAATTGAACTTGATGCAGATCTCAGAAAAGTAGTCACTGTACGTGCTAGTGGTACTTTACGCCTGTTTGTCACCATCAAAGGAAGACCAGAACCTGAAGTTAAATGGGAGAAAGCAGAAGGAACAATTAGCGAGCGAGCTCAAATTGAAGTCACCAGTTCCTACACAATGCTAGTCATTGACAATGTCAATAGATTTGATAGTGGTAGATACAACCTTACTTTAGAGAACAACAGTGGCAAAAAATCAGCTTTTGTTAATGTCAGAGTGCTTGATACACCTAGTGCACCTCTAAACCTGATAATCAGAGAAGTGAAAAAAGATTTTGTAACTTTAGCCTGGGAAGCACCACTTATTGATGGCGGAGCTAAAATTACCAACTATGTAGTTGAAAAGCGAGAATCCACGAGAAAGGCATATGCCACAGTTACAAGCAACTGTACTAAGAATTCCTTCAAGATTACCCAACTACAAGAAGGATGTAGTTATTATTTCCGTGTTCTAGCTGTAAATGAATATGGGGCTGGTTTACCAGCAGAAACTCCTGATCCAGTTAAGGTGTCTGAACCACCTTCTCCACCTTCAAAGGTCATTCTTGTTGACGTGACTCGCAATTCTGCTTCAATTAAATGGGAAAAGCCAGAGAGTGATGGTGGTAGTAAAATTACTGGTTATATAGTAGAAATGCAGACTAAAGGAAGTGTAAAATGGAGTGCATGTACACAGGTGAAAACACTGGAAGCAACAATAACAGGTTTAAGTATGGGAGAAGAGTACAGCTTCAGAGTGATTGCTGTTAATGAAAAAGGAAAAAGTGATCCAAGAGAACTTGGTGTCCCGGTCATTGCAAAGGATATCGAAATCCAGCCATCTGTTGAGCTCCTTTTTAACACATTCACAGTGAAAGCTGGAGATGATCTGAAGATTGATATTCCATTCAGAGGGCGACCTCTTCCCACTGCTAGCTGGAAGAAGGATGGAAATCCCTTAAAACAGACAACCAGGGTAAATGTTCAGACATCAAAGACATTAACTTCACTGTCCATCAAGGAAGCTACAAATGAAGATCTGGGACATTATGAATTACATCTTTCAAATACTGCCGGGTCAACAACAGCTTCTCTAACTGTAGTTGTCCTTGACCGACCAGGACCACCAACTGATGTTAAAATTGATGAAGTTAGTGCTGATAGTGTAACTTTGTCTTGGAAACCTCCAGCATATGATGGTGGATGTCATATTAGCAATTACATTGTGGAGAAGAGAGATACTACCACAACAACATGGGAGGTAGTATCTGCAGCAGTTGCAAGAACATCAATTAAAGTGTCTCGACTCGTCACCGGATCTGAATATCAGTTCCGTGTTTGTGCAGAAAACCGTTATGGGAAAAGCACTTACACTAATTCTCCTTCTGTTGTGGCAGAGTATCCATTTAAGCCTCCAGGTCCACCTGGAACACCTCGTGTGGCACATGCAACTAAATCTTTCATGATTGTAACTTGGCAGGTACCAGTTAATGATGGAGGTAGCGTAGTACTAGGATACCACTTGGAGCATAAAGAACGAAGCAGCATTCTTTGGACAAAAGTCAACAAAAGCCTCATAACTGATACACAAATGAAAGTTACAGGTCTTGATGAAGGACTGATGTATGAATATCGTGTGTATGCAGAAAACATTGCTGGAATAGGCAAATGCAGCAAAGCATGTGAACCAGTTGCTGCAAGAGATCCATGTGATCCTCCTGGTCAACCAGAAGTTACTAACATTACAAGAACATCTGTCTCATTGAAGTGGACTAAACCAGAATACGATGGTGGAGCTAAAGTAACAGGATATATTATTGAACGCCGAGAACTACCAGATGGTCGTTGGCTAAAATGTAATTTTACTAATGTGCAAGAAACATACTTTGATGTCGGTGGACTTACAGAAGACCAGCGTTACGAATTCCATGTGATTGCAAAGAATGCTGCTGGACTCTTCAGTCAGCCATCTGAATCAACTGGACCAGTGACTGTAAAAGATGATGTAGAGGCTCCAAGAATTATGATGGATGCCAAATTCAGGGATGTTGTAGTTGTGAAAGCAGGAGAAGTGTTTAAAGTCAATGCTGATGTTGCAGGACGGCCAATACCAGTGATTTCATGGACAAAGGATGGCAAGGAGCTTGAAGGAAAAGCTAGAGTTGAAATAGTCTCAACAGATTACACTACCGCAATAACCATAAAGGACTGTATCCGTGGTGATTCAGGACAGTATGTACTAACATTACAGAATGTTGCAGGAACAAAATCTTTGGCAATTAATTGCAAAGTACTTGATAGACCTGGCCCACCTGCAGGTCCATTAGAAATAAATGGCCTTACTGCTGAGAAGTGCCACTTATCATGGGGACCCCCTCAAGAAAACGGTGGTGCAGATATTGATCATTATATTGTGGAAAAACGTGAGACCAGCAGAATTGCGTGGACACTTTGTGAAGGAGAGCTTAAAACAACATCTTGTAAAGTGACAAAATTACTGAAGGGTAATGAGTATATTTTCAGAGTAATGGGAGTTAACAAATATGGTGTTGGTGAGCCTCTAGAAAGTGTTGCTGTCAAAGCCCTAGACCCATTTACAGTTCCAAGTCCACCAACATCTTTAGAGATCACCAGTGTCAGCAAAGATTCAATAACACTGTGCTGGGCAAGACCTGAGTCTGATGGAGGCAATGAGATCTCTGGCTATGTAATTGAAAGGCGTGAGAAAACCAGTCTAAGATGGATTCGTGTAAACAAAAAGCCAGTTTATGATTTAAGAGTGAAATCATCGGGTCTCCGTGAGGGCTGTGAATATGAATTCCGGGTTTATGCAGAAAATGCTGCTGGCCTCAGTCTCCCAAGTGAAACCACACCATTGATTAAGGCAGAAGATCCAATCTTCTTGCCATCACCCCCATCTAAACCTAAGATTATGGATTCTACAAGGTCAAATATCACAATTGGTTGGACAAAGCCACTGTTCGATGGAGGTGCTCCAGTAACAGGATACACAGTTGAATACAAGAAAACTGATGAAACTGACTGGACAACAGCTATTCAGAATTTAAGAGGCACAGAATATACTATAACTGGGTTAACATCAGGCTCTGAGTACGTTTTTAGAGTGAAATCCATTAACAAAATGGGTGTCAGTGAACCAAGTGATGTCTCAGAACCTCAAGTGGCAAAAGAAAGAGAGGAAGAACCTGCCTTTGAAATTGACAGTGAAATGCGGAAGACTTTAATTGTAAAGGCTGGTGGATCGTTCACAATGACTGTTCCTTTCAGAGGCAAACCAGTCCCAAATGTAACATGGAACAAAGCAGACACTGATCTCCGTACACGTGCAAGCATTGACACTTCGAGTAATTGTACATCTCTTACTATTGAAAAAGCAACAAGAAATGATTCTGGAAAATACACATTAACTCTGCAAAACATCCTGAACACTACCACCTTGACTTTAATTGTCAAAGTTCTTGATACCCCTGGCCCACCATCTAATATTGCAACAAAAGATGTAACTAAAGAATCTGCTGTGTTATCTTGGGATGTTCCTGAAAATGATGGTGGAGCACCTGTAAAGAACTATGTAATTGAAAAACGAGAAGCTAGCAAAAAGGCGTGGGTCACTGTGACTAACAACTGTCATCGCCTGTCCTACAAAGTGACTGGTTTGCAAGAAGGTGCCATTTACTACTTCCGTGTCTCTGGAGAAAATGAATACGGTGTTGGAGTGCCTTCTGAGACCAAGGAGGGAACAAAAATAACAGGTATGTTTTACTATAAAAAATTTGTTAATACTTATAATAATATGTGCTTTAAAGAGTTTATTTCAAAATAATGCCAAAAGCTTTAAACCTGCATACAGTAAAATAGATCATGTGTTGTAGGTATGTCTGTGGTTTTACAAATAAAGAAGAGCTAACTAATAGCTTGAATTTTAAATTTTGTTTCAATTTTACTTAAAATATTTCTAATATACAAATAGGTTTTAAAACAAATTTTCTTGATCCAGATTGTGTTCCTGTGTAATTGCTAATATAAAAAGTAAATATTTTCTATATTGTTTAACCTGTTGCACTTTTTTTCTCAGAAAAACCCAGCCCACCAGAAAAGCTAGGAGTAACAAATGTCACAAAGGACAGTGTTTCTCTTTCATGGCTAAAACCAGAACATGATGGTGGAAGCAGAATTGTTAGCTACCTCCTTGAAGCTCTTGAGAAAGGACAGCAAAAATGGGTTAAGTGTGCAGTTGTAAAGACAACTCATCATGTTGTCCACGGTCTTAAGGAAAACGTCGACTATTTCTTCAGGGTGTCTGCAGAAAACCAAGCTGGTTTAAGTGATCCTAAGGAGCTACTGCTGCCTGTTACAGTTAAAGAACAATTAGGTATGCTTCCTGACATGAGACAAAAGTCACATTCAATTGCATTCATCTTTTAAAAGATGGAGCATTCTTTTAATGGTTTGGAAATATTCTCTTTTTCAGAATCTCCTGAGATTGACATGAAGGGCTTCCCTCATAACACTGTCTATGTTCGAGCAGGATCAAACCTAAAAGTTGAAATTCCAGTTTCTGGAAAACCATTGCCAAAGGTGACACTGTCTAGAGATGGTGTTGCACTGAAACCTACCATGAGGTTTCACACAGAAACCACTGCAGAAAGTCTCATCATTAACCTTAAAGAAAGTGTGGCTGCTGATGCTGGCAGATATGACATTACTGCTGCGAACTCAAGTGGCACCACAAAATCATTTGTTAATATTGTTGTGCTGGATAGACCCGGTCCTCCTGTTGGTCCTGTTGTCCTTAGCGATGTCACTGAAGAGAGTGTAACACTCAGATGGCAACCACCAGCTTATGACGGTGGAAGTCAGGTTACCAACTATATTGTACTGAAAAGAGAAACAAGTACCGCTGCTTGGTCTGAAGTGTCTGCCACTGTTGCTAGAACTGTTATCAAAGTTATGAGGCTCACAACAGGAGAAGAATATCAATTCCGCATCAAAGCTGAGAACCGCTTCGGCATCAGTGATCACATAGACTCACAATGTGTGGTTGTCAAGCTTCCCTACAGTGAGTAACATGCTTCTCATGGTATACATTGATATTTTAATGCTCTGATGTTGAAAACACAATTTTGTTAACAATCAATTGTCTTTGATATCATCAGCTACCCCGGGGCCTCCTTCTACACCATGGGTCACTAATGTTACCCGAGAGAGTATTACAGTCGGATGGCATGAACCAGTCACTAATGGTGGCAGTGCTATCACTGGATATCACCTGGAAATGAAAGACAGAAATAGCATATTATGGCAGAAGGCTAACAAGACCCTTATTCGTACCACTCACTTCAAAGTCACCACAATCAGTGCTGGCCTTATCTATGAATTTAGAGTTTATGCAGAAAATGCAGCTGGCATTGGAAAAGCAAGTCGTCCTTCTGATCCAGTCCTTGCAATTGACGCTTGTGGTATGTATTCTATAAAAAAATGAAGCCCAGCCACTATGTTTTGTCTGTGATAATCTGTTCTGTACAATAAGCCAATATTCAAAATAGCTGTTAATTGTTGGCAATATTCTTGTTTCCTGCAGAACCACCAAGAAACGTTCGTGCCTCAGATATTTCCAAGACCTCTATCACTCTCTCCTGGCAGAAGCCGGCATTTGATGGTGGTAGCAAAATCACTGGATACATTGTGGAAAAACGTGATCTTCCAGATGGCAGATGGACAAAAGCTAGCTTCACCAATGTTATTGAGACTCAGTTCACAGTATCTGGCCTGACACAGAATTCCAAGTATGAATTCAGGGTCTTTGCAAAGAATGCTGTTGGTTCCATTAGTAATTCCTCAGATGTTGTGGGTCCTATCACATGTGTTGATACATACGGTAAGTGTTTTGCAATAATATAATGATATAATTTTGGTGTATTAGGACCATACTGTTTTGTAGATCCATGGTCTTTTAAATATGGAAGGCTAGTTTACAGTGATTTATTCAAGAAACACAAGTGACGGAGCATTTGGGCATGATTGTAAGGAGCATCTTTGGCTGTATCTCCATTTTTAAAGTCTTCCAGCATCTTTAGTCTCTCAGCAAAAGAAGTCTGCCCATGGTTCAAGTGGTTATATTTATACATGTAATTGTCTTTTCTTCGTAGGATTAGTTCTAATTTACTCTAGGCTTATGATTTAAGTTATGTATGCTCTCTTTACTTTGATCTGTATTTATCAAATACATTTAACTGTTAGATTAAATAAGATAGTATAATTTGGGAATTTTATTAAATACAGGGCTATGATAAACATGTTTTTAATGTATTCTTATTTTTTCTTAAGGTGCACCTGAAATCGATGTGCCACCAGAATATACAGAAGTGGTGAAATACAAAGCAGGAACTTCAGTTAAGCTAAAACTAGGCATTTCAGGCAAGCCTCTACCCACAATTGAATGGTCCAAAAATGGCAATGAGGTACTAACCAGTGCACTAGTGTCTTTCGAAAACACAACAGAATTTGCTTCTATACTCATCAAGGATGCAAATCGACTTGACAGTGGCACCTATGAATTAAAATTGAAGAATGCCATGGGTTCAGCATCAGCCCACATTAGAGTACAGATACTTGGTATGTCTTGAGATGCAACTGTATTTTACTCTTAAACAATAATTCAGTAATGAATACTTAACATCTTCTTTCTTCTGCCTTCCACAGACAAGCCAGGACCCCCAGGTGGACCTATACAGTTTAAGACAGTCACTGCTGAAAAGATTACAATAATGTGGGACCCACCAGCAGATGATGGTGGTGCACCTATAACACATTATGTAGTTGAAAAGCGGGAAACAAGTCGGGTTGTATGGTCTTTAATTTCTGAAAAACTGGAGGGATGTATCGTAACAACAACAAAACTCATCAAAGGAAATGAATATGTGTTCCGTGTCCGTGGTGTGAACAAGTTTGGAGTTGGTGATCCACTGGAATCTGAGCCCGTTATAGCCAAAAATTCATTTGGTAAGAAATAAGTTCTATAAAATAACTTATGCAAGTGAATTGTCTTGTGTACTATTTGTAAGTAGTACTGATTTACTGACATATGATTTTTTACTCAGTTACACCTGGACCACCTAGTACACCAGAAGTCACGAAGATAACCAAGAATTCTATGACTGTTGTCTGGAATAGGCCCACTGTTGATGGAGGCAGTGAAATATCAGGATATTTTCTGGAGAAACGTGACAAGAAGAGTCTGAGTTGGTTCAAGGTCTCTAAAGAAACCATTCGGGACACTAGACAGAAAGTAACAGGTCTGACTGAAAACAGTGAATATCATTTTCGAGTTTGTGCTGTCAATGCAGCTGGACCAGGTCCATTCTCTGAGGCTTCTGACTTCTACAAAGCTGCGGATCCTGTTGGTAAGATTCAATGTGCATTTCATCCAATAGGTTAGAAATCAATGGAAAATGAATAGGGTGGGATTGTACCAGTGTAATTGAGGACAGAATTTGTTTGTTTTCAGAATTAATTGGATTCTGATTAGTGGTTTTTTTCCTTCAAAAACTATCATTTACAGATAAGCCAGGCTCACCAACAAAGCTGAAAGTTGTGGATACAACCAAGACATCTGTTACCCTTGGCTGGATTAAACCTGCTTATGATGGAGGAAGTCCAATTACCCACTATGTGGTGGAGAAGAGGGAAGGTGAAGAGCAAGAATGGACTGTAGTCAGTACCAAGGGAGAAGTGAGAACAACTGAATATGTTGTATCCCACCTTCAGCCAAGTGTTAATTATTATTTCCGTGTATCTGCTATGAATTGTGCTGGACAAGGAGAGCCTATTGAAATGATGGAACCTGTTCAAGCTAAAGATATTCTTGGTACTGGGTTTTTTGTGGTTTTTTTTTTTTTTTTTTGGTTGTTTTGTTTTTGTTGTTGTTTTTTTTTCTTTTTTTTTTTTTTTGTTTGTTTTGGTTTGGTTTGGTTTTGTTTTTGTTTTTTGTTTGTTTGGGGTTTTTTGTTGTTTGTTTTTTTTTTTGTGATTTATCATTTTTCGGTGGTTTTTGTTTTTTCAAACTATTTCTTATTTTACATTCCACATATGCATTATTAATTTTTATTTATTTCCACAGTGGCACCAGAGATTGATCTGGATGTTGCCCTTCGGACATCTATTGTTGCTAAAGCAGGTGAAGATGTGGAAATAATGATTCCATTCAAGGGAAGGCCTCCTCCAACAGTCACATGGAGAAAGGGTGACAAGAATCTTGGGAGTGATGAAAGATATATCATCCAGAACACAGAATCATCTACGCTACTTATTATTCCTCAAGTTACACGAAATGATACAGGAAAATATGTTCTTACAATTGAAAACGGAGTTGGAGAAGCAAAATCATCATTTGTTAATGTAAAAGTACTTGACACACCTTCTGCATGCCAGAAGCTGCAGCTCAAGCATGTTTCTCGTGGCACAGTTACACTGGTGTGGGAGCCACCTCTCATCAATGGTGGTTCTGAAATAACAAATTATGTTGTTGAAAAAAGAGATGCTACAAAGAGGGCCTGGTCAACTGTTACAACAAAGTGTTCTCATACCACCTTTAAACTGACTAACCTGTCAGAAAAGACTGCATACTTTTTCCGTGTTCTTGCTGAAAATGAAATTGGACTAGGTGAACCTTGTGAGACATCTGAACCAGTGAAAGCCGCAGACATACCTGGACCTGTAAAGGACCTAGCCATGAAAGACTCTACAAAGAGCTCTGTTAAACTGCAGTGGAGCAAACCTGACTATGATGGTGGTAGCATTATATCAGACTATGTTATTGAAAAGAAACTTCAGGAAGAGAAAGAATGGACATATGCAGGCACAAGCAAGAGCTGTGAATTTGTAGCTGACAAACTTAAAGAGCTTTCTGTCATGGAATTCAGAGTCTTTGCTAAAAATGAGAAAGGCATGAGTGACTCTGTTACTGTTGGACCCATTACAGTGAAAGAACTTATAATAACACCTGAAGCTGACCTTTCTGATATTCCTGGAGGTCAGATTGCAGTAAGAATTGGACATAACCTGCATATTGAATTGCCCTATAAAGGTAAACCTAATCCATCAATGAGCTGGCTCAAGGACAACCTCCCTCTTAAAGAAACAGAACATCTTCGTTTCAAGAAAACTGAAAACAAGATAAGCTTAAGTATCAAGAATGTGAAAAAGGAACATGGTGGCAAATATACTTTAATTCTTGATAACGTAGTCTGCAGAAAGTCATTCACAATCACTGTAATCACTCTTGGTCCTCCATCTAGGCCAAAAGCACCTTTAAGAATAGATGAAATCAAAGCAGATAGTGTCGTTTTGTCATGGGAGGCTCCTGATGATGATGGGGGAGGAGAAATCACTGGCTACAGTATTGAGAAGAGAGAAACATCACAAATGAACTGGAAGCTGGTGTGTTCCAGTGCTGCAAGAACAACCTTCAAAGTACCAAACCTTGTTAAAGATACTGAATATCAGTTTAGAGTTCGTGCAGAAAACAGATACGGAGTGAGCCCACCTCTTGTCTCAGCAGATGTTGTGGCAAAGCATCAGTTTAAACCACCAGGTGCCCCAGGCAAGCCTGTTGTATACAACGTAACTGCTGATGGAATGACCATTTCTTGGGATGCTCCAGTTTATGATGGCGGTTCAGAGATTATGGGATACCATGTTGAAAAGAAGGAAAGAAACAGTATTTTGTGGCAGAAGGTTAATGTTGCATTAATATCTAACAGAGAATACAGGATTACTGGACTGCTTGAAGGCCTGGATTACCAGTTCCAAGTATATGCTGAAAATGCTGCAGGTCTAAGCCGAGCTAGTGAGCCAAGCAAATTTACTTTGGCAGTCTCTCCAGTGGGTAAGTGAATGATTAATCAATCATACAAAAAAAATGCTCTTCTTGTAGATTATTGTGAGCAGAAATAAAAATGAATCTTCATTATTTTTCTTTCAGACCCACCTGGTACTCCTGATTACATTGATGTCACTAGGGAAACAATCACCCTGAAATGGAACCCCCCACTGCGTGATGGAGGCAGTAAGATTGTGGCCTACAGCATCGAGAAGCGGCAAGGAAGTGCAGACCGTTGGCTCAGGTGTAACTTCACTGATGTCAGTGAGTGCCAATATACAGTTACGGGGCTCAGTCCAGGTGACCGATATGAATTCAGAGTGCTTGCAAGAAATGCTGTTGGTACAATCAGCCCACCTTCACAGTCTTCAGGCTATATCATGACCAGAGATGAAAATGGTAAGAATTTTTTCTTAATATGCTTGGGTATTGAAGCTAGATAGACTTTCTGGCTGTAGTGAGGGGAAGTGAGGGGAAATCAAGGAGCAAAGAACATGTGACTGTGGTCATCCCAGTCAATTCAGAATATTTATGTTCATACTCCAAGGTGAGAAGGTCTAAATTAAAGACACAAATCTGGAAGACATACATAATCTATTGCTGAAAAGCCTGGCACTCTACATTTCTCTTGGATAAACAGCAGTGGCAAAGCTGGAATGAAAGCATGGACTTAATATTCTGATGCATTGAATAATTTCAAAACTAAAATGTGCCTCAGGATGCTTGACAGACTCTTAACACCAGATTTTAACAGTGCCTTTCACCTATATATATAGGCACATGTATATATGATGCACTTTTGGATGCTTACAAGAAAAATAAGTTTATCATCCATATAACTGTTATTTAGTGAATGCCATTTTGTAAGTGAAATATTTTTTTATATCACAGACTTTTATAATTAGTACATTTAGAAGAGTATCAGAAAAACATTTAGATATATGAAAATTGATTTATATTTTCCTTTTCTAGTTGCTCCAACAATTGAATTTGGTGCTGAACACTTTGAAGGCCTTACTGTTAAAGCTGGAGAGAGCATTAGACTTAAAGCTCTAATCAGAGGACGTCCAGTACCTAAAGTGACATGGTTTAAGGATGGTAAAGAGATTGATAAAATGATGAATATAGAAATAACTACAGCAATTGGATACAGTACAATCTTCATTAGAGATGCTATCCGGGAACATCGTGGCGTGTACACAGTAGAAGCCAAAAATGCATCAGGCACTAAACGAGAAGATATTACCATCAGAGTACAAGGTACTGCACCAAGCACTTTCAGCATGCTTTTTAAAAAATAGTAGAATAAAGTGTTATAGAAAAATTACACTATTCTAAGTGTCAGCAAAATCTAACCCTGAATCTTTAAAATTGCAGACACACCTGGAAAAGTTGGTGGACCAATACGTTTCACAAACATCACCGGAGAAAAAGTCACATTATGGTGGGAGCCTCCAGCTAATGATGGCTGTGCTTCTATTTCTCACTATATAATTGAAAAACGTGAAACCAGCAGGATTGCTTGGGCATTAGTTGAAGATAAATGTGAAGCTTGCAGCTATACAGCACTTAAATTAATTAAGGGCAATGAGTATCAGTTCCGTGTCTCTGCAGTGAACAAATTTGGAGTTGGCAGACCATTGGAGTCTGATCCAGTTATCGCACAAATACCTTACAGTAAGTTTCCACCTCATTTTGCATCAATATCTGTGGAGTAACCATCTTGTCTTTCTAATGGCATTTTTCTTGTTTTCAGCTCTCCCTGATGCACCAGGAACTCCAGAGCCTACCAATGTAACAGGAGACAGTATCACACTCACATGGGCAAGACCAGAGTCAGATGGTGGAAGTGAGATAAACGAGTACATTCTTGAAAGGAGAGAAAAGAAGAGCATGCGCTGGGTTAAAGTATCCAGTAAGAGGCCCATTACTGAGAACAGATACAGAGTAACTGGCCTTATTGAGGGCAATGAGTATGAGTTCCATGTCATGGCTGAAAACGCAGCAGGAGTTGGACCTGCAAGTGATGTTTCAAAGCTGATTAAATGCAGAGAACCAGTCAGCCCACCAAGTGCTCCTAATGTTGTAAAGGTGACAGACACATCAAAGACTAGTGTAAGCTTAGAATGGACAAAGCCAGTTTTTGATGGAGGTATGGAAATAATTGGGTACATCATTGAGATGTGCAAAGCTGATCTTGAAGCATGGCAGAAAGTCAATGCAGAGACTGTTATTGCTACTAAATATACCGTGGTTGATTTGGAGGCAGGAGAACACTATAAATTCAGAGTTAGTGCTGTCAATGGTGCTGGCAGAGGAGAAAGTTGTGAAGTTCCTGCTTCAGTCCAAACCGTGGACAGGCTTTCTGCACCTGAAATTGATATTGATGCAAACTTCAAGCAGACTCATATTGTAAGAGCAGGTGCAAGCATTCGTCTATTTATTGCCTTCTCTGGAAGGCCAGTTCCTACTGCGGTGTGGTCCAAAGCAGATGCTAATCTTAGTTTGCGTGCTGACATTCAAACAACTGATTCGTTCAGCACACTAACTGTAGAGGAATGCAACAGAAATGATGCTGGCAAGTATGTCTTTACTGTGGAAAATAACAGTGGAAGCAAGTCTATTACATTTACTGTCAAGGTTTTGGACACACCTGGTCCACCAGGTCCTATTACATTTAAAGATGTGACTCGAACATCTATTACTTTAATGTGGGATGCTCCTGTTCTGGATGGAGGTTCTCGCATCCACCACTACGTTGTGGAAAAACGCGAAGCAAGTCGTCGTAGCTGGCAAGTAGTGAGTTCAAAATGCACTCGACAAATCTTTAAGGTCACAGATTTAGCAGAAGGTATGCCATATTATTACCGAGTTTCAGCAGAAAATGAATATGGTGTAGGTGAACCCTGTGAATTAACAGAACCAGTTGTGGCCACTGAAGAACCTGCTCCACCGAAGAGACTAGATATTGTCGATACAACCAAATCTTCAGTAGTCTTAGCCTGGCTTAAACCTGATCATGATGGTGGTAGCCGTATTACTGGATACCTTCTTGAAATGAAACAAAAAGGATCTGACACCTGGACTGGAGCTGGACAAACCAAGCAACTTACTTTCACTGTTGAAGGCCTTGTGGAGAACACAGAATATGAGTTCCGGGTCAAGGCAAAGAATGATGCTGGCTACAGTGAGCCAAGAGAAGCTTCTCTTCTGTTATTGTCAAGGAGCCACAGATTGAACCAACAGCAGATCTCAGTGACATAAGCAGACAGCTTATAACATGCAAGGCTGGAAGCACCTTTACTATTGATATACCAATCAGTGGACGCCCAGCTCCAAAAGTGACATGGAAACTTGAGGAGATGAGGCTGAAGGAAACTGAAAGAGTGACCATCAAGACAACAAAAGACCGAACCACACTGACTGTAAAAGACAGTATGAGAGGTGACTCTGGTAAATACTACCTTACACTTGAGAACACTGCTGGTGTGAAAACATTTACTGTCACAGTGGTAGTCATAGGAAGGCCAGGTCCTGTCACTGGCCCAATTGAAATATCATCTGTATCTGCTGAGTCCTGTGTGTTGACCTGGAAAGAACCTGAAGATGATGGTGGCAGTGACATTACAAACTACATTGTAGAGAAACGTGAATCTGGCACAACAGCATGGCAGCTGGTGAATTCCAGTGTGAAACGCACACAGATCAAAGTCAGCCATCTCACAAAATATCAAGAGTACAGTTTCCGAGTAAGCTCGGAAAATAGATTTGGTGTCAGCAAGCCAGTTGAATCAAAAACAGTGGTTGCTGAGCATCCATTTGGTAAGTGAAACACTTTTTAAAATTTGTTCTTTTCTTCTGACTGAAGTGTTTATAATTACTAACATTTTCCTCCCCACCTTTTCATGTTTAGTCCCACCAAGCCCACCTTCAAGGCCAGAAGTCTATTCTGTGTCTGCAAGTGCCATGGCTATTCGCTGGGAAGAACCCTACCATGATGGTGGCAGCAAAGTCATTGGATACTGGGTGGAAAAGAAGGAGCGCAACACCATCCTTTGGGTGAAGGAGAACAAAGTACCATGCTGTGACTGCAACTATAAAGTCACTGGGTTGGTGGAAGGCCTAGAGTATCAATTCAGAATCTATGCTCTAAATGCTGCAGGTGTTAGCAAAGCTAGTGAAGCTTCCAGACCTGTAGTGGCTCAAAATCCAGTCGGTAAGTAATACTTTCAGAGTTACATTGTTACTTAAGCTAAAATAGGATTGCATTTCTCATTTTTTCTGCTTTATTCCTCCAGATCCACCAGGAAGACCAGAAGTAACAGATGTCACCAGATCTACCGTGTCACTGAGCTGGTCACCTCCACTTTATGATGGTGGAAGCAAAATAATCGGATATATTGTTGAGCGCAAACCATATAATGAATCTGGTGATGGACGTTGGCTGAAATGCAATTATACCATTGTCTCAGAAAACTTTTTTACCGTGACAGCTCTTAGTGAAGATGAAGCCTATGAATTCCGTGTACTGGCAAAGAATGCTGCTGGTGTGATTAGCAAAGGATCTGAATCAACTGGCGCTGTCATTTGCAAAGATGAATACAGTAAGGAATATTTTCTTGGCGCAATTAAAAACATACTGTTCTATTTTAAGTACTGTCATGTAATTTTTTTTCAAATCTCTTTTTCCAGCACCACCTAAGGCTGAACTTGATGCCAGACTGCAGGGAGAAATTCTGAGCATTAGGGCTGGATCAGATCTTGTTCTTGATGCAGCCATTGGTGGAAAACCAGAACCAAAAGTCTTCTGGTCCAAAGGTGACAGGGAACTGGAGCTATGTGAAAAGATATCTCTGCAATACACCAGCAAACGAGCGATTGCAATTATCAAGTTCTGTGACAGAAGTGATAGTGGAAAATATACCCTAACAGTTAAAAATGCCAGTGGGATGAAACAAATTTCTGTTCTTGTCAAAGTGCTTGGTATGTATGCCGTGATTACTAATAATACTTAGTCTACTGAAAAAAACTGCATTCTTTTAAATAAGAATGAGATGCTTTTCCTTAGCCACTAATCACAATACTTATTGGATTCCTATACAGATTCACCAGGTCCATGTGCAGGGCAAAATCACGGTTAGCAGAGTAACAGAGGAGGAAATGTACTCTGGCATGGAACATTCCTGAGGAAGATGGAGGTGCAGAAATCACTCATTATATCATAGAAAGGCGTGAAACCAGCAGACTTCACTGGGTTATTGTTGAGGCTGAATGCCAGACTTTATCAACTGTGGTAACAAAACTTATTAAAATAATGAATACCTTTTCCGTGTAAGAGCTGTCAACAAATATGGACCAGGTGTTCCACTTGAATCAGAAACCTGTGATTGCCAGGAATGCTTTCAGTGAGTGTTACTACCTTCCATTCTGCATCAGATTTGTGGAATAATTTTCATGGATAAAAACAATGTGTTGAACAATCTTTTTTTTTCCTCACCTTTTAAAAAAATAGCTATTCCAACACAGCCTGGTGCCCCTGAAGAAGTGACTGTCGGCAAGGAACATATCATTATTCAGTGGTCAAAACCAGAATCGGATGGTGGCAGTGAGATTAAGGACTACCTTGTGGACAAACGTGAAAAGAAGAGTCTGCGCTGGACACGAGTGAACAGAGATTATACCATTTATGACACCAGACTGAAAGTCACTGGTCTCATGGAAGGGAGCCAGTACCAATTCCGTGTCACTGCAGTGAATGCTGCTGGAAACAGTGAACCAAGTGAAGCTTCACAATACATGTTATGTAAAGAACCATCATGTAAGTTTCTATATTTAAAACATATTTTAATATTTATTTATAATAATGGAGCATAAATGCACATTGACACTTTAACTAAGAAACCCATAATCACACACAAACTCACTGAACTAGATAGTATTGGAATAACTTAGAAACAATTATAGTTCATTGTAAATGCATTTCCTGGAATTAGCCTATCTGGAAATTGGTTTTGACTGAATTGATTTTGACTGTAAAATGTTTTCTGCACCAATATAAAATGTATTTTCTTCTTTTTCAAAGACACTCCTGCATCACCTTCAGCTCCAAGAGTTGTGGATACTACAATGCACAGCATAAGTTTAGCATGGTCAAAGCCCACATATGATGGTGGTGCTGACCTCTTAGGCTATGTTCTTGAAATGAAAGAAGAAGGCAGTGAACAGTGGTATCGAGCACATACAACCGCCACTCTAAGGAATGCTGAGTTCACCGTGACTGGTCTTAAAACAAACCAGAAATACCAATTCCGAGTTGCTGCAACAAACGTGAATGGTATGAGTGAATTTAGTGAATCATCGGCAGAAATAGAACCTGTGGAAAGAATAGGTAATTTGAAAGCCTAATGCATATTTTAAGGAAACTATATTTTTCTTTAGGACTTCTATAAGATTAACTAATTCCATATTTCTTATACCCTTCATCAGAAACACCTGAACTTGAGCTTGCTGATGATCTGAAGAAGACTGTTACAGTCAGAGCTGGTGGTTCCCTGCGCCTAATGGTCTCTGTATCTGGCAGACCTGCTCCTGTAATCACATGGAGCAAGCAGGGTGTTGACCTCGTAAGTCGAGGCATTATTGATACTACAGACAGCTACACTTTGCTTATTGTGGATAAAGTTAATCGGTATGATGCCGGAAAATACATCATTGAGGCTGAAAATCAATCAGGAAACAAAATCAGCAACTATTTCTGTGAAAGTGTATGGTAAGTACTGCTACAATTGTATATGAGCATTACAGCACTCTGCCTGCTCATTGCTGAGAAATGTGTCATTCATTTCCAAAGGAAGTTTGCATTTTAAATAATATGAGAATGTTTGAGAAGTCAGAGAAACAATCCAATCTAGAGGAAAGTCCATAATTTCTGGAGCTGTGCTACTTCATAAATCAAATGCCAGCATTTTTGTTTTATGCAGAAGTACTCATTGACTGTAAAATGAAAGGATCCAAAAGGGGAAAAAAATTTGTTTGGTTTTTTTTTTTTAGATACACCTGGTCCACCACCTGCAGTGAGAGTTAAGGAAGTATCAAAAGATTCTGTGACACTTACTTGGGAAATTCCAGTCATTGATGGTGGAGCCCCAGTAAACAACTACATAATTGAGAAACGTGAAGCTTCCATGAGAGCTTACAAGACTGTCACTACCAAATGCAGCAAGACATTTTACAGAGTTACTGGACTTCTGGAGGGAGCTTTGTATTATTTCAGAGTACTACCAGAAAATATTTATGGCATTGGTGAAGCCTGTGAAACATCGGATGCAGTACTGGTATCTGATGTCCCCATGGTACCACAAAAACTCGAAGTGGTTGACACCACTAAATCGACTGTTACACTTGCCTGGGAGAAACCACTGCATGATGGTGGCAGCAGATTGACTGGCTATGTCATTGAGGCCAGCAAAGCTGGAACAGAAAGGTGGTTGAAGGTGGTGACGTTGAAGCCTACCGTCTATGAACATACCATTATCTCTCTCAATGAAGGTGAACAGTACTTGTTCAGGGTCAGAGCACAGAATCAGAAGGGCGTGTCAGAACCACGAGAGATTGTCACAGCAGTCACAGTTCAAGACCGAAAAGGTAGGTGTCTACTGCTGAAAACAATAGAGTCAAGCTTACACAATTGAATGTGATAGTTATAAAACAGGCATTTAAAATATCAATTATTTGCTTTCCTTAGTTCTACCAACAATTGACTTCACTGGAATACCTCAGAAGACAATCCACGTACCTGCTGGAAAGCCCATTGAATTAGCCATTCCAATTGAAGGACGACCACCTCCAACTGCATCTTGGTTCTTTGCTGGTTCTAAACTAAAAGAATCAGAACGCATCAAAATGGAGACTACTGCCAAAATGGCCAAATTAACTGTGCGTGAGACCACCATACATGACACTGGAGAGTATACACTTGAACTGAAGAACACAACTGGAACAGTTACTGATACAGTAAAGGTTATAATCCTTGGTAAGTGTTCATCAAAATAATTGTCCATGACCTTCCTCCATTTCAACTTTTACATGAGAAATATGATTTTTATTTTTTTTTTCCCCCTAGACAAGCCTGGACCACCTATTGGACCTATCAGAATTGATGAAGTTGATGCAAATTATGTAACCATCTCCTGGGAGCCTCCTGAGCTGGATGGTGGAGCTGCCCTTAGTGGGTATGTGGTAGAACAGCGTGATGCTCACCGTCCTGGATGGCTGCCAGTTTCAGAGTCAGTAACCAGGACAACATTTAAGTTCACCAGACTTGTTGAAGGTGCAGAATATGTGTTCCGTGTAGCTGCTACAAACCGCTTTGGAATTGGATCTTACCTACAGTCTGAAATTATAGAATGCAAGAGCAGAATCCGTAAGTCTGAATTTTTGTTTATTCTCTACCTTTAAAATTCAAAATATATATTTAAATGAGCTTATATATCCACACATATACTAGAATTTTCTACATGATGCTACTTCCTTTGGCCAGATAAAAGTGAACATTATGATGCACAGCAATCTTGTTATTTTCCAGAGGAAAAATGCCATCCATAGATCTGTATATGTACAGAATGACTGTACAGAATGTGGATGGTAAACATGGATTTTTCCGCTCAGGTCTACCGTCAGTCTTGAAAAACTGCTTTAACCCCATGACAAAACGAGTAGTTTTTCACTGACCTGATTTGCAAATTACTTAGATGTTTGCTAATAAAAGAGTTTAATAAGACATTGATATTACATTGTTATTCACAATATGTCACATACTACTAGTGCGTAAAGTCATCTGATGCTTTCTTCACTAACTCCGTGTCATGTTTTTACAGGTATTCCTGGTCCTCCTGGCACTCCAGAAGTGTTTGATATCTCTCGAGACGGCATGACATTGACTTGGTATCCTCCAGAAGATGATGGTGACTCACAAATTACTGGTTATATTGTGGAACGCAAAGAAGTTAGAGCAGATAGATGGATCCGTGTGAATAAAGTTCCAGTCACCATGACTCGTTACCGTTCCACTGGGTTGGTTGAAGGATTAGAATATGAACACCGGGTCACAGCAATCAATGCCAGAGGCACTGGGAAACCCAGCCGTCCTTCCAAATCTGCTGTTGCCAGAGATCCAATTGGTAAGTAATTTCCTACAAAGATTAAACATGTTATGGGAGTGTCATTATGCTACAATTAATTCTAATTTGGATTTTTTTCTGGGTATATTAACAAATGAGATCCTGACTGGAGAAAATGAAGGAAATATTAGTGAAAATCTTTCACTCAAAGTTTTCCTTTTTAAATTCACTATAGACTTATTACAGATCATAAGTTGCAAGTTAGCATTTATTTAATCTTTCAAATATTTGTAAAAACAAATCCCACCTGCCTGTCTGATCTCCCCTTCCAGCTCCTCCAGGTAAACCTCAGAATCCAAGAGTCACTGATACTACAAGAACATCTGTCTCCCTGGCTTGGAGCCCACCAGAAGATGAAGGTGGTTCTAAAGTTACTGGCTACTTAATTGAGATGCAGAAGGTTGATCAATTTGAATGGACCAAATGCAATACTACACCAACCAAGATTCGGGAATACACATTGACACATCTTCCCCAGGGTGCAGAGTACAGATTCCGAGTGCTAGCCTGTAACGCTGGTGGGCCAGGAGAACCTGCTGAAGTGCCAGGAACAGTCAAAATAACAGAAATGCTGGGTAAGACATTTCATGTCTTAGCTCTTGTTAAAAGCTGTCCTAAAATAATTTTTGTTTAAAGCAGGTATGATATCATCTGTAGGACATATCATGACATGTTATTTTTGTTTACAGAATATCCTGACTATGAACTTGATGAAAAATACCAAGAAGGTCTCATGGTGAGACAAGGAGGAGTAATCAGGCTTACAATACCCATTAAGGGTAAGCCCATCCCAGTATGCAAATGGACAAAAGAAGGACAGGACGTCAGCAAGAGGGCCATGATAGCGACTTCTGAGACTCACACAGAACTTGTGATCAAAGATGCAGAAAGAGAAGATTCAGGCACCTATGATTTGGTACTCGAAAACAAATGCGGCAAGAAAGCCGTGTACATTAAAGTCAGAGTGATTGGCATTCCAAATCCACCAGAAGGACCACTCGAGTATGATGATATACAGCTCGTTCTGTCAGAGTAAGCTGGAGACCTCCTACAGATGATGGTGGTGCAGATATCCTGGGTTATATTGTTGAGAGAGAGAAGTACCGAAGACTGCCTGGTACACTGTTGACTCTAGAGTGAAAGGGACATCACTAGTTGTGAAAGGACTCAAAGAAAATGTGGAATATCATTTCCGTGTTTCTGCTGAAAACCATTTCGGTATTAGCAAATCTCTGAAATCTGAAGAACCAGCAGTACCAAAGACACCTCTAAGTAAGTTTTCTTATTAGATGGAAAAAAAACCACCAAAACCCTACATTATACTCTAAAGTGCAACAATATATGCAGAAATTTTAATGGATGTCACTGTTATTTCTATTTTTTAATTATTATAATTATTAACAGATCCACCAGAGCCTCAAACAACCCACCTGAAGTGCTTGATGTTACAAAGAGTCTGTCAAACTTGTCCTGGTCCAGACCTAAAGATGATGGTGGTTCTCGCGTAACGGCTACTATATTGAACGTAAAGAGACATCTACAGAAAAATGGGTCCGGCATAATAAGACACAGATTACCCACTACAATGTACACAGTCACAGGACTTGTTCCAGATGCTGAATATCAATTCCGTGTCATTGCCCAAAATGACATTGGTGAAAGTGAAGCAAGTCCTGCTTCTGAAACCAGTTGTATGCAAGGATCCATTCGGTAAGATAATGTCCACATTAACAGATCTTTTGAAGAGCAGCTTAATGACATTTAGAGAAAAATTGAATTTCTGTATTCATTTTAATTTCAGACAAACCAAGCCAACCTGGAGAAATTGAGATCACTTCTATATTTAAGGACAGCATTACATTAGAATGGGAACGACCTGAAAGTGATGGTGGCAAAGAGATCCTTGGCTATTGGGTTGAATATCGCCAGTCTGGAGAAAGCCACTGGAAAAAATGCAATAAGGAAACGCATCAAGGACAGGCAGTTTACAGTAGGAGGCTTACTAGAGGCCACAGAATATGAGTTCCGTGTTTTGCAGAAAATCAGACTGGCCTCAGCAGGCCTCGAAGGACCGCTATGGCAAGTGAAAACTAAATTAACATGTAAGCAAAAATACTTTGTCACCTTTGCTGTGATATTGTTGTAATTTTCTGAGTCATAACCATGGTGCTGCATTTAACATGCTGCCTATTTGTTTACATATATTTGCTAACATGACTGTCCCAAAGGACAGTCTTTCAAGTATAAATAAAAATTAATTCCAGAACACATATAATAGAGGAAAATTTAATAGTAATTCTTATATTTTTTTCTTATTTCTTTGTTGCCGCTGGAGAAAAGCACCTGCCATAAAAAAGAAATGCAAGACGTTACACTAAACTGGGTGAGGCAGCTCAGCTGACAGGCCAGATTGTTGGGAGACCTTTGCCTGATATTAATTGTACCGCTTTGGCAAAGAGCTGGTACAAAGCAGAAAATACAAAATGTCGTCTGATGGACGCAATCATACGCGACAGTAATGACAGATGACAGGAGATGAAGGTCTCTACACTGTTATGGCTACCAATGATGTTGGAGAAATTGAAACTAGTGGCAAGCTATTATTGCAGGCTCCTCCTCAGTTCCACCCTGGCTTCCCATTGAAAGAGAAATACTACGCAGGTGCAGTGGCACCCTCCGTCTCCATGTTGTGTATATGGGCCGGCCAGTACCAGCAATAACTTGGTTCCATGGCAACAAACCTTTGAGAGGATCAGAAACAATTACTATTGAGAATACAGAACAGTATACTCATCTTGCTATTAAGAATGTCCAGACAAGACTCATGCGGGAAGTACAAAGTACAACTCAGTAACACATTTGAACAGTTGACACTGTACTTAATGTGGAAATACAAGGTAATTAACTTTCTTTTCAGTATTTTGTGGACTATTTTCTCAATATTGACTGGAAAAAGAAATAAAAATTTTGTGCTTTTCTTGTACAGAATAAACCAGAAAAACCAGAAGGGCCAATTGTTATAGAGTCTATATTGAAGAATTCTGTGGTGATAAGCTGGAAACCACCAGAGGATGATGGAGGTGTTATGATAACCAATTACATCATAGAGAAACGTGAAGCCAAGGAAGGAGCAGAATGGCAACTTGTATCTTCAAGCATTTCAGGCACAACCTGTAGAATTGTTAACCTAACTGAAAACGCAGGCTATTATTTCCGTGTTTCTGCTCAGAATATGTACGGCATTAGTGAAGCACTGGAGGTCTCATCAGTAGTTTTTATAAAGCCTCCATTTGGTAAGTAGTGCCCAAAATATCAGTATCTGTGTGCGCCCATGTTTTCCTTAAACTACAGCCAGCAGCCCAGCCCCACGCAGCTGTTTGCTCACTGCCCCACCAGTAGGACTGGGGAGAGAATCAGAAAGATAAAAGCTGGAAAACTCTTGGGTTGAGATAAGGAGAGTTTCATAAAAAAAGCAAAAGCTGTGTGCACCAGCAAAACAGAATTCATTCCCTGCTTCCCATGGACAGACAGGTCTTCAGCCACCTCCAGGACATCCCACCACACGTAACAGTGGCTTGGGAAGACAAACACCATCATTTCAAGTGTCCCACCCTTGCCCCCATTTTATATACTGAGCATGGTGTCATTGTCTGGAATATCCCTTTGGTCATTTGGGCTCACCTGTCCTGCCTGTGTGCTGCTCCCCCCTCCCATACAACCTCAACTTCCTCAACAGCGTGTCAATACAAAAAGAAGAAAATGGCCTTGGCTCTGTGTAAGCTCTGCTCGCAGTAACAAAAAACATCTCTATGTTATCACCTTGCATTCAGCACAAATCCAAAAACACAGCCCCATATTAGCCACTGTGAAGAAAGTTAACTCTACCCAAGCCAAAACCAGCATACCTTATAATTAATGAGTAAGGCAATCTCACTTCAGTTTTTGAACTTTGTTATTCTTTACAGATAAACCAGGACAACCCGGCCAGCCAGTAGCAAGTGCTGTCACCAAGGATTCTTGCGTTGTCTCATGGAAGCCACCTGCAAGTGATGGTGGTGCAAAGATTAGAACTTATTATCTTGAGAAGCGTGAGAAAAAACAGAACAAGTGGATTTCTGTAACAACAGATGAAATTCGTGAAACAGTCTACTCTGTGAAAGATCTTATTGAAGGTCTTGAATATGAGTTCCGTGTGAAATGTGAAAATCTTGGTGGTGAAAGCGAGTGGAGTGAGGTATCCGAACCAGTCATTCCAAAATCTGATGTGCCAATTAAAGCTCCACATTTCAAGGAAGAACTAAGGAATCTGAATGTGAAATTTCAAGCTAATGCCACATTTGTCTGCAAAGTCACTGGTCATCCTAAGCCAATTGTCAAGTGGTACAGACAGGGCAAAGAAATCATGCCAGATGGGGAAAAGATCAAGATACAGGAATTCAAGGGTGGATATTACCAGCTAGTCATCACGAATGTAACAGATGATGATGCCACGGTATATCAAGTTAGAGCTACCAACCAAGGAGGATCTGTGTCTGGCACTGCCTCTCTGGATGTTGAAGGTGAATGAAGGGTCCTGATAATCAAGACAGTTCATTTAATTTTGAATATTTAGACTATGTATGCGCTTCTTGTGTGCTTTTGGTAATGTGTTTTTTCTTCCTCTTTTCTATTCGCAGTTCCTGCGAAGATTCATTTGCCCAAAACTTGGAAGGCATGGGAGCTGTTCATGCTCTCCGAGGGAAGTGGTGAGCATCAAGATTCCATTCAGTGGCAAGCCGCCCCCTGTGATCACATGGCAGAAGGGACAAGATCTCATCGATACTAATGGACACTACCAAGTCATTGTTACACGATCATTCACATCTCTTGTTTTCCCAAATGGTGTTGACAGAAAAGATGCGGGATTTTACATTGTTTGTGCGAAAAACAGATTTGGAATCGATCAAAAAACAGTTGAATTAGAATGTGGCTGATGTGCCTGATCCACCAAGAGTCTGAAGGTAACTGATGTTCACGGATTCAGTCACCTAACCTGGAATGAACCAGCCACTGATGGTGGAAGCAGGATCATAAACTACATCATTGAGAAACGCGCTACAACAGCAGAGAGATGGATTCGTGTTGCTCAAGCTCGTGATACGCGATACACAGTAGTGAACCTGTTTGGCAAGACCACCTACCAGTTCCGTGTGATTGCAGAGAACAAGTTTGGCCAAAGTCAGCCTTCTGAACCTACTGATCCCATTGTAACAAAGGAAGATAAGACCAGAGTGATGAACTATGATGAAGAAGTTGATGAAACCAGAGAAATTACGGCAGCTAAAGCAGCTCACCACTCTACAAAGGAACTCTATGACAAATACATGATTGCAGAAGAGCTTGGACGTGGGCAGTTTGGCATTGCACATCGCTGTGTTGAGGCAGTTTCAAAGAAGACTTACCTGGCCAAATTTGTCAAAGTAAAGGGTGCTGACCAAGTTTTGGTAAAGAAAGAAATTTCCATCCTAAACATTGCTAGGCACAAAAACATCCTGCATCTTCATGAATCATTTGAGAGCCTAGAAGAATTGGTCATGATCTTTGAATTCATTTCTGGGGTTGACATCTTTGAAAGAATCAGCACAGCTTCATTTGAACTTAATGAAAGAGAAATAGTAAATTACGTACGCCAGGTCTGTGATGCACTAGAATTTTTACATAGTCATAGCATTGGACATTTTGATATTAAACCAGACAATATTATTTACTTTACAAGAAGAAGCTCTGTAATTAAAATTGTTGAATTTGGTCAAGCCAGACAGTTAAGGCCTGGAGACAGCTTTAGACTCCAGTTCACTTCTCCTGAATACTATGCACCTGAAGTACATCACCATGACTTGGTCAGCACAGCTACAGACATGTGGTCAGTTGGTGCTCTAACATACATTCTTCTCAGGGCCTTAACCCTTTCATTGCTGAAAACAACCAACAAGTTATTGAAATATTCTCAATGCTGAATACAGCTTTGAGGATGAAGCATTCAAAGACATAAGCATCGAAGCCATGGACTTCATTGATCGCCTACTAGTAAAGGAAAGAAAATCTCGGATGACAGCTGCTGAAGCACTTAATCACGTATGGCTAAAACAGCAGACAGAAAAGACCAGCACTAAAACCATTAAGACCTTGAGGCACAGGCGTTACTATCAAACTCTAGTAAAGAAGGAGTGGAACACAGTTGTGTCAGTAGCCCGCATTTCATGTGGAGGCGCAATTAGATCCCAGAAAGGCATAACAGTGGCTAAAGTTAAAGTTGCCCCAATAGACATTGGGCCTATTGCTGGGCAAATAAAACATAATGTTGCAGAAGAAGGAGGCCATGCCAAATATGTATGCACAATTGAAAACTATGATGAGTCCAACAAGTCACATGGTACTTTGGTATGAGGCAATTAGAAAAGCACATGAGAAATATGAAATCAAATATGAAGATGGTGTGGCAACCATGTATGTTAAAGATGTTTCTAAATCAGATGATGGAACCTACCGATGTAAGGTAGTAAATGATTACGGTGAGGACAGCTCTTATGCAGAACTTTTTGTTAAAGGTGTGAGAGAAATTTCTGAGCACTACAGATGCAGAACTGTTAGAAAAGTGAAACGAAGGGTTGATACTATGAGACTATTAGAGCATCCCCCAGAATTTACTCTGCCTTTGTATAATCGTACTGCATATGTTGGAGAAAATGTCAGGTTTGGAGTAACTATTACAGTTCACCCAGAACCTCGCTTAACATGGTATAAATCAGGCCAGAAAATCAAACCTGGGGATGATGATAAGAAGTATACTTTTGAATCAGACAAGGGTCTTTATCAACTTGTCATCAATAATGTCACTGAAGAAGATGATGCTGAATACAGTATTGTGGCACGCAATAAATATGGTGAAGACAGCTGCAAAGCTAAGCTGACTGTGATTCCGCATCCACCTCCAGCAGATGCCACACTTAGGCCAATGTTCAAAAGACTGCTGGCTAATGCTGAATGTCAAGAAGGCCAAAATGTCAGTTTTGAAATCAGGGTATCTGGTGTGCCAAAACCAACTTTGACATGGGAGAAAGATGGTCAACCTCTATCCTTTGGTCCCAACTTTGATATAATTCATGAAGGTTTAGATTATTATGCTTTGCATATCAGAGATACTTTACCAGAAGACAGTGGCTACTACAGAGTTACTGCTACAAACAGTGCTGGATCTACGAGCTGTCAGGCTTATCTAAAAGTTGAACGCTTGAAATATGTCAAGCGTGAATACAAGACAGAAGAAGAGCGGGAGAAGCATGTACAAAGGCAAATTGACAAGACCTTACGAATGGCAGAAATCCTTTCTGGGGTTGAAGCTGTTCCACTGACACAAACTGCACAAGAGGCTCTCAGAGAAGCTGCTATCCTATATAAACCAGCTGTTAGCTCAAGACTGTTAAAGGTGAATATGAAATTCAGAAGGAAGAAAAGAAGGAGAAGGAGGAAAGGAGACTTCGTATGCCATATGAGATCCCAGAGCCTCGCAAACATTGTGCGTGCTGCTCTTGAGGAAGATCAGGCATATTAAACACTTTGTGCCTCTGTCTGACATGAAGTGGTACAAGAGGCTGCGAGACCAGTATGAAATGCCAGGAAAACTTGAGAGGACCGTGCAGAAACGTCAGAAACGCATACGTCTCCCAGGTGGGAGCAATTTTATGTGATGCACTGCCACGTATTTCTGATCAGTACAAGCCTAAATGGCGCATACCAAAGCTGACACAAGACGATCTTGAAATTGTGAGACCAGCACGCCGGCGTAGCCCATCTCCAGAGTATGAATATCACTATAGACCAAGAAGGCGATCACTTGGTGACTTGTCTGATGAGGAATTGCTCATGCCAATAGATGACTACTTAGCCATGAAGAGAACTGAAGAGGAAAGACTGCGACTTGAAGAAGAGCTGGAGTTAGGCTTTTCTGCTTCCCCACCAAGTAGAAGTCCCCCACGCTTTGAACTATCTGCCCTTCGATATTCTACTGCAGGAGCACAAGTCAGTTCAGAGGAAGAAAGAAAAAGAGAGCTGAGGTATTCAAGCTATCACATTCCAACTAAAGCTGAGACCAGTGCAAGCTATGCGGAGCTTCGTCAACGTCACGACAGGGCTGCCTACAGACCACCTAAACAAAAGCAAAGAATAATGGATGAGAGGGAGGACGAGGAATTGCTCAGGCCTGTTGGCGCTGATCAGCGCCTCTCTGAATACAGAAGTGAGCTCAAATATATGGCAGAGGAAGAAAAGAGTAGACTCAGGAGAAGGAGGGAAAGAGAAATAACTGAGATCACGTCAGAAGAAGAAGAAGAAATAGAAATGGTGCAATATGCTCACAGGGAATTCTCACCTCCCTCTAGATTACTAAGGAGAAGAAGATCCCTTTCTCCAACTTACATTGAGTTGATGCGTCCTGTATCTGAATTAATTCGACCTCGCTCACGGCCTCCTGAAGAAAGTGAGAGAAGATCCCCAACACCAGAGAGAACTCGACCACGTTCACCTAGCCCAGTCTCTAGTGAAAGATCTCTCTCCCGGTTTGAGAGGATGGCAAGATTTGATATATTTTCTAGATACGAGTCCATGAAATCTGCTCTGAAAACTCAAAAAACGATGGAAAGGAAATACGAAGTTCTGACTCAGCAGCCTTTCACCCTTGACCATGCTCCTCGCATTACCCTGAGAATGCGCTCACACCGTGTACCGTGTGGCCATAACACCAGGTTCATTCTAAATGTCCAATCAAAACCAACTGCCGAAGTGAAGTGGTACCACAACGGTGTGGAGCTCCAAGAGAGCAGTAAGATACACATTACCAATACAAGTGGTGTATTAACTCTGGAGATTCTCGACTGCCACATTGATGATAGCGGAACATACCGAGCTGTATGCACAAACTACAAAGGGGAATGCTCTGATTATGCAACACTAGATGTTACTGGAGGAGATTACACTACATACTCCTCCCAGAGGAGAGATGAAGAAGTACCAAGGGCAATTTTACCTGACTTGACAAAAACAGAGGCATATGCAATCTCCTCATTTAAGAAAGCATCTGCAACAGAAGCAAGTTCCTCAGTAAGAGAGGTCAAATCAGAAATGTCAGCAACAAGAGAATCACTTTTATCCTACGAACACTATGCTGCTTCTGAAGAAAAAGTCACTGCAGCGGAAAAAAAATCATTGGAAGAAAGGACTTCACACAAAGCATTTAAAAGCACTTTGCCAGCAACAATCCTTACAAAGCCACGGTCAATCACAGTTTCTGAAGGGGAGACTGCAAGATTTTCCTGTGATGTTGATGGTGAACCAGCACCAACAATAACATGGCTCCGTGCAGGTCAACCTATTGTTTCTTCAAGGCGCTTCCAAGTAACACGAACACAGTACAAGTCTACCTTTGAAATTTCTTCTGTCCAGATATCAGATGAAGGAAGTTACACTGTTGTGGTGGAAAACTCTGAAGGAAGACAGGAAGCCCATTTTACCTTGACCATTCAAAGAACAAAAATCCCTGAAAAAACAATTACATCACCTCCAAGGATAAAATCTCCTGAGCCTCGTGTAAAGTCACCAGAGCCTGTTAAGTCTCCTAAACGAGTGAAATCTCCTGAACCCATCAGCAGTCCCCCAAAAGCTAAGTCACCACCTGGAGACAAAATAGTACCAACAGAGAAAGTACAGTTACCAACTGCTTCTCCACCAAAGATAAAACAGCATCTGAAAGCAGAAACTCTTGGAGATAAGGTAAAGTTATCCTGTGCAGTTGAAAGCAATGTTTTAAGTGTCAGAGAAGTAGCTTGGTATAAAGATGGTAAAAAACTGAAAGAAGACCATCATTTCAAGTTTCATTATGCAGCAGATGGCACTTATGAGCTCAAAATCCATGAACTCACAGAATCTGATAAAGGAGAATACACCTGTGAAATTATTGGGGAAGGAGGTGTTTCAAAAACTAACTTCCAGTTTACTGGCCAAGTATTTAAAAATATCCATTCCCAGGTAAGAGGTGTATCTGAATCTCATAAAACAGTTCAGAAAGAAGATGAGTTACTTATGGTTTCTACCCAGAAGAAATCAGTAGTGGCAACTGAAGAGAAATCTCAAGTTCAAGAAGTTATTAAAAGTCAGTTGTTACGGAAGATGTCAAACAATTGAAAACAGAAATTACAGCTTCTTCAACTAAAATGACAATGTCTGAAGGGCAGAAAGTGACATTGAAAGCCAACATTCCAGGTGCGTCTGAAGTAAAATGGGTGCTGAATGGAATGGAGCTGAGAAATTCAGATGATTATAGATACGGTGTTTCTGGAAGTGATCACACGCTAACTATCAAAAAGGCCAGTAATAAGGATGAAGGTATAATCACTTGTGAGGGTAAAACTGATCAAGGCATTATTAAATGCCAGTATGTTGTGACCCTTTCTAAAGAGCGCTCCAGTGAACCAGCATTCATCACGCAGCCTAAGTCTCAAAACGTCAATGAAGGACAAGACGTGTTGTTCACATGTGAAGTTTCTGGGGAGCCTTCTCCTGAAGTTGAGTGGTTAAAGAATAATCAACCTGTAAGTAACCATTTAATATGTTTACTTGAAAAATCAGAATTTATTCATAAAATTGATTGTAATGAAACCATTTTTGTTCCCCTCCTTAGATTGCAGTTTCATCGCACCTCAGAGTATCTCGCTCTAAAAATATATATTCTCTTGAGATTCGAAATGCAGCAGTAAGTGACACTGGAAAATACACAGTTAAGGCAAAAAATTTCCATGGGCAGTGTTCTGCTACAGCATCTTTGACTGTACTCCGTAAGTTTGTTCTTTGGTCTTGTGTTCAGAATAGTCACAACTTCTTGCTGTGGTGTGTCTACTAAAATGACGTATGATAAAATCCACTGGTAATGTGATTTTAAGTCAACATTATGTATTTTAAGAAGTTCATTTTTCTTTGTATATTACATACACAGCCCTAAAACAGCATTAGAAATCTTTTTTAACACCCACGGAGTAGCAAAGAGGAGCTCTATTACATCAACAGGTGCATGTTAACAGAAAGCGCTGAGCATTTGTTCTAGGATGAGTATGTTAAGACCTTGATGCTGGTAATTATTCTTTTCTCATTTACTAACAAAATCTGCTACCATAAAACAGTCATTCCTCAGTTAAAAAAATTTATGGCATCTTAATTGAACTGGGTTTACTATTTTACTGGCTATACCATATCCCAGTTCCTAGCATCAAGGTGTGGCTGTGATTTGCTTGCACGACTGTGTTTGGGTTTAAAGCAAAGCTGCAGTGATTGAGCTTTCCTGTTGCCCTTTACAGCTACAGAACAATGCAGTGAAATACAGATTTTACTACTCTGTGTTTTTAAGAACTTGAAATGTTTCACGGCTTCTACAAATATGAAGTGAACACACATAATTTCTGAGTGTCTAATTCTTGTAATGGCTCTAATAAGAAACACTGTGTGATGACCTATTTTGCTTAAGTATGTATGTTTTTCCTTGAAGCTCATACATACTCTAAGTTTCATTACCTATTTTTTTAATTTCTAAATTACTGCTTGTGATTTGGATATCTTGAATCAAATGATTGTAAACAAGCGTATACTCCACTGCAGTTTTTCACTGAAAGCAAAGTATGCCATCTTCATTTCTGTAAAATTAACCATACAGAACTGCATGACTTTGTTCGTTAATGTGATGTTGTTGCTTTTTCCTTCTATGTTTGCAATGCTCCTCAGCTCTAGTTGAAGAACCTCCGAAAGAGGTAGTATTGAAGACCAGTGGCGACGCAAGCATGCACGAAAGTTTTTCTTCTCAGTCCTTTCAAATGGCTTCTTCTAAACAAGAGGCTTCATTCAGCAGTTTCAGCAGTAGCAGCATGACTGAAATGAAATTTGAAAGCATGTCTGCCAAAAGCATGTCCTCTATGAAAGAATCCTTTATGGAGATGAGCTCCAGCAGTATTATGGGGAAATCTAGCATGGCTCAACTGGAGAGTTCAACTAGTAAAATGCTTAAATCAGGTCTGAGAGGTGAGCATTACAATTATCAGTAGAGTTAGTGCTTCAGCTACCCTGAAGTAGTCCTCAGGGTAAAGCTGCTTCATGGCTTACTGAAAACAGACTAACTTGGTATTTCTTCTCCTGTTTTATAAAGGGGTACCACCCAAAATTGAAGCTCTCCCATCTGATATCAGCATTGAGGAAGGAAAAGTTCTTACACTATCCTGTGCCTTTTCGGGTGAACCTGCTCCTGAAATAACATGGTACTGCAGAGGGAGAAAATTTCCAGTCAGGACCAGCAAGGCAGATTCCATATTGAAACCAGTGAAGATCTAACCACCCTGATCATCATGGATGTCCAGAAGAACGATGGCGGACTTTATACTCTGAATTTAGGGAATGAATTTGGTACCGATTCTGCCACTGTGAATATAAATATCCGATCACCTTAGAGAGCTTAATCTGTATTATTTACACTTGTATTTTTACAAGTGATTAATATATGGACTGAAATATCTGATATGTAAATATAAAAGAAAAATATTTTTTTACCTACCTGAACGAGACAAAGTCCAGATCTATACATTATGACTTATAGTCATTATTGACCTAAGAATTTAAAACACTTTTTTCACTGACATGTACATACTGTATATAGCCGAAGTTCACGGTTATGAAGTTTTGTACCGTTTATTTTATGACATTTTGAAAAGTAACTTTTGGAACTAACAGTTGGCAGGGGAAAGTTTCATAGCAAACGACTACCCTGCTCAACATTTAACTAATTTTTGCGCCTCAACTCATTGTTGATGTCTAAGAATGCCTCAACAGGTAGAGAGACTCCCTGTTGAAGATTACCTACACCTAAGACATGATACTGTGCACAGTATTTCATACGTGCACAAATATTTACATTGAATCAGAAATGTAAGGCATTGGTGATGTTTGCAATACCCTCCTGTAAGCATACTTTAATGTTTTACATTGGCTCTGATTATGTCGTAATTTTCATACCTGACTGACAATTTTTGAACAAAGTGCGAGCGGCCAGCACTTTGTTCACCCACTGTGTACTGTTTCTGACACACTGACTGCCTAAACAGCTTTTAAAAAAGTAACATCACCTGGCCATCCCATTAATCAACAAAGCTATTTAGGTATTCAAGTGCAGCAGCAGTACCCCATCTCGGAGGTTCTTAGGGTGCAGTGATTGAGTTTGTGTGGTAGTATTAGACACCCAGTAGTCACTTCCAGGCAACTAAGCAATGAACCACAGTTTGAAAACAAACTGTTGCTACAACATCAAATACCAGCCTACACTTCAACTTGCTTTAGTTCTCCTAATGTAGTAATAGAGCTTGGTAGCTGTTGAACCTCCTTGAGACAGAATGTTCATTTGAAATAAGCATGCTTTCTGCACCATAAAGTCTGTGACTCCTTTATTTATTATGTTGTTTTTTTTTTACAGTTCCTGTACTACACTACAGAAAAAGTTGCTGAAACAAAAGATGAGGTAGAAATGCAGTTCTCCAATGTAAACCAGCTACTTGACAATCTAGCCATCTATAAGAAACAGCCTGTCCACCAGCCATGGAAAAAAAAATCACTTCAAAAATTTTTTTCTTCATAGGTTCTTCATTGAAAAAGGATAAATTCTAGCATATGCCTAGCATTGTGCATATCCCTCTGTTGTTTCCAGGCTTTTGTCTACACTGTCTTGTACAGACTAGTTGACCCTAACTGCCTGGACCAACAAATTGTCACCTCCTGTGGGTGATTAATCAATTCTTCATCCTACAAGTCAGCTGATACATCTGTCAAAGCAAAGCCTGTCTTCACATTTGGGGGATTGTGGGAGGGGCTGGGATATGTTATCTATGGGGAAAAGAGCATCAAGGTCAAAGGAGCAAGTCTGCTTCTAGAATTCATTCTGTAGAAAAAGCTTGAGAGCAAACACATTCACAGAAATTCAACACTTTAAAATAGCACTTCAAAACACTTTAAAATAAAATAGAGCAGTAAAATTGTCTGAAGTGGAGCAAGAACATTAGCTAGCAAACATGAGGCATCACTGACTCTCAGCATGCCACTAATACTAAAAAAACCAAAGACTCAAGTTCATCAGAAGTAAAAAAAGCAGACAGAATGTTTGAAAACGTATTCCAAATAGACTCACGGTAGAAACCTTTTTTTAGAATTCCCCATAACCCTATATATAACCACTATCTATGTAAATTATGCAGGAAAGCTGAGAAATAGAGACAAAACAAGGACTAAAGTAAAAAAAAAGAATTTCAGAAGAGCTAAGCTCTGCGTCAGGACAAAATCCAACCTTTAGAAGTGTTGGAAGCAGGAGTTAAAAATATGAAAGAGTTTGAGTACATAGTATTTCTTCCTTAGGGAGAAAAGTAAAAAAGAAGAAAAATCAAGTTTAAAAGGCTGTATATTTTAATCTTTAAACCATTCAAAGAGAAAAAAACCAAAACCCTAACTCAAGAAAGTTTCTAATTCTCATTTCTTTAAATATTTAAAAACACCCCAACCAACAACCTCAATGCAAGACACAAAAATGCATAGATACAATCTTGTTTAGCTAACAAGTCACTTGTGTACACAGGCACACAATAAAACACTAAAAACACACTAGGTATTTAGTCATCTCAGCAAAAAGAGAGTGATAGACAGCATCTGCAGATTTAACCATGGCCTCTTCTACACAAAGGCCACTGGAAACTCAATCTTACATGGCCTCTGCTGAGTCTCAAAACAGTTGATGAAGAGGAAGCACACTGGTATGATGGTGTAAGCAAGTTCATCCTGCCAGTAGCTCTCTGGCCCAACTCTGCACAGCACTTAAGCAAGTACTTTCGGCAGATGAGTCACTCACATGTCTAAAAATAGGATTTAAAATACTTAGGGGCTTTGCTGAAACACAGCTTGAATAGATAATGTTGCAGGCCAACCAGCTGAGCCAGTGTTTTTCCACAAGACTGCTAAGCAAATGCTAACCTAGAGTGACATTGCTGAAGTCATAACCTAAAGCTTCAGTATTCCATTTCACCAAACACATGCCTAAGAATAACATTTTTCAAGGCAGTAGATTAAGCAGTCTCTGGCTGAAAAGAAATAAACATTTTGAATTATTTACTTATAAATACTGGGGTTTCTAACTATATAAGCTGACATTTACTCTCTTCAAAGATCAGATCTATTATGCTATAGGACCAAGTTTAGAAAAATATCCCACCACTGATATAGTGTATGAAAGCATTTGGCATTCATGTTTCCTGAGTGCTGATGCCTAAGGATAAACTTTAACAAAGCCCTGTGAGTTGTGGTATAAATCCTACTACAGAGCTTTGTATTTTCTACTAACATTTTACATGTGGCAGCCTGAGAAAAAATAACTGTGATAGTGGAGAGCCATAATTACAATGAGAGATTAATTTTATTGCATTTTAGCTGGTTTTCAGACGTAGACATTTCCTTTATTCAGGTATCACACTCCTTTTAAATGTTTCTGATTTACACCAACAGGAAAAACAGCTACACTAGAAAAAAGTGATATGGGTGGAGCAAAACTCAAGTTTATAATTTGTGAAAATAACCTTAACAAAAACAAATAGGCGTGCGATTTCAATTTTTAAGAAAGGAATTGAAATATTCCTATCCCAAAACTGCTTTCTCTGAGGAAAAAAAGTTTAAAAAGTGAGGCCAAATTACTACGGTGAAAGACATACAAACATTAATTTACAGTACTTTAAAGCCCCTGAGCACTGTAATGTCAGTATTCACAGCTCTCCAAACCATTGAGTGCCTTACCTTTAATTCTTTAAAATGGAAGCTGGTGATTTCTAAGCATTCTATTTCTAATTATCTGATGTTAGAAACTTCAGACATATAACTGAAGTAACCACTTTGCACCTAAATCTATGTCCCATTCTTTAAGTATGAATACTATATAAATATATTGTTTAAGTCATGAATACTATCTAGAAATTTGAACTGGATCTTTTCAGAAGCACGTGAGATCAAAACTAGAAGTACCAACTACCTGCTCTGTTGAGGTTCAGCTCTCATTCTGCACTAGAAAGAATGACACAATCAGGCATTCCTGATAAGCTCTCCCATAAATTTGGAAATTAAATATATAAGAGCAGCCAGGAATTTTTTAGTCTTACTATGCATGGATCATTGTGATTCAGCCAGATAATTTTTAGAAATTTTTTCTTAACCCCAGTAACCAAAAGTATGACAGCATATCATCTTCACTAATTTCACTGAAATACATTTTAGGATTTTTGGCACAAGTATCTATAAAAAGGCTGATTTAATAGAAAGGTATCACACATATATACATAAAGCTGCAATGATGGCTTTGTGGACCTAGAAAGACCCAAACCAGCACTGAAGCAATTACATATAAATTTTGTGCTTGGATCTGATCAAAACAACTTTTGTCTTGTAGTAGTATGTAAAATCATTACTTACTACTATGTCCACTTATCAGTCTCACTTTGTTTTTGCACAACATGGAGTCCAACCTCTTTTCTTTATAGTAGCTGAAGGCTGAAAAAGGTATCTGTCATTGTGACATGAAAGTAACACTGCAGAAGCTGGCAGAAATCTCAGTGAAATTTCAAAAAGCACATCTGACAGTGTATTATTCAAGACAACACTCTCATTGCAGTATGTAGTTTACTTCTCTGAACATTTTCTTTAATACTTATTTTTACAATTGTTGTGTCATACAGAATATATTAAAGCAAACATTCAGAAAAAAGAAGTACAAGCATGTGTGTGGCTGATATGCATATGCCAGTTTGCATGAAAACTGACAGATTTGAGCACAAATGACAGCTCTGAGCTGGTATCCACAAACCCCCTTTTACAAACCATTCCATTCCACTTGAACCTGACATAATGGTTTATAAACTGGCATTTTATATCACACAAACAACTCTTATGTTTTTCCTCAACACTTGGACCTATTTTGATTTAGATAAATCAACATTCCAAAAATTATAAGGAAAGCTCCCATTCCCATCTGTTCTTTCCAGCCTGCTTCAAATTACTTATATACACAAAAGGAAGACTAGTTAAACCAAATTAAAGATCTGATTATAAAAACAGATTTGGTATGTGCTTGAGTACAAAAAACCCTGTACATTTATTTAGCAATTGTGTAAATCCAGAACAGTAAATGGCTTGCTTAAAGTGCTCTACAACTAAGACTTTATAAACCAAGTTCATCCCTAAACAAACACCCCAAAAGTCCCCCCAAAGTTTACAATGCTAACATTAACAACCTTCCTGACCAAGGTGCTAGTAGGCACTATTATACTATATTATTCATTAAGACAGTCAGACTCTGACCTCACTTACAGTTACTGCAAATTTACACTGATGTAACTGAGAGCAGAATCGATCTTCTGGTGTATACCATCCTCAAATGATATAAAGGAGTTGCAAAAACAGATGCTCCCTTTTGTATAAATATGTCATAAATAAAACATGTATAGATACAAATATTCATTACAACAGCAGCTTAGAATGGTCTAACATTTCAGCTCTTGTTTTTATCATATTTCGCTAAAAACACTTCTTAAGTAAGCAGAGTAAATCTTAACAGCACTGTATTAATTATTTGTGATTCTACACACCCCAGAAACAATTTATGCACATTTTTAAGCTTTTAGTAGATCTGAAGACCTTTAGTAGTGAAAGTAGGTAGAAATTTTTGATGCAAAAAAGAATAAATAAATAAAAACTATTAAATATCCCATGTTTGGTACAAATACTTCATATTAAGTTATTTTTATACATTTGTTTAGAAAAATACACTAAATATTTCTACTTTCATTGCCTAAAAATAAGGACTGGATTATATATATCCTTGTGTTTTTAAAGGCGGCAATGTCAATTACCGTCAAGCTGCTGGAGCAGAGCCATTTGTGCCCATTCCCACAGCCCTTACACTGGCAAAAAAAAAGCCATTGTGGGGCTAATCACAGCTCCAGGTGGATGACCTGGTACAAATGACCAAGAGGCCCATGGCACAAGCTGCATTTTCTGCAAAAACATGAAAACATTTGCTGAAGTTTATAATGCTTGTTTACTAATGTATCAGTCAGACCTCCACACTTTTTAAAAAGAGCTGCATTTACAAATGTGGATGCTTACCTGTTAAAGCCATCATTTGTTCCAAAAAATGCACATTCAAACTGTGAAATATTAGGAAAATACTCTTGCAAATAAACTATATAAAGATAAAATACACTTCAAAGATAGTATTTATGTTATTCTATAAAGTGCAGAGAAATCCTTCTAAAAAGGGAAATAACTACTTCCTATAACAACAGTATAATTACAGCAGCTTTTGCATAGCATTATTTATAGAAAATTTAATACTTTCAGTTGCTTCAGGAGGAATAGGATGAAGGAGACTCTTCCCACTCAGATCTTTCCTTTGACACTGATTTACTTTCTTCAGGAATGGTTGATGATACCAGATCTCCATTGACAGCACTTCTAGAACAATAAGCAGGTCCTATAAAGAGATCAATTAAATATATAATTTTCAATCCCCAAAAATATCATCCAATCTGTCAATTATTGTATTTGCAAAGTATTTCCCATATATTAGCAATCAGAAGAACTAGTGAAGTTCAAGTCTGCTTGAGAGGAGTTATAATGTAGTCAAAATGCCAGCAAAATTCTGAAAGAAAAACCACAGAAGAACTGGCTACTAAGTCAGCCCATCTAATCAGGAGGGACTAAATTATCATCATGATCTTATTACTGGTAAGGCTGTATGCCTTCAGAGCAGTGCTGTTCTCTACAAAAGGCAAGAAGCCAATGAAATGAACAGTCTTTCCACAATGCACAGAGTGAAAACTACCCCTGCGACCCACAGAAGTCAGAAAAAGAGAATGACTTCTGTGACAATAAGCAGGTGGCAAACAGCAATATTCCACATCACTTACCAGATAACTATTTGTGTGAGAGTCTATTAGGACAAACATCCCTTTTCTAGGTATGTCTTAATTTTATCTTGCCAGTAGTCCCACTGATTTCAATATAACTACTCCAGCTGCAAGATCATTTGTAATACAGATGGAAGCCAGCACAAGTCAACCAGGTAAACTATACAAGTGCTCAGATTTATAATACAGCAAATAAAACGTTTTTCCTCATGCTGGCATCAGGGCCAGAACAGCTGCTCTAAACAGGGAAATAAATTGTACCAAAAGATACAAAGAAAACTCCCTCCCTTTCAAACTTACTCTGAGAATCTTCAGAAATTGTATCACTGTAAGATTCTGTATCTGAGTATGTTCTTCTTCGCCGCTGAGAACATCGGTGAAGAGATGAACTCGGTTCTTTTACAGAGTGATTAATCCTTAATACAAAGGAAATGAGATCTATTAGTAAGCAGAATCTGTAACAACTCACACAAATTTTATGTACTTTAGAGTTGAAATAACTATGGTGCTTAGATTAAATTGTGAGTATCAATGCTTTTTATTATACTAGTCTACTATAGCAGACTAAAAACAGCACAGTCAACAATCTTAATTTTACAACTGCAAAGCCTGAAACTGGAATAAAAATCAAAGAAATAATTTGAAAATCTGAAATACTGACTGAAAAACAACGTTAGCATTTCAAGCTCTAATGTCATGAACTTGTCAAAATAAGTCATTTGCATAAAGCTTCTAGCATGATGAAATTCTGGGGCTGTATTAAAAATAGCAGCTGCCACCTATAGCTGATAATCTGCATCTTTTGTTTTCAAAATTAGATAAATTTATGATTTCTAATTTTTCTCCCAAGCAAACAATTCTTCTCACTTTTTGATTTTAATGCTACCAAGTTCAGGGAGGTCTTTTGAGACACTAGAAAAAAGGCTTAAGGAAACAGAAAATTACCTTTCTGAATAGCAAGGACCAGGGTGGCTAATGGAACGCTTCATCTAGAGGAAAGAAAAAATTCCAAAGAACAAACAACACCAAAAATGTCACATTTAAGCCAGATAAAGTTTCTCAAAAGAATGATATGGATATCTAGATTATTTTTTACTTTATTTACCGTCTTTATAAAGAGAGATGGCAATATTTCTTTTTATAAAAAGCAACCTCTCCATTTAAAAATCTGATTTAACTGTATGAAAACAGATAGATTGCCATCAATATTAGAAGTTTGAGAACATTCACACAGGAATTAGTTTACTATAAAAAGATGCTACCTCCTATCTATGGAATTCATTCACTCTTGCACTAAAGCTCCTCAAGGAGCCATTGTTAATTGCTGATATATAGAAGTATCAAGACATTTTTCCTTTACCAATGAAGTTTAAATTCCTCATTACACAATAAAGCCCAATTATGCCTCTTGATACCTTGTGGTTTCTCTGCTATCACTATCAAATCTCTATGCATATCAAAGAAAGTTACTATTTTAAATCAGAATAATCAGCTTTGTAAGTAAAGAAGACAAAGAGATGAAAAATCCATATGAAAAGAAAGAGATTACCACAACAAAATTGCATAATACAGCTCCTCTTGGAATACACAGACAGAACTGAGAAAGCATTTCATTCCCCATACACTGTCCTTCTAAGGGAATTAATCAATAGTGAATAGTTATGAAATAAAATCTTTATCATTAAGTATTTTTTGTTAAATAAGCAAATAATATATTAATTCAAACATCTTGCATTACATACACTGAAACATATGCTATCCTACTGAAATGCTTCAAGTCATAATGCACTTAAGCAGGAGGTGAAGTAACGTAATTTTTATGATCAGTGTACAGTTAGCACTCTAAAAAAACCCAAACAATTGAACTGAGGAAAAGTTAAACCTCATTCATTTATGAGATACCTCATTACAGGGCCTTGACACGTACAATAAATTAATGATGATCATCATCACGATGATGTAAAGGCTAGAAAAACTGAGAATAGAAAACTGATTTATATCTGGGACTAGTAATGATTTATAACGCAGTCAAGATTTCAAGTGTTGACATCAGAGCACATAACACTAGCATAGCATTCTGCCATCTTCCCCCAGTCCAACCACCAGTATGACACTTAGAAAAGGTAGTATTTAAAATGTCTAAACCATTTGAATAGGTGATGGTGACACAGGAGAAACCAAGGGATCAGGGTGAGGCAGCTGGAACATTTCTGGCTTGAACTTGGCATTAGCAATCTTCACACATTCTTCAAGGGTTGTGATAAATGTATTACATGTGGCACTAAGCAAGGAAGAGGCTTCATTCATGTTCTGAAAAGAAATGAAAACATAAGCAAGAAAAAAATTAAAATATGCAAACACAACTTTGCTACACCACCTCTCCCAGACACACTAATTTCCCTCATTACCACTAAAAATTCACATTTCCCATTTTTTTAATCAAGTGTACACCTTACCATAAGGCAAATTTAGGAAAACAAATGTGACAGCATTGCAATTTCTTTCTTTCTGACGTAAGCTTCTTTATGGTACCAGTCAACAATGCCTTACAGCAAAGCTTGTCTCAGAGTGACTAACAAGATATCACAAGATCATTCAGTGAAATGAATTGCAGCAGAAGGTGTGAACGGTTTTATCACTCTAGAGCAAGGAACTACAGGTCCATTTCACCTCCCTGAACTGAAAACTTGCTCTGTTGTGACTACGCATCAGCCCCTGGCTTTGCAATAAAGGACCAACAACATTGTTCACATGCTCTTCAAGAGTGCCAAGAATGAAGTCATTCATAATTTCCAATCCTTTCATTTAAAAGCAGGAATACATTCTAGTATTGTACTTGAGCACATTCAGAGATAGATATCCACACTGCATGTTTCCACTGCCTGGAACACTAGCTTTCACTGATAAAAAAATGGAATACCCTCCAACATAAGCAAGTAAGACTGGACAAACTAAGATTTCAACTACATGAACAGAGATGCAAAACAAGACAAAATATTCTATGGCTCATATGATATCTCTTCTGGCCTTTCAACTAAATGGCTCAGAAACATAACTGGTTCCTAACACCTGGTACAATTGCAGTTAAACCAACCAGGTACTTAACATACAGAAAATCACTATTAGTACATCTACACACAAGCATTCAAAAACTGACATTAGGTTAAGTCTCCCAATATTTGGGAGATGAATAAAGTTTAAGACATCAACAGTAACTTGAGGTGTTTTATATAATGGAATGAAAAGAAATTGTAGAGTTGTGCACCTCAATGCTGGGAGGAGAGCGAGTCTCATCATGGTGAACAAACTCTTGTATTGTATGAACTTGCTGCATTAAAAGATCACAGTAGAGACGAAGTTCGGACATTTTGGTTTTAAGAGATTCATTGGTCTCACTTATTTCTATGGAAAAAATGGAAATATCAATTTATACAATGTACATAGACATTTTAATTTTTAAGCACTTTTCATTTAAATATGAATTTAAAAATCCCCTTAAACTTTCGCTTGATTTTGAGGAAAACTGGATTCTGCAATGAATCAAGAATTATACTTGAAGCAGACAATACTTTTGGATAACTGATGCTAATTTAATTACTATTATGAAATAGGCCCATTATCAGGAAAAATAAAGTTGAAATCTTTATTAGCTGCCATATAATGTAAAAAAAAAAATCACTGGATAAAACTTATGCCGCCCACCAGAGTGTCTGGAAACAGTTACATTAAGCCATCCAAGAAAAATTATGGAAAAAAAATAGTTACTATAAAGAGTTACTGAATTCAATTAATTCAGAATTAATTGCAGAAATTAAATGTCTTCACAGCAGCTACAAACAATATATTTATTCTAGTGACAACACCACCTTACTGGTATTTCAGCTTCTTAAGATACAACAGGTCAATACCTGACTTCTAACTCTTAATACTGAGGGCAGATTTACCATATAGATGACTAAAATAATTACAAATTATATTAAAAGACAATAATATTGACTTTGTACCACAATATTTACATTATGATTTTCTGAAGAAGTGATCTACTCTAGGTAGCACACATACCTTTTTCTTTTTTTGTTCTGGTATCTGCTAAACAGGCTTTTGCACTCCCCAGTGCTACCAGCCATCTTTGCCTTTCAGCTGCATTAACTGCTTTCATATAGAAATGCTGCTCCCCTGGGATGATTAGCTCCATTCTTGTGTTGTCTGTTGCATGAACTTGTGATAGAAGTGAAAAAAATTGAAATAATAATAACCTCAACCTCAAATCATTTATTAAATACTTCTCAAAATGTTTTAAAATGCTTATGATAATCCCATAGTAATAGAGTAAATCACAATGCACCACTGCTAAGTAAGGAAAAGCCCAAATCTGCTCAACCTTTCTCCCCCCTTCCTTCGCCAAAGAACATGGTAACAAGGAAAATCAACTGGAAAAAAAATTAAAAAGTGGTCCTCCTGTCTTTACATTACTGATTTCATCTACACTAAAGAAACACTAACAAAAAGGAGTTACCACATGAAAAATACTTGGTGGCCCATGTAAAATAAGCTCCACTTTTTAATATGAAAGTATCCACATCACAAGCTCAGTCACTTGTGAGCATCTGGAAAAAAGTCATAGTTAACAGTTTCTAGCTTCCTGTTAACAGCACAGTTAACAGGAAGCTAGAAAACACCTTGCTATTAGCCAAGGAGGCTGACCTACAGTTAGGAATGCACTCAAGACTAAACTCTTACTTTGGAACAAACAGTTCACTTACTGTCTCAAATACACCCATCACCTGTGCACGTGCGCAGCTGCTAACAGTGACAAAAGTAAAAATTACTCAGGAAACCAAAAGACTAAACACCTCTGGTTTATAGGAATCTCCACTTTTGGATCACTGCTGCTGCTCTTCTGGAAAACTGGCTTTCATGATTCGGTCTCTATCCCTGGTTTTAAGAGGAAAAAGCAGTAGAACTAAACAGCTAGCTGACATAACTTCAAACATGAACCACTTGCAAATAATCATTATAAACAAAAAGTAATAAACGGTCTGTTCTAAATCTCAAAACAGAACTCTATTCATATTCATTATTATTTGTGAACTATGAACCTCACACACTACAGGTAAACAAAAAACGGAGAAGGAAAAAAATGCGATGCGAAAAGTATGATTTGTGATCTTTTCTATTTTCCATGGCAGCTAAAATTTTCTTAAGCAGCAATCTATTAACTCCTACCTTTTATTTCACACACAGCCATTTTTATACTTCCTTTGCTGCCTTTGCAAACATCATCCTGGGAATCATAGTATGACAATATCCCATTGTCTAAAACAAACCACCGAGGCTGCCAACCTAGAGAGATCAAAAATGTGAAAGAAAAAGTTTAGTCTAATTCCTAAATTGCAAATCAAACTGGTCTCTTTGGCTGTTCAGTAAAAGAGGCAAACATTAAATTATTCTTTTAACACACCAGAAGTAAACAATCTGCGCAGACTGAAGACCAGAACCACTCCATAACCAGACTAATGTTATATGGATACTCCACTCCCATTCTTTTTGGGTGCAAGATCAGCATTTTTCTTCTGTTTTCACTGTATTCTATTCTAGGGAAAAATTAAATTTTAATTTAGCCACCATGGAATCCTGTTTTGAAGGTTGCTAAATTACGTACCTCTGCAACACCACTCTCATTCAAATATATTTTTCAGGCAGATTTTTCTAAGATTGTAGGAACTTATTTGCAAGATACAAATAAATGACTCAAGCCACCAACTGTTAAGCTATGTTTTTCTTTACCTACTGTATTTCAGTGAAAACTTTATATTTCACACTTACATATTGATACTTTCTCAGTTTCTACAAATAACATTGTACCGAAATATTCCAGTAGAGTGAAATTCCAGCCCCATTATACTCTGGGTAACCTGTGCAATAGGAGCAGATTATCCCACTGTTTTACAACTTGGCACCAAACTTCAACTTCCTGCTTGGTTTAAGGTTTGGAATGGCAAACACAGTGTGACCTCTAGGTATCTGGTGATATGACAGTGTGGCCCAGGGTGCTTTCCAGTTGCCATCTCAACAGAGCAAGCTGAGGTCATCCAGCAGCGCTGTATTTTAACACATGAGGCTAAATCAGGTACCTGACTCAGAAACCAGCTACAGATTTCATACTATTCATAGCATTATAGAATCATTAAAGGTTGGAAAAGATCTCCAAGATCAACTAGTCCAACCTTTAACCAATCACCACCTTGTCAACTAGACCAGAGCACTACAGACCACACCCAGTTGTTTCCTGGACACCTCTAGGGACAGTGATTACCTCCTCTCTGGGCAGCCTGTTCAAATGCAACCCTTTCCATGAAGAATTTCCCCCTGTTGCCCAAACTGAACCCCCCAAGGTGCAGCCTGAAGCTGTTTCCTCCATTCTGTCACTTGTTATCTGTAAGAGGTTGAGCCTGACCTGGTTCCAACCTCCTGTCAGGGAGTTGTAGAGTGATAAAGTCACTCCTGAGCTTTCTTTTCTCCAGGCTGAGCCTCCTCAGCTGGCACAGCTGGTCCTGGTATGACTCACTCTCTAGACCCTTCACCAGCTCCACTGCCCTTCTGTGGACACGCTCCAGCACCAGCATCATTACAAGCTGTAACACTAATTCAAGAAGAGTAAGACCAGGCTGCATTAAATCATATTACCATTCCATGATAAAGAAATAATAACGTGTAACTGTGTATTGTTTCTTTTTTGTTGTTTACTAGCTGTAACAGTAAGCATACATGTCTTTTTAAATGCAGAGTGGTAACTAAAAAGCACATCCACACACAAATTTTAAAGCAGAATGTTAAAAACTACAAACTCTAAAGGATAATAACTCACACAGGAAATATTTCAAATGGTGCATGTATGTCAACAGTAATACTCAAAGAATATGCAATTCAGAAGATGTTGTCCGGTAAAATGCCACTAAATGCATGAATCTTTTTTTCTGCTACACTCTGTTGCAAGACGTGGACTCTATAACTGTCCTTATCTCCTGTCAATGCCTGTCAAAACAATCTTATTCTGTTAGAAAGGGAACCTACATGAATGACTATTCCATCATCACATTACTCTAGTATTGGAAAAAAAAAAAAAGCAAAGGACTTAAAAGGCCAAGTGCGTCACAGAAGCAAGCCAAAGAAAAACACCTCTTGTAATTTGAAACTGGGTGGTACCCTACATTTGAGAAAATATTTAAAAAAAATTTGTACTTCACAAATTCTTATTTGAGGAGAAAAAAAAAATAAATCTGTATTTCTGGTTTGCTTCTAATGAAGGAAGAAACTAAATGTTTTCTGCAACACTTCAGCAACAATAACAAGCTCCTTTGCTGCCTGGTATGTAGAATTAATGACAAGTACTACAGCCTATTTTTGGCCACAAAAACAGATACTATACAGATAGTAGAGTAACAAGGCAGATGGTAATATAATTTAAACTCTTCGCTAATATGATTAAATTACTTTTTTAAAAAAAATGCTGCCCTCTTACATTCTGGAGACTGTGGGTAAAGCTTGACACACTAATTTTGAAATGCAGGAGCATATGCTCTCTGTTGGCCAGCACAAGCCTAAGGAAGGATTCTGAACTTTGCTGGTTTAGAGGACTTCTGGCTTTCAGCAGATGTTCGCTTCATGCCAACAGTCTATTTTGTGTATAGCGTTCACAGCTACTGTTGCTTATTCAATAACAGACTAAAAAGACCACAAGAGTTCACTGTCTTTATCCATTTACCTCTTGCTACAGCAACATTTTCAGTCATGTAGCTGAAAGTGACAATTTTCATTGTTTTGAAAACACCCTTGAGCTCATTCTTTCTTTCATAACCAAACCTTTTCCTCTTTTCCTCTATGTGGTTCCTCTATAGTTATTGTGAAAAAGTGACAAAGACATCAAGTATCTATTTAATTACAGCACAACTGTTCCCTTTTACCAAAGACACATTATGTGGACACATAATGCTCTGAAAAATGCAAGATTATGCTCTGTACACTTCACAGCGCATCCGTACGACCCTCACAACATAGCCCACATTTTATAATCCCTCAGAAACAAGTTTCACACCATTCCACAATCATAACCTGTGTATGCTGAAGCAGAATTACACATATGAAGGGCCGAAGAACCAGAGGGCAAAGAAGATGCTGCCAAAGCAGCGTAACAAGAGGCACGATTAAGCACGGTATGTGATCCAAGGCTGAGAGACAACTAGTCCTATCACAGTGTCAGAGGAGAAATGTTTCAACTTGACACCAGTGCCTACCCTGCTCCAGAGGGAGATGATGTCTCTATTACAGCCAATAAAACCAGGCAAATACTGCCATTTGGTGCAATTTTTTTTCTGCAGCACTTCCAAAAATGCATTTAATAAAACTTAAGTTCATCATGTGCTTTCCCGGTTGGGATACAGGAGCTCCTTGTCCTGCTGAGGGTCCCTGAGTAACTCGGCAAGGCGCAATCCAGGCAGCGAGAGGGGCTCGGCAGAAGGCCAGGGCCGGGCTCAGCCCACCCGTGCGGCTGCCGGGGGCACCGGGCTCGCCCGGCTTCGGCCCGACCGCCGCCTGCCCCGGGCCAGGGCGGGCAGCGCCCGGCCCCAGAGCCGGCTCCTGGCGACCGCCGCCCCGGGGCCGCCTCCCGGCCGCTCGCGGGGCTTGGCTCCGAGCACGAATGTCTCAGCCAACGCGTTACCGACAGCTCCGGCGGGACGCCGGGACCCCCCGAGGCAGCAGCGCCGCACCAACGACCGAGGCCGAGCCGAGCCCCCACCGCCGCCCCCCGGGCCCGGCCCCCGCCGCCTACCCGCTAGATAGTTGGTCCACTTGTACAGGACCCCCTCCATCGCTCAGAGCCCGGCGCCGGGCCGCATCCTCCTGCTCCGCCGCGGGGAACGGGCGGCCGCGGCCGCGGCCGCCGCGGGGATGGCGCTCCCCTCCCAGCCCCACCGCCGTCTCCCCCGCGCGGAGGCGGAGCCGCTCAGCTCAGGCGCGGCGGCCGCGGCGGCTCCGGCGGCGCCGCCCGCCCCGCGGGGCGCTCTGCATCCCCCATGCGCGCCCGGCCGCGCTCCCGGCCCCGCCGCCCCGCGGCTGCTTCCGCCGTCCCTTCCCCTTCCTGAGCGGAGAGGGCGGCCCGAAGAACCGCCCGCCCCGCGGCCGCTGCCTGGGCCGGGCTCGTCCCCACGTCCGGCGCGACTGGGGCGGAGGGCGGCGCTGGCTCGGCCCCCGCCCCTCGGCGCGGCGGGGACAGTGCCACGGCGGCGGCCTCCTGCGAGCGACATGGGCCGTGCGCTGACCCTGCTGCTGCTGCCGCTGGCGCTGCTGGCGGCCCCGGCGCGGGCCGAGGGCGGCGCGGCGGCGGCGGAGGAGGTTCAGATAGAGGTGCTGCACCTCCCCGAGGCCTGCAGCCCGAAGAGCAAGAAGGGCGACCTGCTGAACGCGCACTATGACGGATTCCTGGCCAGCGACGGATCCAAGTTCTACTGCAGGTGAGCCCCCGTGGCACCGGGTCGGAGGACGGGCGGCGGGCCCTGCCCGGCGGCGTGCGTGGCACAGCCGAAGCCGGCTAAGAGGACTCGGGGGCGCTCCCGGCGTGGGCGCAGCTCGGGGCCCGCACCGACCACGTTGGCAATAGTAATTTCTCCCCGTCTCAACCTTCACTTTTCCTTAGCCGAATGTTAAAGGATGCAGAGTTTCCTGGGGTCAAGAAGGAGCGCAAAGGCAAAAGATGGAAATCAAAGACGCCTTTGCTCGAGGGTGGCGGCCATCGCCGGTGAAGGAGCCCGACAGGGAGAAACCCCGAGAGCCTGTAGCCCACACCTCACGTGGAGATCCCCTTTGGCAGGGTGGGAAAAAACCAAACCATCACCTTGATACTTGCCCTGTTCTGTGCTGTAATACGTGCAGAAAAACTCGGGTTGGGAGGAGGAGCTCCTGGTAGGAATGCACACTGACAATTTTACGCAGAAGCTTGAATATAGCATTCACTTCCACGTAGTTGGCACTGTGTAGTCCAGCCACATTATTACGCTAGTGGTTTGCTGCCTTTTTGCCTCGTCCTTGTTGCTGTTTCCCTTTTTGGTTCGTTGTGCCACCCATTTTACTTAAAGCTATCATTTAGTCTTTTGCTTTTTCTCTTTGCCCATGCATCTGTCCTCAGACAATACCTTAGCTCATTATGAAATCTTGACCCATTCCCCCCACGTGTATAATTTAAAAAAAAAAAATCAGTATAGGATAATTCTACATTTAAGAGTACCATTTCACTTGCATTTCTTTGCCTGTTGAAGTGACTGACTGGTACATGGAGTATTGCTTTCTGGATGTTTTGCTCAGTTGCTGTTTGATGTAGTGCCGTTACTGGGGATGCCTCATACGACCAGAAGCATCCTCAAGCACTGGCTGGCTGACCTGGTCCGAGTGGTAGGTGAGCTCACAGTACTGTAGCCAGCATTGCCAGGTTTCCCCAGCACACACCTGCACTCTCAATGCCATCCCATCCTGCAGTGCTGTGAACAGCTGAAGACAGTTTCACTTCCTACTGCTCCCCACATTCCTCTTCTTGGAGACTTCCTGCAGTGGAACCTTGTTTCTGGCATGCAGTGTACATGATCAGGAAGATTGGATGTCTTTGTAAGGAGTTCAAAAGCAAAAGGGTGTTTTTTCAGTTTAAAAAGAATGTTCCCCCTTACATATATCAAGATTTGACCTTAAATTATAAATGTAGCAGATAAAGTGTTTATGCTTTGTATTTTTGCACTCTAAACATTCTTGTGTGCTAATAATCTATGTTCTTAGTGACTGCAACTAAACGTTACATTTATGTAAAAAAAATATTAATGTTGCTCGTACATCATGTTTTTTAATAGTCGGACGCAAAATGAAGGTCATCCAAAATGGTTTGTTCTGGGTGTTGGACAAGTCATAAAAGGCTTAGATATTGCCATGATGAATATGTGTCCTGGAGAGAAACGGAAAGTGATAATTCCTCCATCATTAGCATACGGACAGCAAGGATACGGTAAAAAAGAAGTTTCTATGCTAAATTTTGTCTTTATTTTTTACCCTTTCAAGCATGCATTATTGTAAATGTCTGTTAGAATCTGTTCTCCCATTTGGAGGCAGTGCAGCTGTGCAGCCTCAGTCTTGCTCATTGCTACGCAGTTAAAGTAGTCCTGGCTACAGATCCACACCTTGCAGTTCCCATTAGAACTCAGTACCTGCCAACCAATGCATTTTCCCAAGTGTTGTCATAGTGTGAAACATTGGCAGCAAGAGGAAGATCTCCGTGAGCCAGATCAGCATTATCATGTTAATCAGTTAAATTCTAGTCACATTTGGTTTTTATTATTTGACTGCTACCTGTCTAGCCTTTTAATGACTATCTGCTTCTTCTGAGTAAAATGGAATATAATACAGTGCAATTAATCTAAGTAGAAATAATTTGCTTAAAATAGTGCTTACATTCTGCATAGTTAATGGCTCTCATTATCACATTACACAGTAATTGCAACAGTGCAGTGCATGAAATCTGATTTAAATATAAGATAATTCATTGTGCAGATTACTTTAAAAAAGTTCCAGTACAAGTTTTTGTGCAGTGTTTCAGCACTCAAATGTAGATGAATCCAGCTTTGACATAAGTGTAGTAGTTTCTGTGAAAAGGTAGCTCTTGCGCTATAATACTGCTTTGGTACTGAGATGTCAGAATTCGGTGCATCAGTTTTGTCTGTAATACAATTTCGTACAAAAAGGAAAAAACCCTGATACAAATAAAAATGTTCTTTAATATTAGTATTAACTGTTTGTTCCAGGTAGCACTTGAAGGAAGTAGTATTTTCCTACAGCACACCTGTCCTCTGTCTCAGCGTATTCCTGCATGCTGGGGAAGATGCCTGCCTAATCTTGAATTAGAAAAGATGCATGTGGCTTTCTAAATCTTTACAATAACTTTCCTTTGTTGGTATGTATATTTGTAAACTACTGACACTGAATTCTAGTATTGTATCTTTCTTTTGTAAGTGGTATTTAAATCGTGATTTTTATTCAGATGTATTTAAAACTTCTACTTTTCTACAGTGTGGAAGGTTTAAACATTTTGAACTCTGAAACCTGTTGTTTTTACTATGACTATTTTATATGGGAAGTGTAATAGTTTTGTTTATCTTCTGTTTACAATCAATGTGGATTCTTTAGCTTTTCTTCAGTTTATGAAGGATGGACTCAAGCTCAAAATCTGAAGTTACAATGTCATGCTCACTGGCTTTGGCAGCTTGCATGTTTACATTTTAATTTTACACTGCATGATTTCTTTATGCTCTTTTGGCACTATTTTTAAACTGCAGTAATTTGTGCTGTCTCTTTTCAGTTCCCTTTTTTTGCCAGATGCATGATACATGAACCTGTGTTTGTAGGCAGTGCTGGTTTTACAGCAAGTGGCAGAAAATTCTTTGATCCAGGAACAAAGAATTCTAACAGTTGTTTTCTTAATTCAGAGGCTAGACAAAGTATTTTGGTAGTTTGAAGTTTCTGTGGGGTGTTTTTGCAAGTCAGATGACTTTTACATTCTGTTACTGCTTTTTGAGATGTACATTTTTAACACTATTTTACAACATATGTAAAATTCCTTTTACCATAGGTATAATTCATACAAAGTAGGTAAAACATGATACTGGCTGCTTGTTTCTTCAGATAGAAAATGCATAGGAGCCTTGATCTACTACTGTTACATTTTAAATCAGATTTCAGCTGTTTAATAAAGACATACATCTTAAAACCAGTCTCTAAATAATCCCTGTCAAATGACAGGATGTGAAAGAGTGAGAACTTTAGAAGTACTTGTTTTTCATAGTAACCATTCACCTAATCTCTGAAAGTACCTGAATGCAATACAGTTTTGTTTCAGGCAAGTTCACGATTAGCAAGTTTCTTCCACAATCATTTATCTTAACACAATCGAACAGTCTTCCTGTCTAGATGTACAACATTTAAATTCAGAGTTTAATCACAGCCTTTTTAAACAAAAAAATGTTAAAATGTGAGATTATCATACATGTGATCTCTTCCCATAGTGTCTGTTTCCTTAAACACTTTTTTTCTTTTATTCGTAGCACAGGGCAAGATTCCACCCAATGCAACACTGATCTTTGAGATTGAACTTTATGCAGTAAATAAGGGACCTCGTAGTGTTGAAGCATTTAACCAAATAGACAAAGATGGTGACAAGAAACTCTCTGAACTTGAGGTAATATGAGGCAAATAATTTGAAACAAACAATGTATAAAACTAGAAGTGTGGCTGCATTAGTTTCATCTTTACATGAGCTGTCTCTGCTACAGCTGATCATGTAAGGTTTCTGTGTGCTTACACAGACTACACCGTGCTGTAGATTGCTGAAATTTCCTTTAATACATTAATAAGTCTCACACTTCCTGTAGACAAACTGTAGATGTGTCTGCACTGGAATCACAGTACATTGCTTGTTACTCCCAGTATCCTTGAGAATAGCTAGATTGAGTACTGGCATAAAAGTCACTATGATTGGATTGGACTTTTTTCTTTTCTTCTAGATAAGCCAGTATTTGAAAGAAGAATTTGCAAGAGATGGCAAAAAACGTCATCCCTCTGCCCATGATGAAATCTTAGCTGATATATTTAAGAAGAATGACCATGATAGAGATGGCTTCATATCAGCAAAGGAATACAATGTCTACCAGCATGATGAACTCTAAGTACTTTAAAAAATCTTCAGCTGTTTTCTGGGCACTGAATTCTAAATAATAATACTTTGTCATAGAATTTTTGTATTTTTTTTTATAGTGGAATCTTTTTGTATCTCTTAAGGTGACTGTAAAAATCTTATTTTTAACATTCAGCTAATAAAATGTGTCAGATGTTTAAAAGGAAAGAAATAAATTGAAGTATGATCTATGAACTATGATCTAATATTTGTGGTTCCTACAACATGTTCCAATCTACAGTATTGTTCAGTAGTCTCTCATTTGGTAAAGTACTGATGAAAATAATTATTTCTGTTCTGTTGAGCACACAAAAGTTACAATAATCTTTGACATAGCTGGAATGTAACTGATGAACACTTCTCAATCCCCTGTAAAATAAAAAGGGAAAACAGAATCCCAGGAATAGAACTCTTAAACTGCTGCAGACTCTTAGCCTAGCTTCTTGAGGAAAGGCCATTTGCAGCAATTAATTATAAAAGGCTTAAAATAGGCAAACTCTGCCTATGGAATGTTAAGAAAAAACAAAAATGTTTTTAAACCAACTTAAAATAACCTCTTTGGTGTAATATTAACATAAAGAATCTTAGGTTGAAGAAAAAGCAGTATTTTAAGTGAGTTTTTAAACTTCGACTTAGTAAAATTCTCAAGTTAGCCAGTTTATTCAGCAGCACCAAGTTAAAAATCTACACTATTGTCATTTAATTGAATGAGATTGAAGATCATATGAGATACTATATGTGAACATAAGTAATTAATTACTTGGGCATCATTCTGGTTTTCCTCACTGGAAAAGTACAAAGAAGTAGCAATACTTAATAGACAGTACTTACATCTGTTAACTGTTCTCCTTATGAAGAACACATCAGAACACTTGTTAAGACTTCACTCTTCTCTCATGAAAAGCAGTGGCTGTATTCATTTCAACATGTAATAATCAGATGTACACAGTGAAAGTAGTAGCACAAGTAAAAAAGCTTCCATACCTGGGTTATCTTTGAAATAATTTTAAAAGGTATAAAAAGGTTTTTTTGCTCTGCCAGTGTAAAACAGTGTGGTGAGAGGTTTAACAGAGCCCTGCCCCACAGCCCAGTCCCAGCCCTGGACACAGTTTCTCTGGTGCTCCAGTCAACACACTCAATTTCCTGAGGCTGGGATGTACCTGTTAAACACCTTCACCCCTGAAGTCTTTTTGGAGTTCCATTATTTTCATAAGCTTCCAAAACATTTTCTGCCAAGTAGTTTTTTTCTCTTAGCACATAAAGTCAAGAGCAGCTGTGACATAAAATCCATTTGCAGCAGGTGGACTGGCCAGTACTTTTAATAATCGAAACAAACTCGATATATGGCAACAGCACCCTAATATGAAACTCCCATCCATAGTTCAGTTGTTCTCTTTTGTAACTGAAACATTAGACTGAGCTAAGTTTTAGCATGTTTTTTAATCTGATACTTCAATTACACATTCATGAGAACACTAAATTATTAACAAATATTCTCATTTAACCATCATATGCCAGTGTAGAGAAAGGCAGCATTTGGGGTAAGTTTGTGTAAACAACTTTAAGTTCTAGCACATATTTTGACATTATGAAAATACTATTTAAAAATATGTTTTTCATTATCATGATGATGAGAAGGTCCTAGGAAAAACAGCAATGTCAGGGAATTCATGTGCATTTTAAAGTAGAGGTCATTGACTGCGAGGCAAAGAATTTGAAGATACCAGTGTAATAAAATGTTTTGCACTTTCACTGTTTTGCATTTCACAACTGGAGACATATTTACCAACTCAAAATTTTGTGGCACAGTTTTGCCCATGTCTGTGACAACAGGCACTCACCAAGATCAGTTACTTCATTCTCTTATGCCAGAGGTCAAAACAGGGCACGGCATGCAGTCGTACATACTTCTGTCCATTAAAAGAACACTCCAGGCATCCATAGACTGTCTCCCTTTTAGAACTTCCCATTCCACAAAGGACACAGGGGCCTTTGGGGATGTTGTTATTAAGTAAATTAATTCGGATATGAGAACCGTCCCTAAGATAGCTTGTAGAGACATCAGTCATGCTTGCGGCTTTTTCATAATAATCTGCAAAAAGGTCCTCCAAGTAAGGATCCGAGTTAGCAACGATTTCCACTACTCCTTTATCTGAAAAAGAACACGAGAAAAAGAAGCAGTGATTTGTTATTACATTATGATCTGTTGTTTACAAAAATGTGTTTAATTATAACAACTGATTCATAAAACTAAGTATGCCATATAGATTACTCTCCATCAAAAACCCTGTGTGATGAAAAATTTTTACCTTCACTGAAGGCACTGACAAAAGTCAGAATTTTTTGTATATGACCTATGTAATTATTTTTTAGAAAAATACCTAAAGGATAGGCATGAGGCAAGCTTCTGAGAAATTGGTACAAAGTCAAACCACAGCTGTGTACTTTCCTGTTTCTATTTTTGCATTTCTAGTTTTATGTTCTAAGCATTGTAAATTCACTTTTATTTCCTATTATTTACAAAAAAAGTCCCACTAAAGCTTAATATGTTTAGAAAACTCAGAGGACTCCTTGTTAATCTCCTTGCAGATTTCTGAGCATCCAGACGTGCCAGGTAGGAACTACCTACCTTTCCCTCTCTCTTCAGGCACTGACATTGAGTGAAGAACTTTTAGGCACCTACAGCTCCTGAGATGTATCAGACCCACTGAAGATTTATTCCCCTAGTGTGGACTGGAGAGCAGCACTGAAGGCTTAGTCCATAAAAGTCCTTTGATTGAGAATGGAATGCAGTGGGGAAAGGACAGCTTTACAGAGCAGCCTTTGGGACATGTTTACAGCTCAGCATTTATCTTCACACTCCAATCTGCAAGATTTCCAAAGTACTTGGACCAAGGAGTGTTACAAGTTTAAGATCTTGGTCTAAAGCTGCATTTTTGTTGGACACTGTGTTCATATATGAAATAAAGAGAGGTCCTGACCATGTCCCTGCCATGGGAACATTGTGCCTAAGGAGTACATTCAATTACTGCAGTTAACATTGTTTGGTATTTAAACTTACAGCTTTTGTCCTCAAATATTACTATAATTCTAACTTGTATTGTATAATAGGAGCTGTAAATGGCAAACACATGAAATAAGTTCCATGTTAAGTTAGCTGCATAATTACTGGTTTATCAACAGACATAAGCTTTAAGATTTTTAGTTGAACAGATTTGTTATTTCTGAGAGACAGGTTCTCAAATGTAAATTTTAATAACTCCATAATAATTTCAATACACTAGAAATTGAGAGGTACATTTTCTGTCAAAATTTTTTTCTTTAAACATTCATCTTGCGCAGACATTAAAGAAAGATACACTTAAATAAGACATTTGTATAGAAATATCAAAAGTCATACTTCGATGAAACAAATTATTCTTTAATCTCCTTAATTTGGTCAGTGAAGATGATGCAGATTTCTCTCTTTCAAATCCTCCTTTTGCAATTGGAGTCACACAGAGTTCTGTAAAAATTAAAAGTTTTTAAAAGGACTAAATATAAAAGCCAAAATTGACCAACAACTTAATATGCTTTCTAATCAATAAAGTTAACAGTAATTAAATTTAGCTTTGATAAGGTTTTTAATGCCTAGTACACCCTTTTAATACAAGTCTGCACAGTACTACACAGTGATAGCCCACAGAATCAAGTAACAGATTCGATGGGAATATTAAACTTGGTGGCTTTCAATCAACATCCTCAGAGCCTGTTTTGGTTCATACACAAATTATGGTCATGTTAAGGAGTCAGATAGTCAGTGTCACACCAATGGAAGCCCTGATTCTGAAGGACAAAGATTTCTGTAGTCTTGAAAGTAAAAATGAAACATAGTAAGCAAGGCTGTGATTTCTCACCACTTCCAATACTGCATCAACTATTAGAACTTTTTTCTAAAATAAAACCAAGTTATCATCTATGTTTCTCTCTGTAACTTGAAAGAAAAGGTTCAAAGTAAAATCTAAGCTATGCAAATTTTTATTTGTTTACAATTACTGCAATTATTTCCTCCTAAATAGCTTTAGATATTTTTATGTGCAAATGATGTATCAGACTGAAATTAAAGTCCCAACAGAAAAAAATATTATTAGTTTAGAAGTTCTGTACACTTTTTTCTTTACTTGTATCTTTGTACTTGCCTATTTTATGCAAAACTCATCAGATAGTCTCAGAAACTTGTTTCTCACCAGCTAGAAATATTACTAAGTGGGGCTTTTTGTTCCATGCAACCACAGAATATAAAAGATACAAAGTCAAACTAACTTTTAAAAAATGTTCCCACAGCAGACTATTTTTTAGCGCCTGCCTTGTTTATCTTTTCAAGCACTATTTCTGTCAGAATGTCAGAATACTTATGTGCATAAAATTAAAGCACACCATTGTACAGAACCAAGGCTTATGTATGTCAAGAGCAATAAAACAGTTTTAAAAACTTAGATCATTATAAATAATAGCAGTAATGACAGTAATTCACATCACTTACCGAAATTACCATCCAAATGAATGTAGAGTTCAAATACACTAAAAGCAATAGTTGTGTGTGCAGGAAAAACAATGGCTTTGTCCCGCCCTTTATAATTCTGATCTTCAATTATGTGAAACTATAATTTAGAGAAGAATGAAAAGAAAAAAAGTTACAAATTGAAATGAATAAATAAACATAATACTAATCTTAACTTCGTATATTGAGAACTATAATGCCAGGGGGAAACTTTGAAAATGAAGATCAAATTTCACAAGTAAAGAATTTTCTATTAACTACTTAGCATTTTAATAAATTTTGATACAGAGAATAATTTGCATGACTCACTAAAAAATTATGTGAATGATTAATAAATACAAGAAAGAGCAAAATTAGAAGACTTGCAGGTTTAATTATTCAAACACATCAAGGGGGGAGGGGATCAAGAGCATAACACAGGGAGTAAGATGTTGAACCTTCAAATAATAACCTGAAATTCCGATGTGTTAAAGATGACCATAATAATGAAAGAAAGGTTATACATTTATTAGAAAGTCAAACTAAGAAGTAGTAAATTCCACATTTTTGCCAAGGCTTTGCCCCAAGCAATGGCTCATTGTCTAGCCATCTTTTCATGCATTTCCCACCCCGCAGTCACATAAGTCACAAAAGATTAACTTTGAAACCACTTTACATCAGTACAATAATATTGATTCACTTCAGATTTTTTCTGAGATTACATTATAAAAATACAATTAAATCAAACCATAAAATTTATAAAAAAATGAGCTTTTTATGCTTGATAATTTAATTCACAGGACTTTGTCAAACATATTTACCCTCATTGTCTCTCCACGCATTCCAGTATGGACAGTTAATGAACACTGCCTTGTAGTTCGAATACTTTCCATGACCACACACAGAATTTCCATCCTACTTTTTCTTGTTTGATGGACTAGACAATGATCAAAGTTTATTTTTCTAAAATCAAGAGGGAGGCAGGAAGGAAATTCAGACATAATTAGCAGTTTACAAAGCAGCCAAGTAACTTTAATTCAGTAAATAAATCACCATAACGTCTGTTTCATAGCAGCAAAGCAAATGACCAAGGAAATCTCTGGAAACTTAATATTGGTTTTCAGTGTTTGGGAACAGAAGAACTAAAAAATTCAAGGAAAGCCAGTATTTTACAGATGTTAGAGAAGATATCTGGGACACCCTGGAAAATTCAAAGCCTGTCTATCTGACTCTGATTTTAGTGCCATTAACTGAAAAAAACCCTATATTGCTTATAAACAACACTGAACAATCATGAAACAAGTGTTTGTAGAAGAATTTCTACAAACAATGGCTGTTAGTTCTATAACATTGAATCTTTTTTTCAGGAGCCTAGATCCTCTTTCCTCACTCCCAGTTATTAATGATAACATTTGGAGGTTGCAAATAAACTAGGAAAAGGTCGATATGGGACACAAAGTGGCATGCACTTCTTCATAAATAACAACAAGTTAACAATATATATTTGCAAATGCCAAATGTGCATCATGCATAGTAAATAGTTTACTGGGATGCGCTGCTGGGACTAACTGACATTGTTACCAAGGGACAATCTTTGAAATATAAATAAAAGAATTACACCTAGAATTAGAAAATTAGTCACATCATGTTTCTTCATGTTTGACATCTGTGCTAGCAGCACAAGTTCATTTTCAGTGTCTAAAACTCAACAACAATGTTGGTAAAAGAGACCAGATGTAAAGAAAAGTCACAGAAGGTTATGAAAAATTCAAGTAGATAAACCTGTTTTGCTTTTTGTAGAAAAGCATGTGTAAGAGCTTCAGAAAACCTCAAAGTACCTACAATGGCAATAATATATATGTCTCTCTAGTTCATCATAGGCAAAGAAATCCTATTTCTGAAACCTGAAATTGGGTAATGTCATTCAAAGTAGATTTCAAATTTTAAATACTATGGTATAACATAGATAGGAGCTTGGATGGACTCTTCCTCTCTGAATTTGGTTTGTTTTTTGTTTTTGTTTTGGGTTTTTTTTTTCCTGAGACATGCACTGTTAATTCAAAGAATTCAAAAAAATTGTACAGCCTGTATTATACAGGTCATGTGTCTAATCCCAGTGATCCAGCCTGATACCCTTGAAAATATCAGATGGTGACTGCTACTGATGACTGAAAGTAGTTGAAACCTAACCACATCAGACTTTGAACATAACTGTATGAAATAGATTATAGAAACAGAAATCAAAACCCAGAATACAACCTTGTAGTAAGTTCTTTAAGTAATGTTGGTACTTCAACTTCATGTTTGGTCACTATGCCAAATGAAGCTTTAAAGGCAATAGAATCTGATCCAGTAATGTCAAAACCAACATCATTTATTATCTGATTTCCTCTTCTGCCATTAAGTGAAACATCTGATTTGTCTTCATAGTTGAGCAACTGGTAAGATGAGACACCTGAGTAAAAGAAGGAAACCTTTGTATGATGAAAAGTCTGAACACAGTATTTTCACAAAAGAAGAATACATGGTACCATTCCTACTGTGCTTAACCATTTTGATAAGAAATTCAGAGCTACATTGAGCACTTGTTAATTGGTGTTACTACTGATGGATGATGGAAATAGGAATGCTGGGTTTGAATAAAGCTACTTTCAAATTTATGTGTTCATCATTATTCTCCTCAAGTACTTGTACCTGTAACCATGATGGTGATATGTATAAACTACTCATGTAGTATGCTTTGGCTTTAATCACGGAGGCTCTGAAACCCAAAATGACTCAGTGGAGGTCACACAGAATATTAAAACTAGTAACAAAATGAAAGCCACTGTATAAAAAATATTAGGGAATTCTGAATTTTGTCTAGATGCTATAGAACGACCCTAATTTATCTTCATTTTTTGTAATACATGAGTGAGACACGGGTGTGCCAGTAACATTAACTTTGTCCAGGGACTGTGTCAGTTTATTTTGAGGGAAAACAGCAGGTTAATTCTGACTTGCTTGAGAGTTTGCATTCAATTATTGTACGATCAAAAGGTAGGCAGCAAAACATCTCTACAAAAATGTCTTTATAATGTCAAATACATTTCCATCACACTAACAGAAAAAATACTAAAATGCAGTGGTTAGCAAATTAAAAAAAACCACAGGGACTAGATTTCCAAATACATCTAAGAATCTCGAGTGTACTCCTTTTTTTGTTTCTAATCCTTTAAAGATATTAGGATAAACTGACATTATGAAGTCACCTACTATGAATCCTGTTCGTGTTTATTTTTAGCCAAAAAGAATATTCATATATTTTTCACAATTCTAAAAGGATCGGAAATGCTTGCCTTTGTTACATAAAAAAAGGAAATTCAATTACAAACCTCTTTGCTTACGCTAAAGGACAATACTTTCTGCGCATGATATTTAACCTTTACAGAAAAGACTAGTAAGGTTTTGTGAGACATTTTAATGAGAATTTGTAACCTTTTTCTCAGACTTTGTAATGAGATTTTGAATTATTTTCATTCAGGACAAGCCAGCTGACTTCTCCTGAATGTAAGACATAGGATTAAATTTTTTCTTATCATGCTTGTATACTGAAATCCCCTCTTGTAGGATCAAGTGGTATTTCCATCTTCCTGTGCTCATAATAGTTTTTCTTAGTAGAGATTTTAACTGATGTATTTTTTGTGCAAATAAAATCATAAATAATTTTGTCAAAATTGTCATCTTTAAAAAAAATTAAGCAATGAAACTCTTTTGAGAAAACAGAGCATGTAGACATGAATTACACACTTTTCAAAGGAATGTAGAGGAAGATGTAGGCAGTATAGTTTAATTTTGCACCTCATTCTCATAAAATATCCTTAAAATTTACGTTATTGCATAGAGAAAGCAATTTAAAAACAGTTAAGTTCTTTAAATACACCACTAAGATTGCAAATGTGGAAAAAGTCTTATGAAAATCCAATCAGGTGTAATAGCTGTTTTCAAATGCTTCTGTCTGTGCAGAGCTCAGTTCAGCACCAGGGACTGCCAGCATGGAACAGCTGTGGAACGGTGGCCATTCTTACACACTTAAAAGTGAGTATGCAGAGAAGGGGGTACATTTCTGAACAAATTTTATGTAGCAATTAATCAACACACAGCACTGTGTCTGTCAGAAATTTGTGGTTTTTTGTGGGGGAAAAAAAGCCTAATTGAATTTGCTTAATACTAGTTCAGAAAATATCAAGGATTTTAGTATAAATTACTTTATTTTCTTACTCTTTCTCCAGAATATCCATTTTTTCCCCTTTTTCCTTACTATTTTGATTTTTACTTTTTTTTCTTAAATATTTATGACATGACTAAGCAAGAAAAACGTTATTACCCATTTACTAAGGAAACAACATACTACCTGCACAGTTTAAACCAGTAAACACAGTTTACTACATATTTACTAGAAAACATGCATTTTTCCACTTTGAAGAAAGATAAAAATCTTACCTGCAGAAATTTCTTTCTCCCCTTGAAGAATGTCTTTTAATGTGAAAGGTGTTGAAGCAAATTTAGATTTTTTTGAAAGTGAACATTTTCTTTTTTTAATCACAAGGCTCAGAGGTTGGTATCTGTCAGCTTCACTGAGGCTGGGCACTGGAACTAATCTTCCTCCATCACCAACCTGTTTAACAAAGTTTTTGGTTGCAGCAGCAAACATATTATGACATTAGTAATGATAATAATAAAAAGCTCTGTATCAAGTGTAGCTTGCAGACATTGAGCCCATGTTCAATTCTTTTTATATTTTTCTTGCAAAAAAAAATCACATTCTTTGAAAAAAAAAAGATCTGTCAAACTGTTTTTTTTAGACTGAGTTGTATTTCACTTTTAAAGAATCAACAGCATCTTAGCTGCCGAACTTCTATGGTGTTCTGCTTCTCTCAGAGACCTTCAGTTAAGCTCTCTAATTCTGCATGATGAATAATGAATTACCAGTGTAAACTGAGAGGGAAATGGTGCCCTTTTCTTGGCAGTTTATTTCCACTCTTTAAAATCAAAATCTACTGTCATAGAAACAGAAAACCAGCTTCCATAACCCTCAACTTCCCACTAGGAGTTATTGGTCTACTGCCATTTACTGGGTCCTTGCTGCAGCTGAATTCTGCTGTTTTAGCTGCACCAACAAAGCAGCAGACGTGCTCTGGGAGGCACTGGAATTACACTTTGATGAGCACTGGTAGCCCTGTGAGCTGGTGTTGCCTTTCACAGCAGTGGTATAACCTGTCTGGGAGAGCTGTGCTGGGGGCTGAACGTGCCGGGGCTGAAGGGTAGGATCAGAGCAGCCTGGGGACACGGGGAAACACCAGCGGGCTCTCATCGCTTGTTAGTTATCCCCTAAGACTCAGCTGTCTGTGACCCAAGGGCTAGGCTTGAGCTGCATGTATTTAGATCAGATTACGCAGAACACCTCATTAAATTGTGAGAATCATACAAAATAATAAAAGTAAAATTGCAGGAAGAAGTGACAGTGTTGATAGACGAATGAGGAGCAACTCAAGGATCCAAGATATAAAGCACCAGTGTAAAAAGACAGAAAATTTTGAAGAGAGGAAAGACAGACAGGAAAGAGCAGGAAGAAAGACAGACAGGAAAAAGTGGAGGATCTGTGAGAGAGGCAGAAGGAGCTGACCCACCCTCATGTAAACAATTACTTGATTTTCTAATAAGAGTGATGAGCACAGGACTGGCTAAACCTTGTAGCACTTCTTCCAGAGACTCCCTTTGCAGTTATAGTAGGCAAAGCATCAGCAATGGGCTTGTAAAGTTACACTTCAGTAGGAATATTATCCCTGGTTGCCAGGTAACAATTGGTTTGATTGGCGTTTTTTTTTTTTTTTTTTTTTTTAAGATTTTCATGTTTTAAAATATGAACACTTATTTAATAACTTATCATGTGTCAATCCTTCCATAATATTTTTAAAGGTTCAGAATATCAGTAAGTCCAACAAAATGGCAAAAAGGAGAGGACATTACTTCAGCTGTCTAAGAAAGGCTGCTGGAAAGGAAAGACTGCTGGATCTTTCTGCTTACTCTAGAGGGTGCTGAAAAATCAAGACAGGTTATATATAGATTTTGAATTGAAAGCATGGCAAATGCTGCAATTAATTCTGGCTGTAATTCATACTACACTATCTGAAAAACCCTGTGTATATTTCTTAAATCAAAACACATTAACAGACCTGAAAAGCTTTCAAAGGGAAGGAAAATCTAAGGGAACTCTAAAATTAAAATTGCCCATTGATCCTTGATTTAGATTAATCCTGTATATATATGTTTGATAGGATACTATTTTTCTTTATAAATTGTTAAGATCTGCTGGCACTGTCTATTCAGCATGCATTTGTATTTTTCTTTCTCAGTATGTGGTCACAGATCATACTCAATCTGATCTAGCTCTAATTTTGATAATGAATAGTTTCATTTAATATGTTTATGTGCTATTCCTGTTACTCTAACACTGTATAATCCATCATAAACACTTCAGCAGATGTTTGTGTTGTCCTCATGCCACAGATCAGAGAACAGGAGTCCATGTACAGTAACACTGGCACATTCTGAAAACATTCGCTAGTTTTGTATGTCCAAGTGAAGAAACTCAAGGTATTTCCCTGCTCCTCCCACCCTACACACTTTAGTACTTGGCACACTAGTGTACTTACAAACTTCCAATGTTTCTGCAGCCCTGGCGTGCTCTCAATAAAAGAAAAGCATTTAATTGCCAAGTGCATAAGTTGATGCCTGAGTCACCACCGGAATAAAAAAATCTTGCCTTGCCAAGTGGTGCAGATGAAAGTCCTTGCTGACATTTGCTCTCTGGGGAGGATCTGGGTTGGAATGTTCCCGTCCCCTCAGTGCCACATAAGGGTACTGACAAGGCCTCCCCTCTGCACCACGCACAGCCCTCCACAGAAGAACAAGAGGACTTCTCTAGCCTGATCATCTTCCGTTGGAGGGAAGAGCAAGAGAGTTTATTTCCTACACAAGATGAGTTCTGTTTTTTGGGGGTGGGTCTTAGCCATGAAGTAGTAACATAGGAAGTACTAGCTGTATATAGTTGAGAATATTTTATGTTTAAATTCTGTATTTTTCTCTTACATCATATCGATATGGAGTTTTTTTACGAGTAAAACCCAGAGGACAATCCTGTTCTCTGCATAGAGTTGGAAGATGCAGAAGGTTTTTGTTAGTTAATAGATAATTCCATAATGATTTTTGGTTTAATATTAGATAGTTATCCTACATTGTCACTTGTAGGAATGTCAGTCACTTGTAATTATAGAGTGTCTAAAGAGGCATTTATAAGGTGATCTAAGGCAGTGCAAACTAGAGATTTGTCCAAGGAACTGAAAATGTGGAATTATTTCATTATTTTCAATCCAGAAATCTTAAACTGTCTCTAATCCACTTGAACTGATCTTATTATAATTCATTTCTTGTCACAGTCAACCATATCATAAGATTAACATGATTAAGCAGTCAGCTGAAGGGAGAAAAGAAATCTTAAGTCTTAACTGACTGGATAAACTTAGTTGGTGTTTCACTTGAAAGGATTAAACCCACAATCTACACCAAATGATTCTTGTAATTTGTTTAATATCTTCTTAGTGTACAAAAAGATGCCATCAGTTGCCAAATCTCCTGGCAACTGAACAGGAGTGCATCATGTACACTTCAAGTGCCTTTGAATGGTGTTATGTTTACCTACAGATCTCTGCAAAAGAACAAGTGCAAGAATTTAACATATAAAAAACAGCAAAAGAATATGTTACTGAAAAAATTACTTGCAAAATTCCATAACTTTCCAGAATATGGCACGAGTATTTCCCTAGAAAGACAGGATCTGTGCAATATAGACACTGTGATATTTTAGGAAGTAACAAAAATAACATTTTATGGGACAAAATACAGTCCTTATTACATACAGATTTTTTTTTTTTTTTTCCCTCCCAACAACCTGAGTGGGTTTAACAGCATTTGACTTCTTTTTTGGGTTTTTTTTGAGGTGGCATTTGTCTAGAGATTCTCATGTAGGAGCAAAACAGCCTAGTTTAATAACATGACTTACATTACTTCAGAACTCCTGGAATACAAATTCTGGTGATTGTTTTATATGCTCTTCTACAGACTTACCTTTCAGGTTCCAGACCTTTGATCATGGACACACAGATTATTTAATCTGTGCTTCATGTGTCCGTCTTTAGAGTGTATGAAATATCCCAGCTTTTGCTGCTTTGTAATCACCCCAGTATTAATGGCAATATTTTCAATGGACAGATGGATGTGTTAGCCATGAAACCTTTACTGGAAAGTAATATAAAAGTAGTCCTCCAGGGACAGATTTGCCAAGATAGTATGTTTGCATTTACACTTACCACCTGTGAGAGGCAGGCACATCTTTCCGCTCTCAGTCTGGTAACTGATAACATCTTTTTGCTCACTAAGAAGATATTAAACAAATTACCAGCATAATATGGCGCAAATTTTGGGTTTAATCTCCAATACCAGCTCAGTTTATCCAGTAAGATTTCTTTTCTCCCTTCATCTTCCAGCTTCCTTTTGTTACATAAACATTACTGTATACAACAAAGCTACTTTCATCATATAGCATTATTACCTCCTGAAGAAACATCTGGAAAAAAACAAGCCAATGCAGCCTGATTGTTAAATGCTTTCTTTCCTTTGAAGGATGCTGCCCAAATGGCTAAATCTTTTTTAACCAGCATCTGTCAGCAGATGTGCCTGTGTGTGAGCACAGCTTTGTGGGCTTGCCCATCCACCTGTATGAAGATGTAGAACTGTAGATGCTGCTGTGCCACTCTATCTGAAGAAAAGTTACAAAACAAAGGATTTGTCTATTATGTTATAACTAACACTATGCATGCTAAGCTGTCTGGTGGATGCTGGTACAGTTATATCTGTATAAAACTTCTTTCAGTCCTAGACATCTTGTTCCTTGCTGCTTGTCCTTATGTTTTAAACTGAGCAGCAGGACTGCTTTTATTTTTGGAGTTGACACTAGCTGTTCTGTAATACTGGGCAATTAACCTCTGTCTATGAAACTTACTGTATGTGGCTGTGCTAATGCATCACTTCTCAGGGAAAGATACTGCAAGAACTGATTATCACTATTACAAAGTACTCTCAGATCTTTGGATACAGAGTATTTATCAATGGACAAAATTAAATCAGTGTTTGTAGGGCATTCAAGAATTCAGCATCCTTTTTCATAATTACCTCTATGTTTATTCAGGCTGTTCCTTTTCATGCTACAAGAATGTGTCTTCATCTAGTTTCCTAATTCATTCTTTTCACACTTGTAGTCATAAAGCACAGACTTGAGCATTTTGCAGATACTAAACATTTTAGCAGACAGGTGACATAAAAATTCTTGTCATCAAACTTGAAAAGTAGCCTGATACTGTTGTTCTAGGTCAGCTGATCAGCATTTAAGTGAAGTCAGCTCTTGAATTAGAGCTGAAGAATGGACTTGCTCTTGTGCTATCTCTCTTGAATTTCTTTGACTGCTAAATGTAATGCAAGGTCCTCAGAAATAACCTACTTAAAGAACTTAAAAGACAATTGACACCTTAAATTTTATAAGTTGAAAGAAATAACCCAACATCCTCACCAGAACTTGTTGTCCACCTGCAATCCAACAAGTAACCTTTTAAGAATGTTTCATTTTATTTTTTTTCCTCCACTGACTTGTCAAAAAACCTGCTCAAGAAGCCTAGGGTGCTTGTGAAATTTCAACTAGTAATTAGTTTCTTTTCTTTACCAAAGGAACAGTAGCCAGACACTCATAAGTGAGAAAAGCAACTACATATTTGGTTTTGCTTTGGAACTTATCCGTGTAATTACCAACATATTCTAATGTACTCTTATCACAGGCACAACAGATTCATGTCTTTAACATGCATTAATGCACAACTTTTTTTTCTGAATTTTTTTAATATGCCATTATTAATACACACTTGGGATACAGATATGGGAAACCTGTCTCTTTATCTACTGTAAGTTAAATCTTAGACATAGCTCTCAGAAATAAAAAATACAGTCGAAATATAAGACATTTTATTTGCTGCCTTTGAGTAAAATTAGACTCATTACCCAATCAAAATAGAGTACCTCCTCAGCTAGCCCCTGGTACTCTGAGTTTGAATGGTATTTCAGCTTTGTTTCTTTTAACCTGACTTACCTGAAAAATAATTTTCCGTATTGAAGTGCAGTATTTTTTTAACATTTAGACAAACTTAAATATTTAGTAGGATCATGATGACTTGAAGAACCATGTGGCTAGATATGTTGGCCGTGCAAAAATGCTATGTATCATCATATCAGAACAGATTTTGGTACCAGCAGTGAAACTTGAAACAGCTTTCTGTGGGCAACTCCTTTAGCTGAGTCAGAATGAAATCCTGTCAATAGCTTCCCACACTGTCTCACTTCACCACACCACAGCGCCTACATGTTTGTGGTTATGAAGAAGCATCACCTGTCTCTTGCTTAGATTAAATCTAAATTCGTCATTTACTTTCATACCTAAAGTAATGGTTTTGATGTTAAATTAGGTGTCAGATTGCTCGTGCTGCCTCTCAGGCCCCTGCGCTCTAGTCCCGAAGGTTTGTTGATTTTTTTTTTGTTTGATCAATTAAGGAATGACATGGAACTTCTCACATTTCACTCATGCACAGTAATTCTGCTGAGTCACAGTCATCCGAAGCGTTCAGAGGTACAGGACAGCTCTCACCTGAACAAATGTGGAAGCAGAGCCAAGTTTCACCTGTGGAATGGTTTAACATGGGAAAAGCTCCTAGTGTGCCCTTGTCTCAGAGCACGGGTTTGGGCAAGATGTGTACTCTGACACACAACAGAAAGTGCTGCCATTCATGAAAAAAGCCTTTTCCCTTCCTTTGCAATTATTTTCACTCAGGCAGCATTCCAGACTGTTTGAACACGTGTTATTTTTACAATGCCAAGAAATAACAAAAACCTTATTTCCTCCTCCCAACCAAATTCTTATTTTTTTATTATGCTTTCATTTTAAGGGCCAAACAGCTGACAAGAACACATAATGGAAAAACCTCAAAATCCCACATACTGTTATTTTTCCAAGAAGCCAGACAGGGTGGGTGTCAAGTAATTGTTTTTTCTTTCTTTTCCACTTTTTCCAAATCTATTAGAGAACATCAGGAACAATTTTTTCTACACCCTCTGCCAAAATCTGAGAAGCATACTGCAAGCTCCCTTTAATCACAAAGAACAACCTGAAGTTAAAAAAAAAAAAAAAAAAAAGGCTCTTATCAGCTGCAGTATAAAGATATAACTAGGAACTGCCAAAAAGAAAACAAAAAGAAAATTACCTTTGGTGATACTACAGTTGGTAGCTCCTGACAGATTTATAGAAACTGCACAAAGAACGACATGAGAAAAGCTTTATAAAAATATTCCTGCAGTGGAAAAAGGTTAGAAAGGAAAAGCCACTGTCTCAGTGCTTTTGCTGCCTATATCACCCACCTCTACAAAATCAATCTGAAAAATATATATTAAGAATTTTATAATTAATAATCAAGTAATCTAACTAGTTACAAACAGTTTATTCAAGAACCATTGCCTCAAGTGTTTCTTATATTAATAAATCAGAACACAGATGACAGCAGTTTAAACAGTGTACATTGAGATTTATTAGAACAAGCACTAATAGCAGCAGTGTACAGAGTGATGGAGACAATGTACTGTATGCACTGAACAATAGTAATTATACAATTGCACTTCTTCAGAGATCTATTAGAAAATGCTTTTCAGTAAACAGTTTCCCAAATCTAGCATTGTTTGGATTTGCCTCTGAGGAAAAAAAAAAATACAAAAAATATGCTTTTTCTTTTTTTTCTTTTTTTTTTTTTTTTTTTTCTTGGTAAGGCATTAGCAACATTCATTGGCAGGCTACACAAGTCATTTGTACATGCATTATCCAATTACATTGCAACAGGTAAAAGAGCATCATGTTTCCTCAAAAATTAGAATTGTGTGTATGTTTTAGACACAGTATCCTGGAAAATTTGACTTAGCCTGAAGGAAACAGATGACATCTTTTGTTACATTTTAGAGCACAACAAAAACTATAGCATAGCCAAATTCCCTTTTTACTTCCTACCAGAAGCCGTAGGACCTCCTTCGAGGAGGAGTTGAAGTTGGTATTACGGGTATCGTGTACACCACATACATCACTGGAATAAAGTCTTTATTATTATTTCTTGTTTACTATTCCCCCCACTACCACCTCCCTGAATCATGTGGCCAAAGGATGCTCAAATGTAATCAACATTAACTACTGAATGAGCTTGGGTTTTATTGCATGAGAGGTAGTCAGTGTGAGGCCTCATCTGCTCTCTGGATTACGACAACGGTACGTTCAAAACCAACTTACAAGTGCAAAGACACAGAGTAAGTGTTGCAGCTGCGTTACATGGAAACTTAAAACTGTTTTATTACTGCTCTTTCTGGCTAGGTTTAATCTCAAAAGTAGCCAGAGAACTCAAAATCCCAAAAGAACGCAATTCTATGTATGTGCTGAAGCCTAGACGGGGAGAGGCACTTTCTCACATTCATCCTTTTCCAGGCTAAGATTAAGCTCTTAGTCTGCCACCCCCTGCTCCACACACCAAAAAGATTAGACTCCTTTTATTGACTGGCATACAGTACTAGCAACCCTCAGCTCTGGGCTGGCACCATCCCAGGGAAAGTACAGGGAAACAGGAACATGGATTGCAAATATTCTTAAAATTAACCTTGCCAGAATGAGACATAATATGATGAATTGTAATTGTTTTAATGTACTGTTCCTTATTCCAAATGTCATACCTAATTGAGCTTTGCAGAGACATGAAGCTAACTTTGCTTTTAAAAACTACAAGCTCCAGAATAAGGTTCCAAAATGCAAGATAGTCAAAGGAAAGTCAAATATATTGCTCGGAGTGGCAAGCAGTCAAACCAACTGTATTTCACACCTTTTATCTTCCACAACACGGCGCACCTTTTCAAAATTAAGCTTTAGGGCAACTAGTTGAATACCTAGGCTTGACTGCACATCAGGCCCACAGCTGAAATAGATTTGGGCAGTTAGATCATCCACTCACTGGGTTCAACTGGGAATGCAGTATCAACAGCAGCTCAGCCTCTACGTAGGTGCTCATCTGTTTAAGCATGTAGGAATTAGAAATCAAGTGCTACAAAACCTGAGGTAACCAGGTAAGCCAGTACATTGTTTTCTCAGGAATGTCACTGTGAAGTGTTTTTATTTGAACTTAAGCATCTACATCTTTTAAGCTGATTTAAATGAGAACTGTTTGCAATGTTAATGCTAAGTACATTGATGCCTGTGTAACGTCAGAGTCCAAGCAGATGGAGCAGGAAAAAATCTGATGTGCGTTGCTGATTAACTCCTGCAGTGAAATAAAAGTCTATAGAATTGGGATACACAAATCACATCCTTTCTGTATTGCTCCTCAGCTGCTGATGTTTACTAAGCATAAGCAGTAAAACTGCTTTTACAGGCATAATCAGCCCATATTTGGAATCAGAATCAATAAGATGCAAAGAGGAATCATCATGAAGACATCCCAAACTTGTGAATAGTCAAGAATGGATGAATGCATTTGCAGGAAATCAATCAAGAACCATTAACAATATTTTTAACGTTCAATTACTGAATGTACTACAAACGACCAAGCTTACGCTTTTAAAAATTGTGATACTATAAGCAGCTTATGCAATTTTCACTAAAAGTATCTGCAAATTAATTTTCTATTACTTAGAGTTATTTAGAAATTATGGTACTGATTTTTTTCTTTCTGTAGCAAACTTTCAAGTAAAAAATTGGGAGTGCTGCATGTGAGGTTTAATACTGAAGTACTCAAAAAACAATGCATTCTGCAACATTTGGGTAGCTAGGTACATAAATGCTTCTCACTGTCTTTCTTTGCCTTAAGTAAATTTTTTCCATTGTTTTCAAACAAGAGAAAAAAATTTATCTGGTGCATCTAAGAACTCAGACCCTTTCTCATTACAGTCTATTTTCCTTTAAAAGAGACACTATCTATCAGCTACTGAAATGTAGCACTGGCTCTATATGTTATACTTCTAAAAAGCAACTTTCTGACTTTAAATTCATCTTAATAACCACAAAGCAAGTTTCTGATTGCCTTTGTACCTGATATAATAGCATAATCACAGTAGAAAGACTCCTAGGATCTCCCTTTACAGGTAAGCTACCCAACGAGGTGTACAAGGAATCAAAAGAAATGGTTTGTTTTGCTTGTTTTTGTTCAGAATGAGCACATGGACACTGGCAATCAGCAAAGAATGCTCTTTTAGCTGTTTAGGTTCTGACATTTTGGCCTGCTAAAGAATTGGCACAGGGCAATCTACCACCTCAAAGGTTGCTAAAAGCAAAAAAGCTCAGTAAGGCAGTATAAAAATGACAACTAATCTAAACCGTACTCTTCTAATGGCATTCTCAGAATCTGAGCAAGGTAAAAATACTAACATTAATGACATTTCATACGTGTGCGCATGGGAACTAATCACACCCAAAAAAGTGTGACATTATTCCCAATTTATATTAGCTTTGTGCAAAAGTGAGAGAAAATACAGAATTCTTTGCTGTTGAAATACTGAGAAATTATAAATCACCAGTTAATTATACAAAGAAAAGTTTATAGAGACCCAGAGAAGAGTCTTGCTACTGGTTACAAGAAATAAAATATACATAAAAGATCTATCATAGTAGTACATAATTATTGTAATAATCATTCTTGATACCACAGTAGTTTCATTTTATGAAGTCTTTTCATGTGCTAAACAAAAGTACCACTTCAGACAATCTAGCAGTAGCAGATAAAGAACAGGTAGTTTGCTATGCAATTCTGGGGAAGAAAAATATTTCAGACATCAGATGCTGGCAGCTTGATTTCTTACTTATTTTACAGTAAACAACATAGACACAAATCCATATACAAAGAAGAATCCCACTGGAAATGCCCACTGATATTCACTGTTTGGCCTAAAGGTGAAATTTTAGTGGTCCACCCTGAGAAGTGGACATTTAGCATGACATGAACAACACCCTTCATGTCTGAAGAATTCCAAACACAGTTTACTTTTTAAAACTCAAAGCCCGTGGGATTAATTCTTAGTGTGGAAGAAATGTTTGAAAGTAAGTAGTCTAGAAATTATTAAAAAGGAACAAGAACAGTGTCTTTTCTAATTAGAAAGAAAGCTTACTAAGGTAGAAGTTGTCATTTTGCATTTTATCCTGCATTCCAAAACACACTCATCAGCATTAATTTTTTGCTCAGTCAGGTCTTCTGTGAGACTCAGCAGAAAATAAAATTTATTGCGATCTGAACTTGTTATACTGTATCTCAACTACTAAAAATACCAGTAGCACTTTCTTTAAAAAATAAATACACTTATTTTCTAACCTCAAATTGTAATGACCATTTTTAATCTTGACATCAAGATAGGTGATAAAGACATTTTAGTATATGTTGTTTAGTACATGTTGTGATCCAGTCTCAAAATACTTTGTAAAATATTAAGCAAGTGCAAGGATAATCAAATATCTCATATGTATTTCTTCCACATAGTTAAATAAGCTTTCCTGAATTTTCCTTTTCCTGGAAAACACTGAGGATTAACCTTGATTCACTTTGTTAATGTTATTATAATATTCCTTGTTCAAGTGACTTTAACAAAGAAAGAGAGAGAGCATTCAGACTACTAGACAAGAAATCTGAGTTTGCAGTCCCGACTCAGCCACTGATTATTCTTGACAGACATGACAGAGCAACCCTTGGGACACAAGCACAAATCTAACAAGAGATGCAGTTTCAGAACAAGAGGTTTTATGTGTCACTACACCGACTGGCACCAGAAGCAAGCAGCCCAGTGAAGACAGTTCTGGTTGAATATTTGCAACTGTGTTCTGCTCTTGTAGAGCACATCATTTTGATTCTCAGAGAACTGACCCACTTCTGAGTTTCTGAAGGACTTTCCTCACCTCTTCCCATTTTGCATACCTAATGTTCTGGGCCAGCAACATTTTTCACTAGTGTAAGATACCCTCTTTCATTAATGAAGACCACTAAAAGTAGCAGTCAATATGAAAATACATTTTAGTGTTTCATGGGAGAGATCTGAATCATTGCTCCATGCTGCAATGAATTATTCATAGGTCACAAAGAACATATTACACACTGCTGATTATACATTCAGACTATCTAACTCTCTTTCTTGTCCACATTACCAAGACATCTCATCTGCAGCCAAATGCTGGCTACAGTCATTTTTAATTTATAAAAGGAGTAAAAATTTCTTTTCACCTTCAGCATTAATTTTGAGCAAATGTCTCCAGTCTTCCCTTTTTTCTTGCTGTCATGGATCAGTGGAAAGAAAAATGGTATTAAGATAACCAGCCTGAAACAAATTCAGCAGCCCTGCTGACATTTTAATTCCTACAAGTTAGAAAACTTTCTATTTTGTTACATCTCACACTGACAGATGTGACTAGTTTCACCATTCTGCATTGTTGTCTCTCCCTTGCCTTTCTTTTCTGAGAAAGATCACAAGGAAAGTTAAAAAAAAATTAGACATGATGAGTTTATAATGCCACAAAATTTGATAAAGGAGGAGGCTGGTACATAAAGCACAAGTACATCAATATTACTTTTTAAACTTGCAAGAAACTGTATAAAAATCCTTTTATAAAGATACTTTTCAGTTTAGTGAAAGAAATATATAGTTTATACTAAAGCAAATGAATAAAGGTTTGAATAAAGGTTTTACATACCCTAGTCTAAGGGTAAATAATGTTTTTGCATTTGTAAGTAGATTCCTTACAATATATACAAAATATGATAAGTTACTGTAAATGTGCAATTTCTCTGACCTTACTCAGATTTGCAGCATTCTCCTGGGTGCCAGTCATTCTTGTAATGGAGCTTATGGAGATACTCTCACCAGGAAGAATCATACCTTTATTAATACAGTCTAGATTCATCCATAAAACAAACAAACAAACAAAAAGAAAAAAAACCCAAGAAAAAAAAAAAGAAAAACAAAACAAAACAAACAAAAAAAACCAACGCCAAACAAAAAAACCAACCCTTTCTTCATGAAATACTGACTGGTACCTGAATTACCATAAAGGTAACCAGGAATGGTAAAGTAGAAAATTATACTACTTTTTATACTAAATATATCTCAGAATTATCAATATATGCACTGAAGTGTAAATTCAAGTTTTACACTGTTTTGATGACTGTTACTTAATGACAAACAGAAAGCAAAAAGCAAGGCAGTGTTTTTCAGCCTCAGTAACTGCCAAGGTAAGGGGTTATAACATAGCAAATGTCCTCAGCTTTCTCATGGGTCTGCGTATAACACAAGGTGACCAGTGAGGCCATTCCAGTGTTTCTGATGCACTTTTGTCAATAATAATCTTATTCCTCCAGGTGGCAAAAACTCTCTAGCATAACCCCTCCTAACATTTTAGCATATGAATACAAATGCACTTTCAGATAGATTTAATCTGAAAAAACTCTCCTTTGCTTTAATTACACAGCTCTATTATTACTAATGGTATCTAAAAATGTTCATTCCTCAGATTACAACTGCAGCCAACACATGTGAATAGCTATTGTTTATTGTTGCACCAGACAATGTCTAAAATCCTGTAAAACAAGGAGCGCACACAAACCTTCCCTATCCTAACAGGCGTTTACTAGTGAGTTTTGCAAAACAGAGAATGGATATATGCAGCCCTCTTGTTTATTGTGCAATTGCAGATGAACCTCTCCTCCCCTCCAAGGCATTTCTAAAAATTCTGATTTTTTTTTTTTAGGAGAAGCTCAGTGCAAGACTGCAATTGTGCTGGGCTCCACTGGTGAGAGGCGAGAAAATCCCACTAGCTCCATGGGGAACAGAGGACATGGCCCAGATGCAAGGTGCCCACGGGGGCAGGACCAGCACTGGCTCCTAGTTTGCCTTAGGGTTTGTGTGGTTTGTTTCCATAAAGCACTGACAGTGCCCAGTAGGGAATTAAGGATCATATCTTTCAACACTGTGCCATGTTTACACACTGCAATACTCAACATATGCCTGGCATGTGCTACTCACATAAAAGCACGAGTGCCACAAAGGCTTATTCAGAGTCAGAAGTTCAAAAGGGGAAAAAAGAAGGGATAACATTATTTGTATGATGTAAAGACATTATAGTGGGAATTGCACTTTTAAAGCCAAATCAAAAAGAGTTTATTTCATGCAACTTACATTGGTCTATAATTAGAATGGGTGCCTAGATGACTTTTTAATCACAGTGATACTTCATGAAAATCAACTCAAATAATCTTTTCCTGTGAGATAAAAATTTCTAATACGACAAAATTCTGCCATCTTGATAGTACTCATCTGAAATAAGAATGAAGCTGTTTAAATCTTTGTAAGACATTGCATTTGATGAAAATAGCTACTATTACCCTATCATATCCAAAGTACCAGAACAAGGAAGAAATTAAAGTACATTTTTAAAATATTAATAGAAAGTAAAGCTCATTACTGTGAAACTAAAGCATAAGTATTGTGCATTTTTATACAGAAATAAGTGTTTTGAGAAAACACAGGAGAAAAGCATATGTCTTTCTTAAATTGCATTAAAAGTTTAACACGTCAAATGATTTACACTGATTTTCAACACTTACCAAATATATAGCAATTAAATATACTGAGTTGGATAGTATTTCTCGTGCCTTCTAAAAGGAAATACTGCCTGGGTGAATGGAGTGAGTTGGGCTGAAAACTGCTTGGATTCCATGCTTGAAGGGCACTGACTGATCAACTGATGGTTTATGTCCTGCTGGCAGCCAGCAGTGAGGACAGCCCTGCAGGGCTGTTCTGTGGCCATGTCAGTCAACATCTCACCAGTGACCTGCACAAGGACATAAGACTACACGATACCTAGCTCACAGATGACATCAGATTAGGAGGATGAGATGGCATGCCAAATGACAAAGCTTCAACCAGAAGGACACTGCTCAACTTGAGGACTGCGCCAAGAAACACTTCAGTAGAAGTGGAAAGGTCTGCTCCTGGAGCAGAAAAATCCCATGTGCTGGGAAGTGATGTCTGAGCAGCAGCCCTGCCAAAAACCAGCAGGCATTTACAAAGGAGCCAGGCTGCAAAACAGCCAGTGGTGCACTCTCTTTGCAGCATGGGATACTCAATTCTGCACTACATGGGCAGGGGATGGGGAAAACTCACCATCCCCTCTCACTCAATGCTGTGAAACATCACAGGTTGACTAAAAATTATGATTTGGATAGAAGCCCTAACACCTATCCACTCCAGAAACAGCACAAAATATACCATGTCTTCCCATGTTAGAGGCAAAATGGAATAATAGATTTTGCACAGAAAACAGAGAATTCTGTAGAAGAAACTGCTTTATGGTATGTCTGCTTGAACTTTTTCATTTCTGATATAGACTCCAAAGATCTTGTGTTGCATCATTGTGTGTCTTCTACTTACTAATTAACTAACTCAACAACGACTTTGCTTAGAAAGTGCCTTCAGTAGAAAGATTTAGCATATCACAGATATTCTAGATTTTAAAAATGTTAGCACGATTTTTCTTTCAATGAGTTTCAAATAAGCAACTGTAAAAAACAATTCAGTGTAGCATTTTTAATGTCCACCAAGTTTCAGTTTGCATTGCAAATAATGGCATTCACAGAGCACTGCCAGAATGCTGTAAAACTAAAGACATTCTTTCTCTTTTTAAATTAGATTTGAGGACATGCAGTTCTGTCCCTCAAATGTACTTGCAGTCATACACACAAAATGCTCCCTAATATCACAGTGAACTGCACACAAAGACTGGAGTAAATGATGGGCAAATGTTTAATAGAGTTGGTTTTAAAGAAAACTACATAGAATAATTAATTGCTATTTTACACACAATGTGCCAATTTGATTCCTAGTGTAATATTATTAAAGCAAGTAGGATGACCTTAACCAAATATTATTTTGAAAACCAACTTAGATATATTTTCATTTTCTTATAATAACAATTCCAGAACGAAATTAAGAAGAAATTAAACTAAGTTCAACTAGAAAAGAGAAAGATAACATTCTTTGGAAGAAATCCCATTAATCTGCACAGGGATTTTTACACCAATTTTTTATAAAAATTTCATAAGCATTCACAATTCACAAAAAACTCTACTTAATATTTTCCGTAGGTTCTCTTAGTTCTTTCTGATAACAGAACTGTGTGAAGAAATTGGAACTGATTAGCAGCTAGTTACCCTGCTAGTTACTTTGCTATACAATCAACAGGGTGAACTAAATTAATATTAAATAAGTAAAGTAATTTCAGTTGTATAGAGACTTGACTCTGAAAAAGGATGAAGCAGGCTGAGAGCTGAGGATGTGTGGTAATGCACTGAAAACTGTTCAAGCAGCTCTGCTGGCAGATCACATACCTATCTAGTAATTTTTTTTTTTTTTTTTTTTTTTTTTTTGTCTCAGGACTGGAATCAATCTTAAACAGAAAAATTTTATGTCATGTATGGGCAGAAAGAAATACAAGAGTCTGTGCATGAAATCTAACCTATCATCAGTGGTGGGATGTATAACACATGCATAAATGGAAGACTAGATCATACCACATGGAATGTAGCTCTTATCTAATAAATTACTGGTTTTTTTTCTTTCATTAAGATTTGCCCTCCTACTGTTTAATGTTTCAGAGATTTTCAAACAGAAAGTGCCAAGTTTTCTCCCACTTATATTAACTGAGGCTTAGCAACACATAAGAGACTTTGTTTTTAATAAAAAAAAATAAATAGAACCACTTTATGAAAAAACATAAAGTATATTTTGCAGAAAAGCTGTTTTGGCAACACAAGTAGAAGTTGTTAGCTATAACACGTGGGAGCCTCTGCCATACTCTCAAACATAAATTTAGATAAGTGAATGGGGAAAAAACAGAGCCAGGGAAATAAACAGCGTGTGTGTGGCAGAAAACAGTCGCATTTACAGTACTATCCAGGTTCTGCAGAGAAGCCAGAGGCCTTCCCATGAAATCTTTCTGTGCTTTCAACACTGTTGCAAAGCTTCAGGGATTTCTAATTGTATAAACAGTTATGGGAAAATGAGATTCACTGAGAGGTCTATGTCCAGCCAGTACTAAATGTGCTGACTCATCTCAGCATCACTCATTTAGAATATGAACTTTCTGACTAGCAACACATATGCATTTAGCAAAATTGAAAATCAACCAGCTAGCAGTTTCTTTTCAGTCTGATTATACAGTCAGCATCCCAAAGCTAAAGCATGTACAGTAGATCTCATACTTCAGAAATACAGTTAGATGTTTGGTTATCTTTTGATTTCAAATAATGCAGGTCTTCCAGTATTTATATTGTGATAAAATTCTAGAGCTTTAAAAATCTGCCCTTCACACAAGCCTAAGCATAGATATTTTAAAATTACTAATGTACATCTTAATATTTTGTTAAGGCATGAACAATGGCATATGAATGGGAACAGCTTCCAGAAAAGCATATCTTTTTGACAAAGGCCAGTCCAAGCACATCACACCAAAGGACTAACCTGAAGCCAGAAATGACAGTGTTGTGACCCAAGAGTTTTTAACAAAAATAGTTGAAACAAAATGGATTTTTTTTCTCTTTTTCTCTCTTTTTTTTTTTTTAATTTAAATTTTATTACTCTTAATGTCTGTTTAAAGCACCGGTTGCAGTTTTGCGCTTACCACCTCTTCCGAGTGACTTTGGATAACTCATCTGCTTCTTTATTTCTGAATTTTCATCGTATGAAACTTTAAAAGGTTTCTGTTTCCATTTTTTTCTCCTTTTTTTAATTTTTTTAGTTTTGATGACTGCTGCAAAATTAGAAAGATCCAGAAGTGGTCAGGGGCCTGGTCTAATGCACTTCCAAAAGTCCATTATAAAGATGAATATAAATGTATATGATACGGGTTTTTTCTGTAGACCCACAAACCACGCTTAGCTATAAGAAACATATTGTGCATAGTTACTTTTTTTCTTCAGAGTGATATGTTTACTAGCTCTACATTCTCAGTTTACCAGAGTACAGGAATGTCTACTTTACTAAAGCCAGGATCCTTTCGCAGTTCCCAGTAGGTTTCATTGGTAACCCAGGCTTCTCTTTGATTAGCGTCAATAACTTTTCTGTAGAAACGGAGAAAAAACAAAGAGATAGAGAGAGAGAGAGAGAGAGAGAAAAACAAAAAAAGTTTTGACCATAGATATTGTTCTTACGCAATATAAAATCAAATTCCACACTTCTCTGATCTAACCCAATATTAACTCAAATTTTTATTTCTGAAGGACACAAGAACAATCAGGAATTTAAAAACAAAAAACATCGTCTACCTATATCAAAAGCAGAAGCTAGAGAAAACAGCCGAGACTGGAAATCTGTTGTTTGAGCTGTATGAGCAATCTTAGAGCCACATAAAACCCCACTGTCCACTACAGATTCAGATTATGTTAGGGGGATTATTATGTGAAGGGGATATACCTTGCAGAACATAAGCCTCCAACCATTTATTTTTTTGTCTCTGCATTTTGCTTACATTATACTACAACTGCATCGAGCACATTCAGTCTTTTCACTTTTGATTGCCCATGTTAGACATAAGGCTACTTGGCATGACTATTCCTTGTTTCAGAGGAATTTTAATTAATGCTTAATTTAAAAAAAACAGCCAACAAAAAACCACCTTCATTCAAAAATAAATGCATTTTAAGTGTATACATATACATTTATTAATACACGTTATAGATATATCTATGTGTGATGTTGCTGTTCGGGTCACGTGGTATTACTTGTCTACGCAATGACTTTGAAAAAGCCCCTGGTTAAATCTTAGATCCTAATATTATACTTCCAATTCCACTTCAGTAGGAAGGCTTGTATAGCTGAGGCCCATTATGAGAAAATGACCATTCAATTATGAAGCTTAACTGTGTAAAAATTGCTTCAGAGAAGAAGGTATCAGATACCTCATTATCTTTCTTAAAACTGCAACTTTCCACGCTTTCATGATTATTAGTCTGTGTTGGTGGCAATTCTTGTAGTACTTTATCCAGTTACATGACAGAAAACAGAGACTTACTACTCAAATGAATAGACTCACTTAAAAAATTTGGGTACATATTCTATGCCATTTTCTTCCATATACCGCCTCCGAGCTCTCTGGAGTTCCTCTATTCTTTGTTTCTCAGATGCTGCTGCTTCTACATTTCCTTCCTCCAGAAGCCTGTAGGAATAAGAGCAGGCCCTATAGTAATCACACAGTGTCTACTCCAAGGCATTTTCCAGCACCAATCGTCACAAAAGACAAGCAGAAGCCTGAGATGCGACTCCCCAGCTACATGTACCTGACCTACAGCCTAAGGCACATGCTTTGTTCAGCAACTTCAGCACATCACAAACACTGAAGGACTATGAAATGAGAATTTGGAGGGAATTAGTGTTGCTTCCATCCACTGCAGAAGTGCACAGCATTTCAGGGCCTGTTTTTCAGTTTGTCATGAGGAATCTGCCCCAAGGTTGCATTATAGATCTACAGCATCCACAAGAAGCTTTCTAATTTCCCTCAGCTGGGCTAAGCAGAAATTTTGAGTGCAATACTATTTTCTCTGCTAGCAGAATCTTCCACAGCTTAATTCATGCTACAGTGAAGATACACTCAAAATACAAAACTCAGCCAATCTCAGCCTTGAGCCCACAAAATATTAAATGTATAAATAAGCATTCTTGCCTTTGATCTGGCCTGAATCGTGCATCTGTTGCAGGAAGAAGATCTTTCAGTAAAGGATCTAATTCATTGAGCTCAATGGCAAACCTTGTGAAGCCATAATAACGTTCATAATTGGTTGGCATGGAGCCTGAATACATAAGACAAAGAAAAACGTTTTTTAAGATATTACTCTAAATATGCAAGTGATTCCGTTATTTATAAACTTTTAACAGAAAAATAATCAATATATTTTACTCTTACAATTAAAAAGCATCAAAAGCTATTCTTCAGTTGAAACAAAATTCCCTAAATATTAATATCAACTGCTTATCCTTCAGAGATTGTAATTGCATGTTAATAGATTAAAACTTTATGATCTTCCTTCCATTTTAAATAAAAACTAATATTTTCAAGATATTCAAGTTAAAAACAGTTTCCTGTTCCCCAGAAAGTGGGCTTATCAAATGTCTGTCTTAAACCTAACCTTAAATGATCTTTAGAGTTCATTTTGGAACTTAGCACACACTCACAAACTGATTCACTACTACAATGAATCAGAACAGATATGGCAGAGGGCAGGGTGCAAATAGGGTTCAAAATACCATAAATACAAAGTAGGATTCCAAATTCTAATAATAATTCTGGGATAATGCATGTATGAAAGATACAGGTGCAAAGGATGACTAATTCAACCTCAGATGTCTAAGCATGCAGGAAGCTGAAATCAGATCCTGAAAGTACCAGGTGTTCACCACTTCTGAAGACAATCCTTTAGGCTAATAATCATTAAGACAACAAACTCAATAAACCCCTATTTGTTGAGTCCAAAAAAATTACCCTGCTCTCTGTAAGAAGGCAGACAGGCCAGCCCAGATGCTCAATATTTTTCTTAATTTTATTCTTGCGTTGACCACAAGGTCCCAGCACATCTGACCAGGAGTCAGACTGAGATGTAAAAGATTATGCCTTGTAAGAACATTTCCATTTACCATTATTATAAACTCACATAAATCGTTGTTTGTCTACACAGAGATTTTAATTTCTCTCCTATTATTTTGTGTATTTAAAATGAAGGCTAAAACAGCTTCACATAGTTCAGGTTTACTCTATAATACTTTCCAGATTTTTTTACAAGCTTCTTACCTGGCCTCCATATGCATTTGGCTGAAGGTGCAACTCCACAGTAGAGGCCTTCGTGCCACTTTCCAAACAGGCGGTGAACCACCTTCCCTTCTTGATCTATCACAACACCCTGGACCTCATTTACATTTGAATTCCAGTAGTTCACCTGCAAGTTTAACCAAGAATTACTAGCTCACACTGCTTTTCCAACAATCTGTTGTACCAATACACATGATGAATGTATCTGTGATGTCTATTGTCCAAATTCTGTGTTGGATCAGCTCACCTGGAACTAAGAATACCAAAATTCAAAAGTCTTATGGTCCTAAGGACAACTGATTTAGTACAGGAGAAACACTGCCTAATCTGCAATGTGGTTTTGACATAAAAGTGTTTAAATTATCTGCACATCTGGGAACTACAATGTCACTCATTAACCCAAATCCCACACAGTTATACAAAAATGACCCTTTGGCTGTCAGAGCCAGCTAACACTCCTCTTCCTACATGAGGAGGTATTGAATATACCTGTACTTGTATGGGAATCCTTTCATGGGTGCTGAACACTAATGTACACAGCAGGGAAGACATTCAGCCAGTATTACATGTTATTTCTTTCTGTTTCTCTTCTCTGTTTTGCTTTTCTTAGACACATTTAGCTCTTACACCTTCATCCAAGAGCCAGTTTCCCATTCTCAGCTGATCCATCAAAACACAAATTTCAGATTTAACATTTCAGATTTAACAGACACCATTGCTAACATGCTGTGGTATCAATGTCTTTTGTTGCAATGTGAAAACAAATTCATTTTTAGGGAAAATACCTGATAGTAACATAGCTATATAGAGTTCTATTTTTATATAAGGTCCTTGCCTGGATATTAAAATACTATGAACCAAAGCAGCAAAACATAATGTAAAAGGGTAAAATATTGACCAACAAATTCTAGTAGAAGGAGAAATAAGATCGTATGGTAGTGTACAGTGACTTTGTGTTTTCACTGTGGTAATATAAAAAGAAAAATTGACATTTCATTTTTAACCGAACACCAGCAACAGCTATACAGTAAATGTTCAGTGGAATAGAATCATAGTAATTGACATAGCATTCTCATTTGACATTTTACATTTTATGAATACTGATAAAAGAAATAAAAGATAAAGCGTGGAATGTGGACTTCTGAAATAGTGAAGAAACAGCTTGATGTACCCTTACATTATGCAGTTATATGAACATAAGATATATATTAGCATCCATATGTTACCTTGACAAATGTGAGTTTACAAATACAAACACTGCTTTTTGTGTTTCTGATAGTTATCTCTCCGTAGTGCTCTATCCATCTCCTTCCACTAAGAATATTATGTATGCAAGTAGTGACTTTGTTCCAGACATAGTAATCTCCATACCTAAGAACAGATTAAGAAGTGGTTGGTAACATCTATTCATCATGATCATTACTGACAAAAGAGTAAAACATTGCTCTTTTATTGTAAAAACAAACCATGTTGCCCAAAAGCACCTGCACCGATGACAAGTCATCTGGTTACATTACTAATCCTCCTTAGAGAAATTCACCTAAGCTCCAGTGCATAGAACTACAGAAAGGTGCTATAAACCACAAATAAACACATCAACCACTGAAGCCCTGCATGGCCTATTCACTGTCCTCAGAGCATGAAGTGATTTGGCCACAATTCCTGTAGGGGCAGGACAGTGACCCACAGATCAACATAAGGCTGAATTGAGACTCTAAGTAGAAAATGTAATTAAATCCCATATAGAACAAAATAAATATGAAAAGGAGACCAAGGAAAGGAAGTAGGAAGCCAGGAGCACACTGGCACATCATCTCTTTTCCTTTGTAACAACTATCTAGTCAGAGCATCTCTAACATCAAACAAGAGAATAAAACCAGAGAATTATACTGTGCAAAGCTCAATATTGTGCAAAGCTCCTTTGGAGTTTAGGGGAAGGCATGAAGACAGAAGACAAAGCTGCTCCAGAGTGCATTTACTTCAATATCATGAGATGGATAAAGGGGTGAAGTGAAGTGATGCTATACTGTCAGAGGCAGAAAGAAAGGCTGGCTGCAATGTACAGGAGCAAGAACAGCACTGCAAAACCAGAAGACATGTAAAGTATCCATTCCTTGCAAATCCTAAATTCTTAGGATTTATAAGCTCCAACTTGTCTCATCGGTGGTGAAGCTACTGCTTCCTACTACTCTGCCAACACCTTCATACAAAATATGAAGAACACACTTTGGCTTATCCCTGTTTTGAAAAAAGACCTTTCACGGTCTGGTTGTTCTGAGGGAACACTCAGTGGCATTGAGAGCCTTAGGACAGCACCAGCAGCTGACAGTCCTGCACTGCAGCCTTGCTCTGAATGGCTCATCACTACTGTACATATAAAACATGGGTTCTCTCTCCTGAATCATTTCTATCCCCCTCTCTCCATCACTTTCTAGGGTGCATATTTTTCCTCCAAAACCAGAAATGGATCTTGAGGCTCAAAAATGTTCCAGTAGCCCCACCTGAACACTAAGGAGAGATTAGAGCTCAGCACCAACTCTCATTAGTTCAATCCATGTGATGTCTCCTTACCCCAACCCATTCACAAGGCAGCACAGACTAGAGTGCACCAAAGAGTGAAAACAAGAGGACAGAGGACAGTAGCTTACTTTGGAAGAGTCACATTCAAGGTTCCAACAGGCAGAATTTCCATTGATTTCCCCCAGAATTTGTTTTTCCACCTGATATCTGAATATAATAGTGAAATACTTAAAAAACTGAAATGACCAAGGTCTCCACTGATCTGTGGCACCAGACCATCTGTGTTAGACAAGCCAATTCAAAACAGGGCAATAGATAGCATGAATTTGCCATAAAAATACTAAAGGAAAAACACTAGAAAATTACATTAGGTCAGAAATACTAAATGTAAGCTTAGTTAAGGATCATGTCTGTGCTGCATGATTGTCAAATGTCTTATGCAAACATTCAATACAAATTAAAAGCACATACCAGTAGGTACAAGGAAAGAAAGAGTAATTTTTTCATCTGTAAATAGAACTGCTAGTGTTTCTAAGAAATAGTAATTCCATTGGTAAAAACCTTTTACATAGAAGAGTATAAACAGGCTTCAAGTGACAGGGGAAGTTGCAATATGTTTGCTCACTCTTAATGAGAATTTGGAGTAAAATAAATCAGATCATCAGTGTATATGTCACTTCAAAATAATTATAGAAATTCTGAGTAAGTTCCAAATGCAAAGCTCAGCTTTTACCAAGTTTTTACTTGACAATAAAAAAGGAGTTATGCTTTTGAATTAAAAAGTATACCTTGCCAAAACACAAAGTTTTTCGATTCACAGTGACAGGCTGAAATGGGAGGATGGTGGCTAACCTGAAAAACAGTTTGGTTGAGTTAAAAACACCTAATTTTCATTCCTAAGACAGTAAAATCGTAATTGCAATATGAAAATACTAAATAGCCCATGTTACTATGAAAACAGATACAACTTAAGTGGTTGTACTTAAAACAGTTCCTTGTGATTACTATAAAAATGTATTCCTTCTAGCATTTAATGAAGTCCACTCATATTAACGATATTTATTTACCTCTAAGAAAGCAAACCTTCTAAGTAGAAAGAAAAAATGGGATTATTCTATAAAATAAAGAACAAAAAATAGAAATTTAAACAGGAATGTCTATAAGAAACAAGCTTTACCTGCTCTGAGAAAAATCGAAATCCTTTGTCTTCTCTAATACATTCGTAAGTTTCACCAAGCACTGGGTTAAATGGCTTGCTTCCTGCTCTAAAGTACGTAGAGGCATAGCCTGATGCTGCAAAGGCAGCAATGAGAACCTGTAAAAATACAGACCAGGACATGAGTACAGGCAGACATTCCTGTGTATGTGCCACCACGGTGTGGTACCACACAACTCTGCTCAGAGTGACAGCTGGATTAATGAAATATGCCTGAGAGTCAAACCATACATCCCAGCCAGAACCAGTATAAACTTTATTTCTTCTGTTGATACAATTTCTTTTTCTTCATGGCCTCATTCAGTCTTTCAACAGTCCCTTAAAATGACAATCTGTACATAACACAGTTTTTCTGCCTTTGACTAGGCTTATCATTAGTGACCTAAAACTGACCCAGCTCTAGTCCTTCTTCCTGTGAATAAATATTATGAAATAACTTCTAATTACAAAATCACACTCCATTTTCCTATGAGAACTATTTTATTTAGTACAAAACATAAACAGCTCTCACTTAAGATGTCCTTAGCACTGAGTTATCTCCAAATCTTCCACACGTGTGCAGCCGTAACAGCCCCCTTGTCTATATGTACAACCACAATTTAATAATCTCTAAGCCAGACCTGACGGGGAGTAATAAGTTAAGGGTTATTTAGGTTACAGGTCCTATTTACAGAGTTAAAAAAAATTCCATCAGTCAGCCAGAAGTCCAAACAAAACTTCAGAAAAACAATAGAGGGATAAAAAGAGTCAGCTATTGGCAATATGCTACCAGTGGGGCAAATCTTAACCAGGCTCCCCTCTCTCCCTGGCTAGGGAGGACACAGTCCTCATGTGAGCTTTTACATGCTTTTTCTTACCACTGTGTAAGGGGTACTCCATTCTCTGTTCATTTTGTATTATTCAGAAATGCAGCATCAACAAAATTAACACTGTATTCACACGCCTTTTTAAACAGTAAAAACCTTCATTCTTCAAACACTGTTTTCAGATGAATTTCAACTTCCTTTTCAATTTAACTATAAGACACTGCAGTGTCTTATATGTTTTATATGTATTATATGAAGGAGTTTACTATTCTTGTGATATAGAGACCAATGTGGAAAAAAAAAAGGTTTCCACTTCTTTTGGATGCTTATTGAAGATAGCAAAGTCCTGATCTTTCAGAGAACAGCGAACAAGCAGTAACATTTCACAGCACTGCTGCCACAAGCTTTGGGTATTCAGCTCTTTTCTTAGCAGTGCCATATGCCTCAGCTCAGGTATGCAGTTTGCATTTTTTGGGGTGCTGTTTTAAAAATTTGGCTTGTATTCCCAAGTACTGCAGTAGACATCTGTAGTAGAGAAGGGGATTGACTCCACATTTCCAAGGGAGTTTTCAGTTGTACCATAGCTTTTCCTTCCTGAATTCTTCCTACTACTTCTATACTTCCCAACCTTTCAACAAATGCAGCAATCAGTCTGCTTAACTCATTACAGTCCTGCCCACTCCTTACAGAATCCCCCTCCTTTTGTGAGGGACAGAATCGTAGAATACTCTGAGTTGGAAGGAACCCACTATAAACATCTCCTGACGATGAATAATTCAACTCCCTCTCAAGACAGGTTCAATTTCTTCAGTGTTTAGGACTCCTCACTCTCCTGCAGGCCTTGTGAGCATGGCAGTTCAGGGACTTGAGTGTGTGATTGTGTAACAGCCAAAGGCAACCTCTCTTCTTCCAGTTATCCACAGTGCTGCCAACCCATACCAGGGAACAGCAGATATGTTCAGCAACAACACTGCCAACTTTCCCTTACAGCCTTTCCCTGTATCTTCTGAGGAAAAGGAGACATGACAGATCAAAGCACCCTGAGAGCTGAGCACAGGCTGCTGGCTGTCAGTTAAAAAACTGAAATAGACTTACAGGGGAGCTGAAGTCAGGCTGCCCAGGCAAACTTTGTTCTGCTGTTTTGAAACTTCTCTCTTAGAAATTGCCTGGGAGGACATCTCACACCTATATTGGTCATAAGGCAGTCACAGACTTGATTAATTCTTAAAGGCTGCTGGATTTGATCGCCGAAAGCCAGGAAAGGATGCTGCAGAATTAGAAACTGCCAATGCCCCTACATCTATGATCACAGAGGATGAGATCAATCTTAAATAAATGAGTTACAACTGCAGGACTTGGTTTGAGGACATGAAAAATCCCACAGCCTCGTTCAGATCAAACCTACCACCTGTAACTGATCACAACACTTTTCTGACCCAGCAGGGAGGTCTGTTGCCTGTGACCAGGAGAAAGAGAGGACCCTCCATAGACCCCACTCAACAGCTCCCTTTTTAATAGACAGAAGTGCTACACTAAATGCATAAATGCATTACCATGCGTTCATAAGGATCATCTGTTTCAGCAGCCTTGTCCAAGAGTTCGCTGTATTCCAGCTCTTCACAAAGATGTTGCAAGGTATTCAGAGGTTCATTGAGCTCAACTGGCATGGATACTTTGGAAAGGTCTTTGCCAATGTTATTTCTCAAAATATTCCACAGATTGATGTTACTGGTGTCAGGGCTGGGAGCTGGGAGACACGTCCTCCGTCCATTTCTGAATGCACCTCCTGTTAACTCACCATTAAGAACTGGGAAAGGAAAAAAATACTGTCATAAGGAAGCACCAGACTAAGAAAAACAGAGTTCTCCATTCAACCAAATCACTGCCAGAACAAGCCAGTCCAACTTCACTGTTTTCAGCTGAGTTGGTCTTGTATTGACATGCAGTAATTCTGGTACATGAACATAACCAAGGTAATATCCCAAAGTTTGAAACACAGTATACTTTGCCGAGAAATGTTGTCTGCAACACTGGTGTTGTCCTCAGATATATTGTCACTCACATCACTGATATAAGATTCATCATCAGAAGCCTAAAACATAAATAAAATATCCATTAACTCAAATACCTATAAAATATACTGACAAAACAGACAAAAATAGTTAAATGAAACTCAAATATTAAAAAAAATAATCTCTATCCAATTAGAACTATTAGCTAAATCAACTGGATGTTTCAATCAGTGCATAGTGCCAGTGCACTAAAAGTGTCAAAAGAAATGCTATGTTGTCCTCCTGTGTCTGAATTCCTTATTATCCAAATACAGACATTAGCTCTGCAAAAGGGGCTTCAAGTAAGATCAGGGAAAAACCAAAAATTGACAACATAATGCATTAGGGATGTGAGAAGAGATAGTCATATTTGTGCTTTTTATAATGAACCAAACAATAAAATGCGACTTACATTTCAGCAAACAAATTACGTAAGTGTGGGTCTATCATTTTGCAAAACAAGAATCTCATCAGTATTAAGAATATTTTTATAAATTTTTTGCACAACTGTTTTTTCCAGAAATATTACTTTTTGTCAGTTTCTGTCATTACAGACAATAACTTTATATACATATATAGTAGAAGATTTTTTTAAGAATATTTGATAACCTAAATTTAACTGACTGCACAGTCAGCAGTAACTGTCTATGCCATCCTTAGGTGGAAGTGCCATAGCCTAGACAGGACATGTACTGAATGTAAGTTACTGACACAACCAACTTTCAACTCAGTTTTACCCTTCAGGGATCTCCTGCACCTCTATAGTGTTCTAACGTTTGTTTATTTATGCTTTATACATTCTGATACCTTGTTTTCCTAATTAGCTTTATTTAAAAACAAAAAAATAAAACAAGACAAAAAAAAAAAACCCAAAAAACCCAAAAACAAAAACAAAACAACCCAAAAAAACCCCCACTCTTGGTAGCACTACCTAACTTTGTCCAGCAGCACAGCTGCCACATGCTGCCACAGCCTACCTCATTTTCTGACGAGCTGGCAGAGAGAAGCACTTCTTGTGCATCAAAGAACTCTGAAACAGATTCAGACATAGACAGCCTGCTTTCATTAGAAACTTGCTGAGACAGTGGCAAACTGACATGAATTTGTTCGCCCGTCTGTAAACAAAGCACAGAAAAGTAAAAGTGTTATTTCTAATATTAAATATGCATAGAAGGGGTAAATCACCTGAATAAGATTTCTATGCCAAATATAAGCACAGAGAGTAAAGGCAGCACTTTAATAGGACCTTGTGTGTACCTAACAGATGAGACTGAGTGTGACAAAATAAAGTGCCTTTTGGACAGCGAGATACATGCCTTCATTTGAGCCCAGCACCTACTTCCAAGTTTTAGCAGCATGAAATTGCAGGTCTAGTTCTCTATGCAGAGAATTAATTCTGTGGACAACAGCTGGATTGTGTCAGACAAGTTCAACCATGAATTTCAGATTAAAAGACATCTGGTAATAAAAAATACATCACTGGGAGCTAGCTTTGATACAATACAATTTAATTATAAAGCTTTATAAGGTCAGGGAGTTATAAGTTACTTTCTAAATAAATTACTTTGTGGACCAGTTTAGTAACAATGTTTGAAATGTTTGAATATTTAGGAGGATAGCTATAATATGTATTTTTATGGGCTTTTATTCTATGTTTATGTTCCAAATCTCATTTGCAATATACCATTAACACTGACTCAATACTACTAAAAGGAATGAACTGTCTATGGTTTATTATAAAGAAATGCAACAGCAAAGTCAAGGATTTAAAACTGTGCTACGGAAATGTCAGTAATGCAGCAAACTAAAATAGTGAAATATACCCTCCTCTTCCTGCTAGTGATGGGTGGAACAACAGATTTCAATGTTACCCTGCAGGCTACAACAATAAGAAAAATTAAGATGCTCTCCCAGTATCACTCTACCACAGGACCTGTTGCTGCGGAAGGAAACAGACCTCAGACTTAATTCCTTAATTTATAGAGCATATTGCTCCTGGGAGATAATACAGATGAAAGTACTGAAGCTCTTTTAAACGTGGTTAACTCTTCAGATTGTAACACAATCCCCATTAATCTTATTCCAGAACTCCTGCATATGGTTTTGTTGACATCTTAATTCCGTAGAATTATTCTATACAGTTACCTCAAAATGCACTAGCAAAATATCCCAAAAAAGCATAAACAAGCCAAGAGGTCAAAACCCATTCCTTTTTCATTAGGACTTATAAGATTGTAGGTGGACTGTGATGCTTGATGAATTATAAAGAAAACAGAAGCTCATGTTACTGTAATTTTTACAGGAAGCAACCAGAATTTTGAGGTTTCAGATAAACTAGAGGGACTTGGAAAATACACATGCTCCTACTAGAAAAAGACTCTCACACAGGCATTATCTACATGCTGCAAGATCATAGATATACATAAAACATGCAAGATAAGTGAATGAGAGATCTGGAAACTTCTTTAACTTCTTCAGTCAAGCACACTTCTACCAAGACAATTATGAACAAATGAAAAAGAAACAGCTAACCAACAAAAAATACAGAACAGAAGAGAAGGCCATTCATTGCCCAGAACTTCACTGCAGATTGCACTTCACTTCTATGTTCTGTTGCCAGCCTCCACCATAGTGGATGCTTGGAAAAATTGTTTGGATGTTTTCAAAAAGCAAATAAATCAAAACAGTTTAACCTTTCTTGCTTGTTGGAAGAAATAGTTAGGAGATAAGACTATGTTAGTTGAAATGGCTTATGCGTAGGGAAAAATAGTGGAAATGACAAAAACATTTTTGTAAAATGCAAGCAGAATGGTTGCCAAAGTGACCATATTAATTGTAATATATTATAGTCCACAAATTCAGATTTGTCATGAGGGAAGCTCACTGTTATTAATCCAAGTGTTCATTAGTCTGTTGACTAAGGAGAGCAAAACAAGAAAAACTAGATGTTGCAAAAATATTAGTGCAGTGCCTGGTTCATGGACTGAACCTTTTGATTTTAACAGTATCACTCAAGATTCTAAATGTGAGGCCCTTTACACACTTGCAAAATCATGTCATTAAATAATTAATAGTTGATTTGGCAAGAAACTAAGATACAGAATTGGATAGCTACTGTGATACATTCAAGTACAGTAAAACCTCACTAATTCCCACAGCCAACAATTAATATTCCAAAACTGGAGTCCTTCTCTGTTCCTCTAAAGAGATCCCAGCTGAGTTCTTCCATGTCTGACATATGGAAAACAAAACACTGAAGTTTTATTGTGGGTAAGGAAATATAACCTTTTTCTATGAATGAACATATGCCAATCTGGAAAATTCAATAATTTTTCAGGTGCGTTTCAGCTATTTAGTGAGAATTAGCAAGGTTTGTTTGAACTCCAAATCATTAAAGGCCAAAGTCTTACCTCATCAGGACTAGGGATTATATTTACACTGACAACCTGATCACAAATAACAGATTCTGAATGTATTCTGTTCAAGCGACTCCTTAGTTCAGCATTCTGGTTGAGAGCCTTAAAATAAAAATTGCACATTTCATTTAAAATTAAAATGTAAACATTAAAAAACGAAGAAGAAGAAGAAGAAGGAAAAACTTCTGTCCAGCAATTTCCTAAAAAAATCACAGAATCTCTTTTCTTTCATTTATAGGTAGACAGCTATTTCAAGATCTTCTCTAACATGATTTAGTCTTTGGTTACTTCACCCTCACTGCTTTTCAGGAGACAGGGGTACAGATGATCTCCCACAATGTAACACTGGCATTCTACCTTAGTTCTTCAGAGAGCTCTTTGGAAGGTATACTGGTGGGTTACGTACATTATGGAAATGGGGAGTGAATGCAGCAACAAAGAGTGAAACTGCAGAACAATACATGGGAACCACCCACGAAACACCTAAAGAGGCAATTTTGGATTTACAACTATACGGCCTCTTCTGAGTCCAGGTTATCAGCACTCAGAGGCTGCAAAAAGATTTTTTTTCATTTCCCGTAAAACCAACATATTTGCTACTATCATTGTCCACCCTCCTAGATCACATTTATAGATTTGCCTTTGTACTTATTTCACACTACTGATCCACTACAGTATCACAAATACCAACAGAAGTCAACTGGTGTCTGGTATCTGCTGATTTTTCTCCTATTTTGAAGTCCAACCTAGATTATAAATTTAGGTGTATCTATATGTAGTATCTGCTATTTGGAAAGACCAAATGTGCGAGATTCTGAAACCCAGAAGTATAATATGCTACATACCTAGAGCATGGCTGACTTAACCTTAATATATCCCCAGCACTGAGGGTTATAGAAAAGAAGAACAGAGAGACATTTTGTTTCAGTAGAGAAGGATTGTTACAATGGAGTAAGAACCTTCTTCTGTCTCCCCCTAGTGCAGAATGAGGAACAGATTGCATGAATGTACTGAAACAAAGAAAGACCAAAGGAAAATAGGTAAGCTTAAACTGTCACTAAACAGTTTAAATTACCCAATTTTGCTTTGTTCTGAAATGTTCTGGGCATGCTCATAGTTGATATCCCTCAGAGAGGGAAGGTAATGACTAACAGCAGCCTGACAGCTTCTTCAATGGCTCAAACCTGGTCATGAGACTGGACAAACCCAGTCATGGTCAATTTTACACTTACTCTCCACTGAGACTGAAAAATAATGTGTGACAGTGACTTTTAAACTAATGTCAGAGGCCAGGACCAAGAAGAATACACTATTCCCTATTTCATGCAAATTGCTAATAAATATCCACAGGTCTTAGATAAATTTGTATCAATAACAAGAAATTATCATTATTGTTTATAGATAAAACCTTATCTCTTGCCCCTAACCCTTTTCTATCACAATGTACAGAAATCAATCTGCATAACATGATATGCATCTGTATCTATAGAAAGGTTTGTCTTTAAACATCTGCTCATACTTCTTGCAGATGCAGTCCTCCACACCAATCCACCAGATGCTTTTATGCTTTCTTGACAATGAATTTTAAAAATTGAGTAATTTTGCAACCTGAGAGCTTATTGTTGCTATTTTTTTCTTCCTCACTAAAGCAAGTTTTTCCTTTAGCTTAAGTGGGAGAGATGCTGGAGAGTTAACAAGAGTGTATTTGGAAATCAAATTTACTCGTGATTGTATTGCAACCCAGGATTCCTTTTGCATTTAGAGACACAGACATATGAAATAAATCTGACAATATATGGTCAAAATTTAAAACTTAATTAAAAAAAAAACAAGAATCTTCCCATGGCTGTGCTGGAGCAGCTCCAAGAGAGACATCTAGCATTTGAATAAAAACATGTGATCCTTTTTCTTTCCTTTGGAAAATCGTAACAGATACATGCTTACACCAATTATATTCTTTACCTCCACATGCACTGAAGATAGATCTGTATTATAACAGATAGGCCATAGTTCTGGTTGAAAACTTGGCTTTTTCTTGGCTCCTTTTACCTCAGGAAATGGCCAAAATACAAAAGAAATAGTGCATTGGGCAAGATAGATGTGCTTGAAATCAAATCAAGAACATACCTGAGAGAGGGACTGTCTGAGGTGAGCTATTTGAGCATTGTGGCCTGTAAGATCCTGCTCTGAAACAATCTGCTTAAGCTTCTCCTTCTCTATAGCTATGCTGTTAAAGGCAGACTTCAAAAGGGAATGCACTGAGCAAAAAGAAAAAAAAATAAAACAGGTGTTTTCTTGGCTACAGAAATCACATTGACATCTATTACAATACTTCAGCAACAAAGACAGACAGTGAGACTTCCATCCCACAGTACTGGACACTTGAAACAAGGGCCTGCACTTCAAGTAATACATGCCAAATTAAGTACAGCTTGTGATTGTAAAGTGCATACTGTATGTTCACACATATCTCATCTCAGAATATCTTGGTGCTGAACATATGGAAAGGTGCATATTTGGAAGAAAACTGTGTCCAATGTGTGCTATTTTTTTTCTGGTTTTTATTTTTATTTTTCAGTGTAACAGAAATATCAGTTCTGCTAGACTTAATATTGTACTAATAAAGAGAATTATTTGGTCTTAAAAACAAGTTTTGAATTTTTTAAGATGTCAGTCTCACATTTTTCATATACAGAAAACTGATAAGAAAACCTTTTAAAATGGTATTTTTCAGTTTGGAGGACCATTCACCTGGCAATAAAATTGCAATTCAAAAGTATGTTCCTGTAATAAGCTTTTTTCCATTGATTCCATTGACACAGAAAACATTGCAAAATGAATTCACAGCATTATGTGTAGCAGTTACATTCTGAATCATCTTTGGGGAGAAATAATGAGGAAATTTTGTTGAGAAAAAAAAAAAGTTTGCAAATTCAGTCACTTATTTACAGAAAGCGGAAAGCAGTTCAGAAGACTTGGAAAACAATCTCAGAGTTTACTTATCTCTACATTTTTGACATGCATGGAAAATAAAAGAAGGATAATATATGTTACCTTTGTGTAAGCCTCCTGAACAGCCAAAAAACTTTACAGAATATCATCCAATCCAGATGAAAGCCCTGGCCATAATTAATTTGGGGCAATAAAGAAACACAACAGAGAAGCACATTACAGGAAAGGTTTGGCATCTCCAGCTACCTTTTTGTGCCATCAAGCAGAATTCTTCTTGAAGCTTCATGTACTCAGTGGAGCACTCCAAAGGGTCTGTCACATGGCTTGGGGGAGCCTGAAACTCAATGTCTGCACAAAGGTTGGGGTTAGATGAATGCAGTCGAACGGGTGACATCGTAGCACTGAAAGGGACCTACAGCAAGAAACAGAGAAGAAATGTTGTGTGAGGTGCAACCAAACTTTTGATTCTGCTGAAGCAAAATACAAATTAAATACAAATAAAGATACAAACAAAATACAAATAAAAAGAACATGGCAAGAGTGAGCATGTAACTTCTTACTCTCCTAAATCTCAACACAGCTGATGCAGACTTCTCTTGAATTTTTTTCACTGAAATAGAAAAAAGAAGGCCTAAATACACAGCTAACAGCTAGTGATGGAGTATTTAAATTCTAACTTTTACAAAAAATGCATGATTTTCTAATGCTTAGAAGATTACTGGAAAACTGAACCATGAGACATGCTCCTTTATATCTGGACATTTGAGAGTAATTGTAGATGAGTCTTTTGTTGCAATACCCACATTTGAAGTATGCAAGTTCCTCCACAAATCTAGAAATTGGATATAATATCATCAGATATATCACTGAAGTTTTCCAAAACTACTCATAAATCTTCAGTTGAAACTCATTGTACTGGCAATTATGAAGAGGGAAGAAGCATACAGTCTTTCCGTTTTCTTTTTAACTGAACAAATAAATAATAACAGCAAAATAAAATCAGAACTCCACCTGATTTTCATTTAAAATACATGAACCATAAACAAATGTAGAGAGATACAGTTTAGTGAGATGGAGCAAAGAATTTAGTTTATTATCTTTCCACTTCTCTTTCTCCTCTACTTTTCAGATACAGTAATAAAAAAAAAGTACATGCAAGACTTTCTAAGTTATATATACATGTATCATGTAGTGAGCAGTTACCTATATGCTATATATACACTTTATGGTACCACTGCTCTATAAGTGATGTGTGTGAGAGAGTATTTTGTATTTTAATTTACTGTTACCATTTACACGCATTTATTTGAAAATCAGGCCAAGAACACCATTTTCAACTCTAAATGCAACAGAAAGGCATGCAGAACTGTATTTTGTTACTTAAATATTAAGCACTGTTTAATGTATCAAGCACTGTTTGGCACATTAAATCTAATTAATTTCATTAGATTGATCAAATGTGTAAATCAAGAATTGTCACACTGCAGCCCAAAGTAATCATTCAAATACGAAAAATGGGGCCAAAATATAAAATGTCTCTTCCAAGGCATGATAAAGAGCAGCATATAACATAAAAAGTCATATTACTAAGAATTTTTATCAACAGATGAGTTCTATACTGTCATCAGAGGTTGAACTTAGTACTTTTTTATTTGATTAGATCAGGGAATGATTTTATCCATTCCTCCCTGTAAAAACTGACATCAATACACTTTCTAGGTTTAGGTTCTGACTCTCAAATGAAACCCTCAAAATCTTGTTGGATCTATTAATCATTCCACTCATAATCATACTCTGTGAAATATGCTTTCCACTCTGTTCTTTCTTGATTAGTAGATACAGATAGTACATTAAATAATAACTCTATGGCACCTATCTAAGCTTTATTCCTGCTCTCATGTATTTTGATTTCCAGGTATATCAACAAAGTATGTATTTTTTACTGGACCTTATTTTAGCCTCATATCAAAGAACTCATTAACATATGTAGAATAAATTCCTTCTATTTCTACTGGATATTTAACCCTTTATCTTCTTCACAAGTATCAGACTCCCTGTGTCAAGAGCCCAGCAACATTAGGTTAATGGACTACTGTGACTAAACACAGGTTAAGTTCAAATTTCTTTTCTAAAACCTTTTCATCATGACTTTCCATGACTGGGAGCATCACAAACCTTCAACTGGTCCAGGTGGCCCCAGAGGGCAGAGTAGGTATCTACACTGTACCTGTGTATATGGAGAGCATACCCAAACCTCCAGACCATCCAGAAGGCAGGAAAGAAGCTGACAGCAGCTATCATACCAGAGCTGGAGGGAGAGTCCCCCCAGCCCCGCATGCCTGTGGTGATGGGGAAGGCAGAGCTGCAGGCAGGCTGCCCACACATGCAGGAGGGCTCTTTAGTCACTCTCTGATCAATCAAGATGAAGACATCTGCTTTAGATCCACCATTTCTGCCTCAAACCTTAGCTGGCCAGGCTGAAAAGAAATCTTTCTGCAATGAGGTTTATTGAAAAAATACTATTTTTGATTATGCCCTAGAAACGGAATTTATGTTCTACAAATGTGTCACACTATTTGCAATATACATTCACATGACAGAGAAAAGTAGCCTTGCCGACTGCTTTAAATACAAGAACCAAAAATACTGAACTGTTGATTGACATGAACTCTCCTCAAATGCATTTTTTAGAAATGTTTCCAAGCTGCTTTCCATAACAGATGAAAAAAACCCCACATTCAACAGTCATTTTCGTTCTCTTAAATAGGCAACTGTCCAAGAAACACTGCCAGGATACTTCTCTTCCTTTTTCCCCTTTCACTGATGTGCTTTCTCTCTGGATTAATGGTGGCTTGATCCTAACTTTACTACCCATTCTTTTTTTGGTTGTTTTTTATTGTTGTTGTTTTGAAGGTTTTTGAAAAAAAAATACTCAGTTTCTTGATCCATCACTCTAGTCTTCTCTCTACAGACACTTGTAGACATAACCTCAGATGAACCTTGTCCCAACCTTCTGCTTTACACCAGAGGCGTTATACCCACTCATCCATCACCTTCTTCAGAACGACATGTTCATGTAGGAACAGAATGTTCCTGGCCAAGTGGGTTGTAAGGAAAACCTCTTTCTGCTGTGCATTTAGCTGATATAATTCTGTATCCCTCAGTCTATGCACACAGCTTCACTGTCTGTGAGAAACAACCATTTTGTGCATCAGCCAGAAAGAACGGGCCATGGCCATGAACACTGCAACAGCCGCAGAGTCATTCCGGTGCCTCTGGCTTCCCTCCCTGCTGCATTTTCTCCAGCTCCTCCAAGACTTCTCTCAACAGGTCCTCACTTCAGCTGCAGGTATTCCTGCAATTCCCTGTTCTCCTGGTGCCTTCCCACCCACACCCAGCTGCAATTGCCTACTTAAGCACTCGCTAGGTAAGGAGTATAACCCTTTCCAGAGCTGTTTAACTGCTGCTGAGCCCTCTGGTTAGAGCCTCCCACCAACACTGCTCAGCCCTGTAAACTGGGAATCAGGCAGGTTTCCATGCTAGGCAGACAGACCAACAGAGTCAAAACAGCAATCAATTGCAGAGCACACATTCAGCATCAATTGATTACAGAGGAATAAATTTAGATGAGTTAATTTCAAAGCTGGAGAAACACTGATATGTCTCATACATTTTAAAATAGCATAGCAATAACTGAGTTTGTGGTTCAGGTAGCAGGAGCTCAAGATAGTTAGGCTTAAGCAGAAACTATGTCGGATCTAGGGGATTTTAGCTTTGGCCTAGAACAGCAGACCCTGGACTACTTCAGCCTGGTGAAGACATTCCCTGCTTGGGCTAGATAAGGAGTTTACATTTAAAGCTCATTTCGATCCTTGGCTGCACAGTCTTCTCTATCTGTTGATGGGCTAGTACAAATGTCTATATTGGGCCTCCCTAATGAGTACTTTCTTGATAAAGCAGCAGCTAAAGATATCCTTTTGATGGTAATTCAATTTCAAAAACACCCCACAACTAATTCCCAGCCCTGGTGTTTATTTCATTGCTCCGTATTTTCTGACAAAGACTTAGAGAATTAGCAAAACTACATACAGACACTGAGGTAGTAATATGACTTTTTGGGATTATGGAATGTAAACAGAAAGTGCCTCAAATGAAAAGACTAACCTTAGACTACTTATAAAAATATAAGAAACTTTTATAATTCCATGGTTATTTGTAACAAATCCCCTTAGTTCTATTGTCTTGGTATAACTGTCACAACATCATTTGACAGAATTTGATCTTTTTTTTTTTTTTTTTTAATAGTATGTCAAAGACTTACTGCTTGCAGGGCCTGAGTCTATCACTTGCACTTAGATAAATGAGGAGGCACACGTACCATGTAAACAAGCTCAGACCCACATTCAGGGAATACATTTGTGTTGGGCCTGACCACTTCTAAGAAACTCAGCTGAGAGAGGGTACCATGGACACCTCCAAAAAGTGCAAGAAACATTTTCATAAGCTTATTACACAGTCAAGTAACACAGCTTCCCATCCTTAGAGCTATCCCTTGATTTTTAAATCCACTCACTGTTGTAGCCACTGCAGCTGCCAGTCTCTGCCGGCGTCGTGTTGAGCTGAACTGCCCCTTCGGTGCCGGCCCTTCCTGACAGTGAATGCAAGAAAAGAAGGAAGTAGAAAAAGAGAAGGGAAGGGGTGATGGACACAGGAAGATGAAAGGTGATCAGAAAAGGGAGAGGAAGAGTCTTTCAGTGGGTTTTGTTAACTCTTATGGCCTAGACATGTTGAGGACATATCATGTGTTTTCAGCTGTGCATGCCAGAGACATAAAAAGCTGGACACTTTACTAAAATTATCTCCAGATGAGTTGGACTGCAGTGCACTCACCAAGGCTACCAAAAAAAAAATAAAATTCTTTTAGCATTGCCATTCAGAGTCATAAGGCAATAATGGAATAAGAGAACAGAAAGGATGCTACAGCATTCTTCCAGAAAGTAAAATAAAAATCAAACTCCTTCTGGGGTCACTTGACCACCTAGAAGATGAATTCTGAAAGAGATCATTTTGCAGTAGTGGAAATGCATAAACTGGGGTCACTAAAGATGCATGTGTCTCAATGGTAAAACTTTGTGTAATTTATCTAGTGAGTTCTCATATGTAAACATTCCTGTATATAGCTCTGGCATGCCCACATCCATCCTTGAGCCTACTGAATCATTTTCTCCACACATCACCTTTTTGAGTTCCACCTGCTTTTACCATACATTACTGAAGGCTTGGCTTCCAAACCAAGGCTCAGATAAAACTCAGATAAAGCAGCACAAATAAAACCCAAGTATTTCAACAACTGCTTCCTTTTCTGCATGTCTAACTTGTGGCCCCATCCTGCTTAATTTTACATGTATTTTACTTGTAAGAAATTTTTTCACAGTGCATTAAAGTCAAGCAAGTAACTGTCTAATGCAGAGAAACTCCACACCTGTCATAAAGCCATTCTATTTAATCTTTAATCAAAATGCCATTATTTTGAAGGCATTTTAAGATTTTTGAATACTAGGAAATACACCTTCCTGCTTTCAGAAAACAACTCTCAATTCCTTTACATTTTTCTTTCCTTGTATCTTCACCTATAGCTACTTCAGTGTTTTTAGTTCCATATATCTATATATTTTTACTTTTCCTGCAAGCAGCCTGATCGTCATACAAATAACAACGTGTAGATTGGCTTCATGGACACCATGCTGAAGAACAGGATACTGTATTTCGATTCTTAGCTGAAATGTTGTGCTTCTGTAACATCCCCATTAGAGTTGCTACAGTGGAGAATGGCCAAACACTTCACTCTCTGGCTGATATTAGTGGAAACGCCACTGACAGTTGGAAGGGTTGTCTAATGATCACAGTAGAAGACTTGGGGTGCAACATTCTATACAATTCTCACATTAAAATGTCATGTGCATAACCTCTGAATTACTGAAAAGAAACTCTGTTAAAGCAGAGAACAGATCATATGCATAATGTAAAGCTCTTTGTGCTCTACAGAAATATGTTTATCCTGCGAAAAAGAGTTTGGAAGAATATTCTTATTTAAATAATAGGGACAAACCTATGTACAGAGAGAGATATGCACTAATTTTTATATATATATATATATAAAGATTGTGCATGCAGGTATGCATTATTAAATGGGAATAGTGAGCTTTGCAGAAGCCCACACTCTCCTCAACACAATAGAAAGTGAGGTCATAATCTGAGTTACCACAAAAAGAAGTCTTTAGGGTTTACAACTTTGAGCTTTTGTGGAAAACAAAAATATCACTGGTTCTTTATCATTTTGAAGTAATCGGTTTTTTCTTCCTTTGAAGCTGTCATGAGAATAATAACTTAACCTTTTACCCAAAAGGAAATAAATTTTTAAAAACATACAAACAAACAAAAACCTAAAACCCCACAATTCAGTTTTTGTACAAAAGTATAATTTCTAAAATGAATTAATATAGGTCAACTAACCAGTTGTCGCAGCCCATTTTCATAAGATTTTAAATAGGCTTTTTAAAAACAAGAAAGTAATCTTTTTTTGTAAGAGAAGTAGCTAATGTATTGCTCTTGAGTAAAGGCCTGTAAATTCAGCTGTTAATACTAAACAACTTTGCAATAGTAAACACCCAAGCCTGCAATTGTCTACACACATGCTATGCTCATTTTTACTTCAGGGAGTAACCCCACTCTAATTACAGGGATTAGCTGTGTGAGCAAAGTCAACTGCACACCAAATTGGCATATTTAAGTGGAAAATATTTATTTGGGAAACAAATCAAGCAGCTTCACTTACAAGAAAAAGTATGTTTTAAATACATCACACACCTAGCATTCATACTGCAAGAATGTGCTAGCAGGAATCCAAGAAAAGCCATCTCATTAACAGAAGAATGGTAACGGGTACAATACAAAACCTGGATAGGAGAATTCCCTCCTTGCCTCACACGCAGAGGATACTGAGCCAGCAGAAATCACACCCTCATTCCCCATCACTCACAACACACACCTTTCTATAAAGCTCCCTAATTTTATGCTCCCCAGAAGGATGCTCTCAACATTGTACTATAAGAACATCAGATGTAGTTAAAAACTGCTCATTCTGATAAAAAAAAGGTGCAAATTCTACAAATGGAATGAACAGTGAAACTACCTTAAAGTTAGTTTGTTAATATGAGCATTATCCCTTAAAATTAATGAGATGTATGGAGGTATGAGGAAGGTAATTGTACAACAGAAATCTTAATAATTCCAAATGTCAACCATTCAACAGCAAATTATGTGTAAGCATCATGAAAATGGTGATCACAAATCAGACAGAATGATTCCCAGTAGCGGATATCCGGATAAACAGTTCAAAAAGACTTGAAGCAGTCTTGAAGAAATGAGCAGTAAGGAAGGCCAATGAAGTAGAAAGAATGTCTAACAGAAGAACAAAATGGGAATTAGCTTAAAGGGCATGTAGGCATCTGAGGACATCCACATTTTAGTGGCAACCTAAGCAAATTAGGAATAACACAATGAGTCAGTGAGGCCATCTTCCTGCAGATCACAGCTCTAGCACTCAGGAGACAGGACAGCCCTTGGAGGAATAAACTGAGTCTTTCAAACTAGGCAAGATAATGGAGTAGCCATCAAGTATTCTTTGTCTTCCATACAATTTAAAACAATTTTATTGTCTCTGTTTCACTGCAAAATAATTTATAAATCAGTCAACAGTAGCTTAATACTTTGCTGAAAAAAAAAAAAAGCGCTTTATATTTGCAGCATGAAGCTTGGCAGGAATTAATGCTGAGCCAAGTCAGCCAGAGCTGATTATCAACCCAGAAGTGACAGACCCGTGTAGAGCAGTGCCATGCACACAAACTCTCTCAGGGAAACCTGCAAACCAATACAATTTGAAAATTTCAGGAGCTGAGGCACACTCCTGCCAAACCATAAACAGCAGTTTGAGCGAGGTGCCTGTGATGGAAGCCCAGGCCAGAGTTACCTTGGCAAAGCGTAGGTAACACAGGAACAGCTCACTTTTCACTGTGACCAACCACAAATCACCATACATTGGCCTGCTTTCATCATTTTTGTGGATAGGACTTCTCTGAGGTTACTGTGGCATGGAAGAACATGCAGTGGTGACGGACTCTTCATAGGCACCAAGCACTTGCATGCATTTTCCTGATATTTTAATTTCCCTGTGTAATTCAGCACCAAGGAAAAACTGTGATCCTTCAGTTGTAGATAATAGGACATGACATCAATCACAAAAAATTCCTTTGTTAATAAACTTTTTAAATCCAAACAGATACTTCATTGTTCTACCTATTGTGATTATCAAAGTATAATAGGTAAAAAGAAAAATTGACTGCAAGAGCTGCAATGAAAAAGCTGATGCAACTATCACTTCTTCCCTCCTTAAGGTTATTGATCTTAAATTAAAAGTCCTTAATGCACCTATTGGGAACATATTAAAAGCTTTCAAAGTTTGTACTAATTTCAAGATATTTGAGTGGATTAAAACTTGCTGGCATTTATTTGCTCAGTAGCAGACATCATGGTGGTGACTGTTAGCTCCCAAAGCCAATTGACATCTTCATTATCAGTTGCTTAGTAATAAAAAAGATCAGCTTTTGGATCAAACCTCAGAATATACAATTTCATCCAGCAAAACACAAGGCAGCAATATATGCATATTATCTTATTTCTGTGCTTTTAGTTCTAGAGAAGGATGGAGTAAATTCTTGCTTCACTTTTTTTTTTTTTTTCTTTTTTTCCCTTCTTCTTTTGGCAAGGGGTGTATTTTATTTGTTCCCATATTAGCCTTTTCCATAAAATAAGGCCCCTGAAAGCACTCATAATTGGCAATATTCCAAGTATAGGTCTTGATAAAGACAACTGGTGTGTTTAGTGTTTCATTCTGCTTTTCATTTGATGTCACTTGTTCAGCTGCCCTACTTTGCAATTTTGATATTGAGTAGCAGTATCCTTATATGGTGTGTGTATATTGAGCTTTGATTACCTTAATCAACTAATATTCAGATCTTCCTCTTTTCCCTAGATGGCAATGTTTTCATATGAATAAAAATAAAATCAGTGCTCTTTTCACTATGTTCTCTAGGTTTTGAAGAACAAACTGAGATTTAATTTACTACATCAGAAACATGAAAGACAGCACATTGACTTCCTACTTTCAGCTAATATATCACTTCATGCTTAGAATTTAATCTAAAAGTACAGTGAAAAGTAAAACATAGTGCAATCAGTACCTGAAGTTGAATTTTTGCATCTTTGCTGACACTTTTTGTTCTCCATCGTCTCGTGACCCGCTTGTCTTTCTTTGAAATATCTACACAGTTAGCCTACATTACACAAATAGTTGAAAGCGACAAAGAGCTATTAAGTTGACACAAGCAACACAGACAATACAGCAAGTTAGTCAAGAATTGTAGCATTAGACAGGTACAAATTAGAAAGAAAGGAAAAGAATGCTGCTGCTGGGGCCCAAAATGGAGCAGTGATCAGCTGTAACTATCCATATACTTTTATAAACACGTAGTACAATTACAGTTAGCTCCTTCAGCAAAACTACTGGTACCCTTTCTTTTTATGGGTGCGTAATATTCAGGACATGATCTTGAAATCCTCATAGATTTCTGTTGTGGCACTACTCAGATATTTGTACAATCAAGATTAATTGAAAATGGAAGAAAGTATTTATGATTTAGGATCTGCCATTGCTTTCTGGTAAGAGGAAAACTCACCCTGAACTGGGAAACAGTCCAAAACTTGGGACCTTTGTACTATGCCCCCTTTTCTAGAGCATGCAACTTCATCTTTGAGGGTCTTTGGGTCTCCAGTCCTTAAAAAACTTAAAATGTTATCTTACTCAACACAACAAAAACTCCTTAAATACAACTTGTAGTTATACATATGTTCTATTGTAACCATGCTCAGTTTTGTTTTGCAAATTACTTAATCATTTGATTTGTCCTATTTAACTCAAATACTAAATACATCTTAATTACTTGTTTATACATGAAACAGAAACAGTATTGCACAAGATTAAAATAAACATATAAAGATAGGCATTTCATCCAAGATTCACTATTATTTCTGAAAAACATTCTGAGTTAACAGACAACACCTCTATATTTCCCTTAACAAAAAGAACAAATATTTCAGTGTAATGATTTATATTCAAGCATATTTACCTGCATGTCTGTGAAATTTGGTGCTGATTGAGTTCTCTGTAGTATTTCTAAATTTTGAAGAAGTTTACTGAGTTCCACAAGGTTTGACTGACAGTGAGCAAGATCTAACAGATATAAAATAAAAATACATTAGGTGTTTCAATTCAGACTTTTCAGTGCCATGGTGTCCACTCCCAGCATTTAATTGCATTATAAAAGTTAAGTGCCCAAACCCCTTGTAGTAAAGCATCCAAGTAAAAGTTTTATTTTCAGATACGTTGGACACTTGCTATCTCTATAGGAATCAGCAACAACTCTGGACATCAAAAAGTGATCATATTTGAACAATGACATCCATTAAAATAACACAGATTATTATGAAAAATTTTAAAAGCAACAGCCCAAAACAAAGAGAGAAAAGTTCCCAGCACCAGGTAAAAATTTCTAATTACCTGAAGAGCTACTACATTTTCACGTAAAGAAGTAACTTAGCCACTTTACTGATAGGATTCTTTCTTATACCAACAAGAGGTTTTGCTGAAAGAACAAGGCATGAAAAGATAAAGTCTAACCTTCTGCACATCTGTCCATCTCTTCAGAGTCCTGCAACCAGGCTGCTACTTTACTCTGACCAGTAGTGCAGGTGACAGGAAGGCTGTTACTGCAAGGTATAGGAGGCTGCCAGGGGAAGTTATTTTGTTGCACCTAAAGCATAATAAAATGCTTATATTTACTGTGGCTGCACGACCTTGTCAGTGTAATGACTCTACTATTTCAGAATAGAAACCAAATAATGTATTATGTTTTCAGTGAAATCCATGATTTGTCTCCATAGTTCCCAAAAGACATGGATTTTTCAGACTAGCACATTGGATAATCAAACCAAGGACCTCACAAGTGGACCAGTTAGGATAGCTGTTGTTTAAGAGCAAGAACATAATCAGCAAAGAGATAGATTTATACCTGATGACAAAGGCTAGTCAAAATTGTATGAGTGGTGAATACTTTGCAAGATCTCTACCGCAGCACATTTTAATGAAGTAAGGCTAAACTAGGCAGCATTTCAGCTGATTTCAGCTGCACACCCTCACAGCTTTTCGCTGGCCATCGGTTGCCACAGTGGAAGCTTCTGTCTTATTGGCATTACAAGAAGAGCCCACTGAAACTGTCCACAAGCAAGCCATGAGTTTTCAGCCAAGGAACACTGCACACCTTTCCATCCGACACATTGGCAGCTGGAGAAGACTCTGTAGTAGATGCTGAGGGGAATATGTGGAAGCTGGCATCCCTGGGAGATCTCACAATCTCGTTCTGACGGTACAACCGGTGGTGCCGCAACTTGGAAACCCATGCATCAAATGAGTCCTGTGATTTCACCTGGAGAAAAATTCACTATCAAGAAAGCAGCCAAGATACTAGTTTTCTGCACACTTTTATACAGTTTTATTTGTTTCTACAGAGGATGAAAACACAGTACGTATTTTTACTTTTTACCTTTAGGTGATAGATGTGTTCTTCTGTGTCAAGATCAATTCTACGAGCCTTTTTTTTAATAGACATGACTGACAAACCAACATCAATGCTCCCATGGACCTTTCCTTTCTGTATCTAAAATCAAAAAATCAGGATATAAATTTAGAAGTATCATGCCCTTTTTCTATATATTTTACAGAAAACTATCTGGTACTGAAATGGTTTCCCATTTTATAAATATTTTAGCATAAAATCATATTAAAAAATAAAGCTGCACTAAGACTAACCACTTAACCACTGATTATATTTATAGTCAGATAAAAGTATCTCACAAGAAATGCTGGTACAAAGTTGAGGAGTGTTAAGGGGTTCAGACAAGTGCACAGGTACAGGTAAGTGAGAAGTAGAGAAAATTAGACAGTACTTGACACGCTGCTGCTACAACTTGATAGTTATTGGTATCAGATCTAACTAATTTATTGCTATCTTTTGCATCTCTAGAGTACATTGTTATCAATTCTTTGTCATATCCACATATGTCAGAATAATCAGCTCTGGCTGACATAAAAATTGGAAAAGAAAAATACATAGTGAGGTTAATCTCTCAAGCAGCTTCATTCAAGAAACTACTTTAAGTAATTTAACTTCTATTTCCATAGAAGTAAAAGAGGTAGAAATCTTGAAGACATGACCAGAATATTACATGATTTATCTTTAAATTCATCAACAACTCTCACATGTGTACTTTCGTAAGTATGCCTAGAGAGATTGTGAGCAAACTAAACTTCATTAAAGGTTTTAAAATCTTCAATTCTACTTACATCAATTGGTGACTTTGAATATTTCAACATTCCATTATCCAGGACAAAAAACCTCTGAAACGATAAGAAAAAAAATCCAACAACATTCTTTCTTAATGAGCTGGTGCAATTTAAACTCTGTACAACAACTCACCTGGAAAAGGATTACCCTGTAGCAATTAAGGAGTGTTTGGGGGTTGGAAGGAGAGGTTAAATACAGTATTAAATTATTTTCTCGCTTGCATTTTGACAACAATTATCTTCTAAACAAAAGAACCTAGACTCTCTTTTTCCAACATTATGTTTTAGGTTTATCTTAACAAACTTTGATAATGAGGGGTACTTTTTTTTCAGTTTTCCAGGCAATGCAATAAACTCTGCTAGAAAGAGACTGTAGGACAAGAGAATTATATTTGTTTCTTTACTTTGTTCCTGTTTTTCTTCCCACAAAAGCTGATCACACTACAAACAACCTACCTTCCCTATCCAGAAACTGAGCAGTTTTTCTTAGTGCAAGATCTACATCTCAAAAGGAAGAACATCTGAAAGACCCTGGTCTACCATCCAAAACTCTGTGCCTTATGGCAGATCTCTACTCAGTGAAGTACAGATGAGATTGTAACTCATGCTGAAGATCTTTTCTATGGGTAATCTAGGTAATACAGGTACTAGTACCAGAGCAAATTTTGCAGCATTCCCAGCAATATCCCCAGGTCATGGGAGGGCTGATGTTTTAGGTGTTAGTGATACAGGGTGAGCCACGGCATTTTCACTGACACGGTTACCAGCCTAACCTGGTGATGCCTGTGCTCTTGCTACTCCTTTATTTTGCTGAGCAGTTCCAACGTAGAGCAGAATCCCCTACTCACATTGTATTTATCCCTCAATTAAAGCTGTCCTAGCCTGTCTGTACCAGATCACTCAAGCTGCTTTGCAGTCAAGTCAATGCAGACACAGCACAAAGATAAAGCCCAGCAGGAAACAACTTGAAATTATATTTGCTAAATTGTGTTTATCTTCACTAACTTTAAAAACATGCAAAGCAATAGCAAAAAATTCCTATTTTTAGGGTATAACCTAAAGCATTAATCTATGTTAAGAACCCAGAACGCAGCAAAATACTCCACTTGATTCTCAAAGCTGTTGTGACATGGGAAGGAAGGACAATGGTTTCCTTAGGTAAACCTGCTAAATTAATACCACGAGCAGGGTCAGTAGTTAGACAGCAGAATATCCCCCTCAAAGATCTAGAAATTGTGTCAGTCACACAACAGATGCTACCGATATCACACACAGGGTAGGAAAACAGTGCTTTTCTCTACCCTAGCTGAAACCAGCACATCTGGAGATACAACTTCTTGAATAAGATGTCAAAACAACGGGAATATTTTGGAGGTTTATTTTACGTAGGTATGGTCAATAACAAACTTCATAAGAACATGATATTCACGTCATATTGCTCTGTCTCTTTAAGCAGCATACAGAAGAGAAAATTATCTTTCATCATCATTTCATTCCAAAGCACACTGCACTTCAGAGAATAATAAGTTCACTAAGTTGCATACATTATACCTGGAATACTACTAAAGAACGTTCAGGACTGTCAAAATATGACATGCAATGTTCAAGAGACAAAAGATGCTATATATGGCTTTGCTAGCAGAACACTAACACAGCACATGCTGCAATGACTGTCTCTGAAGTTCCTCACTGGACTTTCAGCACAAAGTGTTATTATGGAAACTCCAAGATATCCAGGCCAATATTGAAAAAAAAAAAAAAAAAAAAAAAAAACTTATTAACAAACCCAAAGTTTCAAAACCTAAGTTCAGCATAGTTCCCAAGGTGAAATGTAAGGCAGAGTAGAGAGGGATGCTAAAATGTGAAGTTCTTAATCACATCAAAAATTATCTACACAGGTAACTTTACTAAATTCATCTAGATCATCAGTAGTGATTGCTTTTACAAAACTGTGAAAGTTGCTCCCCTCTTGCTCTCCTATAAATTAGTTCCTTACCAAACCAGACACTTGGCTAAATAGCAATACATTAATATAATGTATTTTAAAACTGTGTGAGCGGTTGCTTATTCCATAAATCCTTATACAACTGATGAATTGATTTTTTTGAAGGGTCAGATTGATTTGTTGGGAGTTGGGGATTGGTGTGCTTTTTCATGTTTCAGCTGTGTCAGTTTGAAGTCCATTAATCTGTCTAGACTAAATTCAGGTAGGGCCTCAGTATCTGGCTGATGAAACTACAAGCTTTAGTTAAGTAAAACAAAGCCAAAACATTTAATGTAGACGAGCATGCAGAAAAAAGGGTGGTAGGCTTATGAATAACTTAGTACAACATCCAGAAAGAAGAGAGAAATTAGGAAAAAAGCTGTAATTTGTAGCAGTATGGACTGCATTTGGACTTAGACCTAAGTCAGTCCCACAGTGTTCAGCAAGACAAAGAACAATGTTAGTGGCTTCCCAGAAAAAAGCGCTATGTATAGCAAATGATTTCACTATCTTTTGTAGTAAAATGCATTCTGTCCCAGAAAATTAATCTACTATAACTATGCTACTATACTTTTGTACCCTCAGGTTCAAAAATATGAGTGAGCATCAATACCCACATCTTGTTGCTAAAACAGGAGATGGGGAATGCAATTACTGGGGTATGAAATAGACTTTAAAAACACCAGGTGTAAGACTAACAAAAGGCAGAATCATGCATGGAGATATCTGTCCAAATTAGCTAAACGGAATAAGGAGATCTGGGGTTGAGTTTTGGGGTGTTTGGGGGGTTTTCTGAATAGATATACCTTACAGCAAGAAGTCCCGCCACCTGCCCACAATGAAGACTCCAATCAAGAGGACAAACAAAATGCAAGGAAAAAGCTCAACAAATCTGCTCAGTCAGCTGACCTGGAGGGGAATGCTCTCCTGTACGAACACCTTGGATACATGGAAAAGTCCCTCTGCTGTGTAACTTCAATGTAAACTCAATGCAACCTTAGAGTACACAGCTACACTTTGTTATAATATACTGGAAAGAACAAAAGGGGTACTGATTAAACCTCTTAAAATACAAGGCATCTGCAACGTTATTTACAAATTCTGTCTGGATTTAGAATACAACCTTAGGCAGCAGAGACTGTGATTTGAGAGCCATGAACTGTGTCTGCAAATTAATTCTGTGCACAGGTGGAAGAAAAAGTCATACACCAAAATCATGGGTATTTATTTGACATCCTAATTTCATCTAGACAAAAAAAAATCTCAACTCATAAAACAAGGTAATAACATTCTGACTGGTTTATGAGACATTTACCTTGTGCCAACCTTTTAATGGCCATTTTCTCTTTTTCAGCATGAAACCTTCATGTTTGTCTGGCTTCTGGACATTGGTCTGGCCTATTTTCAGACCCTCTATGATTTCCCAGCTGTCAGGTTCCTGGTAAAAAGCATGAAGACACATTAATTTATTAATTTTGCACACACATAGTGAAATATTGCACTTAAAAGCGGCACAAATTCTTCAATGCAAGACAAAGAGGAGGAGCTAGGCTTTTAGACCAACCTATTTAAGTACCAAACTACATGGTCACTATATTATGTCTAGCTGTATCTCATTTAAAACTACTCAATACAAACATTTTCAGAGGTCTAGACCTGGGCAAGGTGCATAGTAAGAGTGTCCTTTGTGATATTTCTTAATCATAAAGAAATTTAAATTTCCTGATCTTTAAAGTACAAACCACATTGGTTCTGGATGCTCCAGTTTTCCCCAGAAAAACTAGAGAAGATGTTGCTTTATTGTTGATTTTAAGTGTAGCTAGTGATAATCTTCAAAGGCATTTTATGACAGAGTTTCACTTGCTAATTGAGCCTTCAGAAATCTGAAAAAGGATTTTCTTTTTATTTTCCTGCATTCATTTTCACTGTATTATGAGAAATTTATAGGAAAGCTAACTAATTTTCTCTCTAGAGAAAAACACAGGAATAATATCATTTGAGATATAACCAGTTGTATACCTCTCATGGAGCCAAATTAAAGCATATTTCTGGTACATACCACTTCTTTTTCATGGTGACTGGTGCAGCTCAAGTCAGATTTACAATGTAACACAGTGAACAGGTAAAGAACAATTGTTTTAGGGAGAAAAAGCATATTGGAGTGCATTTCTATCCTCTTGTTATTATTGTAATCAAAAGAATTCTGCACCAGTTTAAAAATCTCTTACTGCCAGCTTCCTCAGACTATGTTTTACTAATTATACCTTACAAAGCTGTAAACTTGCCTTTTCTCAGCTGATCTGTCATAACTCCTAGCAATGTCACGAAAAGTTAGCAAGAGAGGAAGGAGGTCATATAGCATCAAACGTTTAAAGGGAAAAAAATCGTTTGTCTCCATATTTCCAACAAAACTGTTCAGAGTCAAACACTGTCAGTCTTTCATAACACTTGCAAATATATTATACAGCCCTGATAACATCAATATTACTATTAAGAAAATATAGTTGCAAAAGTAACAGCAAATTTCAAAACTACAATTTCCAGTAAGGTCTTAGGATTTTCAGAAGGGTGAAAAGCTCTATCCCAAATAATAAATACCGCAGTGAATTTTAATAGAAATCTTTATTCCGCTTAGTTTCCCCTGAATAACCATAAAATAACTACCTCATTGTCTGTTAACCCCCTACTCAAAATGCACCTTTTTTACTTCCCCGTGTTTTGTTTCAATGTTCTATTTCCATTCTATAGAGGGAAGCACACATGTATTATTTTTTCACTACAAGGAAGTACCTGGCACTCAAAGGGAACAAATTAAACTCTAAGTCCCCTGGGGTGAGCAGAGAGTCTCTGCATCTCTGCCAACTGATTCTTCAACATATTGATTTCTCCTTTAGATGATCAGCTGCAGGCATAAGTCTTTTATCTACTAGATAACATCAGTATTGATTAATTCTCAACTAGGAATCACACAATCTCATATAGCTATTCATTTAAACAAAAGCCCAGATACAGAGGGATAAAATGAGCAATTATTCAGTGCAGTGTGGATACTTGTCTCCTGCTGCATCAGTGCTACAAGCTGTTCCTAAAACCCTCCTAACAATCCTAACTGCGCCTCATCCCACAGTTGAAATAATAGTTGGCGTGTTGAAATATGTGCAATACAAGGGCCATTATGGAGGAAAGACAAAAATGGGGAAAAAACAGAGTGAAAGCGATACAGCTAAGAGTCCCCATCCAAGGCCAATTCTCAAGTACAACAGCAGTACTTTAGGACTTCAGTGTTTCCTCAGGGATTACATGAGAAGCAGCCCTGTGCAAAGCAGCATGACTGGGGGAACACATCCACAGCTTTCAGTCCCTGGCTCTGCACATGGCCCTTGTATGGGGATTAAGGGAGCCACTAAAAACAGCTTTCTCAGCTTTTGACTGCAAAATATTTATTTTCCTAATAAAAAGATTTTTATTTAGAAAATAAATAAACAATTTCATTTTCTCTGGATGAACATTTCCTTTCAAAAATCACTTTACTGTGTCAGAACTCACAGATATTTAATTTCAGATTTTTCCTTTCCACTAAATATTCCATCCCAGCACCCTTACCTTTTCAGAAACGATCTTACTTTTGCATATGAAGTACCTTAAAACAAAGCTTTCTTTGTGTGGAATTAGGCTTGTTTGGAATCACTTATTCCAAAACTGAGCAATTTACCCAGGAAGAAGCTGACTCCAAAACACCACACACAAGGCTTCACCTTTTATGAAGGTGATCTCACCTCTGCAGTTGCATCCTTTTCTCTGCCTCAGGAAAGAAAGTTTCAGCAAGATTTTTAAATTTCAAACTACACAAAAGGGATGTTATTAGGACATTTTTCAAAGTAATATTTATTGGCAGCAACTTTAAATTTGGATATGATTTCCTCTACCTTAATAAGAGGATTGAACTGGAAAATTTCTCAAAGTCATAGAATCATATAATGTCCTGAGTTGGAGGGGTCCCACAAGGTTCATCAAAATCCCTTCTAGCCCCATTTTCTGAGAAAGTAAAATTTGTTCCTGGGGCTATCCATGTGAAAAAAACCACAACCCAAACCAATCCTTAATTTTGTTAATATAACATCTACTAATGATTACTGGCTCTTCTTACACCTCAGTTATAGAACAATAAGCTCCAGGCGCCAGGCTGACTCACAATATACTCAACGGTAGAATCATATAAAACACTGTCCTTGAAGTGTTAGTCAAACTACTTTGTAGCTCTATAGGGAAAGTCACAGCCCAGACTCCATCCCAGGCTTTTGCTTACCTTGGATAGAGAGAGATGATCACTGTCAAGGAACTGCTTGCTTAAAGAAGGATCTGTGCTTCCTGAAGAAGCCTTTCGCTCCAAAATATGAACACTCTAAAAAAATAATTAAAGAAAACATCATGGCTCAAAACTTACATAATACCAGCCATCCATGACTTAAATGCACAAATGGTTTGCCTTCAGAGGTAATATACTTATCTTTCTTTATTTCTGGGTTTTAAATTACTCTGTTTAATGTAGAAATGATGGTAAACTAAAAAAGGGCCAGGAAAGACAAGTAATGCAGTTCTTACCTCTACAGAGATTCAAAGTGCTCCTAACCATACCTATCATGTTTTCTGTGATTATACAAGATGCTGAGTTCACATATTGTGCAGTCAGCAATGCCCTACATTCACTTCACATAAGATATTACTGCCTCTAAAATATTCATTATCACACCTGAACATTTTGTTATTGGCTTCTCAGCTGAGATAAAGTAACTCACTACAGGAATGCTTTTAAATAGATTACAGGTATTAACAAGATCAGTTACTGTGTCTCAGCTGATGGGCTTGCTGGGGAACATTCATGGGACACTGTAATCTTAAACCGCTACAGGTGTTTTTACATGACAATATTATAAAATTTTATGTCTTCAAAACATTGTAATAAAAATGAAATACATAATGTCACAACTAGTCCTGAAATAACCGCTATTTTTAAAAGACATCTAAACATGTCTTTCCGTTTTCCAGAAATGAAATTCTGGAAATTTCCTATTTTAGAAAAGAAAAAGCAATTTTGATACAAGAGAAAGTGACCTCAATCCTCATGCATGGATCTGCATTTCATTCTCTGGTGAAATTTTGCTACATCTCATACTACTGTTTGCTAAGAATTCTACCACAACATGTCATTAGTATCTCTTTGGTATAAAATAAAACGACTTCATTTCCAGGACATGAGCACAATGACAAACTTGCAATTGCAATTACCCTCTGAGAAGCATATGTTTTTCTCAACTGAAAATGCCAATTAAGTTTTGCTCACAATTAAGCTTCTTTACATTGACTGAAGTAGAGATTACCCAGGTACCAGCAGCAGCAGAAAAAATCAGGGAATATAAAAGCACATACAAACAGCAAATAAATTGTTTATAGAAATGGTAAATATTATTGTTTATACAAATTATTAAGTACATTATTAAGTTACATTATTAAGTACATAAGGGCCATATTAAGTACATAAGGGCCATAACCAAACGTAATGAAAATAAACACAGCTATTCATTTAAATGCATCTGTGTAACACAGATCACATCTTGCTGCAGAGCAATGCACAGACCTTCATTTTGCTCTTTCAAGTTGGGACTGTGAATGAGAACAGGAAAATATGGGGAGTGTCTCTGTTTTCAGTGGAGATTAATAAACATCCCTGCCACCATGCAACAATAATCAGCATTTATGTTCAATTACTTTTAATTAAATTTTACAGCGAAGAATGTGAAAAAAAGCAGTATTATGTTACTCCAGGGCCAACCAGCAAAAAGCTTTGTCATTTATGCTTTAAAAACTTCTGCTTTATCTAAGTAAGTTCAACCTACTTATTTAATCCAGTATTTTACTAGTCAGATGACAAAAAATATGTATGTATGTAGCACAAGTGTCTGTGTTACATATAAAATAATTTACTAAACTTGTTTGAGCTGAGAACCAGAAGTTCCTAATGACAATGCTAAGCTTTCTCACCAAGTAAAGCAAATGCTACTTACGTGCACAGTATGACATTTTAACAATATACAAAAGAACCTAAATTTGCTCCTCCAAGGATGATTAAAATGTCTCTTGATTAACATAATCGGGATGATTCCCAACTTTCTTGCCAGTTTTGTCTGGCAGGCAGGAATCCATCCTGAGATGGAGCAATGCTCAAGACAGATGTTCTGAAGGTCTCATATGTAGCAGCTGGTGCAGTTTGTTGTTACATAACTGTAATTTCATTTTTGTACAATATTTAGAGAGGAGTAGCCCAACAGCCTTTCGCTTGCCAGATTTCCAGTGACATTTTCAATTACATGATTTTAAGTCAAGAAGGGTTTATGCTTTTTTTTTTTTTTAATTAGCCTTCAGTCATTACAGTTCCACTTCAGTTGAGAAATACATTATTAGCCAGCAGCATTTTAATGAATGCTGACTTATTCAACTATTTGTTTGAAAATTTGAAAATGAAAATCTTTTAAATAAAATTGCCTTCTTTACATTCCTTACTTCCAGGAGTGTTGGCTTGTTGTCTATATAGGTTTGCTTTTAAATTCCCTTTACTCATGACCACAATTACACTGACATAAGATCATTTCTTTAGATCTGTGACATGTCTCTAGCATATTAAGAGACCCTTACTTGGTGCAAAATGTTTTCCATTAACACGTTATTTTTCTGCAAAATTGCAGCTAAAAATCACACAATTGCTTGACATTTTGAAAAACAGCTGATTTTACAGTGCAAGAGTTTAGTTACTTAGAATCAAAGAAATAAAAATTATTTGAATCTTAACAGTATTGTCAAGGGATTTTTTTTTGTATTTTAACATGAAAAACAGAGCTGGCAAAGGAAGCAGGAAAAAAAAGCTGATGAGAAGGAAGAAAGAGGCAGATCAATACAGCTTTTGGGGTTTATTTATAATCAAACCAAAAAATTAATCATAATCTATTAAACTAGGGATATCAATCAATCTGGTACTCTTATTCCTTTCATCCCAAACATACAGACAGACAAAATCATCATCTGCATTGCTGCATTCCAGATTCCCCTCACATTTCAGGATTACCTATGCACTATAGCTGGTTTCTCTTGGAGGAAAATGCCAGCACTAGCCAATTCCATGTGCTCTTGAAAACTAATTCAACAGAATTACTAGTTTAACTCAAATTCCATTGCAAAATAGTCGTCCTAACTATAATCTTTCCTTCATCCTCATGATTATCCACAACATACATTACATATGTGGCACATATTTGCCTCAAAATACCCCTAGCAAGCCAACACATGGGGAGCACAAATGCTTGTTTCACCCTGCTTTTTTTGCATTTTCACCCAAAGACATGAAGGAGAAGGAAATAAAATAGCACTATGATGTTGCATCATTTTCTCATCTTCTTTGGAAGACAAGAATGGAAAACATGTTTTACAATATCTTTCCATGTATCTTGCCAACTTCTTTTCTCACTTTGGAGTTCAATGACCCATAGAGATTGTTGTCCTGGTTTTGGCTGGGACAGAGATAATTTTCTTCCAGGTAGCTGGTATAGGGCTATGGTTTGGATTTAGTATGAGAACAATGCTGAAGGTACAGTGATGTTTTGGCTGTTGCTGAGAAGTCCTAACCCTAAATCAAGGACTTTTCAGTTTCCCATACTCTGCCAGTGAGGAGGTGTGCAAGGAGCTGACAGGGGCATGGCCAGGACAGGTGACCTGGACTGGTCCAAGGGATATTCCATGTCACAGAACGTCAAGGACAGTGCATAAACTGGGGGAGCTGGATGTGAGAGGCCAGTCACTGCTGGGCTGGGCCTTGGCCCGCAGGTGGTGAGCCATTGTACTAGGCATCACATGCCCTTCATGGGTTTCGTTCCTTTCTCCCTTGTTCTTTCTTTCCATTACAGTCATTATTGTATTTTATTTCAATTACCAAACTGTTCTTATCCCAACTCTCAAGTTTTACCTTTTTTTTCCCTCTGATTCTCCTCCCCATTCCAGTGTCAGGGTAGGTCTCCATCAGACCAGAGGCTGAGGACCCTAGATTTATTTACTGATTCTGACTTCCCATTAAAACAAAAGACATTCAACTGTTTTCACAGAAAAAGCAAGGAAAGAAAAGAGATTTTGAGTAAGCAGAGACAGAATATCCAGTGAAAGACAAGTCTGACACTCATTGCTCTCTGAAACACAGCAGAAGTTGTAGGGTAGACACAGATTTGATGCATACATGACAATTTTTACTACCTTCTAAACCAGCAGTGATACATGCCAAGTTAAACTGCAGTATTATTTGCAAAGGTTGTATTATTTCCAAGGTTATGACCCTGAAACCTGCTTTTTTCTTAGGCATCAGCCTAAGATATTCAGCCACTTCTGGCTTTCCTCTTGTTAATGTTGGAAGAAAGAGAGATTCTTGAACATAATTGTGAGAGAAGAGTGAGTGCAAAGGAAAACAACCATATTTCATCAATGTATTTCTCCTTTCTATCTTCTAGCACATTTAAATATTTTTATAAAGCCATCATGGTCCTATTCTTATCCTCAGTCTTTTGTATTGGCACTGCTCCATAGATGTTTTCAGCAATCCCAGCTATCAACTAAATGACAAAGGAACACAGCAATACTTGGTGAATAGCAAACACAGTTACTGTATTTTTTCTTCTTCTAACATGTTCATCTTGTACAGAAGTGTACTTAAGAGCAATATTTTCTCTTTGTAACCTTTTCACTGAAGGACAAGTATATATAAGGTGGAGTTTTGTAGTATATGACTAATATCCAGGTATGTATGCCTATTTCTTTCCTGGGATATGCAAAGTAAACCCTTCTTGTGTAACAGAAATGTCAAGGATTTGTTAGCTCAGGAGCTCTCTGTCAGCCCTTTCCAGAACTCCAGCTTTGTATTGTACTTCATGTCAGTGCTTTTAGGCTCTGGCAGCAAGGAAGCCTTTGCTTTTCAAGGTACTTTTTGACAAATTCTGAAGACAAATAAGCTCTTGCTCTCATGAAGAGCTTCTTGGAGGGAATCATTAGCACAACTGCATGAAGCAGAGAGAGCTATCTATCATTGTAACAGCAACCTTCCTCTTGCCAGAACAATGGTTTGAAACAACTACCAAGTCACAGTCTGGGTGTTAATGACAATCTTCTCCCTTTGCACTTACCTTAAGATAGCACAAACAGATAAATTTACAGTATCTGACAGAGAAAATTCGAACTTAAGCTGTTGATACAAAGGGTTTTTATGACTATTGAATAATCACAATTAAAAGGCTTGATATTTTGTTAAATAGTCTCAGGCTTGCAGTTCAATTAAATGGTACTGAAATAGTTTAAAAGAAAAAAGGGAGGAAAATAAAAATTACATGCACGAAAGAAAATAATTCCTTAGTGTATTAAATTTTTTATGAATGAAAATATTCTAGATATGAAAGGGAGTCAATGTTAACACAAATATTAAATGAAAAAGCTGGACCTCTCTTTAAAAAGTGCATAGGTTCAAAAGAAGAAAGACCTTTCTTCCTGTGACTTTCATTCACTTCCTTCTGTAAGATACCTACTTAGCCTTTCTCAATATCCTTTAAACTTGAATATACACAGTACAAAAATATAAGAGATAGGAAAAACGAGTTAGAAAAAATTTTAATCTGATTTTTGTTTTACATGAATTATTCTATTGGGGGAAAAAAGTTTTTACGTAATCACTTCATTTTCAATTCCAGGGTAAAACATTTCATAAAAACAGGAAAAGAGAAGTGTCAGAACAGCAAATAGCATTACTAAGGCACACAGTTATTCTGTCTAATCCGTTTTTATATTTTGCATGTGGATAATCTCAATCACACATGAGTGAGTGTCTGGAAAACAGAAGCCTCCACATCATACCTCCCATCACCCTCCCTCTTCACCTTTGTGCCTGTCCTCTCCACTGAGGAAATGAAAATACAATCATGCATCTCTTTTTTCTCCCCCATTTGTTTCCCAGAAATCCTCAATGGCACTTCAGAAGAGTTGCACTTTTTCCTTCCAAATTCGTGTGTGTGTGTATGTTGCACTTTGAGTTTTTGTATTCTCAAGGAAAGAGAGACATGCTTATGTAGGACATGTATGCATGAGGAAAAAAAGAGACAAGAGGAATGTAAAAGTGACCATGTTCTGAAAACGCCACCTTAAATTATCTGTCATAATTTGCATGGGTAATTAAGCTTTTATGAGAGCAATTTCCCTGGTTTTGTAATAGAAGATAGCTACAGGCACCGTTTCTAATCAGAATGACATATTTTTTAAAAATAAATCTTTCTTCATAGCCCACATCTGAACTTCGGCATTCTCCATAAAACCTGTAAAGCAGTCCTAGAGGTAGGATAACTGAGATAGCAATGTTTATGAAGCTCAGAGGACATGTACACACAGCCCCCTGGTATAGCCTGGTATGAATGCTCTCACTGTCCCTCCCTGACTGCTCCAGACCATTTTATTTTCTCGAAGCTTTAAGGCCAAGTCTTTCTTGGGAAGAAACAACATCTCCATCTATTAATCTCCATGTCTGTGCTCCAGATCTTGTCTCTAAACCACTATAGCAATTTTCAAGGGCAGGAGCAGTCATGATCCAAGTATCTCCAGATACAGACTGGAGAGGCACATCCCGTGCACATGGACAGATTTACTTCCTCTGTTTGCTGTCTATCTCTCAGGTAAATTCTAGGCAGAAGGACAGGCACAACGTGAAGTACATCTGCTGTGTGCCTGCAGGCTTCACACACACAGCCAGCCTGATGTACCCAGGTGCACTGGGATCCTGGGCACGTGCTGCTGCCAGTATATGCCAGCAGCCTTCCCATAAGGATTCCCAGCACAGGAGAATGTCTCATACTTTCAGTGCACCCAACAGCATCACTACTTGAGGGTCTGCCTCACCCCTAGGATCAATCTGTATCCATTCCCTCTAACTCTCACATGCAGGGGCTCCTATCCCATCCCTGGACACACTTGTCCAGAGAACTTCACTTTGTAAATTTAACCATCTTCTGATTGTGTCTAGAGTAGATGTTCGCTTAGCAATCTTATCATTTAAATGATAAAAATCTTACAGGTCTGAGATTTACGATTTCATTTTTAAAAAGTGCTATGGCAACATAACATTCACATGAACTTTAAAAGTTACATTCTACAACTTTAAAAGTTATATTGCTTCAAACATTTTGTCAGACACTGAAGGAAGATCCACTATCTCCCAAACCTAAGGAACATTTTTGAAAAAGCACAAGAAAAAAAAGTCATAGAGTAGCAGCAACTAATCAATTTTAAAAATAATTGCATGTTTTTGTTAACAATTTTTCCATTTCATTCTTTGGCTCCCTCAGAATATTTGCTTGCTCCAGTGAGTTGTTGCTTTTCAAGTACTCAACACTTCCTGCTCTAATCCTGCTTCAATAGTTTACTGTGAAGAAAGTTAATTAGGAAAGTGAGCAAAAGAAAATTACATCACTGTAAAAACAGTACTTGGCATTTAGTAGCCTCTTTAGTTTGAAACTCTCAGAGAGATTAATAATTATTACTAAAATAATTCTCACTAACTACTGCAAAGTAAAAAGGCTTCTAAAAGTCTATATTTTGTTACAGAGCAAAGCTAGGAGTACAGCTGCATGTTCTCAGGTCTATGTGCCATGTCTACATCCTCGCCATTCTGTCCATCCTTGCCTTTCTTCCTTTAGAAGTCACAGAGAGACAGGAACAAGTGAAATTTACATGTAACCAACAAGAATATTTTTCTGAGATGTCACATCAGGCTGACAGCACTGAGCAAGCATGTAGGCTGCTACCCTCTTTCAGAATAAAGAAGTTACAATAAATGGGCTCAGACATCTTTTCCACATGGAATATATTCAGTGATAACACATCACAATCTTGTGTGAGCAGCACTCTTTAAGTATATAGAAAACGGTGATACCTTAGGACACCCAAATTTCAGGAGACTAACAATTAAAATACAGTGGCTGTAAAAAGCTAAACAGGCATTTTCCAGTGCAGAGCTTTAGGAAAGATCATAGCCTTGGAATCATGCTCTGCTTTTAAATTTCATGGCCAGTAAACATCTTCAATTGCAAACTCAGTCCTTTGTGAAACCCTTGTGTACACACACCCCTTCTATAGTTAAAATTGCTTGTACAGAAGGGAAAAAGAACCCAAGCCAAAACAAACAACAAGCCATATTAAAACCTGAAAAGCAGATTGTTGCTCTGAAAATCTTTTTCCCACTTCCTTCAAAGTCCCCTCCTTTCACTCTTTACATACAGCTAAAAGTCAACAGTCATTTGAAATATGAAGGCTCTCCTGGTAGAAAGGTGACCATACAAGGCTAAATGCAATAGGACTAAAAGCTTTTCTCCTTTTGACATGGCTTTGTAGGAAAAGAACCAAGGATTTGTTGAAAAAGTAAACTGATACAAAAAACCACAAAAAGAGTAAGAGAACAGCTGATCATCTCTCCCCTATAAAGGACCAAAAAGAAAATTAAGACCTTAGAAGACAAATCCTCACATTTAAAATAGAAAACATTGTTACATCCACTTCCACATCATGTATTAGCTAGCCTTTAGCTGGTGGTCAGAAAAGTCAAAATCTCCCCTTTGTTCACAGTTTCAATATTATTACTCTCCTTCTGTATCACTCCCTCAGTTTAGTAACCTGAGGTCAGGCTCCAATTTGCCAAACTGCACATTATTAACCCTCTCATGTATTTACTTCTTTCTTCTCTGCACAGTATTACTACCCACACATTTCAGAGAATATATAATGTATTACAGTCTGCCTTATGAGCCATACACTTAGTCAATAAATAAAATACAGACTATTCATAAAGAACTTACATCCATAAAACAGAACATGCAACATATGATTTTAGCATATTCAGCTGTACTTCTAAGAGTTGTTAGTTTTCCCCAGCTTTGCTGTGCTTTGCTTTGCTGTGCTTTGCCTTGCTGTTGTTTTTCACATCCACAAAAACAAGAGTCTCTTAAAAATGGAAGTCTGTCACATCTGGATTAGTACTCTCTGAGGTAGTACAGTCAGTGTTAATGTGTAGCTAGCCTTTTCAGAGTTTCATAAGGGATGAAACACAAGAGTCTACCTTGTCAGCATGGCTCACAAAAACTGTTGCTACTCCCTTCTGAAGTATTCCTTATCAAGGGTACGACAACAGCCTTGCCACCCTGTCCAGCACAGGGGTTAAACAAAACAGGTTGTTTCTGGGCCTTCTACTGTCCAACCATCCAAGTTAAACACAGTTTTAATGAAAACTAAAGACAAAAATCTGAAATCAGCTTTTTAATTATTGCTGCTTTCATTAGTCTATTCATATATCTATTACTTAGTCACGGAGCCTGCAAATTGGCAATGTCAAAGCTTTTGCTGACTTCTAATTCTCTTAGGTGATGTATATTCTACAAATAAAAAAGCTATATTAAAATGCTAGCATTATATACAGCACAGCATTTTCCACTCTCCCTGAAATGATTTATCGTAGTCATGTTCACACTCATTCAGCCTCCTCCACCATAATTTATTGGGAAACTGTTCCATACTTGCTAGTATGACTTTGACAAGAATTATATCATGAGAAGGTTTCAATCATTAACCATCTAGAAATATCCAGGGTTATCCTCACATATGACAATAAAAGTGGCATTGGCACTTCATCCAGTCACATCACTTTCCATATTCATTTACATTACCAATTTGGAAGTATGCTTTTCCACTAGCTCCTCTGAAGCATCCAAGAAGGCAGCAAGATAGAATTTTAAAGCCTTTTCAAAGTAAAATCCAATAGCCCCTGAAAGAAAATCCCCTACCCTCTATCTATCCTTGTGTTTGGGCAAAAGCCTATGAAAATCAAAACATATAAAAAGAATACCACAAGCAAGGAAAGAAATTAAAAACGCAGTTGTTACAGTGGATGGTGGGATGAAGTGGATGTTTTACTGTGTGTAGATGCAGAGAGGAAGTGTGCATGCCTCTTTCCCTGGGTACAGCACCACTGCAGCTCACACCGCGTTGCACGCTGCAGCTCTGCTTCCTCCTGCAGAAGAAATTGCTCACCCATTCATCCTCCTGCCTTTACCACTGAAAGAGCTCTGGCAAAAACACAAATGCCTCGGAGCAGCCCTTCCAGTTCACATTTACATGCCTAAGTACATCATTAAACACCATCACACTTTATAGGATCCTTTGGATGCATCACACCATCAACCTTTAGAGCATTATTTTAAAATCATGCTCCACGTTTCTGTGATCAAATATGGACTTGAAGTTAAGCATCCATTTCATTATTTCAGACAGGTATACCTTGCTCTGTACTGTTGCTATGGTAACAGATATGGTAGCCATTAGATTTATGGAAAAATGTATTCCCAAGAGGAGTTTCTTGTTGGGTTTTTTAATTTTTTTTTTTTCTAGTTGCATGACTGTGTCAAACTATGTAATTACAAAGAAAACTCAGAGAATGTGCTCTTAGCTGAGACCAGCAGCTCCTGCAGGTCTTGTGTTGACCTTCTTTGGGCTGAAATGTGGGAGATATAATACACCAATGCTTTAAACAAATGATGTCAAAATTCTTGCTCCACATGGAACTAATGAAAAATTAAAGGGTTATATCCTAACGAAGACTTAATTAACTAAATACAGTGATCCAAAATCCTGTACACTGTGAAAAGGAAAATATTTATCACCTGTGAGAAAATAGTTTTTGAATTTACTTGAGCAACAGAAATTCTTAAAAAATCCACAAAAATTTCCTACCTGTTATTGAGGATGTATCAGAATTCTTCTCTTGATTTAACATCTAAAAAGTACCTTGTGGTGAAACTATTTGCATTCAAAGCTGTAAATTTTACAGTTTTCATTAAAAATTCTTGGGTTTCAAAACTTTCGTAAGAGGTAAGGAAAGAAACTTTCTCAGCAGCAGATGAGAAAATAATATCAGAGCTGCCATACATGTAACTGGGAAAATATTCCTATGCTAATGATTTTTATTTGAATTTTTTAAAATTATGTGCCTCTTTTTCATGGATCACAGTTTTAAAATATGTTTCTACTCTAACCCGTTTTTCTGTATCAACCTTTGCATTTTTAAAATATAAATGTATGAACTCATCTGAAATCCAAACCACTTTAGGAAATGGAAAAAGTAAAATCAAAAAACCAGTATTTTTTGGCTATAGTGCTATCAAGCAATGGTATAATCAAACAAACCTAGAGCTAACAAGAACTAACAGCCACATTACAGGAAAAAATGTATCATGACACCAGATGGTACAAAAAACTAGAGTATTTCCTTACCTGCCTCCTGTCTCTCTGAGATGATGATGAGGAGGAGGCACTTCTATGTGATGGAGTGGATGTTTTGTGAGCTGGAGATATACTCTTCTCCTCTGAACTCATCTTTGCAGCAAACTTGTATTAATGATCTTGTGCTCTTATCACTCATGGACAAAAAGGCAGGGGAGAGTCCTCTGCATCCTTCTGTTTCACAGTTTATGGACAGCCAAAGAGGAAGTCAGTCTCAGCTGAATTGCACCTTAATAAAGAAAAATGTGACAGAAAGAGTGAATGAGCATACCCTCACTCCAAAGTAGCTCTGCAGCAAAGAAATCTGTTGAGTATTCAGCACATCTCCCAGTCTTTTACTCCCCTTCCCAACAGCTGCCCAGCACAAACACAAATGCATTGCTCTGCTTTCTCACAGAAGATGAAAATGGTATTATTTAAAAAAATCCCTAAGGAAGGTTTAGAGCAGTTCTCAGGCAAAGTTTACAAACCCTGGACAAGGGGGCATTATCCTGCATAATATCATAACGTTATCAAGATACTCCTCAGAACTTCCCTTAGAGCACATATACCACTGAACACCCCATTATCATCATTACCTTCATAAGAATTCTGCAGTTAGATTGAGAACTCTACAAGTTTGGGTTTTTTTTAAAAGCAGGTCCCTCTCTCAAAAGTGCTGCCCTCACCTGTACTATCAAAGGCTTTACTGATGCAGAGAGTGTGTGGCTGGGGGGTCACTCTCCTGCTGACCACGGCTTGCCCACCCCAGTGCAGGGGCATTCCCATCACTGTTTACATCACCCCTTTACAAATACCAGGAAATTTCTCTCACTTCTCTCCACCCAAACCTTTACTTTCCACCCACAAACAGAAAAGCAGATAGTTAGAGTAGCACAGAAGATAATTGTGTCAATAAATAGTCGAACACCACCTGTCAAATCCTATCAGAATACTGCAAGTAGATCATGACAGCTCAGGAACGGAGTTACACTGCTCCACGTTTAACAGATCACCCTGATCTGGCTTCAGCTGACTGATACAGTGTCTGATCTTCCATTAACCTTGGATAAAATTGTTCCTGAATGAGATGTTAGCTTCAGGCAGATGACATATCTTCTCCACTGCCCTCCTAATTTTGAAATAGTGCCCTTCCACATTCACTGCGCTGACAGCACACCAAAGGTCAGCACAGCACAGCTAGCTGCAGATGGGTGTGGAGAAAGGTGCTGCCCTGCACCATGTTAGATCAGATCAGAACAAAAATACATTAACTCAGACATGACTGCACACTCAAAAAATGATGCCATATTGAGGACAGAGCTCTAGCTTCTCCAGACACAACAGATATCCATGGAAGAATATCACCCTGAGCTCAGATACTCACACAGAGGCAGCTAAATAATTATTATGGCGTCATTGAGCCACCTGCTTCTGAATACTGCACCCCAAGAAGCACTCTCCTGCTGGAGCCAAGATTTGTGATGATTCAAAACAGACACCTTTTCTGCTTGCTGTACTAAGGCAGAGCAGAATGACTTCACTTTTGCAGTTACCAGTACTTTTGCAAGCATGAATATCATCCATAACTTATGAATGAACTTCAATCTTCCTCAAGGAGTCTCCCACAGAACTACAAATCCACATATTATCCACAGAGTCCACACAGCAGCCCAGTGACAGGAGTGGGAGGACATGGCTGTTCCAACAGCATAAGCTGCCCACATTCCCTGAACATCTTGGAGAATTCTGTATTCTTTTCAGGATAAGCTCCTGCTAGAAGAAGCCTAAGAAGATGCGTTATGCTGGAGCTGCCAAAGCCAGCTACAACAAGAAAAAAGGTTGCAGGAAGAAAGAAAGAAGCCTCATAGCACATTTGTTTCAGAACTTCAGAGAGAAAAAATAATGAAGATGAGCCCAAAGAAAGGCTTTTTCTTCTATCCCAGCATACCAGGGGACTGCTAGTCTATCTTAACAGCATTTTCATATCCTACAAATGCATCAGGGAAATTTTAGTCAAAGAAGCGTACCAAGAGGGATATCTCAAGGTCTATGCAAGTTTCATTTAAATAAAAAATGAAATTACAAAAATTAGAACAAAAACATAATCCAGATCACAGAGTTGTGCAGAACACTTGAGTTATTTAACAGGAAATCTGCAGTCACTTTCAGCTATGAGGTCACTGAATTTTATTTTTTTAGCAGAGTAGCCTTCAGGCAAATGAAAATCAAACCCTTTTTAAAACATCTGATCTTCACTCAGTTGACTCAAGTGGAAACATTTATATTTAGTAATAGCACAGAAGGACAGTGGTCTGGCACTTCAAGTGTGTTCTGAAGGCTCTCAGGAAGCACTAGATGCTTTTGTAAGAAGCAACCACAATGCTAATAAGCTGCACACAAGAAAAACTCTTCTGTAAATAGCTGCCAAGTCTGGGATTCTGTCAAGTATGGACTTTTTCTTTTGAAAGGTATTAAATAAAGTAATGGCTTACATCTGAGCCAAGCTTCAGGATGGTTCTGTTGTGCTCTCCAAGCACCAAGAGCTGAAGCTACCCAGCAGCTTGTTCAAACCACACTGACTTGTGGCCACAACAAAACAAAAAACACGAAAAATACTAAACCACCTCTTTTCACACTGAAAGAAGCAAACAGTTCTTCTAGCCCTATTTCACGGTAAAAATAGCTTCAATACTAAACCACTATTACTTATAGATAAAAGTTTCTGATTAAGAAACAGTGCAGTTCAGGTTAAAAGTAAAGAAAAAGACAAGGGAATATTTGAGAAAACATGCCTTGTACGCATAGCCAAAAAAAAAAAAAAAAAGCAAATTAGCAAGAGTTAGCGCAGAGCTCTTTCTTATTGTTCCTGAACACTGAATTTGAATACTTTCCATATTTGCTAAGAGTCTATCTTCCAATTTTGGCTTAAAATTTGAGCAACAGATCTTTATCATTTTTAGAGCATGTTAGAAGGAATAAATCTAAAGGAACTGACATAAAGAGAAACCAGTCTCTCTGTAACTATGATTGAAGCAAACAATTAGAAATCTAATTTCTGGCCAACAAATTGAATTTACCAAAATTAAAATGATGCTTTTGAAACGTTTTTCACAGGCTTTTTCCATCAGTCACTGGCAATTTTGCTGTTGATTTCAATGGGAACAGAAGTAAGTCACATACCACAGTAGTATGTTTCTAGAGAGTATCAGAAAATCTAAAAACATATTCAAAAACTGTGATAATAGGTTTTGGGTGTGTGGGGATGACCTCCAGGTAATTATGCATTTGTTCTGATACTGTTTCCTGACAAGTATAAGGCAAATTTTATTATCCCTTCACTTCACAGCATATGTATCTTCTACCAGGAAGTATTTTAATCAATTCCATCAGAAATCAGTCAGAAAATAAACAATGACATAGGCAAGGGTAACAGGATTGACTGTTGGTTATTAATTGCTGCACACCCTGATAATATCAGCTTGTAGGCTGCATTTTGCACACACCAATTAAGTCCCCCATGAGCTGCTCAGAACCACCTGTCAGCTCAGGACCATAAGTGATTCAGCCCAGCAAACATGACAGGGTATTGATCTGCTTAAAGGTGCTTTGCCGTGAGATCCCAAGGCAGGGCATTTTTTCATTGCTTCTAGCACACAGGAGGCGACAGGCGGCTGAAATGCCACAAACAGACACTGCAGAGATTTTGGACATTCCAAATCATCTGTGGCCCAGCTGGGAGCTTTGTCTTCAACTTCTTTATGTTGGCATCTCGACTACTTTGAATTTAAAACATGATAATTATTGAGTGGTTCTGCAGTACACTGTCTTTTAAGTTATTTACTTATTTTTTATGTAAGGTGATGCATAGAGAAAAGTAATATGCCCAAAGTCATGAAGAGAGCAAGTCTCATGAGCAAAACATGCAGTGAGACCTTTTAACTCTGATGCATAAGGAAAAATACTCTGTGCCATGATTTTAACATCCTCCAGATGAGACAAACACCTATACCCAGTTCTACTCATAAAGCAATGCAAAATTACCATGAGGGAGTAACAAAAATAAATTATTTAAGCAATATACTAAAGATTCTTTACTGTACAGTTAAAAAATCATTTATGCTTTCTTAAATACCTGGAATTGAATATTTCTTCTATAACTAAGAGCTGTTCCACCACTTTCTTGCAATTCATCCCTACTATATTTATTTTTTAAGCTAGAATTGAAGTCAAAACATGGTTTTCTCAATGTTTTCATACTGGATCTCAGTTGTTAAAACTTGTCTGGGCCTGGGGGGGGCAAAAAGCTACAGATTCCCCATTTTTCATCCTTTCTCTACTTCAACTCAGATTTGAATATTTTTTCCTATACAGTTATTTTTATCTCATTTATTCCCAGTTCATTAGTGGTGTGGTTTGAGACTCCCTCCCCTCCCACCCTCTGATGGCTTAAATCAAACATTTAAACAGATCTAAAAAAAAATTCATTCTTCATTTCTTTTCTGTCTTAAAAGGATTACTGTCTTTTTCTGTCTAAATAAGCAAAGGAAAATGAGACTTTGCTTTTGATATAGGAAACCACTGATTTTTACACTAGACATATTTTGCTTACCCAGAAGTCCTGCTTTCTATCATATGTGAAACAAAATAACTTCAAACACATTAAAATAAATGACCAATCCACTACTGAGCTGTGGAGTGTGATTATTGTTATATTAATATTACACTAAATAGATTGAAAGATAAGGAAGTGCTGAGAGCTACTTCTCATCACCTTTTATATTGGGTTACAATGTTTGATTTGCATCCTTTGAAAGTATTTCCTGGAATTTTGTATATCAAACTGCTCAGTAGTGGCAAAATACTGCAAAATACAGGAGACACTGAATCTCCATATAAAAATTAATTACTCTTTATTTTCTTTGATGAGCGAATTGTATTGTATCTGAGGCTGCACAGACTGCCATTATTTGAAATTTCATTTTAAAATTGCTAAAATCTTAAAAAAAAAAAAAAAAAAAAAAAAGGGGAGAGGGGGAGAAATGAAATGGAAAAAGCCTATTTTTACTGGAGAGAAAAAAATTTGTTTTGAATGACATGAGAGTGCACCAGGGAGTAAACTGGGCAAAGACTTGGAAACACAAGCTGTGTAAAGTGCACAAAATGACTGGGTGACACAGAGCAGGAAAGCAGCACATAGAATTGAACACAAGCAAATTAAAGGTAAGAATATTTGTCTATCACGCTTTACAAGCCATCACTGTATGGCGAGTCCACCGACACTGAATAGGAAATGTCTGTCCTGTCCCATAATCTAAAAATGTTCCACCAAGCCTGGGCAACTGCAGCAACTGCGGTGTGGTTTGTGAAAAAGCTATTAGCAGAAATGATGAAAAAGCACAGATACATATATTGTATAAATCCAGAGTTATGAATAAATGCATGTCATATAAAAGACAAATTAAAGTTTTCAATCTGTAACTCAAAATGAAGTCTGGACTCAAATAGCAGACTTCTGTGATTAATGTTATGTTGCTTCTCACTCTGATTGAGTCTTTTCTGCAAGAGTGCCCAGAATACTTCAGTGTTTAATATCTCTTGTGGTGTCGGAGTAATTTGAGAAGACAATTTAGAGCACAGAGATGAATCTTTAGACGTAAATGAAACAAAAGCATGCAACTGTCACTGGCATTCATTCAAGGAAAACATTCAAACTGATCGGGAGCTGCTTTTCACTCGGGAAGGAAGAGGGTTTCTGTGGTGCTGTGTAACAGACATTCAATATTCGAGCACTCACTGAAGGCCAACCTTTGTTGTCACATAATGAGCAATATGCAACTGCCTCTTTCCCTCTTCACTGCTGACCTGCCATGCAGGAAAATCATAACCACGCTTTTGTTACAATATATGACTGCTGCAAACACAAAAATATAATGGAAATAAAACTTCTCAATGCAGTAGTAGCGATGTGGTGATTTAATAGACTACTTGTGGGAAATAAGCAGTTTGCTCTTCTTCTTTCTTAAACAGGAGAACCAATCCCTTTACAGCCACTATTTGAGAATCAGCCACATCACTTCAGCCAAGTATTAACTTCTTAAGAAAAGGTTTTCATCAATTCATTTAAAGTTTAATTTGCAGACCTCTGAGCAGTGAATTTTAAATCAGTGATTAAAAGATAGCAAAATAACACTTGATCTAAGGGAGCCACTCATGATTTATTTTGAGACCCAATATTTATAAATAGGAATAAATGAGGTGCTATATAATAAAACAGGAAAAAATGGGAAATCTAGATAGCACTAAATGGTTTTTAAGGTAGAAGATACTAGAACTCATACGACTGTATCACCATTGCTCTTTTCAGGTATTCTTAAGAACTGTGTACTGAAGGTTTGGATAACAAATACACATCCATTCTCAGGCATTCATAACAACATTGGCATATGCAAAGTCTCAATCTGATATTGTATACAGCAATGCATACAGTGCCTAAGTACTGCCATAAATCATTCTCTATCCCTTATTCAAGAGGCTCTAGATTCTGCCTGTAGCTAAGGAATTAGTCACATGCAGCATTACCCCTGGAAAGGAGCTCTGACACAGACCAAACTGCTGCACTTAGCGCAATTTGCAATTTCCATGATCACAGAATCACTTAGGTTGGAAAATATCTTGAAGATCATGTCTAAATACCTTTAACCCCATGCAGTGCTACAGGCTTGGAAATAAGCATCTGGAAAGCCCAGTGGAAAAGGACCTGGGGGTGCTGGTCAACAGTCAGCTGAACATAAAACAGTGTGTGTGCCCAGGTGGCCAAGATGGCCAAAGGCATCCTGGCCTAGATCAGGGGTAGAGTGGCCAGTAGGACCAGGGCAGTGACTGTCCCCTGTACTCAGCACAAATCCTGTGTCCACTTCTGGGTCCCTCATTAAAAGGACATTGAGGCTGTCCAGGGAAAAGCAGCAGAGTTACGATCCCTGAAGGTATTTAAAAGACACATCTATGAAAGCATGTAGCTGCAGTACTAGCTGACATGGTTTAGTGGTGAACTTGGCAGTATTAAGCTGTGTTTTTACTCTGTGATCTTACAGGTCTTTTCCAAATGTGATGACTCTGTGGTCCCCGAAATGGCAGATTATGGTGAGCAAACTGTCAGCAGCAGTGCTGATTATCTGCCTGGGATGAGGGTGTTGATCAGAGCCTCTCTGCTGCGGGGTGATCGAGGCTCAGCTCTTCCTCAGTCACTTCACTGCTGGGCTTCAGCAGAACTCTGCTGTCCCGTGTTTCCTTACAAAGCTTGCTGCGTGGTTAGATGAGGGCACTCATCTCCTTTATCTCTTTGATTATCTGTTTGCTAATTTAGCTAAATATATAGCTGGATGTACACAGTAGCAATGCAATCACTAAACTCAACTGGTAAAAACCCCAAGGGTTTTTATGTCTTATTTCGTATGATGACAGACAAGAACAGCACTTACCTCTTTTACACATGCAGTTTCCTGCAAACTCTTTCAAGATTAAATAGTTAGTTGGCTAAGACACAATGTTTATGTCAATAAGAGCAAAGTCTAAAATAGCACTATTCTTAATTAGGATACCACTTCTTGACTGATTGATATTCAGTAATGCAGTGAATGTAATGGAATAAAAAAAGTTTTTCAAAGATGCCATGTTTAAATGCCCTACATTTCACGACCTCTCATGACAAGCATTTGCTGGAAGAATTATCAAGGAAATTAAATAAAATTAACATGGTGTTTCCAAAAGAACAACCAAGTTTATTAAATGTAGTGCTTTTTAAAGTCCTTTGGCTTTGTTTTTGTGCTCAGGTTAAGGGCTGGTTTTGATTTTGTGGTTTTGGGGTGTTTTGGTTTGTTTGTTTTTTGAGGGGGCAGTGTGCAGGTGAGAAAATCTTGTAGGTTTTAAACTTTTAAGGTCTATTTCTGCATGTAATCCTACATCATATAGAGCATATTCTGCATGAGACTGCCGTAGCAGCAAACCTTGAGAAACTCTTATTTCATGCCATCCTTAACAGAATGTTGTGTGCCCCAACATTTGGTATGATTTCTCTGAGTTATAATTTTTCCCTGAGTGGCCAGTCCAAGCATGTGTCAATATTATAAAGACTAAAATTAATATTAAGAAAATTACTTGCATGGGCATGTATCTCTGTAAAACACACAATTATGACAGACTTCATCAAATAGATGGATGAGGTCAAGAAACAGATAATCAGATTCAGAAAAGAAGAGGAGAGCAAAACATCTGTCTTTTCTATTTTCTGCTTGCCTACACGATTAAGCAGGGTTTCCTGCCCTTCCAGAGGCCCCCAAGCATCTATAGCAATTAGTGGAGTCTCAGTATGTGCAAACCTCCAATTTAGACAAAAATTTCAAAATAAACCCTCAACCCATTTCCAGCCTCTGAGGACTGCCTCAATAGCTGATGCGATCCTAGGATTTTCATTAGGAAATCTTTGTTGCATGTTCCTCAGGCTGTTGCAGTAATAGAGCCCTATTGATCTGTATGGCAGGGAAATGTTTTGCATAGCACAGAGTCAGCATTATCAGCCTCTGTCACATGCACTTGTAACAAACTGCTGTGAGCAGAGGGTTCACTGGCACACAGATCCATAAATATATAAACACACATGTGCAATATGTACCAGTTGAACATTAAACAGGAAAAACTAACTAGTGGACAATATCATCCTTTCTAGACTAACTTAGATCTAAATAGATTAAAAAAAAAAAAAAAAACAACCAAAGAAAAAGAATGCAGTGCATGCTATACCTTTTTTAAACTGAAAATATTAATGAGGAATTCTTCCTTTCCATCCACAATTTTTCAGAGAACCACATTTTTCCATTGGAAAACAAAACAAAACAAAAAATTTAATCCAAAACTCAGGAAATGTTTGAAAGAATAAAACATTATCATGCATCCTGTGATGTTTTTTTTTCCCACAGAAAAACCCTCAGAAGTTGCAACAAGCTTTTAAAAAACAAAAATCAGAAACCCTTTTTTTCCTTATTTTACTCATTATTTTTTTCGTTACCACTCAGCAACTCGGACAAAAGAATAATAGATTAGAGCCCTCAAGACACTTTAGCTGCTTTTTAATAAAATCTCAACTGGACAGCAATCTAAGGCAAAGAAATTAATTTCCCCTATAAAAGAGCTATAAAATATTTTCACAAAAATTGTACTAATATTTCATAGCACAGGAGCCTCAAAGTTTCTTGTGACCCTTGAAATCCATGTTGTCTGGCACACTTTATGCCCTCCATTTATTAAGCTATCTGTGCATGTTTTATTTCCAATACCACAAAAACATTACATTTTTGCTAAATGTTTCAAAACTACCAAGTAAAATTTTGATTCACAGCAAATTAAGAGCTGCCTATTTTACTGATTTTGAACATTATCATCAAATGCTTCTGGGAGGGATGTAAAAAAATCAGTGCTGTCTCAATATAAATGCAATGTGCTTTTGGGAATGAATAAAAGGCTAGAATTGATGGATTTTGATCAGGTCACAAAGAATAGAGAGAGGAGACACAAAACCAGCAGATAAGTCAGAGCTTTACCAACCAAGGTTTTTGGGGTGCTACATGGAAGGTCACATCCAGGATCAAAAATCAGAATGCAATTTTATTCCTAGAAGCAATTAGCTTCACAAATAATGAGATCACAGCTGCACAAGATAATATAGTTAATGGCTTAGAGGTAATCTGGGAAATATTGAGGAGGAATAGGGAGACTGCACTGCCTCTGTGACTGCTACTAAATCACTGTGTCCAGTTCTGCTGTCAGCATCTCAAAGACATTCACAAATGGGTTCAAGAGAGAACCATAAGCATGACCACAAGATTGAAAAACATCACTACTAATAAAAGATTTATAGAGGCCAATCTATTTAGTTTGTCAAATAGAAGATTGAAGTGTCACTGGATGACAATCTATAGCCCACTATATGGGGGGGAAGGAATTTATTGTTAGAATTCTCCTCAAAGGTATTACAAAATCTAAGTGGGGGAAAAATGGAGATAAATATATGCAGGTTAGAAAGAAAGCACAGATTTATAATGGTGAAGATAATTAATACTGATAAAATACACTGAGGACTGCAATGGGTATTTGTGTAGAGGTATGAAAAGACATTTTCAGATTCAGACCAGAATTTTCTAGGTCTGGGGGTTTTTTTAATGTATTTGAAAGCTCAATCATCACTGCTGACTTGGAAGAAGAAATTCATTCTGGGAAGCCTAATGACCCATTCCATGGCAAGAGTTCAGGTTACACTGTAATGCAACCTCTCCCTTTCCACAACTGAAACCAACCAACCAAGGAAAAAATCAAAGCAACACAGAAAAAGAGAGAAAATAAAAGGAATCAATTTTTTTTCTTAATTCTACCTGTGGTACAGCCCAATTATCTTTCCACTTAAGGTTTTCCAATTTTATCCTCATCTGTATGGAACAATGTTAAATGTTCTTCAAGTGTAAAGATAGATTCTGATCACTGTTAATATTTGTTTTTCTTACTGACATTTACATTTAAAACCTAACTTTCCATGGAAGAGCAGGGGCACACTGCAATGTAGTTCTTTTTATCTCATTGCTACATAAATTTCTCTGCACCTCACTCATAGATCTTTTCATTAGAAAGACAGAAAAGAAAAATAGACAATTATTGCTCATGGCAACAAAAAATACCAAAAATGTCTTGAGCACTTGATAAATACATTAGGAATCACAGACATGGCTGAAAGGAGCCTGAGATGGAATAATAATTTTTGAAGTTCCTGCAAAGTCTAAGACATGTTGACTGAAATTAAACTGAACACAAAAACAGGCAGTTACTCAAAAGTAGTTTCCTGACTGAGCGAATCAGTGACAAAAAAACCCCCATAACAGAAAAATGCCTTTTCTGCTGATGCCCAGCTGGTTATCTCTTGACCCTCTTCCATGAGGGAAACACATAATAATTCTCATCCTCACACTAAGTCCAGCACACATCAATTAATAAAGATACAGATATAGATATGAATAATTCTTCCTATCTTTGGAACACAAATAAATCAACATTCAGCTTCACTGACCAAAACCATAGAGTACAAAAAAGAAAAATATATTTATTTGTCATAGAAGAAACTCTCTACTTCTAACACCATTAATAATTTCAGCTGAAATTACACCACATTGAATTGCCTTTGCCTGTGCACAAAGCATGATCTAATATGAGGACAGCAATGCCCTAAGGCACCTGGCACAAGAAGGAATATCTGAGGAAGGAAATATCTGAGTAGTTCTAGAATATTCTCAGCATTGAAAACTGCAGGTTTACCATCAGTCATTGATTTCCCAAACATATTATAGACAGAAAATGACTGCTAATATGTATTGATTTTTATACATACACAGATTATAAAACCAGAACAGAATACTGGAGTCATGTAACATAAAAAGGACCAAAGGAATTTGCCAGCTTAGTCCTGTTTGAAATATATATATATATATATATATATATATATATATATATATAACACAGCAAATCATCAAGCTCCAATGCAAAAGCTTTCAGTGCTGTAAACCAACCACAAATCCAAAAAAGTTCTTGCAAAAAAATAATTTTCCTGCATTATTAAGAAGGTGCAATTATTTCTCCTTTAAATATGTCTAAACTCAAGTATTAGTCAAGAGCCTTTGTCAAATACTATACAGAAGAGCTCTCTAAAATGCAAAATTTGCTAGTGCACAAATACACTGTTTTTACAACCCTCTAGTTACCTAACTTCAGTTTTCTCAGGTTTCTAAAATATTTTTAATAAGCTTGATGAAGTTTAGAGAAGAATTGGCATAACTGAAGAATTTTTTAGTCAGATGTGCGAAAGGCTTGTAGTTAGTAAATTAAGAAGAGGGCTGAAATCTTTCTTGAGCCCAGTGGCAACTCCCCCAGTTCCCAGAGCAGTTCTTGTTTATACAGTCTAGACATCAACATGATGATTAATCATATTGGACACAGTGGCAAACACAGTGTGCTTCAACAGGATATTGGACAAAAAGTACAAAAATCTTTGGCCACAATTAACAGTTACAGATCCATAAATTAGCAAACATGCCAACTGGCAAACAACCATCCTTCCCTCCTAGCATCAAACACTGCTATTCTCTTTGAGCATTACTCTACTTACACTTCCCCATAATGTGGAACAGGACACATACATTTTGGTGGCTTATAGAAAGCACCTAGGTTAGTAGTGTCCGGCTGAAAACCCTGTTTCACCTGTCTCAAAACAACTTGCCTTTTGAGGCAGTTGCTTCCTTCAGTAAGTGATCATCATTATTGTATGACCTGCTGGATTAGCATCACTTGCAAGACGTGAAGTTAGTTTTCCTCTACTTGACACACAGCAGACCACAATACGAACAACAGTGTCCAAGAAGAAGACTGAGACACTCAGATGGAGCTGCACAGTCTGAAATAGGGTGTATAAAGCTCAGTCAATCAACTGAGAAACAGGCCAATTTTACACAGGCTAGAAAAGAGGACTATTCTGTGCTACTGATCAACGTTCACACCTGCCAGCCTCGATAGGTGCTTGTGAGATATTTGGTGCTTAAGAACCTTTCCCTCTCCCAAGTGCCATATAAATAACCTGTGATAACCAGCACAAAAGATTTGTTGGGATAACAGAGCAGTAGAAACACAAATTCCTAATATGCCACTATATATTATTATCATCTTAACTGTTTACTACCAATTCTTCTTTTCCCTTACTGTTCTTATCTTGCATCACCCCAGATTCTCACAAGTATTCTGTGTTCTGCAAACCCATCCCCATCAAAGATCAGCCTCTCTGCTCCCACTCCAGTATTTTTCATTCTTCCTCTCCTTCGTCCTGCAATCATGAAGCACAGACTACCTCCCTACCGACCCAGCTATTCCTTTATATTTCATGACCGTGCCAGGTCCCCTTTCCCCTTTCTTTGTTCATGTCCTCCACAACTGCACACAATTGTGATCCTTTGAATTTATCTTTCCATTTCTAATCCAAGCTCTATAGATGACCCACTTTTTTATGTCACAGAGCACAGCCTAGAAGCTCAGCTCACAGCAAAAAATTCTTTAGAAAAAAATTTAAAATATTCTGTATTTGCAAAAACCTGTTCTTCGTGGGAGAGGCCATGACCGCAGATTTTAGTCACAAGAAAGAAGAATAAACAAAGTGAATCTAAAATTAGCATATAAAAACCAAATGGCTGCACCCTGCCACTTTGCTATAAACTTGCATTTATCTCTCTAGGGCAGAGATATGAGGAAGTTTTTCTTCAGCTTCATCTAAAAAAAAAGATGAATGGCATAACAGCAAGAACAAATGTATAATTTTAATATTACTAAACCTGCGGTACACTATCATTTTATTACTAACTATTTGTAATTTTCTTTGCAAAATAGTTTGTATTGAGAGGCTTAAAGTTAGGCCAGCAACATCAGCACTTAGTCAGGGTCAGCTGTACTTCACAAACACATTTTAAGGAGTATAAATTTAGCATGGAGTCAGGTCAGCTACAGAAGATACAGAGTTTGCAGGTTGCAATGAATTCTCTCAGAGTCCTCATTAATGCTCCAATGTAACAGTTCCATGCAAGCTCTAAGTGACAAGTACCTGCCAATTCTTTACAACACTCTGTCATTTTGCTTTACCATAATATTTCTAGGAACTAATAGATTTTCTTTTATGTCCAAATGCTAAATTCCCAAACTGATCTCAAGAGAAAATTCCAAAATGCCTAATTTCACTATGCCTTTAAAGAGACTCAGAATAATTCTTCAGTTTCAACAACAAAAAACAAATTCAGTTTTTGACAAATCATGTTTCAGGTTTGCATCTAATTTGCTAATGTTGTCAGCCAATAACTATCACCTAATGTTATCAACATATATGGTTATGGATATCAAAATTTTGTACACATTCTTCATTTAAAACACCACTCACATACAATATCTTATATTCCGCTCCAAATTTTCGAAACTGATTTAGCAGTTCATTAACCCAATATAAGAACTTTTCAGATCAAGCCATATTTACCAGGGACTTACGTATTTTTCATTCTACCTACATTAGTATGAATGAAATAGTTTTTTAAAGCCTTTTATTATATAAGTTGAATTTAAAACTTTTAAAAAAATGTTACCACATGTAAAATAATTAATTATTCTTCTATCTGTGAAAGTCAGAATTTCCTATTTTATACTTACAGAAGTAAATATCATTAGAGAGGTGTCTTTTGGAGAGTTTACCAGATTATCAGTGAGGTAGACTAAATGCTAAACCCTCAGCAACCTCTCACACACATCACAGAACTTGGAGGGTGAAAAAAATCAAAGCTCACTAGAAGGTGAGAGAGCAAAAGAATATCATTGTGAAAATAAAAATAATTGCTTCCTTCTTTCCCTGAGCAAGTAAAAGTGAGCTGGTCAGCTGCTAACCAAACATGAGCAGCCAAAAGTGGGGTTCTGTGGTGAAAGCAGGACTCAGCGTTTGGCCGGCTGATGTGCATTAACGTCACGGCGAGCAGCGAACGCCGCAGCTGAAAGGAACAGCCAAGAGGCAAATCCAGCAGCTGGCCAAAGGCAGTGACTCAGCTGCAGGCAGGGCATGGCAAGAGAGGGATGCAAAACCTAGTAGCTGACAGAACTGCTGCTCTAGTGCAGAAAACTGATGATGCCAACCAGGACTGCTGAAAGAGGGCTCATCTGCAGGGCTGACCATCTCAGCTGGACTGGGTCAATCATGAGTACCAGTGATGGCTTTCCATGAATAGGGTTGCCTTGCCTAATTTGTAAAGAAAATTTAAGGTTTCTTTCTCTAATACATTCAGTTAAAACTAAGAACAATCAGGGACGAATTTAGATTTAGGGTCTGTCTGAATTAAAAATAACCAGAAACCTCAGGTCATCTAAAATAGCACCTTGTCCTCTGATGCTTATGAACATCAATGACATAACAGAAAGTCTTGACTGTTCCACTGTTCTGTGCTTCCTGTTTTAGAAGGCAGCTGATGTTCATATGAATGGGGAGGTCTAAGAAGTCACAAAATAAATCAGTGAACTCCATGGGGTTTTTACTGACTCCAAAAATGTAATCTTTCAAGCAGGTGAGTTAACAAGAGATTGACAAAGAGTAACTAAACTACAATGCAGGTGACCTAAGTCTGTTGCCTTTTCAGCTCATGGAAAGATGAACAATGCAGGAACAAGACTGTGGGGAAAAAAAAGCCAACCAACCAATCAAACAAAACAACAACAAGAAAAGGAACTGCTTTTGCCTGCTGGTACTGCAATTATCCAAAGTATGCTTTTTTTGGACTGTTGCAATGCAAGTACTATCATCTTTTAATCAACAAAATGGTAATAGCAGTGGATAGTTAATTATAATTATATATTATAAATTATAGAAATTGTGACTGTTGGAACATGGATTATGGCTAATTTTTCATAATGCAATTTTTATATACATAATTCTTAGAGGAAAAAAATAAGCAGAAAAGCACTAAAACACTTTATAAATCTTTGAATATTTCACTAAAGCCAAAAGTTGAAATTAAAGATTTATTTACTTGTCTCCAGCTGTTTGTCTTCTCCTCTGTATGGTAACTACCCAGAAGACCCCATAAGAAAATTAGCATTTCAGTGAAAGTGGTTTTTTCAAACAACTACACTGCCCTGAACAGAGGGGACTCTCTCCTCTCCTCATGTTCTGGCTGACACCGTTGGCCCCAGATATGACAGAAGTGTTGGGATTGTTTCACCTCTCTGTGTAAATTCTCAGATGCTCCTCTGCTATATATAGCCCATAAAATTATTTTTATCAATCTGTTAATTACTGTATAATTTTATCATACGCAAAATAGAAATCAGAATAGAAAAATGATTCCTATGTACTTTTAACTCAATTAAATTTAACCAAAGCACAATTGTTTTTCCACCTAGGAAAGCAGAGACTCAGAGTTCACTCAGAGTCCCCAAATCCCAGAGGGCCTGGAGGATTAAGTGCCAGTATCAGATGCCAGCAGAGACTGTCACATCCTCACTTGCTAATGGTTTCCCTGCATCAGATGGCAATGCTGCACCTCTGTTTTCTGCACGGTATCATGTAAGTTATAAAGAGGGTACAAAATATTCACCTCCTGAACAGATCAGTAATACTAAATTCTAATTCTGTACAATCTAAATTTAGTAAGCAAATAACTATGAATTGGACCTCTGCACTTAGAGCAGTGAGCAACTGCAAACAAACTGTAACTGCAGATGCAACGAAGTCAGTATGACTTTGCAGTATTTTACCCTTCCTTAGTAATTCCTGAGATTTGGGGCAGTCTGCTCAGGAGGAGGATGGTTGCTTCTTTTGTGATGTGTTTGTAATGAAAAGATACACCAAAGAGTATTTCAGAGGTATAACATTTTTAAGTAGCAGACAAAGCACCAAAGGAAAGCACTGAAGCAGCATGCACCAACCATCTCAAACCATGGAGATGAAATGTTTGCTGCACTGTGCACACGGGATAGTGTGTACAACATCCAGACACAGGCCAAGCACTCCCAGCACACAGCCAGGCAGGTTGCAGCATTCTGTCTTAAAAGATATATATATATATATAAATCTAATAGAATAAGATTGTAACAATTCTCAAGTTTGCAGCAATCCATCAGAAGCTTTTACAATCTGAAAGTATTAATGGAACCATGTAAGGCAGTGGCTTCCTAGAAACAATGTGAAGCATTTTCAGTTTGCATTAATAGAGAAATGGAAAAAAAAAAAAACCCTAAACAAAATAAAACAAACAGAAACACATAATTTTCTACTACCATCCAGCAACAGCTGAAAATATGTCATTAAAAGAATGCCCTTCTGTTTATTCAGCACTCTCACAAACCTAGTTTCAAAATGACATAAGTCACTGGTATTTGTGCTTTCACTGCTGCAATAAAATCTCACTAGCAAGTTCACAAAGAGGCTCTGCAGTGTACATTTCTCACTTTTCCTCTGGTATCTCTGCCTCAATCTTCCCCTAAAGTTTCACAGCTGATAATGCAGGACCCCACATTTATCCCTGGCATTCTGGCATACTGCCTGGTACTGCTGTTCCATTTACTCTCCACTACCTTTCTAGTTTGCACTGAAAAGCTAAATACACGATAACTAAACCAACACAGATATATCTGTCGTGCTACAGCAGCTATTACTAATAATTCAATAGTTACATTAATATATATCACAGGCCTCAAGGGAAAAAAATCTAAGTATGACCAATTAAAGATTAAAAATCTGTGCAGTTAATACATTCCAAAAATAAAACTGATCCAAGCATCTCTGAGATTATTTATCCTTGACTGGAAAGGCTTTTGTAGGAACCTTCTACCTCAAAACTGGCATCTACAAATTTACAGTTTCCCTTTGAAAAAGCAGGGAAAGGACTTGTGGAATATTAACTATCTACAGAGCCCTTGAATCTGCATGCTTTTTAGAATAACGCTATCAAACTTCAGATGGGTATTTCCCTGACATAATATATTCTGTAGATTAGAGATGATAGTGCTAATTGACTGTTTATAAATAAAGTCTGCCTGCTGCTGCACAGAGATGCAAAACAGAATGTACAACAGAGTCTCCATAAGGCAATGCTGAAGTGAAAAAGATTTTGTCAGTGTTTGGTAAATTATAGCTGGATATGACTTTGCTGTGGCCTATTTAGGTCTTTTTAGAACCATTTTGCCTGCTTTTTAAGTGTTGTTCTTTATACAAGCAACCATTAACAGATTGTGTTAGTCAATGTGATCTGCAAAAAACTTGTTCCTTCTCACACTCCACAACAAAATGCTGCCCTGTTTAAAATACTGTTTGTGGTACAAGGTGTTAAGTCAAGTTCTGCCTCCAGAGAACAGCACAGCAGGAGCTAACTCCTAAGCCCATATTTATAAAGAGGATAAGCCTGCTTTTCCAGACCATACTTTGATGCAGAGGCTTAAATTAAAATCCTGTTTCATTATTTATAATGATGATTTCTAACTTGTCGTAATGAATCCAAAACCGAAGTCATAGAAAACTAAAGAGCTTTTGTATTAATTAACAAAGTAATCATATGTTTTGGTTTTTGCTTAAACAAGCTATTCCAGTCTGCAGTGGTTACCCCTAGGAACCCAAAGACAGCCAAGTGCCAATACCATATTTGCCATACACTATTAATCCACATGCCAAAAAATCAAAGGCTAAGGATGTCACAGAGATCACAGCAATATCCATTTTACCTGCTAATGGTGTCAGCTTCTTTAATCACATCCATTAGACAAAAAGAACTTAAAAGTACAGAGAAATGGCATAGCAAGAAGGTAGAGAGCTACAATAACTATGCAAGAGCATCTGCATGGTAATGAACTTTCCCTGTCCTGTAGGAAAAGGAATCTGAGGTAAGTTTTCAGTCGTCACAAACATTTTGGGTGAGAAAGCTTCCCAACCTATACAGAAATTTGAAGCCAGCACTATCAAGGGTGGTAAACACTTGAGGAAAGGCAATTTATGATCAAAGCCAGAAATACCCATAGGATCAACATTGTGTTGAGGCCTCCTTTAGTTTTAGCATAGCAAAACTGAACGATGAAGTGCTGACAGGATAGAACATGTTCTTGAGATGCTACTTCTAACACAATTGTCTCCTTCCTACATTGGAGAGGAAGCAGCAAAAACATAAAGCAGCAGCAAATAGAAATAAAAACTTCTAGATAGAATTCTTGATGGGTTTTTTTCAGTCCTTCTAAGATGAGGTAATGATGTCTTCAGCTGGAAGGGAGACAAAAATCCAATAAAAGGTTTATCCAGCAACTTTAATATAATATTAAGACTGCAATATTCACAATTGCAGCAAGATAGAGCACAGAAAATAGTAAGAGAAGGATCCATTGTAAACTATTTACACATTTTCTTTGAAATTTGATTCAGACAATTCAAATTATTAACCCAGCCGGTCCTCTAAATGGGGAAGATGCATAAGAAAGCACAAGTGAAAAAAGATCAAGTAAAATATTCCCAGTTTTCAATTTTCTGTGTGTGTATAGCAAATATTCAGCTACCTCCCTTGACTTTAAAACATTAAGCAAAAGCAAGTACCCTGTATATATGTAGAAGTCTAATATTGTTTCATTTTACTAAAATATTTGCATGTTTTCTCAAGTCCTTTAGGAAACTACATACATTTGTTCATCACAAATACCTTACTTTCTCCTCTTCCATCTCCTATTCTCTGAAAGCTTCTCCAAATTGGAGCTGGTATTTTAGTAAGTCGCTTTTCAATGAAACAAATCACTGATTTTTGAATGGCTTGTGACTGCTGGAAAGGCAGTAACAGGGAATGTAGAATGTAACTCTACCTTGCACAAAAAAGACAATGGCACTGATGTTGATGAGCTTCTCTGTAAATCCTCACAACAGCATAAAGGACAAGTGATAAAGGACAAGTAATAAAGCCTTTTTCTGTGAATTTTACATCAAAGAAACCATAAGGGCGTCACATTTTTATGGTCTATGCATCTGAGCAAAAGGGCTGTCACTCCATTTCTGCTGTCTTCTTCTTCTTCCCCTACCACCACCTTTATGTATTTGTGTGGCCACAATCACCTCACTATCCCAAGGCAAGTAAACTGAAGGTTAACTGTTCAAAAAATCTAGCACAAAAAAGCCTATCATATACTGTACTTCATTAAGTGAAGTACAGTACTTGTATACCGTTGGTTATACAAGAGGAACTTGCTTAAGAATAGTTAATTAAAGCATTAATTCTATCACCATATTGATAGCAGCTTTCATTAATTGGAGATAGATTTTCAAGGGTTTTCTTTACTACTTCATTCACTCAATAAATAAAAGCATAGTAGAGGAGATCCTACAGAAATTCATACCCAGGTTTCTGACATTTCCTTATTTTATTCTGTTGTGACTGTCATTCTCATTTCAAATCTTGAGATTCTTTATAGATTCATTCTTTGCTCTTTGTGCAATCACAAATGAATCACCTAAATTATGATGGAAAATTCCAATAATTGTACATTCAATCAAATGGAATAGAGCCAAAGACTTTAGGTACCACTTTCTTGAACAATCTTCCAAATATAAACATATTATCTGTTCCAGAGAGGCATAAGTTACTAATGTTACCTTTAAAAACTCTAATCATGATTTTACTGTGTAAAACAAAGGGACAAAAACCAACCTGCTGATATTGAATGTTCTAGGTTCACATCATCAGCTAAGGTACTCCTACTTTTTGTTACACAACATTGGGATAAGATTTTTATTTACAAATCAAAAGGAAAATGTCACCTCAACTAATGTCATGTGAAAGTCTGCTACAAAAAGGAGTGCCAATATAGAATTAGTTACTTGGATGTCTCTCTCTCTACAATTTTGAAGCTGAAAATAATGCAAGAGAAAAAGTAATAAAAAACTCTGATTCCCTAGGCTGTCCTGAATGCAATACACAATGATAAAGAGTATTCACAAATTTGAAAACAAATCTATGATTTTTTACAATGGCGAAGCTATAAACAGAATTTTCTAGGTAGTCCACAACTGTCAATTCAATTCTCCTTGATGTAACTGTTATGCACATTGTACAGCACCATCTGTATTAGCCATCATATGGATCTGCTTGAACACCCTGACAAGAGAAGTGGTAAGTGAAATGCCTGTCACTGACCATCAGGGAGACTAATCTTTTCTTTTTCCTTGGAAACCATAAAGTACAATGGCCACTTCCAGTAGAATAGATTTAGTGAAACTGGGGAGGTCAAAGCAGCATATTAGAAAGTGAAGAACGGAGGAATTTGTCATCAGGTCCATACTCATCATCTTCATACAGTTCACCGCAATTGAGTAATTAACTCGCAGTTCCCCTGAAAGAAAAAGCCACCACCAAACCTGCACCCAGGATATTAACTGCTACTCCAAGAGAAACAAAAATTGCACGCAATTACATTTCTCTCTGCGGATTGCTAAGCATGGGAACATATTAGGATGTAAAACCAAAGTGCCATTCTACAACTAAAAACCAGGACAGAAAAAACACCTTCATGTTGCAGTACTGTCCCTACAGACCTGTATGTATTTAATGGTATTTTAATCATGTAAGAAGGTTGAACTAGCTCTTCGAGCTGTTTTTTTCCGTGTAACAAGGGTAGTGACTTCTGGATCTGCAAATATCCAAACAGCCTTTATCTAGCATTTGGAAAAAATGATACAATATCATGCCAGAAAAAAATCCTAAACCCAACCAAACAAAAAAAACCCCACCCTTACATTTTAGGGTTTTTTTTAATGCTTGGAAAGAAAAGAGAACTAAGAGGCAGAAATTAGAGGAATGTGGGTTGTTTTATAAAAGTTCCTATCTTTGTTTTGTTTAGCATGTTTCCATATCAGCATAAACCCAGGATTCATAATTTCATTTCTAAAAGGAATCTTTGTCATTTCCTATCTGGCAAAGATGGCACACCCTGTCAAATACAAGAGCAGTACGTCAAAATTTGGGAGCCCACTTAGTCATATATTAAAAGCAAACTGACAGCAACCAAATCTTACTCTTCACTAACACAAATTAGTGGTCTGCCATACCAAAAAAGGTGCTGGTGTGACCCATGCCATCAGTAAAAGCTTTCCCAACACAAAAGCCACTGTAACTACTGCCACTCTGCTTTGCCTGAAATCCCCTGGGAAAAAGGCAGGACTCAGGAATGCCACACTTCCATTATCCTGCCTCCTGAACACTGTTAAGACAGAAGAGCATTTATGACTCACTGCCTATGCTCCACACTGCAGATACCAGGGATATTCTGCAGTGTCCTAAACTCTATAGAAAAATTAGAAGTTTTAGTCACAGCGACAACTAACTATTCTAATTTGAAATATTTATCCTGCAATGCTTTAGACTTTTACTATCTGCCCATCTGGTGGCCTGAAAGGCCACAAAAGCCAATTATTACAAAAATACTTTACCTCTAATATACAAATTTTAATTCTGTAATATGAAAAAATGCATCCTAATTGAAACGATTTAATAAATGCTTTAAAACTAAAGTGTTGATAAGACTTCAGTAAAAGGGAGATACAACACCACACCTGTATTGGGATACATTGTCCTTCTGAACTACAAATAAATTTTGCAATATGCAGGGCACTATAGGAACAGATAATCTGCTCTCCCAAGAATAAACTAGCACCACCAGAAATACCAGCACTTCCTGACCACCTACAAGCATCATCAGACAATTACTATATAAATATTAATGCTACACCTGAGAACTGTCATCACAGAAGTTTAGATTAATTATCTAAGTAGCATATTTCATACATCAGACAAAGAAGAGAGGCCAATCCTAGATGCCTTCTTCAGAGAAAGTATATCTTGGTGTACAAGCTCACCTTGGAATATTGCAACTAAAAAAAAAGTCTATGTATTAGTACAGCCACTTAAAGGATATTATTACACATGTACATAATTGTTATCAGTGAGGCTCATTGAAATCAACACTGTCATTTAATGGGTCTCATTTCTTACACCAAAAGATACATAGAAAACACACAAATCCTCACCGTGATCTATCCCACAAAAGAAACAAACTGGTTCCTGAGGAACATATCACATATAAAGCAAACCCACCAAGGAAAAAATAGTTCTGTGAAGCACTTATTCATTGGAAGAATCTGACACACTTATGAAGATTGAAGCTGCTGCAAAACTGCTACAAAGCCGCAGATGCTGCTTGCATTGCCTCTCTTGAACCAGAAAACCCACTATTAGAGCCAGGACAAATAGAGCACATAATGACCAAATACATCATCTTTACATCTGCAATGCTACAAACCAAGTCGTTGAAGCCATATGGGAGATCAGGGTGCAGCAGCTCCAGGCTAAGGCAAAATACAAATCACTTAAAGAGCACCTTCACACTTGCCACACAAAAATCACCAAAGCAAAAAACCTCTCAGAATGATGAGCCATTGCTGTATTCTTACTTCTTCGGGGAAGTGTTTTAGTCATAATTATTCAAGTACCAGAACAGAAAAACTGAGTATTCTAAATATCATAAAAAAACATTTTCTCTTAGTACAGATAATCAAATTACTGTTTCTCAAAATCTCTCCACATGCTCATATTCACTGATCAACTGTATAGCATTATTCTGTAGTTGTTCAGAATTCAGAAAGAAAGAAAGGAGAAAGGCACGTGATATTTGAGTATGAGGACCTTTCTGGGATATATGCCTCCAAGTCACTGGGGTACCTCAAGACAATGGTGATAGCCTTGCTGTCTTTGTAGCATAATTCATATTTTTATCTCTGGGAATTTTATACAGTAGGTTTTATGATGTTGGGTGTACTTCTGGCCACAGCAAGTATTTTTACAGATGTTCAGGAATTACTGCCCACTGCAAACTTGCATGTGATGTGGTTCAATAACAGGTGGTTTTGTTGTCCACAAAATTCAGTCTCATTACCAGAGTGCAACTAGCCAGTAATGACACACTTGAGAGAGGCAGCGTTGGCAAGCCTGGGTGCCCAGTGGTATTCCACAAATCACGCACATCAACTATCAAAACCTTTTGCAATTTGTTCATTTTAGCAAACAAAGGAATCAGAATTTATGGACTACAAGTTGCATAGCTCTCTTATTTATCAGTATTCTATCTTCTATTGGTTAACGATTCTCATGCTTCTTATGCTAAACAGTCCACAGGCTCACTCTCACCTCTTTTGAGCTGGTGGTTTCTTGGGTCAGTGATCCATGAGTTGTGGTCCTGATCTCCCCCTGCTGGAAACAGCTCTTACTCAGCCAGAGCTGGTTCAGCAGTTGCTGAGTTTGTTTTATTAGCTTCTTCCTTATCTTGAGAGTTCTGCCAAATATCCTTGTGGCTTGTAAATCCTGTGTTCTTTGTGTCCACTGCCCTCCTTCCCAAGCTTTGGGAACCCACTGAGATCACTGACGCATGTCAAGCCTTAAACCTTGACAAGACAATTCTACCAACAAGTAATTTGTCTTTTTGAACACCTAGGCATTACTTTGAGCTTATTGGCTGCTCTCTGTTTCACGCATCAAATCTCCCTTCTTGCTATTTAGGCTTGAAAGTATACAAAGATAAAACATTAAAGAACATCCTTTCTTAAGAAAATTTTACGTATTCCACATTTGCAATAGTTTCTTCTGCTTCTGTCTTATTATGTTTCTAAATGGAATTTGTTTAAGCAGAGAGTAGAGTTATTGCAGATGATACAGTGCAGATCAATTAGACGGTTGCAGGAATTTTAAGTGGAGGTTTTCCTGTTGTCTCATGTAGCACACCAAGCAAGACATCTATCACCTCTTCCTAGTCTTAAAAATTCTCTAATGCCTACAAAAGTGCAGATCTGTTCTGAGAGTTGCCTGAAAAAAATGTTACTTGACTAATTTCAAATATAAATCTCATTATGCAGTGATTTTAAAAAGTTTTAAGAGTCAGTCCTAGAAGCGTATCTTGAACTGCACTGCACACAAAAGATCTGTAGCCAGTGCTGAGCTAGCACCTCTCAGTTATGGCATGCATCCTACTAAATATTCCATCCCAATTTGTTCTGTATCTGCCACAGCAACAAACTTCTCAGAAATATCAGGAATTTATCCGTGAAGCCGAGAGATGACTCATTAGCAGTGACCATACACTACAAAGAGTTGAGTAAGACGGGACAGGCTGACTCTAAATCTGACTTGAACATCACAGTGACTCACCCAGCCACTTGACTTGCACATGACAAGGCACTACAGCAAGGAACACATAGAAATAAATAAATTAAAAACCCCACAGAGTCTCTTCCTAATCTCATTAATAGTAAGACAACAGAAAACGCATCAAGAATTCTATTTTAGTCTAATAAAAATAAAATACATAGAGATCTTCTGGAAAATATGGGGTCAGAAGAATGGAAAGCAAGACCACACAGGCTGCATGTAGAGGGCATAATGGAAGAGGGAAAAAAGAGTTCTACAATTACAGAATCGCCATTTTATTTTTCAAAAGGAGACTATCATAAGTGCAGATTCTCTCATAGAAAAATATCCTTTTAAGAGAGATGTTCTGAAAACTTAATTTCAAGACACAGGACAGGGAAACCCGTAAAGGTACTTTTATGGAGTGGGTTTATCATTTTCTGTTTCTTGGTAACTGATATTTGTATAAGAGGCTGATGGAGAAGTCAGAACTTCACCTTTCCTTCAGACCCTCACGTGGTACCACGAGGAGATGTTGGTGAGATTACCATGTGAAAAGGACATGAACAGAAGTGGACACTATGAAAGTAGAAAATACATTAATGTCAACTATTTAGCTGTTTAGAGAAAAGAGATGAGCTTTGCTGCAGCTGGCATTAGAGCTCTGTAACATATAAGATAACTCTGCACTCTGATTTCTATATCCAATTCCACATGCACAAGTCCTTTGTCATTATGCCTGCTCACAGGAGCAGCTACATTAAAAGCATCTAATACAGCAGAGTACTACAGTGACCAGCTAAAATGAGATTTTAATATATTAGAACACACCTCAGTGTGACGGAGGGTCACACTTGCGGCTGCTGTTAGGAGCACGAAAGGACGACGCAGGCCAGCAGGAGGTCAAGCAGGAAACCTTCTACTTTATTTTTCTGACTCCATATATATGCAAATTTACAGACAGGCCAAGATTGGCTACACAGGTAGCCTTTTCAACCTCCTTGGTGACCATCACCATCAATCATCATTCTCCTCCTAGAGAGGAAGAATGTAAACAATTCTAATAATATACATCGTTTACTTGAAGCTGTGTGAGAACAAAATGCAAAAAGTGAAAAGCAGGCAAACTTGAGGCAACACTTCAGTGTGACAGATTTTGTTGATTCCATCAAATCATACTACCGGAGAGGAAAAAAATAAAAGCTTTAAAGACTATATCGTCTATACTGAAATTAAACAGCAGAAAAGCTGTTTAAGTAGAACACAAACACTTCTGGACAAGGAATATATTTCTGTAAAAATTGAAGAAGCTAGCACCTAAGTGGCAGAATAAACTGAGTCTTAAGGAGACCTCAGGTAGTTAAAATTTAAATACATACACCCTGCCCAGGAAAAACACTGAAAGAAAATATTTCACAGAATTATAGAATGGTTTGGGATGGCAGGGACGTTAAAAATCATCTAGTTTCAGTATTCCTTATTTCCTATTTAGTTTGTTGTCCTATTCTCTTCTCACTGCTTAGCTTTTATTTTGAAAGACTTCCATATAATTCTTTATTGGCTAAAAAAAAATCAAGTTCTAAACCTATGAATTGCTCTGAATTTATTCTAAAGCTCAAATGCTCTGAACAGATGGAACAAATATTTCATACAGTACATGAGCTATCCAAAAATTCACAGGCTATACTTGTACAAACCAAGGAAAATTAGGTGGGTTAACAGCAGGAAAGTTGCTACAGCATCTCTGTGTGATGTAGAGAGGTGACTGTGAGCCCTTTGTCTGGAAGGGTGCCAAGGCCTCCCCACAGCTATCCTAGCTGTAAATAGGTAGCTCTTCATTCAAGCTGAGAAGAAAAAAGGCAGACAGATGTGATACCAGCCATATTGCTCCCTTGCGAGCTGTTGGCTGCAAAATACAAGTGGGCCTTAACCACACAAGATCAATAAGCAACCTGCATTCAGAAGAGATCTTCGGTAGGTTTTGTTTTAGGGAAACATATCCAAGTATCACAGCATCCATAAGTCTGTTGGTTTCTTTGTAATGAACAAAAAGCAAAGCAAACAACACCAAAACCTGAAATATAGATTTTTCAGCAAAAAAAGATTTAACAAATCTCATTAGTTAATACAGTTTTAATGTAAGAACTCTTACATGTTTTAAAAATATATATTTCCTATTTTTAGCCATTTTTGTGGTTCCCCCACCATTGCCCATGTTTTCTCCCTCATTCCTTTTCTAAATTATTTTATTCTGTTGAAGTCCTTCTTCCACACTGACAATCTTTTCTGCCAGATTTTTCCACTGCTTTGTCCCTATATCCAAAATGCATAGCAACGCCACCTCTCTTTCCCATAGGATTGCTTTCTTTATTCTATATTTGCCCTTTTTTTTTTCCTCTACTCCTCTGTTTACTCTGTGCCTTTGCTTATTTTCTACGACTTCAGCAGAAGAGAGTCCAAGCAAAGATGAAAACCAAATGGGAAGCAAAAACATTCCTTTGCTGGTCCACTGTTTTGTGCATGGAAGCGTGCCATTTCTGGGAGAACAGTCCAACTGGCATCACAGCCATCCCTGTGGCACTGGACAAGGATGTTATGTTGCTCAGGCAACCATTCCTAATTGTGTTTTGGGATGCTGAGCAAACAAGATGGATTTTTTTTTTGCTGGTCTGTCTGAAGGTCACAGTAGAGTGGTGGCACTGAACACAGGTTACTGCCACAGCGAGTGAGGCACTGAGAAAAACACATCAGGCAGCCCTACATGCAAAAACACTACAACCACATAGAAAACCCCCTCTAGTCTGCAGCCTCAGTCATGTAAAATAATGTGTACAACAGTTGTCATACAAGACTACAACAATTGCTATGCCAGAGACAATGTTATTCTAGACTCATGCTGAAAGCAAATCTGAATGTTTCTCCTGGCTTGAAAACTTAAACATATAAAAGGCACTATTTATATATAACAGTATCCTACAAGAAACAGCTTGTCAACAACAGTTTGGCAGGCACCATTAACATCTTTTAGAAATCAGGAAAAAAAATCTTCAGAAAGTAAATGTCTGTTGAAACAAATGAAGACAGAAGCTTTAAGAGCAAGAGCTACTGACTCCAAGTTCCTCCAGAGGGTTCATCTTGGTGTATGAATATTTTGCATCTTAAAAGAAACACACCATATGTTGGGATGACTTTTCTTAACTAGAAAAGTCTGCCTTATATTTTTGGAACAAGCAAGTTTTTCTTTGGGCGTGTTTATTGACATGTTTCATAAACCTCAAATCCTTAACTAAAAAAACCCCTATTTTGGCTGCATGAAAAGCAGATTCCTTTTTAGTTCAGAGACCGAGAGTAGGAAGAAAGGAAAAATTTCAAGTAAAAAAAAAAAACATTTAAACATCAAGGCACAGCAAAATGATCATTTCATTGAAAATGTATTCAGATAAAATTTCAGTTTTTCAAAATTTTCTCCATTTTTTTCTTTTATGAAAAAATATTTGGTAAACTTAATCCAAATTCAGTGACAAAGGCATAAAACTAAAACATTTTTCAGGAACAAACCAATAAATTGCACTTCCTAAACCAACAGAGTCACAAATCCTCTTCTGTGGATCCCTGTACCGTATTTTCTGTGGGGCCCACAGGAGACACAGATCCACTTAAATCTCTCTGGTTTTCCTTAAAAACCAAGGCCACACAGAACTTACAGCCTATCCTCTAAGACTCTAGCAGAAGGATAGAAATTTACCCAATTTTTGTTTAATTGTGTTTATTCTGTTTTCACTTTGGTGTCTGCCCTGTAACCCCGAGGTTTCTCCAGCCCCCATTGCTGAATGCAATGTCTCTTCCCTGGGTTTCTCCAAGCCTACACACACTGCAGCAAGCTATAATAAGCACATATACGTGCCAGATTTAAGGTCTAGGAAGAGACTGGACCGACTGGGTAGGGGAAATAGGTATTTTGGGCTCTCTGTGACACTTCCCTACCAACAGCAGAGGGAAAGGGTTGGTAAGGGCAGGATGTTGTGCTCCCTGCCCTGAGTTGCTGCGATGGGCAGGATACCAGGCTCACACCACATCCAGCCTGTGCTCATCTTTCATGTCTAGGGAGAAAACAAGAGGGCAAAAGTACTTTCAAAGTCATTAGCTATACTTTTCAAAGGATGCTGTCTTAACTATTTTTCCCCCACAGATAATCCCAGTTCCCAAAGCCTGGGGAAAGCTCCCGGTATACAGAATAAGAAATATAACTGTAGGAATCTGGTACTTCTTTATCCAGAGCTGGTCAGAAATCTCTCATATAGTGTTTGTTTAGCTGGATTGGCATGTGCTTGCAAATATTTCTGGCAAAATAACTTTCTTAGCCTCCACTATTTCCACAGTGGGTGGCTCCTTCTGTGTGTTGTATTCCCCTATACAAGGAAAGCACTCCAGTTCTCTAACATAAGCAAGTAGATTTTACCACTGCAAACACCTGGACAACATCTGAGAGGCCCACATCCCAGATAAGTGACTATCAAGATGTCCTGCATCCCAAAACACAGCCACTACTACTCAACACACCAACAAGGTCAACAATGTCCTGCCATTGTCACTCAGAGGCTTTCAACTCCCATGAAACAGACTCAGAGGCATTTTCAATTGCATGATGACACTTTAACATAAACAATATAAATAGATATGACAAAACATAGCTATTTAAGCCTGGAGGAAGAGACAAGGGCAGTCATATTTCTCTATTATAAATTATTATGCACTCTGAAACATTAATGAAAAAAATGACATTGGTGGACTTTATTCAGAGGATAAATACAGGGAAATTTAAGACTTGTCCTTACAACTACTTCTATTGGAATTGTGCTAATTTTCTGAAGAGATGTGTGAGCAAATGATGAGTTACAACTTTACTTGCATTAATCTGGTGTTACAAAGGAGAAATGTAACTCTTGTGGGTTTTTCTATTTGCACTCTGTTTTCAATTATGAGCTAATTTTTGAAAGACACTTTTCCAGGTACAGTATTTATGTGCAGACCTCGAAGTTTACTGCACACATAGCTCCTCATCTATCTCAGGAGGGCTCAAGGAGGACACAGCTTGTACCATTCAAGCTGCAGAACAGAGATATTAGAGACTCACAGGCTCTTGTTGCACTTGTACATCCATGATTATTGCCAGTAAAACAAGCATTTTTTTAAGGTGCTATACATAAAAGCAGGAATACGATAGGATACCCAAAATAAATAAATGCATGCTCTAAGCTATCAAATTATTTTAAAAGCCCTTTTGTTCTCACATCAAAAGACATTTAATAAAATACACTAGCACCAAAATGAACAGCATTCTCTAGACATTCTGTACAGACAGAGTCAAGAGAAAAAGCATTTGTGGTCTCTTTTACTTAGACTAAAGGGTGACCTAAATTATGCCTGAGTCAAAGATAACAAAAAGACCTCCAGCATTAAGCAGCGGAATAAATCTGATTGCTTCAATTACTGTCATCATGATTTCACAGAAGGAAGCAGCTCAACCTTCACCTGCAATTCTGTTAGGACTGATCCTCAGCCTGAAGAGGGGGCATTTATTACTGCTGGATGTATACTCATGCTCAAGACAGGATACTAAAAATTTTCTTTCATGACGACATCCAACTTCATTCACGTAGCATAAATCTCTCAGTTGCCAGGATTCCATCCACACCTCCAACTTTGCTGTTAACAGCCATCATAAGATTTTATCTGCGATCTTGTCTGAGCCGAGAAGATGTGCTGGCTGACACAAACTCCAGTCAAACAGAGTTCATTAAGTATTCCTCCTCCCTCTGCTCACTGACTTTGACAAATCAGGGAGCACTGTTCCCACTCAGTTTCTTATTCCCATGTAAGACACCGACAAATTTGGATTTTCCAGAACATGCTCAGTAAAATATGGGCAGAATTCTAGTGATAAACTTGCATGAATAAAAATGGTGACCAAACTACAAGCATCCTCTTTTCAGGAATCACATATTTAGGAGACAGAAGATTTAGGCACCACCACCAAAGCAGAAGAAGGAATAGAGGTGTTCCTGTCATATTTTGCTGGCAATGGAAAACTAAATATAAAATCACAGAATGGTTTGGGTAGAAAGGGACCTTAAAGATCATCAGGTTCCAACCCTCTGCCATGGGCTGGGACACCTTGACCTGACAGAGGTGCTCAGAGCCCTATCCAGACTGGCCTTCATCACTGCCAAGGATGGGACATCCACAGCTTCTCTGGGCAACCTGTGCCAGTGCCTCACCACCCCCACAGTGAAGGATTTCTTCCTCATATCTGACCTTAACCCATCAGGTTAAAGCCATTACTCCTTGTCCTGTCAACACACCTTTGTAAAAAGACTCCCTTTAGGTAATGACAGGCGCTATAATCTCTCTGGAGCCTTCTCCAGGCTGAATGAACCCAACTGTCTCAGACTGTCTTCACAGGAGATGTGCTCCAGCCCTCACAATTTGTGTCAGAGGTTCCAACTCGAGTGCTCAGGTTTTTCCTATTTCTAATTCCATACAACTCACGGTTTGAAGTTCAGCACCTCCTTTTTAATCTTCCTGTTGCCTACTGATTTCTTAGTTACTGAAAAATCTCATAACATTGTCTGGCAGCAATTTCTAGTCATAAGAACAGACCTGAAAGCAATACTTTATGCAAGATTAATGCCAAAAGTATAAACAATAAAATGTTACTATATAAAAAACCATAAAAGATACCATAAAGATAGAAATACAGATAAAATGTCTCCCTCTGCTCATTGTTAGCATTCCCGAATTATGAACTCAGGTAAGGGCAACTCAGTATTTGTAAATTCATTAAAAACATAAAAAAAACATTGATTCTGAGTCATCTATCATTTAGACAGTGAAAATGTATTGTGATATACATAAATGTTATCCCCAAAAGATTTTTATCACCAGTCATAATACTTTCATTATCATAAATAATATATCGTGAGAAAGTTATACCAGAGAACTGAATTAGAAGTTCTACTCGAAAGTGAGACTTAGTATTTTTCCATTCAAACTTTTCATTAATGTGTATATTGCCACAGAATGAACAAAAATACTGAGCTAAGCCACTTTTTTTTTTTTTTTTTTTTTTTTTAAGGCACTTTAGGACATTTTCATACCTCAGCAAAGTACAGTATTTTGTTACCCTTGACATTTGTTTTATCTCAATACCAACTTTCAATTTCTGTTGCAATTTCTTTTTCTTCCTTGAGAGGCGAAATCATTCCAGCTGTAAGGACAACAGTAATTTTCTTAAGTAACTCAGTGAATTTTTTTCAACGCTCTTCAGTCCTTCACAAGAGCTGGTAAGTCAGCATTTAGCCAAATATGTGTCAGTAACCTCAGCCAAGATGCCCATAGCCATTTACACAGAAGAGAAACTCCCCTGCTGTATGCAATACCTGCTCCAAAATTAATCAACACTAGAAAATAGCAGTAAAATAATTCTTGAAAGACTACCAAGCAAATACACAAAGGAAGTAAAAAGGACTTGTAAGGTTAATTGCATTACTGCTACATAGTGACACCTGACAAATATGTTTTGGAACAACTTCCTCACTATAAAACCTCTAAAAAGCAGCTTAAAAAGGAGGGGGGGAAAAGCACTGTAAATATTCAGTTGAAAATCGCAGTGTTCTGGAAAGAAAATTCCAAATTCACCCTTATTTTCTCTGATTTTTAACAAGCATCCCGAAACAGGAAAATTGCATTTATTTGAAAAAGCAAGACTTTGCCCATGCATTTGGAAAACTTAGGAAGGTTATTTTCCTTTTCTTTTTCACACTCTACAGAGCCAGGGCAACCTCCACTTCCTCATCACTCCAGTCAGACACTCAGAAGACAAAAGGCTGTGAGTAGAAGTCTGGAATCTACAGTCCATTCCCTTCAAATATTTATGTTTTAGCCTTTGAAATTATTTGTAAAATGCTTATTCTGTTTTATAATATTTTCATTTATAAAAGTGAAATGGGAGACCAAAACCTTCAAAGTACCAGTACTTAAACACTGATAAATTTCAGTGACTACAAAGACATGAGCCAGCACATTTCCAAAAAAGAAAAAAATCTAACCATGATAGTGATCATTTTCAGTTTGCTACAAAGTTTAATTTCCTCAAATAAAACATTCACTCTCTTAGTTGAACAAAGGCTTTTAAAACATACCACGGTTGCATCATTATTTGATTATTTAACTCATAAGTACAAGCAGTGGCTGGCAATGAGAATGACAAGCACTAAGTACACACTATACAAAACAAATATAAATTAAAACCAGCTGTCTGGGAAGCGCACAGAAGTCTGAGAAGACTGGAAGCTTCACAGTTCCTCATTTATCTTTAAATGAAAAAAATTAACATTAGCTGAAAAAGTATTGATTTTCTGTGCTGTTACCAGTGGGTAACTAAAGATTTTAAATTCATTTTTGCAGCATACCAAGATTGCTTTGAAAGAAAAATTTCAGAGAGGTCAGCTTGAATTACTTTCTGGGTCCCACAACACATGCAGACATTTATTTCTGTTCAGACTAGTCCTTCTAAATGAGAAACCTGCATTTGGAAGTTGTACCATTACATTTAAATCTGCTTCAGCATGGTTGAGATGTATAACCCACCTTGACAGAAACACCAACCTAAAGTGCAAAAATATTTCACTTGCTGCCATTAAGAAATGGCACCTTACACTGCTTCTAGGCATAAGAACTGGTAGGAAAATAACCAATTTTCCTTGGTATGATTACACTGGGACTATCCAGGCCTTTTGTTCTCCAGGTTTTTTTTCGTTTTATATCCCCAGCCCCTGGCACTACTCCCCAAGGATCTCCTGAGGTTCTAAGGAGAAGCACAGAGGTGTGAGAGCTGGAGGGAACAGGCATGGAGCATCATCACCAGCCTGGCCAAGGCAACATGCCTGCTGTCACCAGGAGGAGCAGTGAGCCTGGGCACAGCTTTGGAATTCTGAGAGCAGTGAATTAACGGGTGGGGAGTGACCTGTGGAGGACAGACAGAATGATAAAGAGGGCAAGAACTGTGGAAGAGGTCTCACTGCTGGAAAGCCAGAAGTATCAACACACCCTTGGGGCATGTGGCTTTGAAAAAATTCGTTTCAAAATAAGTTTGTACTCATTACACTTCTATATAAGAATCTAGATTTCACCTACAAACAGATTTAGCCAATGTTGGTGGTTTTCTCAGTGTTATATCACACAGCTATGACACATTTTTCATGGCAAACTACCCAAGAATCAGCCAAGAAAGCAGAACTATGTGTTCCTCAAGATATCTGCAGCCTAAAGAGCAGTTTGTTTCCACTAGTTTTTGGAAAGGGAATGCTGCCATACATGTTGAAGGATAAACTCTCTGAAGCTGCAATACTCCCCACAAGCACATTCAGTGTTTCTCAGCACTGAGAGCAGTGCCCACAACCAGACAACACAAAACAAAAACATAGTTTTTTAACTATGTTCATTACTTCTGAACTTATGTAATGACATCAAAAAATAAAACTTCTTTGTTTTGAGATACTGCCCTTTTTCTAGAGAGGGCTATGAGCCTAATATACATCAATAACAGCCTAAATAGTTCTGGATTGCTGTACATAAAGTCCCTTCACCTGATGTTAGCTAGCATACTTCTGTTCCCCTTAGGGGAAACTCACCATATTTATTGAGTTATTGTTATTATCTTCCTACATTTTACACAGCATTGTTCCTTACTCCATCTTTGAAGTTATTTTTACTGATTTACTATAAAAAACACATGTGAAAAAGAATGAAGAAAATTTAGAAGATTCTAAAGTCAATGGATTTATACTTTACAAAAGAATTCTGTGTAACTTTAAACTAATTCAAATAGTTAATAATATACAGAATAGTAAAGAGATGCAGCACAGGTTTATGACTGGTATTTGACAGCTTTATGCAAAATGATTGAGTTAATATGCTCAGAGAGTTAAGAGGAAGGCATAAAAATCTGAAAACATTGAATAAATCTTTAAATATGCTGAAGAACATTGAGGGGGTAAATCTAATAATGAATATATCAGAAAGTAATTACACCAGAAATACCATAAGGTGCCAGGGAATAATAGTACCTCTGTGCCTTTGCACCACAAGCTGGCAGCCAAGGCCTGGGCTGGACAGGCAGCAGGAATCAGAGCTGGAGGCAACAATTGCAATCCATCCTTCCTTCTCTGCCCTGTGCACTGCCCTCATACAGTGTGTTAACAGTTTGAGTAACATTCCAACTATTAGAATGTGCAGGCGTAGGAGAGGACAAGTGGGGATTTGGATCTATAAAGGTCACGCAGCTGGGAGGAAAACAAGGCATTCAGGAAGGCACAGAACTATGGGCAGCTGTTCTGCACACAGCCTCTGCAGAGCTGGTTCAGGCATCTCAGCTGGAAACCTAAAACCCAAGGGTATTAAAAAAAATATCACAGCTTTAGGAAAGGCCACATGATTACAATACGGCTCCTTTAGCCAAACCTACTCTTTGTGGAGTAACGTTACATTGTTCTGGCCAAAACACTATGAAAACCCAAAGAAATTAATGAATAGGAATTCATTAATTTTAAAGGCAAAAATCTAACACTGCTCTTCCTAATGTAGCTCAGAAAATTTAAATTTGTAGCAGGCAGATAGACACACACAGCAGCTGATATGGAACAGGTAGGAGCTAAGAACCCAAGGTGCCATGTCATTGCTACATTTCAGATCCAACCACAACTTTTGCATCAACAAAACCAGAAATTAAAAAGATTAAAAGTATCACAGATTATTTCTGAAGCTGTTTCTTTCCCTTAAACTCACAGATACTGCACAACCACGTGGAGCTACTGGAGAATCCTGTAAGGGTCTCAGGGTTGGTAAGTTGGGCTAATTCTAACCCTCATTTCTGACTTGGTTTGAGGCCTCCCCCAATAATCCTCAAACCACATCAAAAGAAAGAACAACCATTATTGTAATTAATTAAAGACAGAAGCCACACTTTTTATTAATTGTAAGCTCCATCACAAAACAGTATTTATGGTGACTGAGCAAGAGACAGAGTTTGCAGCTACTAAAGAAAATACCTTGTTTGGGCTTTTTAAACATTATTTTGCATTGCAAATTATAATTGCATGTCACTGAATTGCATACTGCAAACTGACCATGGGTTTTGTATGTAGGCTATGCCACTGATTATTAGGAGAACTGAGAAAAGCCTGCTCAGTGGAAAAGCATATAATTTACATTTAGCTTTCCACAGCATGTTTGCACACCCACACAATATAGGTCACAGTTAAGGAGAGTTAGAGAACTATTTTCCCCTTCAGTCAGAGAACGCATCATTTTTGCCTGATTATGTCATCCAAGAATATTACACATATTAATATACCTGTTAATGTACAGGTAGCAACTGTGACCTGCCTATGCTCCCTAGAAGTTACACACAGAACAGAGTTGTCAGGCACAAGTGAATGTGGAAAGACAGCTAGTATTTAACTGACAGGAAGAGGGGAGGGAGGGAAAAGGGATGGATTTTAGCATTCTTCAACCATTACACAGAAAGAAAAAGAATTTGTCTGGCTACAGACAGAATCATCCCCACTGCTCCACAGCTCTACTTCATAGCATTCCTATCCTTCTGCTTTTGGCAAGCATCTTAGGAAGCTTGCTCTCCAGAAACAGAATAAACTCCAGAAACACGAACTTAAACAGAAAAGCAACATAATTACTTACAAGAGGGATGTATATGTCATGTCACATAAGGGTCAGAGGGACTTCAAGATGACTCAACAACTTCTGCTGTTTCTGATCTCAGCAAGCTGTTTTATGTTGTAGGTTCTTGCTTTTAACTAAGTATCATTTCCACCATTAGTCACCACCTTCTCACCCAGCTGATCCACTCTACTCTGAAAGAAACATTTGTCACCAAACTAACCACTGCAGCTTCCCATTTTCAAGATGAAAACCCCTTTTTCTGGTCCATTTCTTGCCATTTCTGTGGCAAGCTCTCCATCAGTAATTCTGCCATTCCATTTGCCCTAGACCTATCCTTACCAGGTGACAACACAGCTAACTTGATTCCTAAATACCAACTTACAAAAGACAGTAAGTTGTTCTCCACCATTATCCATGAAAAAAAATTAATTAAAGAAACTTTTATTTTGCAGCTAAACTCTCAAAAATCATAATCTAGAAAATGAGCCATGGTCTCACTGGGTTAATTTCTCTCCCACTTCTCCTATAACACTGCCATTTCTTTCCAAACAAGCTTGAATTTGATTTTCAAAGGCAGAAGGGAAGAAACAGTTAAACACTGTTTTCCTGAAAAAAAGATGAAAAGAGTGCCAGGGATCCCTGAGCAGGTCAGCTATAAAAATCATAATAAAGTAGAAGTGGGAGCAAGAGTGCACCTGCAGTCCCACTGCGGATGCAGGTTGACCCACACAGGACCCAGACAGTAAAGGCTGAGGTGAAACAGGAAGAATCATCATCAGCCTGGAACCATTCCTGTGGGATGCCAGCTGAACCTTCTCTTGACCCAAATTCCCTTTTACATCACCTTATCCATACTGGGTTTGTCACAGGGGAAGAGGCTGGGGTGGCAACAAGAACTGAGATACACCACTGCATTGCGTAATCTGAATAAAATGAAATTGTGTTATATTAAGCAGGATGAGTGTGGCATTTCTATCCCGGCTTGTCTATTCCATGAGGCACAAAAATCAAGACCCAGGTGGCACTGCCACAAGAGACCCTGAGGAACAGAATGCTCACTCCAGCTGCTCAGTGTGCCCAAGTCCTGACCAGTGGCCTGGACCTCACACCAAGCTGTTCCCTTCCAAGTGGCAGAGGTACATGCACGGCTCTTGTCATGCTCCCCCACACCTGGGGCCACTGCTTTAATCCCTTTCTCATTTATTTATTTATTATTTAAGCCTTTCTCATTTAAACAGTCAGCATGAGCCATGAAAGTCTCACCAATTCCACTGCCTATATCCATATCTAAGGCAAATTAGCAGTCACCACCAAGGTTTCTTTAACTCTTCAGTCTCCCACGGCAAACATTTTACAGGAAGCAGGAACTGCTAGAGAACAAAGTCCTTCTATTTCTTTTTCATTTTCTGGGATTGATCAGGTCAGCCACTGCTGGGCAGATGTAGCCAAGGCCTCCTCTGTCTGAGCAGGTAGGCTTCACTCCATGGCACAGGTTTCATACAGACTCTTCTCTGGGCAACCTGAGCTCCTTAGACTTTCTGCTGAGAAATGTTTCAGTTCATCATCTGAAAAAGTGTATCACATTCCAAGATAAGGTTTCTTGAAATCGATCTATAGATCCTTCTGAGACAAATGTTACCTACTTCGGGTTGACTTGTTTTCGTAACAAAGCATATCCCAGATCTTTGCCCTACTGTGCTGATGTAAAGGATCCAATGCATCCTTTTAACATCTCTGCATCCTTCATGATCATAATTCACTAATTTAATTTGGTATAACAAAGGCTTTAGAAAAGCCTCATACCAATGGAATAGCTATTGCAGTACAGGGTGGGACTACATTTGATACCACACAGAGATCTGTTAATCCAGCCTTTTAAGTAGAGAATCCTTCAGTGCCTTTGTGCCTCTGCTAGAAACATGTTAATCAATAGGGATTAAGCATGATTTTTGTGATTTTCATAAATTTCATTAGAACTGAAAAATTATGAGGGGTTTATGTAGTTTATAGGCTAGAGGCATTTCCACCTCTCAATTTCCACTGGAAAAGCGCCCTATTTTAGCAGAGTTACAAATGTAAGCAGTCAGATCACACTGTGAAAGATCATAACCAAGACTTCTATCTACTAAATTCTGAGTAGGTTCAACTTACCCACCCTATTCTCAGCTTCTCAAAATAAGTGGGAAAAAAATACATTGGAATGGGAGGAGGGTCTAAATTTAAAAAATGTTAAATATTTGATCGAGGAACACAGAACCTTTTAAAAATGCCAAGGGACTGGACTCTGTGAGAAATACAGATATCATCCTCCAGCAAAAAGACAGCAAGAAAACCACTTTTCACATAGAATTTTTGGTAGAAAATCTTTGAATCTAGCAATGACACCTGCTAATTAAAATTCTTGCAATTCTATATTGAACTCACAATCAACTAGACACTTCTTTTCTTTATACCTCAAGCTAAAGAATCCATTATCTCCTTTAAGAGAAGCGCCTTCAACTAGTATTAAAATATATTCACCTTTAAGGAACAGAAAAAAAAAAAATTATTTAACTTCGTTTCAAAATGTTCAGCTACAATGAGGCATTTCTAAGAATTACTATAAATCTCTCCTAATTTAACCATATTACAACTGCCATACATTCCAGACCATCTTCTCACTCATCTTCACTCTCCAGCTTACTCTTCCTTCAAAGCTTCTCCTTTTAAATTTATAGGTAACACGTAATGACATACAATCTTCTTTGGTTTCTGAGTTGGTGATGGAGGGGTTCACATCAAAACCATTTAAGTAACCAATCTGCAGATTTCTCAGAAAAACAAGCTTGGAAATTCACCATCTCCCTACCTGCTGCTACCACCCATATGTGTAAATATCCCTCAGCACAGACACATTCCACACAATAGACTGACACATTTCACTTGGAACAAGCTTTAAAACTATCTGGAAATTCCACCGGAGATCTATATAGATATATTTGCCAGAAAAAGAATAATTCTGAGTTTCTGAGCACCATCTATTTTTCATTATTTATAGAAAATCAACAATTTTCTGGGTTTCACCTATAATGACAAAACAAAATTACAGAATAATTTAAGTCGGAAGGGCCCTTTAGGCACCACTTGGGACAATTCCCATTAAAAAAAGGAAAAATGGCAACAAAACCAACCCTGTTTTTTCCTAATGTAACAATTGTCTCTAGTATTTTGGTACTGTTCACTTTTTTCCTCCCTTAATCTTAACAAGTCTATGCAGCCCAGAAGTTTCCCTAAAAGACACAAGTCTGACTGCCTACACAGGGTAATTCTTGTGGTGCTCTCTCATTTTCCATATTTCACATTTAGCTGTTCTCTCTTTTACTGGATTATCAGCTGTCAACACCAAAAGGTTCTTCCACCCTTTTTCAACTCTTTTAAAAGGAACAGCCCCAAAAGAGGGACATGCTAGAAATACCATTTACGAGGATATATACAGCACTGGCATTAAAAAAATCTAAACTTTTAAGTGTCTCCATGTCTGTATTCTAACTTACAAGAAATGGCTGAAAGTTGTTGGTTTGTATTTACAGCTCAGAAAATCTTGGTATGGAGATGGTGAAATTAATTACAAATACAATAACACCACTCATAGCATAAACTCTACTAACAGGGCCTAAGACAACAGCAATAGGATATGGGGTAATGGTTTTAAGCTAAAAGAGGGTAGACTCAGAATAGATACAAGGGATAAGGTTTTTTGTGATCATGGTGACAAAATACTGGAACAGCGAGATAGTAGATACCCCAAACCCTCAAAACATCCAGGTCAGGTTGGATGGAGCTCTGAGCACCCTGATCTAGCTGAAGAATGTCCCTGCTCATTGCAAGAGGTTGGACTAACCAACCTGTCACAGTTCCTCCCAACCCAAACCATTCTGTGACTCTATAACTACATATTCCATAATATTTCATAACATTACAAAGTCAGCTCTCATTACCAGGCCCCTCATTATATAGCTCTCTTTTCACTAGATTTGTGGCAGCTGGAGTTTCCTCTATAAGACCAAAGCCATATTTTAAATTTGCCAGAAATCCAACATCCCTCAAATGGCCTAAGCATGTTTACTTTCACTTGTGTATTGTACCTGTTGCTGCTCCCTTCAACATCTGCAATGCTGATATGGCAAATTCAACACACAAACACTCCCACCATCACAAATTAAGCATTAACTTTTATATTCCACTGTGAAGGATATTTTAAAATCTCATTAAACTTAGCTTAGGAAAGAAACACAAGCCTGAAGGAAATCCTTGGAGAAATTCCTTTTTGAAGTCTAATTGCCCAGAGTAACATTTCCCATGAAAATTATCCCAGAAATCTCTAGGAATTGTTTGAATTTTCCAATGCTTTAAAAAAATATTAGAAAATATAGGAGTAATGTACAAGTATTTTCTACCCTATAGATGAGGCAGAGAGGCTAATTAAATTGTTAGGACAGGCTCATTTTATACATAGACACACATTAAAAATATAAACACACACATCTTTAGCAGCAAAGTGCCGACAGTTCCCGTCTCCCACTGCAGTGGCAGCAGGTTTTCTAGCGTGGCACAGGCACTGACTAAAGTCCCTTAAGAAACACAGCCCCCCTGAGACAAAGCCCCATGGTAAAGAAGCATAAATTCTCAGGGAAGAACCCATGCTGATATCACATGTATTTGGAAAAGCAAGAGCAAAACCATTCACTTCCATCACATGAAGAAATCTGTCCGTAGACTGTGGCTCAGCTGAAATGTACAGCACCCAGGGGCACACAAACACACAGTCAGACACACATGTGCCACGGGACTAAAGGAAGAAGTAGTATGAACACTCTCTGCTCTCATCCCCAGAGTGGACTGGAGGAAGAAGTGGCAGAGGAGAGCAGTCTCACGTCTGCCACCATTTGCAATAGAGCAGGAGGCCAGGGAGTGCCCTATTACATTACAAGTCACGGAGCTTTAACTTTCCACAGCCATGGCGGCTTTGTACTAATGTCCAAACAGCTGCTCAGATGCACAGTAACTCTCACACCTGAGTAAAGTTATGTTTTTGATGGCTGTATAAAAAACACATCTGAGCATATAAATATACAGAATACAGCCCTTCAATACTAGCACTTGGAAAAAAACCCTGCACGTGTTCCTACAAGTATATGCAAACCAGTGTCCGCACGGCACACATTGATGAATAAGATCCCAGAATGGGGTAAGAGCAAAAAACTTCCAGCAATAACCCAGGCTGCAGATAAGGCCCCCAGCAGCACAGCTCTATGAGCTCTGGAGGATCTGGGAGCGCAATAGCAAATTAATGGGAAGGGGAAGAAGCATGCTTGATGAACTACAGTACAACAAAGGGTACCTTCTTCAGCCTTTAGTAGCAAGGGGAAATGTTTAGGGAGTCTTCAGTAACAAATCCTGCAATTTTCTTTTCCAGATATACATCCTGCCATGCACTTGGAAAGAAAAGGTTGTTTAAATATAAACCCTTTGCATTTTCAAATAATCAGTGTTGTAGACACCTCTGTTAATTTATCCGAGGTGGAGAGAAAAGATAAAGTAGTGTCCTTGTGTAGTTTTTAAACAAAAAGAAAAGAAAACAGTATTTATTATATACATAAAAATGCTTCACTAAACATATAAGATCCATAACAACGACATCTGCTTAACCTCTAAAGGTCAAGGTCGTGTCATTTACACCAAGATAAAAAAGTCTAATTATAGTATCTACAGCTGTATGGGCAAAGCCTGGTTATTAGAAAAGAACTATTATAAACCAAACACAATTACACTGTAGAGAAACCATTAGATACTTGATGAGATTTTAATCTTTGAGCTGGTATCATTCTGCAAGTTAATCATCTAGAGAACAGAAAATCTGTTAGGAATGCAATTAAATGTACTAGTTCCATTAAAATTGAACTGATATAGTTAATTGTAGTCCTAAAATAGCAATTTCCTCACACCTTCACTAAGCATTTTTTTTTCATCTACTGAGTAATAGCCTATTTTAGGAATGCTTTTCACTTAAACTCTGAAATAAGATTTGTGAATACTTTTGTTCTCTCATGCTACCCCATGCAAGTTGCACTGACGTTTGCCATTCGACCTTGGCTTCCTAATTTGCTCTGAGAAGTCCAGCAAGGTCTTTTGTTTCAGTTAATCCATGGCACCTGCATTGCTGAAGCTTTTGGGAAGAAAATCACCAACATATCCTCCCAGCACACGACAGCAATTAGAAACTGACATGAAATGACGAGCCAATGGCAAAACTCACGTCATACAGTCATTTTAAGCATCAGCACTTCTGGCAAACACATGATTTCCAAACATCAGTTTTAGTGAATCATACATCTTCAAAGTACTTGGAAGGGATCTGCAGCCTTGCTAGCAAATTGGGAGTACAGGCCATTCCTACCTTTTTTTTTTTTTTTTTTTCTTTTTTGAGGAGGAGGAGGAGGAAACAGACTGAAACAAAAAGGTATCCTAAGAGTGCATCAACTTGGCAATAGCTCATCCGCAACTGAGCCTCACAGACCACACAGTTTATTGGAGCATTTTAAATCGCTCTGCAGGGAAGGGCGAAAAAATCACGACTTCGGGGAGCGCCAGGGCAGCCGGGGCTGACACGGGCGCATCCCTGCGCGGATGCCGTTACGTAACCCCAGCGCGGCCCCCCCCGGTCCGGATGCTCCGGCTGCGCCCCGGGCCCGCAGAGCCCCGGCCGGCCCGCAGCCCCAGCCCCGGGCCCGGGCCCGCCGCCGCGCCCCGGCCGCTCCCGCCTCCCCCGGCGGCACCGGCACCGCGCGGCGCCCGCCGAGCCCCGGCTCCGCCGCCGCCCGACCCGCGGCTCCCCGCACGGCCCGTCCCGCCGCTCCGGCCCCGCGCCCGCGCCCCCAGCGCCGCCGCTCAGCGCCCACCTCCTGCCGGGATCCGCGGCGCATCCCCGCTGCGGCCCGGGAGGCTGCGCCCCGCCGCTCCCGCTCCCTCCCGCCGCAGCTCCCCGCCCGCCTGACGGAGGGAGGGAGGGAGGGGGCGGGCGGCCGCCGCCGCAGCCCCGCCGCGCCGCCCCCCGCCCCCGCCCGCCGCCCAAGGTGCCCTCGGCAGGCCGTACCCACCTCGGCGGGCCCGGCCGCGGCTGCCGGGCGCAGGGATGCCGGCGGCGCGGGGATGCTCAGCCGAGCGGCTGCGGCCTCTGCGCGCAGCGGCGGGGCGGCGCCGGCACCTCGCCGTCCCTCCCGCGGCCGGCCCCGGGGCGCCCGGCAAAGCCCCGAGTCGGGGAGCTGCCGGGCCGTCGGGGAAACGGGGCAGCGGCGGGGACGGCGGAGCGGGCTTCGGTCATGACATCAGGTCTGCGATTACACGGGAAAGCACGTGGGCAACAGCGGGGCTGTGCTGGAGCGAGAGGGACCTCCGTGCCGGGGGCGGGAGGATGGTGTCAGACAAAGGGGTGCCGCCGAGGGACGGGGCTGTCAGCAGCAGCCTAAGGGCCTGTCCCCACCCAGGCTTGGTGACACAAGCACGACGCCCAGCTTTGCACTGTCACCCTCCCGCAGTGGTCACTGCGTTAGCTAATCAATCTTTGTCATCCAATTAAGGGTGGTTGTAAAAAACCACATTACATAGGCCAGAAAGCTGCCATAGAAATGACTCCTCTGATTCAATTTGTATTGGGTTTTTGGTAGGTTTTCTTTTTCGGGAGAGAGGAGTTATTTTCCTTCGCTGTAGATCCTCCATCACAGCTTTTACAACACCCTTGATAGCCTAAACACACCTTCGGAAAGGGGAAGCTGGACTGTCTTGTGTAGAGAACCCATGGAGTGGAACAGGTCACCCTGCTGTGGAGCAGACAGGTTGTAGACTCATCTGTCTGGTAAGTGACTCGCACCCTGGTCCTTCTACTTGGGCCTGGTCACCCCCTGTCCCCGGAGCTGGGGCACCTCCTGCCCCCCAGAGATGGCTCTGAGGCCTCTCTTAGCAAACTGCACTCCTACTGTTTACATCCCCCACCTCAGCCCGGCTCTCTGGTTCATGGTAACAAGATTGGAAATAGATTTTGTCGTCCAAGAAAGTCAATTGAAATCCCTGGAGAACTAGATACCACCACCAGCAAATTTCGATAAGAGAATGGGGAAAAAGGGCAAATACCTCCAAAAAAAGGTAGATTTACAGCATTCTGTAAATTATTGAACCTACATTTTCATTAGGCAAAGACAGGCTGTGTGATGCCGGTTTATGCTTTCCATATTTCTCAAATTAGCAGTTCCAGATTTGGCAGTAGTATTGTGCAACAAGGGATCATTTTGGGCACCCTGGCATACAAAAGCCATAGTAATTTTCCCATTAAAGCAGAGACCTCCATAGAAGGATCCCTTGACATAGTATTTTTTGTGTAACTTCTCAGGAAAGCTTCTTGGAAAAAAAAGCTTTTATTCCTTCAGCTGAACCTGCAAGTCTCATTTTCACTGTGGTTGAATAAAGTTAGGAAATTCATTAAGTAACACGTTTTGTTGGGGTTTTTTGTTTTGGTTTGGTTTTTTTTGTTTGGTTGGTTGGTTTTTGTTTGTGGTTTTTTGTTTGTTTGGTTTTTTTGTTTTGTCTTGTTTTTGTTTTGTTTTGTTTTTTGGTTTTGGTTTTTTGGATTTTTTTCTTTTTGGTGTTCAGTTTCCAAGAGCTGGGACAGGAAAAACATTAAACGGGACTTTGGTGGGTGTCAGAGTAAGTTTTCATGTAAAATCCACAGAAATATTAAGTACAAAGCCACATACATTCTAGAACACATTTAAGATCAGATTATTAGAGCCTCTCCCCCAATTAAGGTGTGAACGAGGCAATGTGCCAAAGTCAATAGTAAGCATATTATTTACCAGTAAATGGGGGGAACGGGGGGGGGGGGGCAGGAGAGAGAGAAAAATAGGGAAAAGGAAGCAGGGGGAGTTGGGAGGGAAGAGAATGACAGAGAGACATCACCATGATAGAAAGATACCACCACCTGTGGATCCAGACAGCATCCTGTAACTCCTCTTCTGGTCTTCTCCATTTGGGGGTGCCACGAAATGTAGAGTTCAATGGGTTAACACCTTCAGGTGTCCATGGGAACATGCAAGCACCACCCCTCCACGGGACATTATCTTCTGCAACACTGGTTCTGTTGCAACATTGTGGATCCTGTGCAGTCACTTGGTGGAAGGCCTCAGAAAGGGGTCTGGGGGTGTTTTGGGGGTCTTTGATGGCTTGTGATCCCTTCTAACACATGACAGCTGCCCCTGACATCAGCAAAATCAAGCCAGTTATGCCCCATCACAAGGGATGCATGTGTGTGAATGTGAATGTCCCGTGCGGATGTGACCTGCCACGAGGAGAGGCAGTGGGAATGTCGCAGCCGGGCCAGCTGTGTGCTGGACAACAACTGGCATGATAAAAACACCATCCCCTCTCTTGAGGGTCTGCTTCTTATCCAGCTCAAAGCCCAGCCTGTAGCCTCTGAGAGTGGGTGTTTACTCCCCCTGTGAAGGAGCAGAGGCTTCACCACCACACCCCCAAAACCTCTCCCCATCACCCCAGCCGCAGGGGGAAGAGTGCAAACCTGGCCTCAGCAAATGAGTCTGTGGCTATGGCTTCCCCCGCCAGACCCAGGCAGAGCTGATGTTCCAGCACAGCTGCTGACTTGGCTTTCCTTGTGGATACACTCTTCTTCTCCAGCCTTGTTTACTGCACCTTAGGCCTGAGATAATTGGACAATAGCACCACCTTTATCTTATTTCAAGTTCCCATCAGGTATTTTAACTCACAGTTCAGTTTCCCGGATTCGGGCAGGATTGGCTTCAATGCAGCTTCTTTAGAGACTTGCCATAGTGGGGAAAGTCCTTTGATGACTGCAACAGTGTTTAACACAGTTATGATTTTTAGGTCTCTTACAAACAATAATACCAGGAATGAAGTAATCTATTTTTCTTCTAAAAGAAATAAGTAACAGGGCAAGGAGAGAGAGGTGTCTTAAGATTCATTCAAAACTATTTCAGATAAGAGGTCACTTGACATCTGTGACCTGAAAAAAATTCCAGAAAACTCTATTGTTAATTAGCTCACTTGTTTCTAAACAACTTATTCTTTAATATTTTCTAATGATCTTGATACCAAATTCTTAAGTGGCTATTCTATAGAGCTTTGGGTTTTTTCACTAATTTGCCTATACTTAAACCAAAGAGAAACAAACAAACAGAAGCGTAGCTTAAATATTGTTTTAAAATTATACACTTATATTAAATAGATGGTGGAAGACAAAGTGCTGTGTATACACGCAGGTACTCTCATCTTCTAAGGTCTTAATTACATAGTTTATTCTTAGATAACTGTAGTCATTCCCATTCTTTAAATCAGGCAGCAGGGAAGTTTACTAAATATAAAATGAAACAGTTGCTTACCAGCCCTATGCTGAGGATAAGCAGATCTATGGACATTGAAAACATTTACTTACTGAACTTTAAGAAAATACTTTTATTTTCTCCTGTAATAAGCAATATTGTTGTTTCGTTGCTGTCATTTATTTGGGGGGGTGGGTGTTTGGCAAAACGGTACCCATAGGCATAGGTAAGAGACACATTTTAATTAAGATTTTCGTAAATTACACCTTGCATTTTTTCAATTTATTTGAATTATGAAAAACTGCAGTAGTACAGTAGTAATAACCAATGAGCGGAGTGCTTTGAAGAAAAAGCATGAAGTAGAGCACCAAAGAGCATTTAAGAGTGTGATGATAAGGCTCATAGCAAGCAGAAGCTGTGAAAGGAGAGAGGCAGGCACCAGCAGATGGAAATTGGATGTGCCCTGGAGTAGGGGAGTGCCACAGAAGCGAAGAGCCATCTCCAGGATCAGAAAGCACAGCTGCCATTATGACTGGGATCCAGTCACCAGATCAACATCCCCCTTTTTTTTGACAGATACTGACCACCTAACACAACATTATTTACTTTCCTCTTTGAGTCCTCTTTAGGGCTGAATTGCTCAGAATACTCCTAGATGAGCACTGTTGCACCTAATTGGCCTAGAATTACTTGTGTGAAAACAATTTCCTGATGATGCAAAATTACTCCTGGTAAGCAAAACAAAAACTGACTCTGAGCAGCTGTAGAAAGATCTGACAACATCAAGCAAGAGGACAATGAGATGGTGGCTTAAAGTCTATGTCAATAACTGGGAACTAATGTAAACAGAAATGAAAATAACCCTAACTAAACTTACATAATAATGGGCTATAAATTAGCCTTTATTACTTGGAGTCATTGTAAGTAGATTTCTGCAAAGATTGGTTTGCTACTCAGCAGTAGTCTGAAAGACAGTGTTAGAAATTGCTTCAAAAGCAGCAGAAAACAAAGCAGGAAAGCTCATTACAACCCTATGTAAGTACCTTTTCACTTAAGTGTTATGTTCACTTAAGTGTTGTTCCAGTTCCTTCATATGATAATGTAAAACTAGAAAATGCATGTATGCAACAGAAAAAATGTATGCAGAGGTATAGGAGTGCATCTGTGTGAGGAGATAATTCTAGCTGAAGAGCAGACTGAGAAAGGATTGTCTTTTGATCTTATAAAACCCCCAATGATACATAGAAGGCTGACAGGAAGCGATCACGTGCTGTTTTATATCATACAAGACTTTGGGAAGACTCAGTAAATGATCAGGCAGTGGATTTAAAACATGGGAAAAGCTTTTTCATACAGTGTTATTAAATAAGAGGGCTTGCTTCTATACTACACTACAAAGCTAAAGAGACAGACGTTTTTAATCTGAATTATACAAATGAATGAAGGACAGCTGCAGGCACAACAATTTCCTTTGCAGTTCCTCCTGAAAAGGTGCCTGCCCACCGCCTGTTGAGCTGCCCAAGAAAAAATACTCTATCTGTCCTGTTTTCCCTGACATCAGTTCCTGAGCACTGTAAAGAGCAGAATATCAGATTAAATGGACCTTTAAACAGTCCTGTACAGCTATTCAAACTCTTTCTTCTTTTCTTCCTGCACAGTTAGGTATGAGAAACCAGAAACAAGCAGCAACCCTACATATGAAAGCATACTCTTGCTTTTCCCCATCTTCCCTGGGAGTGAAATCAGTCTCTCAGTACTTGATCTTTCTATTTGGATGTTCTTCCATTCCCCTGAAGAGAATTTGGAAAAACTGTTTTTATCTTCTCAACATTTTGCTCTTCAGTTTCTGAAGTGATAGTCCATATGCACTGATCTATTCATTTTAGCACCATTTTCCACTATCCTTTGTAAAGACTAGGGCAGTACACAGCAAGAGAAGCGTAATGGCATAGGCATGGAATACACAAAAAATACTTTCCATATTCTTAGATCATCACACACACACACACAAAAAAAAAAAAATCTGAACTATTCTTGAACATCCCCAAAGGAAAAATGATGTCTTCTCATTAAAGAAACTGGAAAGGGAAGTAGAAACGCCCAGAAATTATTTAAAACTCAAGTTACAGGTAAGTATCTTACATAGGTAATCACAATTTACAAGTGTTCTATTTAGACTAGCCCTATTAAATAAAGAAACCAGAAACCTGAAAAGCAAATCTGAAATGCAGTTTATCAGAACTCCAAGAATTTCTGAAGACAAACATGATAAATCAGCTGAACTGGTTCAATCTCATATAAACAAACTCTATATGGCTGATAGCATAGTTAACTATATCCACTCAAAGATAACGCAGTTTGTTTCATACTTGATCCTAGCAGTGGGCAGTAGTCCCATGGCCTCATTTTCAGTACAATGCACAGTTTCTTTATTGCATAGAATGCAAAACCAAAGCAGTATAAAGACTTTAAGCTATACATTTTAAACAACAGAGAAAAAAACTCTGGTTGGAAGTGTTGTAACCACAATACTTACAACCAGCTGGCTATTACCAGCTATCTACTTTCTATTCTAGACTCAGTTCTTTCAAGCTCCAGTATTTAAAGGACATTTTCTTAGTAACTCCACTAGAATAGCTTTAAAAGGGTCACAGTGGTACAGCTTCCTCTGCACTCTCTGAGAACTGCCTAAATAATTTATTATTCCAAAGCAACAGAGATTACCCAGCTTCAAAGAGTTTCAGAGGGTCTCCAGGATAAAATTCCAAGAATGCTGTTATACATGGGCATTAAGGCCATTTTTGTATCCTTGGCCTTTAAACAGATAATGGATAAGACATCCTGTGATACCTGTTTATAACTAAAATGTTTATGTTTACCCATGTCTAAAATTTTGGCCCTAATTTTAAGTAGCTTAGTTGGTATGTTACCACATAGATGAAATACAGCAAATTTTAATGGCCCCCAGCATTAATATAAGAAGTGATTTCAGAATATAAATGAATTTTGTGGACTTGATTAAAATTTAAAAATATCAGTGGGTCAAAATGCATACTGCATGTATTCACCTGTTTGCCTTTGATTTCATTTTGCTGATTTGATTTCAAATTTGATTTCAAATTTGCTGATTAAACATAACTTCACTCCTGCTATCCTTAGCTGTAACAGACACATTCGAAAGGGGATTTAGTGTGCCCAGCATGAGGATAACCAGCATTCCAATACTGAAAATAACTTTGAGCCATCTTGTAATTTTATTTGTGAAGCTGCTTATAATTTCAGGTTTAGAAAATATTTCCAGTATATATTTGCATTTTCAATAGTTTTGGAGTCCACATACTCTACTCTCTTAATGTCAACCTGTATCTTCTAAAATGGCATTGGAAAAATTTACTCACTAGCACTTTCCAAAGACAGAACTTGGTCAGAAGAGCTGGAAGAATTCCCAGTGAAACTTCTGTACTCCCAAGCTCAGGATTTGTAAACACTTTCTCTAAATATAGAGTAGGGTCTGATCAGCAGTTAACTCTTCAGTCTTAACGAAGTCCTTCAGATATTGACTATGATATGCAATAGTAGATATTGCATGTTAACGCTGGATTTGGATATTCCACACTTTGTGTTGGTCAAAGCTCCACCTTCCCAAGGTCTGCAGAATTTTTAAAAAAATTCCTAATAAAAGAATTAAGGTATGGGAGCAGGCAGATGTATACTGCAAAAGTAGATGAAATCAAAGCCTTATATCAATATTTATCATTAATTCATTTTATTTTTGAGAAAATTTACCACTATAACAGCAGTTCTGGTCTGACATTCTGTGAAAAACTCGATCAGAATCTTTGATGAAGTTTTAAAAGAATGCCTAACAAATACAATTTAGGTTGTGGTATGGTTAGAATATGATATGGTTTCCTGAATTGAAGCTGTCCACATAATCACATGGTTTATTCACGTTCAACAGCTTCCCCTTCACATATGATTATTCCTTCTGTCTCTCACCTACTGCTACAATAATTGAAAGAGTGGAGGTGCCTGGCATTGCAGACAGATGATCTCTCTGCAGACAGAGCAGAAAAAACATGACAGAGTGCCCTGGGTCAGAATAAGGACCACGAACAGGAAGAATGAGGAAGGATGCAAAGGAAACCCAATTGCACTGTGCACTGCAAACCTGGGCTCTGTCTCCATGTGAGCTTCTCTAGTAGCAGTTTGTGCCACCAAAGAAAGGTCTCAGGAGTGCCAGGATGAGGGGAACTGCCATCACTGAGTCACAGATCTTATTCAGGATGCACAGCCCTCCTGAGAATGGCCTTTTCTCACTTCATGATCAGTAATACCTTCATATAGATATTCAAGCAACATAAACAAATTAGTATCTCCCTGCAGTTAAACAAAAAAGGTTCCTCTGCTGACCAAGTGGTTATGACTCAATAAATGGATAAAATTATTTCTACTGGCCATAATTTAGTGTGATTTGTGAACTCCCTATATCTCATTTTCAAAGGTACTGAAGTCTTGTTCAACACCATCAGAAACTATGGCTGATGAACACAGCTGAAATCTAAGTCACTTATAGGTACACACACTAAATTCTACTTGCCAGCATTAAAGCTGCAAAACAACAAACCAAAATCTCAGTTTTGGTGAATTCACTCACCAGCATCAAAGGGAATTATGAGTGACAAGAGGTTTTTTCCAGTACAGGAAGCTAATGCTCATTCTCACAGCAGACTGAGTTTTTACTTACCAATGAAAGGGCCTAGAGGAGCAGCATGCCACTTAGCAGCAGTGCTATATAGCAATTAAACAGGGAGTGATGATATAACGTCCAACCAAAAGTATATTTACACAAACTGTTACTTAGCCAAATAGGAACATGAATGTTTTCAGGAAATACCCTGAAGTATAAGGAGAGTGATATTGACTTTGTTCCAAGTATCTTCTAAAAACCTTTACCCAAATACTAAAAATGAGTCCATGCAAGTCACTTGATAGCCTTGACTTGATAGTAAGTCACTTGATTCAGCAGTGACTAAAAGGGAAACACCTGAAAACCAAACTCTACAGTGCCTTGAATCATTAGAAATGAAAATAGGAAAAAGTTGGGTTTTTTTTAACTCCAGCCCAATTCTCCTTGTAGATCTGTTGACTGAACAAGCTGGCAGTGGAGTTCCATAGCCCAAAGCAGGACTGCATATAGAGCACTGATCTTTCATGCCCAGGGAGTGCAGTAGTCCGCAATTCCCAGACATGTAGTAATAAAAAAAAGACTGAGAACAACCAGAAAATGGCATTAATTTGTAGCATCACTTCAAGCTGTAAAGGGTATCTTCCAACCCTCAGTTTGTGTTGGATGCTCCCTCAAGCAACTCTTAGAACCATTCTTTCTCATCTTGGATTCTTCCTTCCCATCTTGGATGGACAAACACCACTAGTTACTTAATTTTTGAGTGTTTACCTTCCTGGGGATGTTTATATCCCCCAAAGACAAAAGCATCCACCCCATTAAACTGGGGATCTTGGCACAGGAGACTCATCAAGAGGCCATACAAATGAGAAGGGTTTTTTCAGCTGCCTTGTACAGGGATTCTCAGCATTTCACCTGGTATTGTGCAGATCCACTAGACCACACAGGTCTGCAGCACCTGTCAGACACTGTACCAGCGTGGTGTCTCTCCATGTTCACAGAACAGGACTCATGCTCTCTGAAAACACTGCACTCGCTGCACACATGGACTGCACAGTTAAGGCAGCAAGGGATTTACAGTAACCTGGTCAGAATTATTTCCCCTGTGCAAATACAGAGAATTCCCACATGCTACTTGAAATTTATCATGAAGGACGATGGGGAAAAAAACCAAACCAAAACAATCAAACCCAACCACATAAACAAATGGAAAACCCAACACACCAACCCAAACTGGAACTTTTTCAGGGGAACACAAAAGAAATGGCAATCCTCCTTACAACCAACCTTCAGGCTAGAGTCAGAGACAGGATCCAGTTCTCCAGGTTCAACCATAAATCTGGTTTTTCACCCATTTCTAACAGCTACACCAAACTGAGCAGGAATTTTACAGCCTGGTTAACCATGCAGCCCTTATTCAATTTTGTCCCTTGTGCTGAATGACACAACTGCACCTGGGGACAAGAGCTGCTGGTGAGTCATCAAGGACTGCTTTTTAGTAGGTACTAGTGGAATGGATGGAAGGAAAAGGTTTCTCAGGCAACCTTTATTCTGCAACCTGCTCCCATTTGAGCATTTGAATTCTAAAATTCTTTAAAAATAAATAAATAAAAAATAAATTTAAAAAAAAGAAAAAAAAAAAGAAACATTGGGTTTTTTTAAATACATGGTTTGTTACTTGGAATTTAAACTTCTGAACCAATTGATGAAGAGACCACATGGGAGATGCTGGGAAGCAGGAAGCATCCAATGGCATGCTTCTCCTCTAGACTGCATACAACTGGAATTCCTAAATTTTATCTGTGTATCGTATTTTAATAACCAGGATATTTCCAATTGAACAAGTAGTATACAGGAATACATCGAAAAGTAATGGCATTTGAAAATTAACTATACACAAACTTAGTTAACTATCTTAATTTACTTTGCATCAGTGCCAAAATTGTCTTCATCCTACTGAAAACTTCTGGGAAAAAAAAATAAAAACAACAAAACACCCCAACCTCAAAACTAACAAAAACAAACCCACAGCCCTAGACTCCACAGTTTCCCCGCAGTTATAGCCAAAAGATCTCAGGATAAGAAAGCATAAATAGAAGAAGTTTAGGTAGTCTGAAATATGTTCCTTTCACTAAACAGCATAATGAATAATCTTGGCCCAAAGCAACAAAATATTTAAGAATCTACCTTTGACTTATTTTCTTGATTACAGCTATTTTCTCAAATCTAGATTAATACTGTCACGTCTGCTAGCACTGTTGAAGTTACTTCGTTTTCTTTGAACTTACTGCAATTCAATGCAATTTGGATCATGAGAGATGTCTTCTATTTTAACAGAATCTGAATCATTATCAATTAACCAGTCAAGTCAGAAAAGGCTGGCTTCTTTATTTCCTCCATCATTGTAATTTCCATCTTATAAGAAGGTTTCAGGTAAAAACAAGAGCTATTTCTGTAATACAAGTTATGTACTATTACAAGAACAACCACCAGTTTACAGTTTTTAATGCCTACATACTTTTCAAAACTGCATCTCTGCATATTCAGAAAGAAGAAGGATCATAGAGAAATCAACTAAGTAACAATTAAGAAAAAAAAAAGTTGTCACTGAAAAAAGCTGTCACTGTCCACAGGAACCATGTCTAGTCACGTTTTCAGTCAGTCAGTCAGTCAGCTGAGGATCATGTCATTACTTAGTTTCTGTAGAAAAAACACAAGTACAAAAATAGTATCAAAAAGCAACATACCTATTTTTATTTTAAAGTACATATTATAAAATATAATTATTACAACAACATATAAATAAGGCTTTCAATATCTTTAGAAGAATAATATTAAAGTTTTAGGCATGCTCCTCTAACTTTTCAAGAGCCTCCCTCGAGCATTGTGTAAAAGCCTGCATTTTTTTCTGCAGTCTACTGTGGGTACAAAACACAGCTGTTTTTTTCAATGTATATCACAACTATGATACAATTACTTTTTAAAAACATTTTTGCAGAGCAGTAAATTATTAAAATATATACATATTAACATCAGGATTTTAGTAAATGTTAAAGTAAAAAAAAAAAAAGACTGCAAATGAAATCAGCGATGCAGGATTTCCTCAGGACAAGCAAAAACAAATATAATAATAGCCAAGTATTTTATGACAGGGTAAATGTTGGGTTTTTTCAACTTAGTAACTAAATGATTATTTAAAACACCCAGATTTTGTCAGCAGGGGAAATATGCAATGAATCCATCTGCTGTAGGTTGAAGGCAATCTGCAACAAGTTTTAAAAGCCACAGAACTTAGCTGTGTCTGCCATTTCTAACACAACACTAGTTGGAAACTTTATTTGAAAGCTTTATGAAAGACATTTCAGGTGGGTTTGGGTTTTTTGGTTTGTTTGCTTGTGGGTCTCTTGTCTAGTAGTTTTGAGGGGGGAGTTTCCAAGGACAGAAATGGTATTTAAATAGAACTACTAGACAGCAATGAAGAGATTTACTGTAACGCCACAATGCATTCTTCTGACAGATAGCAAATTCTTTCCTTCCTCTTCTGTTTTTGAATGACAGTGTGTCTAACTGGCCCCAGACACTGCAGTGAGCTTTTCACAAAATACTCAAAGTAACACAAAGTCCTGAGTGGAGAGCACAAGCTGGTCAACAGCAAGATGTTTAAAGTAGGTCTACTTTTAGCAACTGGCTCCAAGTAGACACTGTAGTTGTCTTCTCAGGCCTACACTGATTTAAAGCCAGAGAATTTGATGTGATTATTTCAGCCATTAATACACTCACTTAGCATAAAAGGGGATAACCTCACACCCCAAAAAACTTACATTAGAACTTAAAAGTGAGGAGAACCCTACTGGTCTGTATTTCCATCTTTTCTCTGCTACTTTTAACTACTTACATAAACAATTGAATTTTCATTGACCTGTAGGAGAACCTGAGCCTGTAAAAGTCATTAGGTGGATTAGTTCAGAATATTAATAGACGTGTGTTCAAATTTACCTGATAAACAAAGTTTGCTGCAAGACAACAGAAAGTTCTTATAGTCAGAAGCTTGCATTACAAAAGCACTATGAGTAGCATATTGTTACCATAAAGCCTTTTTTAAGAAACAATTCTGTAAATTGTATTTTAAAAAAGACTTTTTGCATAAGAAGGTGTTGGGGCAAAACTTTATGTGTGTTAAAAAAATAAATATTTTACTTAATTATTCCATTGAATGACATTTATTTTTATACAGATTCTAGAATTCACAGGTATTATAACAAGTTTTCATCAGAAAACCTTGTATAGAAAAGACTATTTCAGAAATCCAGTCATCCTGTGAGAGATGAAAGGCAAGCAGTACAACAGGACTTTAGAAAGGATTTCTTTATTAAGAGGCAATGATTTCTTTAAGTGAAAAATCACAAACTTTAGCTGGGAAGGTTATTTCCTACAGCTAAAATTCAAATAGAAAAATACTAGTATTCTCACAACTATTTCAGAGGTTGAGAAAATTGCATTTATTTTCACACAATTTAACACGTAAATTGAAAGCAAAACATGAGCCTCCAGATTACTGCAAAACCTGTCAAGTCAGTCCAGTGCAAAGTCAGGCAGTGGGAAAATCACTTACATGGGCAAGCCCTTTTGAAAGGCAATCTTTCCTTTTAGGTACCACTTCATTTGAATTTGAGAAACAAACTAAAGAACAAATGAACAAGTAATTCTATCTATCCTGAAAAGAGACAGATGCCACAGCAACCTGCTAAGAAACCTGGTATACAGAAAAAGTGGGGATAAATAATTTTCCTAATTTTGGATGCATGTTGTATTTACACTTCTCCAGTAAAAAGTACACAAGGCAGACCTGGTATTACATTACCCTTCACATCATAGTTATTTACTCCTGTAGAGACACAGGAATAAGGTGTGGTTACAGGCTGGACTCTTATTGCTGAAAGCAAAAATCACATGAAAAACAAACAAAACGTTGTACAAAGCTAAGAACGTACGTACAAGTTACTTAAAATTGCATTCGCCAGAGCTGCTGATTAAGAAAAAAAAAGGTTCAATTTAGTTTTAGCTATAATTCCATACAGAAAAGGAATGCCCAGAAATCCAACTATTAAAACAAAAGTTGTGTACAAAAACTAAGGCCATGTTTAGTATCTGCTGCTTATCAAAAGAGCAACATGGAGGTCCTTAGAAGAAAAGGAGAAAAAGAACACTCTGGGCAAAAGCTTTCTTTTGTCTTTGCAACTCTGGGGTCACAAAGAACATCTATATAAAGAAAGGTATAAAGAGTGAAGCTTAAGGGAAAATACTGATGCAAAGACAGTCATGTGATATTTTCTGAATTACTTAAGTCAGAACTTCATGTCCCCTAGGAAGTAGTATGGTACTGGAAATATCTGGAAGCTATAGTAATATTTGACAGTTATTTTGTAGAAAATGGGGCTTAGGCTTTTCTCCCTTGACTATATTCTCCTTTGGCAATAGTCCTAATGCTGAAAAACATAAATATAACTTTAAAATGTGATGAAATTCAATATAATTTGAAGCAAAGTGATGTTTTAAAAGAACAACTGAATCTTGGTCCCTGAAGTCAGTAAGATATAAAACATCTCTAGGAGTTTAACCAGCTTACACATGCCATAAGCATCAAATAATAAAGTTCTCAAACACATATCTCAATTTCTCCACCACTGGCTCTACTGTATTTTCTCCACTATCACACATTTCAGCTACACCTTATTTCTGAGAACACAAATGACCCGAATATCCCAAGCCTTTGGTTTCACCTGACCTAAGGTTTCAGTCTTACTTGTTCCCCCAGTCCCTTTTTTGTTTACCCCTTCACTCCTCTCCCCTACAAGGGCTCAACTTTCTATCTTTAACCAATGCCACTGAGGGCATGTGATTGTAACAAAAAAAAGACACACACAAGCTTATGTCTGTTTCATTATTTATTTTTGCATACTCTCTTCAGTGTCAACTGATTCTCCCAAATACACGAGTGATATTTCCATGAACATCCAGATTGACTTCTATCAACTGGTTCATTTTTTTTCCTCAAGAATTATAAAAATCGATTTTTTTAAAATAAAGTGCACATGTGTGTATATGTAAGAATACACACACCCATATATATATTTTATATGTGTGTGTATAAACACAGTTATATCAAAAAATTCTATTTCAATTTCCTAGCTAAGAACAGATTTAGAGTTTAGCACTGAATATTTGTATCTAACTTCAAAGTCTTAGCCTGTCACTATTTCAGGTAGCTGGACTTGAGGGTGAGGAAGAGCTCAGGTGGGTGGGGGGTACTCACCTGCTCAGTAAGTCCTCTGGCGCTTGTTGGGCTCCTCCGAGGGCGAGTCTGCCAACCTCACTTTGAGCCTCACACCATTCACAATCTTGCCATGCAATGCAGTGATGGCCTCGCTGGCACTTGCTCTGTCTGCAAATTTGGCATAGCCCACATTTTTTCCAGCCACAAGATAAACACTTATCAATTGTCCAAAACGACTGGGAGGGGAGGGGGGAAAAGAAAAGGTAATTTACAGATTTTCCTGCAACATTTCCAGTCTGAAGCACATATGATTTGTTAACTACAAAACCAGTATCTTTATATCTATGCTCCTTATTCACATATTCCCTTCTCTTGAATTATGGGTAGAAGTACAAATGAACACCAAAAGTTCATAGACGTTTTCTATGAAATATTACGACAGAACCACAAATATCAGTGATTTCTTTCTTATTTAAAAGAATATATAAAGCTGATCAATACTACACTCCCCAAAGACTAAATCGCACTCAGAACACCTCACAAGAACACCACAAGAAAAAAATCCAAACCAACCAGAAGTAGGACAGACACACCCAAGCCAGCAGATCATTTAGAAGCTCCATCTGCACCTCACTTAAATGAACTTGCTCATTGTGAATTATCTTTGAAAAGCTCTCACTGAAATGACTCAGAAAGCAAGCGCTACAGCTTCAGGGAAAAAACAGAGATTTCCAAGTACTCAGGAGGTCCCTAGATAGATCCTTAAATGTTTTTTAACAATAGTCTGCTTGCTTCTTACTGAAGTTACACTGAAGTGTCAAGACTCAGGTCCATAGCTTTTTCCTCCTCTAGCATCTGATTAAGAAAATCCACTATATTAAATAGGTATATTTTTGAATTTCACAGTAACTTGCACACCAAATGTTTTTATCTCCTGGTGCTTTTAAAATATTTTTGATTTCCAAAGATTTATTCCAAATTCAAGCTATTAGAAAAGGGAAATGTCTCTTTTTTCAATATTATACTACAAATTAATAATATAAAACACTAGAGAACTGCTAATTATAGATTTTTTTAAATATGGCAAAAAATTGTCCCAAGTATTTTCTCCGCACAGTGAGATAGAACAGTTGAAATAGTGTTTAGTAGGGTGCAAACCATTATAAATGTATCAGAAAAAACCCAACACCCTACACTTGTTCCCTCTAGGTTACTGTGGAAATCTATCAAAATAGTTAAACGCCTTACAAAAAATATGTAAAAGAAAATGCAAAATTATTTAGGAAATAGTAACTGGAAGTAGTATATTTTTTGGTTAAAAATCTACATTAGGAGACTAGAGATTTTATGTCAGATTAAGTTAATTGATAATAAAGCTGCTATACTGATGACAATGCACCTATGCTTCAATATGAACGTCGCTACACACTTCTTTTAAAAAGGAACTGTTACCTACTGCTCACTGGTCACTGTGCACTGCCTTTTCTGGAAAGAGTGTTCAGGCCCTCTCTTTTATTTTCAATATTTTCTTTCAATATTTCATAGTTTGTTTCCTTTTTGTTAGGGATGACTTTGTAAACAGAGTCTTACCAGAACACATCCTCCAGTACATTTACAGGTAAAGGATGCGGATGAAAAAGTATGAAAAGCCTTTCCTTCACAGAAGTGTCAGGTGGAACTTTTTTTTTGGGTGGTGGAAGTATGGCATCTGTTTGGGGCTGCAGCAACTGTGGACCAGAAGTTCCTCCAAATGCTTGCTGAAACAAGGGGAAAAAATGCAAGTGTAAGTTAACTGGTGGTGGGGGGACAGAGGAAGTAATTTTACCTTTCTTACCGTTTTTGTTCCATCACAGGACATACATAGGCCATGTGAGTTCTAATCTTCATTACTTTATTTACTCTAGTTATTTCATTAAAATGAACAATAAATCCAAGTAAGGTCAGACAGCTTCTCAGCGAAAAAAATGCACCAACCAACTAGAGGTACGTCTTAAAAATGCAGCACATAAAACAGTTTGCAGAAGCGAGTGAGCAGTGCTCTTTATTGGCATATGTGAGGCTTCTTACAACAGCTGAGAAGAATACCAACAGCATCCATGATGTGCACTCACAGGAGGCGTCCTGTACTGCTGAACCATCGCGCTGTTACTGCGCAGTGCTGACGACACCTGCGCTGTCACCAGCTGCGTTGCCATTTTCCTGATAAGGCTGCAAGCAGAAGTGACAGTAAACTACTTTAAAGAAAGAGTTAAGTTACAGCAATCTTAAATTTAGCAAGAAAAATAAGTTTTAATACACACCAGAGCATCTCTAGAAGTCTGTAATGTCATGTAGATACCGAGTATCAAGACCGACAATACCATCAGCAACCACAGCACATGCTCACAGTGGTAGTCTTATATTAAAAAAGTGTTTTGTATTTTCCTCTCCAGAACACAACTTACAACTCTTTAAGCTGTACTTACTCTGAGCTATCATTCCCATCTTCTAGGAAAATGACAGTTAGTCGATTTCCAGGAGGGTACTCAAACCCATGTAGTTTGTACTTGGCATATATAGCTGAGGCAGCAGTGCTGTACTGAATCACAGCATACCCTGCAAGCACAGTGCACACAGTGTCAGCAGGAAATGGGTAAATCCTCAGAACAAACTACACTCATACAAGCAATATATTCAAACTGCACATCAGTCATGGATGACACAAAATTCTTAAGTCTTTTTAGCACACAGCATTATTACTTCATCACTTCTATTTGTGAAGGAAACTTCAGTGAAATTTACTAGTGACAGACAGCAGTATTTACACTAGCTTGAAAAACTGGCAGTAAAACCATACAAGTGAAAACCTGTCTTCCTCACTACTCCAGAACTAGTAACAAAAGGATACATAATTTTATTTAAAAATGCAATTATCCCATCAACAGTGAATTTTAAAAAATGTAAAGTAAAAATGTAACTTTCTGAATTATTTACATTTCAAGTTTCTTGGAGAAGAAACCACTTCCATATTCAGCAGCAGTAAAACAAGACTGACACCAAACAATCTTTCAACAAAAAGCATGATCCATTTTGTAATTATTTAATCCCATTCATGCATGTCAACTTCTAAACACACATTTCAGAATGAAAAAATTCAAAAGATCTGTTTAGAGAAGATTTTACTTTAATGTCTAATAATTTTTGAAACTACTTCTTCATTTATTCTGCCTCAAACTATTAATTTGATCAAAACCCACTTATCATGGCTTTGATTCCATCCTTCTTGAGTTTTTATTATCTAAAAGTAAGGGTGCAAGCCCTTAAGGGCTATGTGTAAACAGCGGTTCAAACAAAACTGAATTTTCGGGTGTATGCCGTGATAGCAGCAACCACGCTTGTTTCCAACAAGTGTACTGTATTTTGCAATACAAATCAATTGAAGTACAATTACAAGGGATTCCCTTCAGAGAAAAAAAAAGACAAAAGCCTTTTGTACTTTTACGTACCACTGTTGGTATGAGGGTCTCGCTGAACATCACAGTATTCCAGACCGGGAACCAAATCAAAGAGGGCGAACAGCTGCTCCTGGATAAAGGGGAGCCGGGAGACCACCGACAGGCGTTTGGAGACTGGCTCTTGAATTCGGGTCTCAGCTTTTTCAAAGCCACAGAATTCTGGCTGCATACCTCAAGAATCAACAAAATAATCTGAATCATCATACTTGCATGTTTCCATTTTATGCATGTGTTGCACTCGACTTTCAAAAGTAATCCAAGTCAATTAGGTACTAAAGGTCACATGTTGATTTCTCCAGTGCAGGTCACAAAATAATTGGCCAACCAGAGCAAAGCAAGCCATTAAAGCAGAGATAAAATGCCTGGATAGTTTCTAACTTCAATATCCAATCTACAATTTAAGTGTTGACCTAAGGCTCTGTCAGCTTCCCTTACTCCAAACCACATTATTACTCAGTGACCATCCTGGAAACTACAAATCATTTATACTGTAAAAAGCTGTTACTTACAAAATGGAAGCGTATTTCCTCTTAGTTCTGGCCTCATGTTATTACTGTAATAATCATGTTCAAAAGACTCAGATGACTTATTTTTAGGTTCAGCCAAAATGGCCCTGTAACCTGAAAGAAACAACCACACACATAACAACACCTCAGCATATCTCAGTTATCTGACCAGTCCCACATTCTCCAAGTCCCATATTTAGAAACATATTATTCAGAAAACACAGTATGTGCCGCCTTTAGAGGAATAACAGAATTATAACTTTTGAAGTCTGCCCAAATAATTGTTAACAGCTTTCAAATGGAATTATTCCTCATAAGTTAAGCATGACAGAAGCTAACTGCCATGGGAGTGACTGAGCACTGGCACAGGTTGCCCAGAAAGGCTATGGAGTCTCCGTACTTGGGGATATTCAAAAGTCACCTGGATATGGTCCTGGGCCACCAGGACCCAGGTGATCCTGCTTGAGCCAAGTGGTTGAGCAGGGATCCCTTCCAACTTCAACCAATCTGTGATACCTAGCACGATTCTGAGATGCTCCAGAAGCCATCACCTGAACTGCTATGCTACAACAGTAGCTTATGGACGTTTTAATCTGACCTAGGTTTTGCTTTTATGAAAGAAAGAGGTATTACACTCAAGCTACCCAACTGATTTCATTTTAACCTCACAGCAAAAAGGAAATAAAATTTGACTGCTAAGTAAGCTCAGGCTCATATTCCTATGCACAAATATAATTTCTGTAGAACCATTTACAATGCAGAACCACCACACACATTACTGAGGAAAAAAGAACCAAAAAAAGCATTAAAAAAATTAGAACAAGCAGCCACACCCACTCCCCAAGCTGTTTCATTTTTGTGATTAAGCAACACTGAACAGGAGGCTGGACTGGAATACTGCTGTTAGGCTTTTGGGGAAACCTTTCTTCTCCTGCATGAGCAAACCCAATTCCCTCTGCCTCTCCTCCAAAGTCTTGTGCTTCCAGCCCCTGACATTTTTCCACCAGCCTGACTCATATTAATTAACTTAAATGACAAATTATAGAATCACAGGATGGTTTGGGTTGGAAGGAAACTTACAGACCACCGAGTTCCAACCCCCTGCCTTGGGCAGGGACACCTTCCACTACCTTCCACCTTCACCAGGTTACTCAGAGCCCTATCCAACTGGCCTGGAACACTTCCAGGGGTGGGACATCCAAAACTTCTGTGGGCAACCTGTTCCAGTGCCTCACAAAATGGCTGGTAACAAATACAGCATACAAAGTCTTTCACTCTGTATCAGATAAACTGTAACACTAAACAAAAACAACCACCCTTCTCCCAATTTCAGTTCGCAAGAATTTGTTCTTAAAGGTAATCACAACAGAATCCCTATGTATCATGAAGCACATTTCATTTGAAAATTAATTTTATATCAAATACATTTGATTAAAACTGCCTAGTCACAAGGACAAATTAAAGTATTTTCCTGTGTATGAAGCCTACACTACAGACCAATAATAATGCATAAAAGGAAACTCTGTGTCCATTTCCAAACTCTTCCCACTAATTCTACTTGCAGTTTGGTCCTGAAAATCACGATCAAGTAATCGTTCTCACTGAATGTTAACAACGCTATTATTTATTTCAAATAAAACTTTGTCTCAAAGTGTTTCTGCATCACAAATCCTTTACCTACAAACAAAACTAAAAATTAAAGGTACATTATGATGACACACACTTATTGCAAAAAAACCCTCAAAACATTCACTCAGATTCTTACTTCGATCACACTCTTCAATTGCTCGGGCAGCTTGTGATGGTTTCAGGTACCTGACGTAGCCCAAACCTTTACTTTCTCCAGTAGTCTTGTTTTTAATAATGCTGCAATATTCAATGTCTCCATACATCTAGAACAATTAAAAAATGTATTAATTCCCAATATTTGAAAACCATGAAAAGTTCCATGTGCTAAACCCTTCTAATCAATTTAGAAAAATGCATTTTAAAATAACAACAAACAGCAAATCAGAACCTTAAACTTCTCTCGCAGATCCTCCTCCGTGTAGGTTTTTGGTATCATAACAAAGATTCGTGTAAGCTCCTCGTCTTCAACATCTCGGTGGCTTCCAGAAGCTCTTGACTGTGCAATAAATACCTGATGAAATAATTACACAGACATTAACTACTGGCAGTAGGCTCTAAAACACATACCAACAAGCAAGTAAAATAGTTTAACTGTCTTTGTGAGCTTATTGCTCACATAAGCTAGTCTTCTTAGCACGAAAAGAACAGATGTGACCCCTGTAATAAAAGACTTACAAATATAATAAAACCCAAAGAGGACAGGGCTGCCAGAGAGGTTCCTCACTGGAGATAATGAGGAATGATGACAAATAACACTGCTGAACCAGCAGCGCTGTCAACATCACCAGTGACACCTGAGTTAGCAAAGAATGAATTACTGTAACAGGCCTAGCACAGCAATAGTAGAAACAAATAAGCAAGCAAGCAAACAAGAAAGCCTGGCACCTTGATAAAACTATGCTACAGAAGGTTCACTGCTCAGCTGGGCTAAATTGTACAGGTCTACTGCTCTATGAAGGATCATAAATCTGTTACTCTTAAAATCTTTTTTTAGTTATTGAAATGAATTTCATCTCAGAAGCGCACACCAGAAGACAACCAAGAAAAAAAGCCCAAATAAATCACAAACAAAAACAAACAAACAAAAAGAAACAAAACCAAAACAACCAAGTAAGAAAGGCACAACTTTTAAAGCAAGCCTCTTATGCAAAAGTAACAACGGCTTTCACAGAGCTTTTGATTTATTTTTCTAATAGCCATGCAAGAGCGGGAGGAATACAACTCAGATCTTTTGGTTTCTGATGGCAAGTTCTTCAAAACAGATTTCACTGACTCAATTGTATTGTCAAGTGAAACACATGGTATCTTCTTTCACTCTTCAAATTCATTCATAATTCATACTTTCCTAGTACTTAGTGAATAGGAAATCAGGAAGCTGAAAGCTGACAGAACAGCTCCACAGATTAAAAAAAAACAACAACCAAAAAAAAAAAAAAACGGTTCTGAAAAGGGTTTACAAGCTACAAAGCTGAAACTAGCGAAGACAGTTCTATTTATCCACAACTATCTTGCTTACAACACTTCAGCACCACCACCGCCTCTCTTCCGGTGCGGCACTTCCCGCGGCCCCCTGCAGCTCGGGCGGCCCGGGAGCCGGGGGCGGACGGGCCCCGCCGCTCCCCGAGGGCCGCGGGCGGAGGCGCCCGGGAGGCCCGAGCCCGCCCCGGCAGCGAGGCCGGGCAAGGCCGCGGCTCCCGGGGCCTGCACCCCGCCCGGCCCCCGAGCCCCCGGCCGCACCTTGATGGGCTTGCTGTCGGGGAGCAGGCTGCGGCCGTGCATCTCCTCCATGGCGCGGCAGGCCTGCGAGCTGCGGGCGAACTTGATGAAGGCGATGCCGCGGGACTCATTGGTGCGCCTGTCCCGCAGGAGCCAGATGTTCTGGATGTCCCCGAAGGGCGAGAAGCGCTCCCGGATCAGCGCCTCGCCGGTGTCCTTGCCCAGCACCACGAAGACCCGGCTGTTGGGCGGCTCGTCCAGGCACTCGGCCGAGAGGCGGATGCCGCTGGATGACTCCTCCATGGCGGGGCCGCCGAGCACCGCGGCCTCCTCACGGCGTACAGCAGGGAAGTGCGGCAACGCCTTTTCCGCCGCGGACGCGGCGCACCGCCCCTTCCACCGCCGCTTCCGCCACCCCCTTCACCGCCCCTTCACCGCCCCTTCACGGCCCCTTCACCGGCCCTTCACCGCCCCTTCACGGCCTCTTCCACGGCCCCTTCACCGGCCCTTCACGGCCCCTTCACCGCCCCTTCACGGCCCCTTCACCGGCCCTTCACGGCCCCTTCACCGGCCCTTCACGGCCCCTTCACGGCCCCTTCACGGCCCCTTCACCGGCCCTTCCGCCGCCCGCCCCGCGCGGCTCCGCGGTGCCCGCAAGGGGAGAGGTCGGGCGGCGCGCGTTCTTCCTGTTACTTTTCACAAGCAAATTAAATGCAGAAATCCCCCCCCTCCTCTTTCATGTAAGCAGATGTAGTTGTCAAGTAGAAGGACGTGATAACATCTGGTGCTGTTTTCCATAGATCTAAACGGGTTGTGTTGAAAAAAGTTACATGATTTCTATTCAGGAATGTTCTCAGCGCCACACTGTTGGAAAAGATGGAAAGCACAAGACAGGACCAAATCTTCGGGGTTTATTTGGCTCTACAACAGGACAAACTGCAGGATTTTCTTACTGAAATCCAAACAAAACAAAACAGGCAAAACTAAGAAGTGACATAAGTACAGTTCAGTGTTGGACAGGATATACATTTTTTTTAAAAAATAAAGGGTTTTCTTTAGAGGTATGATAGCCTTAAAAGGATTTACTGTCACAACTGCCGACTTTGCAGTATTGCAGATGAATTTGAACTACGGTTCCACAGAAACAAAAATCCTCATTCGCCGTATTAGAATATTGGTATAATTTCCAATACCCAGTACACCAGGCCGGAAGGTTTGTAGCTTTCCCAGATCGGTGCAGTGCCAATGGGCAGATTTTAATTTCCCATTCTGGAGAGCTGTTAGATTTTGTCTGCTGGTCACTGCCCTCTACTGGCACCGTGGTGTGCTGCGGTTGTTTCGCTTGACTAATTACCGTGACTTGGTTTTTCTTGTGCTTTCCACAGAAAAAGTCTTGAGAAACAGTGGAACATCTAAAAGGGAAAGTATTCTGCGTGGGTTTCAACTTTTTTTTAATATTACTTGAATATAAATTACCTTAATTGAATCAAGCTATTAATGACAAATACAGTCCTGTGTCCAATGGTTTGGGTTTTTTTCTGGTTACTAAGGTGCTTGAGAATTGTGTGGCTATTTTTTTTTTTCTGTGATTTCTAGGAAACGTTTTGTGGCATTCACTTTATACTGAATTTCCTTCTATATGTCATCAGCATATAGTAACTATTTTTTCCCCAGTGAAATTGTAGTGAACAAATCATACAGATGTTAGCACAAGTTTTTAAAAGAAAGCAAACAAAGTGATATTAAATTCACTGTAGACAACGGGAAGACTCAGCTCTGGAGGACAGAAGAGAAACGTGAACATGTCATTACAGGTATTGCAGTAGTCTTCAGTACAAGAGCAGGCTGCTGTTGGAAGAATCAGGTTTTATCAAAAAGTAATGGGTTTTTCAACTTCTGTTAGGAGATTCCAGGAACTGGCTGTTAACAGCCCTTTTTCTAATGCCCTTCAATGGAGGACACCCTTGAGGAATTCAATGTCAGCCTCATGCTCATTTTGAAAAACTGTATGAAATTAAATTTTTCCAATATCTTCTGGATACTGGAATTACAGACACAGTTTAGAAGTAGTAAGTAGTTGTGTATGAAATGATGCAACGAACTACCAGTCTCCATGATGCAACAAGGATTTCTATTCTACTTATTAAAGTGACACAAAGTACACCTTGTGCGTTTTATATTATACATCATTTATGCTCCCATCCTCCTGGATTCTACTGGACTGCTTCCCCCTTTCAGACTGTTTAGAATAATAATCCGCCTCCCCAAAATACAAAATTTTCTCAAGTGGTTTTTCCCAACTGCATTTTAAGGAGTGCTATTCCATTGTCTTTCTGAACAGAGAAACACACTGCACCTGAGAAATGCACTGACATTTCTCCCTGTGATTCTTTTAGGCCATCTTAGGGCATTTCTGTATGTTGTACCCAAAGGAATTGGCTAAAGCCTGCACTGCTGTCTGAGTTGGCATTGTGCATCCCTGCTGACAAAAGATGCATCATACCTCAGATGCATCAGATGTAAGATGCTTTTACCTCACTGCAGCATACCTATAAAATTACAGTGGCAGCACAATCCTATGGCATTGACAAAACCCATTTCCCTGTTTTTGCCCTCCCACAAAAGGCTGAAACTAATCTATCTCAGGGCAACACGTAAGGCTGCGGCCCAGTGCACACTGTGCTTGTTTAACTTGCCCTGCAGACAGAACAGGGACCCTAAGGTTAGTTTTAGTTTTCTCCTAACATCCATCGATGCACACCAGGCCAGGCTTTGGAACCAGATTTTATCCTGACATGTCCAAAGCCTGTGCAAGCTAAAGAACAGTCACACCAGTGTGATTATCTTTGTCACATTTCATCTTTAGATGGATTTCAGGTTCCACAGTTCTTTACAATTAAACTGTTACAGTAAATTTTCACTGTATATTTCATGCAATGGAGACAACTACAGTTTTACTTGCTTCAGTCTTGACTGCTATTTGAGATTGTCAATATGCAGATTTATGATGCAATCAAATCCTATGCATGAAATCCCAGCAAAATAAAGATGCCACAAGACTTTGAAGGACCTACTTTATACCTAGGCTTACAGAAACAGCAAGTTGCTTTAAGTGTTTACATACAGAACATACAGAACTGCTACACAGTAGCCATTTTGTAGTAAACACTGGTGTGCGTGCTCAAACCAAACCAAACCTTACCACAGTGAGATGGTAAAAATTATTTGCATACAGTTATTTCGCACCCGAGGTCCTCGCTTGAGAGCTGGGGGTACTCGCCGGGCTGGCCTCCAGAAGCTCATGCTCATTTCTTTATGGAGTGTTTGTGCCAGCGCTGCAAAACCACAAATGCAGCTCGGGCTCGGGACGGCAGCGCCAGGGGCGGCTCAGCGGCAGCCCCGGGGCCGAGGGGACTCCGGGAGCGCGGCATCACTCCGACAGCGGCGGCTCAGCCCCAGGGGCTGCGCCCATCGCCTGTGAAACCCCTTTGCGTCACAGCTCCGGCAGCGCGCTCGGAAACGCTGGCAGAGCCTTGCCCTCGCCGGGATTCGCTGCCTTGTCATACCCGAGCTACCTGCATGGAAAGAGCTCGGCTTCTCTAGAGGCGCGAGCAGCTCGGGGCACGATCCCCTAGACCTCTCCGCTTTCCGCCCCCTCGCCCCGCAGCCCGCTCGCCGCGGGTTCCGCAGCCGGGCGCTCTCCGCAACTCGGGCGGGGCACGGTGCGGCGGCCGGGAGCGACCCTTCCCCGCACCGCCCAGGGCCGGGCTCGCTCCCGGCTCCCTCCTCCGCCCCCCGAGCGCCGGGGGCAGCTACCGGGGGCTGCTCCCGGGGCTGCGCCCCCCGCCCCGGCTGCCCGCGCGCCTGCGCGCCGCCCCCGCTGCCCGGCTGCCGGTGTGTGCCGGCGGCGTGGGGTTTCTCAATGGGAAGCCCGTCCTCCTGCGGCAGCATCCCTGCGCGGCGGGGAGAGCCGGAGAGCTGCGTGAAACCCCGCCGAGAGCAGGGGGCAAGCACGGCGCCCTGCCGCCACAGCGGCCCGGGACCCGCGGTGGCGAGGGAACTGCTGCTCAGCCTGCAACGGGGCGGGCACCGAGACTGAGAGCCGAAATCCTTTGTCTGCGGCTTCGAAAGCTGTCTCCGAGCTGCATCAGCCGAAACAGCTGTACGGAGCCCCTGAGGGTCACCCCTGCTGCCGCGGGAGACGCGGCCGTCCTTCGGGACGCACACGTAGCCCTTCCTCCCCTCCTGACACCCGCGCACCAGCCTGCGCTATCGACACATGTCCCAAAAGTGCTGCCTCTCCTTGCAAGCACTGCCCGCACCCCGCGCCGTAAGGGGCTGCTGCAGGGACAGGGGCCCCGGCAGGTCAGAATCTCGTGTGGTTGAAGATTTGCCCGTGTGTTTTCCCAGCCACCCGAACTCCCATTCATGAATTTCTGAAGCCGCCTTCATTCAGTCTTTGGTGAGCGCATGAAAAACATTTTCACGTGTTAAGATCCATGACTTGTTTTTTCAATCGCTTATGCGTAGGCATTGATTTAGCAGTGAAAAGTGCTCCACGTGCGCATAAAAATAACCCTTGTCCGTCTGCCGGCAGTGGATACGGTCGGCTTCCGTCTGGCAACCGGCGATGCCCGAGCGGACACTCGGGAGCGCCTGGGCGCGCCCGCTCCCGCCCAGCTGCCCCGGGGACCAGCGGCTTGCGGCAGAAAGCCCTGGGCGGCTCCGGGCGGGCACAGCCAGCCGTGCCCCTCACACCCTGCGGGAGCCGTGCGGACCGGGCAGAGTCGGGCTCCGCACGGGTGAGGCTATCCGCAAATCAACTCAGGGATTCAAGAAACGGAATTGATTCAGGATTCTTGGAAGGGCTCCGTTTTTCTGCTTGTCTCCTGAAGTACTGAAGCAGCTCAGACAACGGTATAAATGAGAGCTCTTTAACGGGAGCGCTCCCATTTACCTCCGGCCGCGGCTCCCGCCCGCGGTCCGCGAGAGAGGCGGCAGGGTTCGTCCCCTCCCCGAACGAGCATCACAGACAAAAGGCCCCTCCCTTTGCCCCCGATGTTGAATGAAACTCCCTAGCACGGCTCCCCACTGCCGGGGGTCCTCCCGCCGGGGGACGCTGCGCGCCCCGCCCGCCCTGCCGAGGCGGCTGCTGCCAGGCGGGCGGCAGAGCCCCCCCAGCCGCAGCGGGGTTTGCCAGCGCTCCCGCCAGCCCTCCCTCCTCCCCGCCTGCCCCCCCGCTCGGCTCACGCGTCCTCCCCTCCCTCCTTCTCAGTGGTCTGCCGGCTGGCTTACGCAGGAGCCGCCGCCAGCACTGACAGCACTTGGCAGAAGGGGTTTGCCCGAGCGCTCCCGGAGCATCTCCAGAGGCGCGGCGGCACCGCCTGCCCGCCTCACCAGGGGAGCGGCCCCGAACCGGGAACCGAGGCCAGAGCTAGAGAAAGGCTGAAAACCGGGAAGCACAAAAATTTACCTAGAAAAATACGAATACTACTACTAATAATAAAGAGTGGTGGGCAGGAAGAGGAGGTCGCGAGGGGAAGCAGAAGGCGAGAAGAAGGCGCGCCGCTGAGGAGAGGCCCGGGCAAGGGGCAGAAGCGGCCCCTCGCCGGGGCTGCCGGCATCCCCCGTGCCCCGGGGCGGCCGTCGGGGCGGCAGCAGCGGCACGTGGCGGCGGCGGGGCATGGCCAGCGCGGGGGCTCCCGCGGCCTGAGCCGCCCCCGCCGCCGGCACCATGGCAGCCGCCGGCGATGCCGGCCTCGACGTGGCGGCTGTGGAAAGTTTCCTAGAGAGGCACCCGGAGCTGGTGGAGAAGTGGCTGCAGAGGAAGAACTCTCTCCCTAAAGCGCCTGCCGTCCCCGCCGCCCCCGCCGCAGGCCCGTCGGAGGAGCGGCGGAGCAGCGACGGCCCCGGCGGCAGCTGGGGGAGCGCGGGCGGCCCCGGCGGTCCCGGCTCCGGCCCCGGGGGGCTGCAGCGCCGAGCGTCCCAGAAGGAGCTGCGGAAGAGCTTCGCCCGCTCCAAGGCTATCCACGTCAACCTCACCTACGACGAGCATGTGCACGCCCGGGCGCAGGAGCCGCTGAGCAGCGTGCGGCGGCGGGCGCTGCTGCGGAAGGCCAGCTCCTTGCCCCCCACCACCGCCCACATCCTCAGCGCCCTGCTGGAGTCCCGCGTCAGCCTGCCCCAGTACCCCCCCACCGCCCTGGACTACAAGCGCTACCTCAAGGAGCACAACGAGCGCCAGTTCTTCCTGGAACTGGTCAAGGACATCTCCAATGACCTGGACCTCACCAGCCTCAGTTACAAGATCCTCATCTTCGTCTGCCTCATGGTGGACGCGGACCGGGGATCCCTCTTCCTCGTGGAGGGGACCTCCGCCGGCAAGAAGACCCTGGTGTCCAAGTTCTTCGACGTGCACGCCGGCACCCCGCTGCTGCCCTGCGGCTCCAGCGAGGACAGCAACGAGGTGCAGGTGCCCTGGGGCAAGGGCATCATCGGCTACGTGGCGGAGCACGGAGAGACGGTCAACATTCCCGACGCCTATCAGGTAGGAGCCGGGCAGGCTCCCCCGGCCCGGGCGCCGACAGAGGAGCCCCCGACCGCCCGGCCGCGCCTCCCCGGGCCGTCCCTCCCGCCGCAGCCTGCCCCGGGCTGGCCCGGCCGGGAATGCCGCGGTGTGCGGGCGGCCGGTGCCGAGGGGACGCCGGGGAAAGCGGGAGGGGAAGCCCCGGCGGGGCTGGGGCCGATGGGGCTAAAGGGGCCCTACAGTCGGCACAGCAGCGGTCTGGATTTCGCAGGAGCGATAGGCACTTCGTGTATTTCTAAAGCATTTTTGGAACTGGCTGAAGAAAAGTTTTAAAAAAAAGCTCTTGACAGTCCCAGTGATGGTGTTCTTAAATTTCTGTCTCAATGTTCCCTTGCTCTCCGCTGCCGAAAAAATCTCATTGCTTTCAAAAGAGCATATATTTCCACCTTTGCGTATGCCCACTCAGCCCACATGGTATATGTTTTCAAACCTGTTCCTAGCAGTGATATAGCCGGTGTCCTGTTACCGTCAACAAGGACTTCCCCCACCTTTTACTGCTTTAGAGCTTCAGTGTGAATTGTAAAAAATGTAATTCTGGCTTCAAAGCAGACATTGACCCATGGCTTCAGCAGGGGCAGACAAGCCTTTGCCCGAGTGTGTCAATGTAGAGCAGAGCCTTCAGTTTCCTGGCTTGAAATTTACCTCTCTTTCATGTGGTCGGTTTCTAGTGTTTATTTGTGTAAGACACTAACAGCAATTGAAGGTTCTTGAGAAAATGAAGAACTACAAAGTGACACGTTTTCTCAGTTAGGATCTTGGAAAGCTTGAGAAATGTGGGAGATGTAAGTCTTGAAGAATTTTAGTAGTAATCATTGCCCAGTGTCTAATTTTACTCTACAATAATAATAAAAAATAATAAACATTTAAAAATGATGATGCTTTACAGCAGACTACAAGGAAGAAACTTAAAAATAAGATTTGGTTATTTTTGGTTTTTAAATACAGAAGAAGAAGAACGAGCATATATCTATTTGCAGCTGAATATTTATTTATTTATTTGTCAAGCAGTATTTGAAAAATACTAGGCATCCCACAGATTCAGACTGACAGAGGTTCCCAACCCACAGATTTCAAAGGGAATGGTAAAAACGTTCAGGCTAAAATGAGTATTGGATCACCTTTGAAAAAAAAAATTTAACTGGCTTTCTTTCTTTTTTCCCCCCTTTCTGCATTATACGCTTTTTCTTGCAATCTGATTTTGTTACTTTGACTTGTAGAAGTGTGCCATTCCCAGAATACCTGCTGTTGTAGGTGAAGCAGTATGTATGTTCTCAATAGTCCCAACTTGCTAAACAGATAAAGGAACTTGATCCCTCCTTCTAACTCTGGATCGCTCCAGCCACCCTTTTTTTGGAGGTGAGAATGCCACTGAAAGGGCGTTGTTTTCTAGTTCTAGGGATGTATATAGTTTTATTGTTTAATTTTTTCTTCAGTGTTTGTTCACTTTGTGTCCACTTGCCTGTGAGAGAGTCCAGCTTCTTTGAACAGTTCATTTTCTGTTTCATCCACAGAGAAAACTGAAAAGCAATCCATCTAGTTGCCATTCCCAGTGCTACTTGTGCTATACTTTTGTCTGGCTCTTATTCAAAATCAATTTAAATATTATAAATAATACAGCTCATTGTATCTTTAAGCCCTAAGTACATTAGTTGAAGTAGATGGGCAAGTTCTTATCCAAGTCCATCCTGTAATTACATCAAATGTAATTTCCCTACTTTCAGTGGACCTACTTTGATTGACTTTAGTGCAAATGAAACTTAAGACCTTCCCACTATAATGAAAGTTTTGCTTGATAATAAAATAAGACCTTGTTTTCAGTTATCCTTCTGAGTTAACTAACTTCACTGAATTAGTACAGTTTATCTTCTCTTCCTTGGCAAGGATAGCTATCCATTGTGCATCATCAAAAGGAGACATTTCTAATTTAAGGGTACAAAGAGCTCTATGGAAGCCCAGGTACCTGTGCGTGAAGAGGTGACAGCTGTTCCATTTCAGATCGTTGTAGCTTTCACAATGGAGCACTTTAAAAATTAATAAATATGATATTATCTTCTGCTGTTGCTGATGAAAGTGTTTAATTAACTGTCAGGTAAAAAACCAGCACCATCAGGAAACTGGTAGGTAGAGCTGAAGAAAAAGGTGACAGCAGAGCAGCATTTTTTTGTCCATTGAAAAGGATTTCTACACTGCTGCTGTTTGGCAAGAAAGGGCCTTGCACAAGGCCAGAGGAACTTCTAGATTAATTTAATCTTCTTTTGCTTCTTTTTCAAATTAATAAACTTGTTTAAAATAGGTAAACATACTTCCATATCATCAATTAGCTAGTTTACTCTATTGGGAAATTTATTATTATGTAACTATATTTTCTCAGAGCCTGATCAAATACCATTTGGAATTCTACCACTGAGTACAAATTGGGTTGCCTACTTGTACTGTCAGCTAGAGCTGACATTAATGGTACTTCAGTGCAATCAACATTACACTTAAATGCTGTCATATCTTGTAATGTGTTCCATGCAGGCAGTCCCCTGTGCCCAGCAGACTGATTGTTTCAGGAAGTATTTGTAAATGGCTGGTTGTGTCATGATCAGAGGCAGCATACTACTTCAATTACACATTTACTCTTCTTAAAAATAAAAAAAAGTCATAAATAAGATGGGGCTTTTCCACAATCCAGGTGATTGTTACTGTTGTTGAGTGGGACTTTCAAAATCTGCTCATGTGAACAATTTTTCTTAATTCAATAAACATACATAGATACAAGGTTTGGAATTAATATCACATATTGAGGACTGTATAATAATAACAATTTAATACTTAACAAAGACCATGTAAGATCTCACAGTAGTTTCATTTATGAAGTGCAGCATCCACTGAACAAACTTTTGGAGGCTCACAGCAATAAAAAATTTGGCAAATATTTTATGGAAAGGTTTAGATGAAGGTCATATAACTGATTCAAAACTTGCACAATTTAATTCATGGCATTAAAAACTTTATTTATGGCATTGCAAAGTCATTTGGTGAAAGTGAGTTTATAATTTTAGCTGTAACATGCATGATCTGATATGCAAGTGTTAGCAGTACAGAGAATTTGAGAAAAGGAAAGCAATTTGATACTTTATTTAATTTTCATTTTGAAGCCAGTCTAAAACTGTTTCTCCTGAAATTAATCCAGTTGAATTGTAAATCAAACTTTCCGTCACTTTAAGTTCTAAAATAAGGGTTTGGATGCTCCCATATGAAAATTTTGGGAAGCATTTCTGACTCCTTTTTCATATGGGAATAATGCAGTGTATCTTGAGCACACATGCTGGAAGAAGAATCAGATCAGACTGGCAGGGAAATTTGGGGCCTAAATGTCCATTGAGGTTTCTTTTGACAGAGAATAGATGTAACTTCCATCAATATATATGAAGACTATTAAGGCTATTGTAAGTACACGGACAGAGACCATTACCTGTAGCTCTTAGAAGCTGTTACCAAATTTCAGGTTTTTTCCTATTTGAAGCTGTGGATTTTTTTCATGTCATCCATTCTTCTCACAGGAGATCCATGGTGTTTGGCTGAAATTACTGATAATTTCAAATTTGTTCCATCTTTTAGAGCAGTATTTAAATAAAAACATTTTAAATTACATGTTTGGTTATTGTTATACCTTTTGCTGTGCAAAAAATTAGGAAACAATTTAATAGCATCCCAAATCCTTCTAACTAGTGGAAAGAATATTACCCTCTAGAATAGTAAGCATATATCAGAAAGTGGTGAAAAATGTGTTCTGCCATTTCCCAGTGTCAGCTGAATAAAGTTTCTGCACATCTTATGTTAAATTTGGAATTTAAAAAGTAGCTTTAAAAGACAAAAATGGCTTACCAGATGGATGTTTTAATAAAGCATGTAGCAAAGAGGAGAAATATTAAATGGAGTCATGCTAAGACATGGGTTTTGTAAGTTAGAGAAAGTGCCATAAAATATGACTGGTTATTTTTCAATATAGCTCAAGTCCTCAAAAAGAAAATGTAGCCACATTATTGCGACTGAAATCAAGGAAAGTAGAAAACAAATGGAGCTCTTTTTGTGCGGGACTCTCCTGTTATCTCTTTCAAGCTTAGGCCAAGTGTAACACAGTTAATGCACACACAACCCTTCACAGCAGATTTTCAACATCCTTGGATACCTAGGTACAGGCATGGGTGGTGTCTTTTTCAAGCCCTCCTGGTGAGCTCTGGGCATTCAGTGTCTCCTTCTGTGCCAGGACAGCATCACAGAGTTACTGCTCAGGGATGCAAACTTTTGAGCCCAGGAGGGCCCGTGTGGGGCTGGCTGTGAGTGCAGAAGGTCAAGAGGAGGCATGAGCCACTTTTACTTCCACCGGGTAGCTGTTTGTCATCAGCAGTATTAACAGCAGGGTCTCTCTCAGTTTCAAAGCGTGGTTAAAGCACTAAAACCCCAGGGCCTGGGAGGTTCAGCTCTGCAAATGGGAATCACTTAGTTCTACTCAGTAGCATTGGACAGTGGCGCCAACAGCTCTATGAATTTCAGTGTTGACTTTTAACAAGGACAGAGGTGGCTCTTAAGAGAGCAAAGAGCATAAGACCTGGCAAGCAGAATACACAGTGATCTTTAAAATTTCCATGTAATACAGAAAAAAGATTAAAGAAAGATTTTCTTTGCTGTACATTAAATATGACTAGGAAGCACCATGGGGAATGCAGAAAATAACTTCCACAGTAAAAACTAAGATGCTCTGATCTGCTTTGCAGAAAAGGACACTCCAACCCATCATGCAAAATTTAGGAAATCTTGAAATTCAAAGTACATGTCCATAAATTGGTGAAGGGGTGTTGTAATTATCCTTATATCTGCATCCCACTGGCTGTGAACATGCCCTTCGTCCTTCATGTCACAGTGGTGCTGGCCTGGGAGAGAGAGATCTTTCTACAGGAGGCAGGTCCTGGGAAGGAAAGGCAGACAACCCTCAGGACAGTGGCTGAGGATGTCTCTTCGCTCCTGTCACCTCCCTCACTCCATAAGTTTTCTTCTCCGGGAGCAGTTTCTGACTGACACAACAACATGTAAGACCTTCCCAGGTGATGCCACCATGGCTGTCTGGAGATATCCACCAGGGGCAGGACACCAGGTTGTGACACCAGGGACACGTAGAGGGACACTTGCCCAAAGCAAAGGCTCAGTTTCATGTCCCCCTGCTGCTGCTGTGGATCCCCAGGACAGACAGGGCTGTGCAGTGCAGTGTATGCTGCTGGCAGGCCTCAGGTATGGTGAGGAGTCACACCTTCCCTCCACACCTGTGTGAGCAGCTGAGGTTGCCTCCCCCACTAGTGGCCTGTCCTCCAGGGTTGCTCAGTCGTTACTCTGTGGATCCTCACCCCCTGCTTGCTGCCCCAGGTGTGCTCACCATGGATCTGATGCCAAGATACTTGGGATGAGCAGTGGGTGGGCCAGAAGTGGCTGTGCTCAGGGTGCCCAGGTGGAGCGTCTTTGCCTCAAGTTCCTGCGCTTGTCCCCAGCTCTCCCTCCTGCAGCAGGTCCCTGGGCTGCTGGCCCTGCAGAGCTTTGGCAGGAAAAACTTTTTGGAGAGCTGGGAAGGTTTTCCTTTTGGTAAGCTGATAGACATTAACTGGTTTATTGCTCAGCCAATCCATCTGAAGAGTACAGATGTTTTCAGTTTCTTTGGCCTCTCTAGAATATCTTTGTGGAACAGATATGAAACTGGTGACATTCTGTGGCCTATAGTTCCTCATGAGAAAGTAGTATATGTATTTGACGAGAGCAGGTCAGTGACAACGATAAAAAACTGCAGGATTTGGCCCTTCATATTTTAGTTGAAGCCCTGTTGCAAGCACAAGACTGAGTCAAGCTGTAGTTTTGTGTTGTAAATGATTTTGGTGTTCTGCTTGATTGGCTTTCAATTTTTCAAAACAAATAGTTGTTTCATTTTAGTTATTTACAGTTGTGTGCTGTATGCATAGCTTTTCTATAGAATAACAAATTTAAGAAGTATACATGCATCATTATGCAAGTTAATTTGTTTTGCTTTTCTAAAATAACTACTGGCAAACTATGAAAAATAAATGAAAGTAATGGCTCAGCAGTTTTATGTTAACGGGGTAACAGTAACTCTACACAGTCTGAGCTTCATGTCTCTAGAGTGCACACTTCAAAATGAATGCTGCTTTGTCAATAACAAAAGCTACTGCTTTGTCACAGTAAGACTGCTGCTGTAACACTTGAAATTGTGTTGCCCACCTGAGTAATCTCCAGCAGGTGCTAGATTTAAACCCATACATACATTTCCCTTGAAACACCCAGGAGCCTTGTTGGTTTCCTTGCTCATAGAAGTATTAGCTTTCTAAAGTCACCTGTGTGTATATGTCTTGTATAAAGAATCATGAATATTTAGGAGGTCAGCACTAAGCCCTGTCTCAAAGAAACATTGGAACAAGATGGGAACATGGGCATGGTTATAGTTGGTGCCCAGTGGGGCATCAGTCAGGGCTGGTACAGGAGGGGAGAGAGAACCACTGTGATGGAGTAACCAGAGGTCATCTCTAAATATTGAAAATTAGAGGAAAAATATTTTTATTTGTAAACAATTTATTTAATGGTGATACAATCAGACTAGAAGTGCACAGAATCTGCTATACATAAGGCCACAACTTGACTCACTGTTGCACTGTTGGTGATCTCTCTGGAGCTTGTTTTGAAGGAAGAAAACAAAATCCTTATGGGATGGATCTAGATAATGTCCTACAGAGGAGTATTTTCTAACCCCTACTGCTGATCATTTCAGTCTATGAAGTAAGAGCTGTAATTATACTTATTAGCTAGGTACTCATGTTTGCAGACTTGCTAGTGCTTATAAACTCTTTTCTTCCTGTTTAAGATGATTATATGATTTTTTTCACAATAATTTTTAGCAAGTCATAATTAGACAAACATGCATTGTTACTAATGTCCATTGTCAAACTAATAACTGAAACAGTGCTCAGAAAAGGGGTATAAGTCATATGAAACACTCCCACCCATCAAACTAAACAAAGCCCCAAGACTTCTGACATATGTGGGGGAAAAACCCCACCAAAATGTTTTAGTATTGCATTGTTGCATATCAACACCTTTTCTGTTTCTTCAAAGTAAGCTACTTTATAAATTTAGACTATATATGGTCTTAGTTTTAAATCTGGAACTTAAAAATTTTTGAGGATCAATTTTCTCTCCTTTTATAAGAAATGTTTTGGGAGTAAAGAAATAAGAGTTGGCTGAGCTGTTTTATGTGTCCTATCTGTCGTAGTAATTTTTTTCTTACAAGAAATATTGCTGTCACTATATAAATAGTCACAATATAACTGGACTGTGCTTATTTACTTGGGAGAATTAGGTTTGCAGTGCTGCTGCCTGGTACTAGTTTGTTCTCCTGCTGCGTTTGTCTCTGGGGATTTACAGATTTTGGGGGGGATGACAGGAATAGCTGCAGCTATTCAATCCTTACATGGAAGTTTCTTCAGAGATTGCTCTATAACTTGTGTTTTGTGTGTGAGTTTCTTGTCTACAAGGTTTCCCCATATCTCCTTTAGTGGTTTATTGCTTGGGTTTTCTTTCCTGTTTATGCACAATGTAATTTGCACCATATGTGATTTTCAGAAAAGTGTATCCAGAACAGACTGTATGCCCTAATTTTTTTATTTGTATTTAGTTTTTTTAAATGTTGTGCTTTGAATCTAGAGGACTTGCTGTCTTTTAGATTGCTCTTTTAGCTTTCTTGCTCTTTTTTCTTCCTATTAAAGCTAATGTATTATACTTATAAGAAGTGTGATTAGGAATGTGAATCAAGTTATGAAATCTTTCAACTTCAATTTCTTCATTTTTGTAAAGGTTCTGGGAGGATTGCTTTCTATGAATTCACTCAAACTTGTCTATCCCATGCAGTTTGGTACTAAAGTAATAAAATAAAAAAATTAACGAGGCTGTTATAATACTTGCATTAGTTATTTTTAAGGCAGCTTAATCAGTAACTTAAATACAATCCAGGAAATTTTGAGGCAATTTTTTTTTCAATAGAGCCCTTTTTAAGGAAAAAAAAAAAAAAACAACACCAAAGCAACAACAAAAAACAGTGCTGTAAATGGTAAAATATTATAGGCCAGGCCTGTTAATTGAACATTTTTCTGTAGTGTTGTCTTCTGTGTCATGAAAAAATTTGAAAGCTGTTTTCAAATCATGAACTCAAAAATGGCTTTCTCTGTTAGCTGTCAGCTTTGGCTGAGGCATTTGGTGCATTTCACTAGATTCAACACCTTCCTTAGATACTAAAGAAAGAGGAAGTGGTTTTGTCATGAAGACTTAATTCCTGGAAATGTTGTCAAGCAGATTTCATCCTCCATTACAATATTTGATTTGTAGCTAACTTGGGTTAGGGTTATACTTTTTTCTTTTGTTCTAAATCATGGTAACAATCCTCACATAAAATGAGCTTATAATAAGGTTATAAAAAAAATGGTTTTAAAGTTCCATGAGTTATCCTATGTTGAAGAAGCTGGAAAAACACAGTGAAACTTGTATGTTTGCCAACAGTGTATGAAATACAAAGTTTAACTGAAAATCAACACCAAAAGGCAGTTGGTGAAACTGCTCAGAAGCCAAAACTTTAGTTGAAATTTGAGATTCTGATAATATATGATTCTAGAACCCTAATGGAGAAAAAAAAAAAAAAACAAAACCCAACCCTTTCTGTATCTTTATCTGGTCTTCTGCAGAATAAAATAATGAAGATACTTGTCTGTTCTCATTCACTGGCAATCTTCAAATATGTCCGAAAACCTGGGACTACATTATTCTTGTGCAGGCAGCTGGATTACCAGCACTTGGATTGATGGATCAAACTTGCTCTCTTCTATGTCTTCATTCCCTTTTCACAGGGTAACATTTGCAGTCAATAAATATCCTTAAGACTAGGATGAGTTTGTCCTACAGAGTAACTTTTCCTTGATGGCAGAAGTGAAATTCCAGTTAGACGTGCCTCAGTCTTCACATTTTTTAATATCTCGTGTAGAAAACTCACTATATAGAACCACAGCAGTGTTTAGTAATGCTTTAAACAGTCAGTGGAAGACTTTAATTTAGGAGTTCTTGCATGAAAATACTGTAAGTACACTTACAATTATGGTGAAGTCTCTCTCTTAAAAGCTTTTATCTAGTCTGCCCCTGATTCCGGAATATATGTCTTAATAGTAAAAACTTCAAAGCAAGTGCTGCATTGCTGTCATAGACACTGAGACTCCTCCTTACTACCCAGGAGCCTGGAGCAATTGAGGAGGACCCTGTTGTGTTGCAGGCTGTTCCAACATGTGGGACAATACAGTTTAAATCTCAAAATGTTTGCAATCTGACAGAGCTTCTCTCTGATTTACCAGCTTTGTTATCAGCTGCTAAACAGGCCCCCTTGCTCAAGGTTACTACCCTGTGAGGAGAGGGAGGTATAAATTTTGTCTGTTCTTGGCCATCACAGTTCACACCTGGGCATGAAAGTTTTTATTTAAACTCAGTAAAACCTCTCTTAGATCCTGCCATGTATGTCCTATTATGAAAATAACTGATGAAAGAAGAGAGTGGGGGGTAGGATCTTTGGAATATAATGCAGGTCATCCAGTCAATGTTTTCTGTGCATATTGGATGGTTCAACAGTATCAATGTTGCCAGGAGCAGCATTTTATTTTGTTCACTTACATATCTCTCCTCATCACTTTCTCAAATGTTACACAAATGAAATTCTGGCGTGCTTTTCCACAAAAGATTAGGGGTAGGTTCACATCACATCTTGATGATTCTCAGCTTTTACCAAGTTATTGATTTTTTTTCTGAATAATGTCTCATTTTTCCAATTAAATGCATTAACTTTCTTAGACGAATGCACCTTTAGTTTCGGCTCCAAGATGTTGTACCCTTCTGCAAAAGGTCATCCAGTTCTCTACCATCAGTGGATATAATCTGATATCTTTCTTCCTCCTAGTGTAGAGGTTCCAGGGAGAAATACAAACAGGAAACTTCCATGATCTGCCTGACAAGAGAAGCAATGCAGCAGGAGTGAGCTGTACATTAAAGGAAACACCAACACTTTTCAGACTGCTAATCCACCTCGTGTCTCTGCAGCTCCAGAGCATCCATTAAGGAGCAGTGGCTCCACAGCTGATCATTACATCTATTGCTAGCACTGGCAGCTGTACTCTGTGTGTCTCATTCAGAGAGGTTCACCAGCCCTGTCCTGTGTGCCACCACACCCTGCTGATCAAATAGCACTTCTTGTGTTAATATTGAGACCTGTTGAAAAGGCATATGCCACGTGTATGGAATGTATTCTGATGAGAAAATCTCAACTCACTTTTGATGTGACCAACAGCTGTTTTTTCAGTTAAGCTGCCCCTTGAAGGTTTACTGTTTAAGGCCCACTAGGTGTCAATCAACAACAGTATTGCTACTCAAGGCACACTGTTGTTTCATTGTTCTCCCCATGTACTCTGCTTTGCTTGATACAAAATTAGTAGAGCAGGGACTGTCTCTTCAGTGGCACAAAATATCTTATCAATATATCAGGAACAGCAACCAATTCCAAATAATCATTCAGACATTACCAGGAAGTACTGGAAAAAATATTTAATTTATCCATTAGTGAAGCCTACTGTATGATAATTGTACTGCATTTTCCTTTCTTCTGTTGCAGAAGAACCATATCTTTCTAGGCAGGATTCTCTTGGTGCAGGACAGTTTGGCTTCTTTTGAAGCTGATATGAAAGTGTTTAGAAGCATATGGAAGGATCACAACATCAGGCAGATCTTTGTCCTTGATGCTGTTATTAAAAAGCATCCATCACAGGAGTTCTGGTTCTCCCAAGAAGTTCTTGGATACATTTGGTATTAATTCCTTCTGGTTGAGATGTTGGAAAATGTGCAATAAGTAATAAAGTAGCCAAATGTATATGTTAATCTTTATAGTGGGTAAAAATAGAGCGTTTCTAAATCATGTCACAAAGTGACTAGAAGAGACTATTTTTATAGCATCTGGAGTTTACAACAGGGAAATAGAAATAGATATAAAATTGTCAAGAAAAAATATTGTCAGCTTTTAGTATCAGTAAAAAATTAATGATTTTTTCATCGCAATCAAATTAAGGACTGTGTGGATTGTTTTCATGACTTGCGACAAATATGGGCATTATTTCGCTGCCAATATTGTTTAAACTTTTGAAAACAAAAAGTTATGCCTAATTTTGTACAACAGCTTAGTTCCCTCATGCTGGGGAGGGACTGGCTTGAACTATTGCCTCCAGCACAATCCTAACTTCACCCTGGAGGAACAGAGCTGCTGCCAGTAAAAGGTAGTAATTTCCTTTCTGGCTGATAGAAGAGCTGTTGAAGACTATGCTCCACCAAGATGAAAAGAAGTGATGTCAGCCTCCTTTGAGTTACTTTATGATCTGCTGTTTGGGCTTTACTGTTCCAGAGAATGGATTGCTGTACAGTGCCTTTTTTGAACAGGGACATTTCCGTACTTAGTTTTCCAGAAAGAGCTGAGGTTTTGACTGCATTTCTTTGAGAATGTGTTTGTACTGTGTTGGAATACCAGTCCACATAACCATTCTTACTTGAACAGACAGAAATGGGCCAAAAAGAGTCTCCATTTACTTGAGGGAAATATGGTGAGTGTCCACAGAATTTGGGTGTCAAATGGCAGCAGGGCCTAGCAGAAGTGTGTATGTATGGTCACACTACTAATGACAGATATCAGTCTTTGCTGACATTCTTCTAATTGAGGTATAAATGTGGGACTTCAGTGAATGTGGTTATGTAATGGTAAATCTTGTACTGATCCCCTGAGAAAAGTGAAGAAAAACAGCTAATAAAGAATGGGCTGAGAAGCAACAGCCTAATGCTACTGAAAAATACCATATTAGACATGGAGAAAAGTACTTTGCTGTCTGAAGCAAGCTTAGATAAATTAAATGTAAGTTAATGTTTCCTTATTTTCTTTTGAAGGATCGACGCTTCAATGATGAGATTGACAAACTGACTGGGTACAAGACAAAGTCACTCTTGTGCATGCCCATAAGAAACAGTGATGGAGAGATTATCGGTGTTGCCCAAGCAATAAACAAGACTCCAGGAGGTGCCCCTTTTTCTGATGATGATGAAAAGGTAATGTTACCTTTAATTTTGCATGCTTTCTAAATTTTTTTCTCTGATTCAGCAGACTTGCCTAAAGACTTAATCTAAATTAGTAAGTAACACATCATTTGTGTTTATGATGTTTGTCTGGAAGTGCATAAAAAAGTGTATGTTTTTGTTGTTTTCAATAGAAAATGTAATAGAAATAAGAAAGAAAAAAGAAAATCTTCTCTGTAAGTGTCTGAGCATTTCTGGCTGAAACTTCAACTTAATCTTATGCAGACTTTTTTTATGTAGTAGACCTTCGTAGGAAGACTTTTTTAATTTTTAACAACTTCACCTGTAAGAATTAGTTTGGGGGAAAATTATCACAGAGAGACTCACAAGCTTGCTAACCCTAAAACTCAAGATCTTCCTGTAGTACTTCCATGGGTTAAATGCCTGTAGCATATGCAAAACAAAGCTTATTTTAGAGGAAATTATGCATATACAAATCTGTTATTCTAAAATATTTGAGACTCACAAATACTTAAAGACAAAAGGACAAAGAGGATGGGATGGAACACCAGGTATGTGTATCCAGGTGGAATTTGGAGAGTAAAGTGAACTCAAAAGGCAGGAAGGTAGAAGTATCTGCAAGAAAGGAACCTGAATTAAAGACGGGGGAAATAGGAAATTCTGCTGTTGAAGGCACATGTATTCAGCTGACCTTGGAGGGAAAATGTGCACGAAGCCAAAACATGACTGGGGAAGAGAATGGTAGAGGGCAGCAAATGGGGAAGGAACAGAACTGCAGCCCTGTTAGCCCAGGAGAGAGCAATGGAGTCTGCTTTAAGCATATAATAGGGAACTACTCTTCTGTGCATTTGAAATAGCATTGAACCGCATTTTTGTGGGAGTGTAGTTAGAGGCAGACTTTTCCTCCAAAAAGTTCTTTATATTGATTCAAACGCAATTAATGTTTTACACCCCCTTTTTAAATAAAAATAATTAACGCCTGATTTTTATTTCTGTAAGGTGTTTGTATAACTGATTTGGCATAGTGATTAAGACTGAATTAATTAACTTAAAATATAATTCTCAATTTTCAGATGGTGCTTTATATGAAGTTATTCAATACTTCTTAAATTCCTTCTTTAGAAGCTATCTAAACTTGTGTAACCATAGGTTGCTTATTAGTTACTTCTGATTCTTGAGAATCCTGGATGTTGAATATTGATTTATTAACAATGTTTGCCTCAATGGGTTACTAAATGCAAATTAAACCTTCCCTGAATAGGTTTCAGCATTTCTTTTTATTAGTACTGTCCTTGTAAAGGGAATTTTGTTTAAAATGCAGCTCATAACATGGATCCTACATTTGATTATCATGCATTCAACTAGCAAAACAACTGTGTACATTGAACTGTGAGTTACATAAATATTCTAATATATGAATATTTGATGCTGATGCTGTGGCATTTGCTTCCATTCAGTGAGTACCAAATATTATCTAAAAATCAGCAAATACCCCATACTTTGTCATCTTTTAGTAATTTGTATCCCTGTTATAGTTATAATCCAGTATGTTAGAACTCTTCAAGAATATATTGAATGGGTTCTGACCTGTAGATTTTATGAAAAAGTAAATGAGAACATAACCATCATTTTGCCCTGTAATAGATCTTGGATTTAATGAGGCCTGGCAGTCCATGTGCTGTTATTTCAAAACTCATGCTTTTAAGATTTTTCCCTCAGATGGTAACCTAGAAAGCATGATTTACCTCTGGGAAGCAAGAGAGCACATACTTTCAGAAGAACTGTCTTGCAAGATTAGCAAACAGGTGTTTTTTTAACCATAATATCAACACAGATATCTGTGAGGTGAAAACTGAGAAACCCTCTTCAGGATAAGAAGAGAAAACTTTGGTGGCTTGTACAGAAAAGCAAAAGACTTTTATGCAGCTTTATGTTGATGTTGCAGTTTCTGACAATCAGCAGCTTCAGAATGGTTAGAAAATGAAAATGGAAATTAGCAGTCTTTTTCTTACCCCTGAAACCCTCTCAGAGAAATGTCAGTATCATTTGACTCTGGCTCTTGTTTGCAAGTGTCGTTCCTCTCTTGATATTGTGCGGAGCAATTAAAAATAATCTGTTGGAGTTTTTTTATAAAACAACAAGACTATATTGTATAATGAAATGTCTCTTGGCGGCACTGCTGTCTTGAGTCAATAGGAAACAAAGACTTATGTTTTCAATTAGAATTAAGTAGATGCTAGCATAATTTTTATGTACTCTAAGTTGTTCTCAGGAAGTTAATAGCAAATAAAATATTTAAGGTTTGAGGAATTTTTAATGTTTTCAAGCTGTAACCAAGTTTATATTTTGCAGTATCTAAAATGCAGTATTATATTGCAAAGTCCTTCTGGTTTTGTTATTCATGGCAAATTCTCAGGGTTTTCTTTTACATGCCTGACCACAGTGTTAAAAGCACAGCACTAAAAACAAACAGAAGTGAATTTTCCACATTTAATATTGTTTCCCACTGCCAAATTTCTTTTCTTCTTTTGGTGTTAGGGATGTTTCAGCCAATTAATTGTTAAAGTGCAGAATTAGATGACAGCCACAGGCATGAGAGAAAGATGTTCTGTGTCACAATGCATTTTGTCACTCCAACATTAATGGCTCAGTTGAACAGATTGATTTTGGAGACTTTCAGTTTGATACAAACAATATTAGAATACCTTATTACCCATAATAGCCATCACTATTACACTATGTTGTGTAATTGCTAACTTTTTGGAAAAATAACAGGTGATACACTTTTACATGTATTTTGCAAATGAAGAGACCAGTTCATTTGCACAGACAAACAGGAGAAAGATAAAAGCCCCGAGCCCTTGGAAGGAACTATTCACCCGACATCCATTCCCTGTGCTGTGCGGAAGATTCACTTAAGTGTATGTGCTGTTTGCTGGTGAGTCATACTTGTTCCAGGGCTGGTGAGAAAAGCCTAACAAGAGTTTGACAGTCTGTGGTTTAGATTATTGTCTGCCCTTTAGAGTCTTCTGAAATTCAGTGCCAAAACAAATCTAGTCCTCCATCAGAGGGGCTTAACAAACAGCCACAGAAGCTCCATGGTCATCTAAATTGGCATCCTGGTTCTCTCTGCCTCTGACATCCTCCTCCTCTGAAAGAAGTGAATTGACTGCAGGGAAAGTATCCAGGGCTGCCATCTCAAATTAAACCCTGCTGGTTTTGCTGAAAACCAATAGTTTGAATGCAGTGAGACCTGGGAAGGGGAAGTAAAAACTGGATTTGGTTGTCTGTACTCTATGGATAGTTTTATTAAGTATATGTCTGTGGATTCCAGGATTTATCTGATGTGTATTTGGTTTGTGGAGGTTTGAAGATAAGTGTTCTCATGCTCCAACATCTTATTTCTTACATTACTAATAGCAGCCTTGTGATTCCGAATTTTCAATTTATTGTGCTCTTCTTGGTCCATATTTGTTATAGCTTAAATATATCCTACATCAGGTCTACCATAGTGATGAATGATTTCCAGGGATTTTGCTATACCTGCTAATTCATTTTCTGTGAGTTTTTTCCATGATGAGCTTAGAGTCACGCTGGCAGATAGCAATTTCAAAGTCAGTAAGGACCGTTCCTTTATCGAAGGGAAGTAATCAACTGTAAATAAAACTACCAGGAAAGGAAGTGATGCAGAACAGGCAAGCATCTCTAGCTGCTGTGAAAATGATAACTCCAGCTCTGTGAATGTGTGGAATTTACCAAGAAAAAAAAAGTAATCTGAAAAGAATTGATCAATCTACTACAAAGGAACATGAGAAACAAATTAAATAAAGATTTTTTTTGTGTGTGTGTTCCATATATTGCAGTATGGGACAACCTCTTGCTAATACCTGCCTTGGTTCTCTGGCATGGCAGTGAACCAAAAGCTATTATTTAAAGATGGCATAATCCTCAAAGGTATCATGTGGCCCATATGTCACTTACCTCCCAGTGCAAGAGACAAATTTGCTGAAAGAAGACTGAAAATAAGGAAGACATTTGAAGGATGAAGGTGCTGAAGCACCACAGCTATCTGGGAAAACTCTAATGGTCTATTAGGCACACTTCTCAAAAAGTACTTGCTACACAAATCTAAATTAAAATAAATCACAGTAACTGAAATGTCTTGCTGGGGGAGTTTAAAGCAATTTGCCACTAGGATATTTGCTTTATCAAGGCAGCTTAATATCGTTGGTTTGCAACCAACAGCACAAAATTACTGCCATGACAGACATTTGCATGGACTTCTTTTAGTCTTGTATATATTTAGCCATGCTTTCAAGTTAAGCTGAAAGTCTAGATTTCTTTTTAATCACAGAACTCGAAATGTATACAAAACTTAACAAAAACTTCCCTAATATCAGTACCTCTGTTTTGAGACTGGTGGTTACTATTTGAATTGGACATCTTTATCTCTGAGGTATGGAAACCTGCCTAAGATGTGTTGCAGGGATATTTCAGTGAACTATATATTTTTCAAATATAAATGTGTCTTTTCCTAGACTCGTGGGCTGCTTTGTTGCTGTGTATTTGCAGTACATATTACACTAAATTCCTGATGCTTGCTTGATGCCTCTAAATGTTATCATAAAACAAGTAAACAAATGGTCAGATTTGGTGTCAGGAAGGGTTGCCTCAATAGAACAGCTCAAGATAAATTGTCATGGGGGTTTTTTGTGGGGACTGGAGTTTTGTTCTTGCCTTCCTTACTCTCCCTATTATTCAAGACATCTGGATTCTTCCTGCAATTGCCAGCAGGAATCTGAACTTGTTGGTTCTTTCCATATTGCCTGTGCTTGTATCTTCTTAATTAGTATGAAGTGACTTGAATAAATAAGAGCTCTTATCTGTAAACCTTGACTGTCATTTGGCTAATATTTTTAGTATTTGACTCAGCACTCGCTAAACTAGATTAAAGAATCTCTGCTGACTTAATAGGCTTTTAAAAATCAAACTCCTGTTCCTTTCCAACATAGGAACATTTAATTAATGAAGACCCCCCCAAGTTTATTTATGAAGCTTAAATTCATCCATGTCAGATCACTGAAAAGAGATTGGTTAAGGAGCAGGTTTAGCTCCTGTTGCTTCCACTGAGCAGAACCTGAGGAGACAGGTTCACAGTCAACAGTGCTGCTTTCCTTCATGCTTTTTTTAGTCATATTATCAAATATTACTTTTACTAATTATATCCTTGTTCGAAGAAAATCCAGAAGAGTGATTAAGATAACTCATATACTCAGAGATATGCATTATGAAGCATTCAATATCACCTTCAGTCTAAATCTTGCTAAGAGAAACATTGGGTATTCCTGCAGAATCTGAAGCACAGAAATAGCCCTGGAGCTTGTGTTCTGTTTTCTCCTCTCGTTAGTATTCACAAGGCATTGCAGCAGGAGGAAGGAGCCCAGATCCCTACTGGTGAAACACAAGAACAACTTCTCAGGAAGACTGGTAATACAACAAATGCCATGATCATGGAAGCCTTTGTGCAGCCATGCTACATTATTCAATCAGAAGCAGAATAAATTTTTCAACAGGAAGCTTAAAAGCTAGGAGTTCTGCAGTTCTGATGGTAACTCTCAGACACCTTAGTAACTAGAAAGGGTGATGTTAATGTTACATTTTTTTATTAATAGATTTTTCATTTAAAAGCTTGGAATACCAAAACAACAATAATACAAAGGCTTGGGAGGATTAGAATTTTGTTTGATACATATGTCATCAGAAAGAAATCCTGCAGGTCTTGAAAGCTATGGTGTGTACTTCTGTTACAGTGTAACTCTTAGGTACTGTCTATATAAGGATTTGATTAGAAAAGCTAGTTTTCATTGTTGGTTGGTTGGTTTGTTTTTTGTTGTCTTTTTTTTTTTTTTTTTTTTTTTTTTTTTTTTTTTTTTTTTTTTCTGGAGAAAACCCTATTCTCCCATTACCTAAGGAATAAAGTTTTTACTTTCAGCTGTCTTTCTTTTCTTGGCAAAACTCCCTTAAACCAAGTAAATTATTTTGATCAGTTGGCTTATTAGAAAAATCTTATTTGCTTGAAGTGATACCTGCACTGGGGCCCTGTTACAGAAGCATGTAAGAGGAAACCTTTGTGGTCAACAGCTGGTGAAGCCTTTATTTCTGACAGTTATTGGAGATGTGCCCTGTGGGCTGGATGGGAGGACTTGGCCCCTAGTGAAGTGTTTTCTGAACTTCTGTCAGTCTATTCCATTCTCCCTAGCTGTTCTTCATAATAACTTCAAGGCTTGATATACTTTTAGAAAATAGCATTTTGCATCTCCTGTGAATTGCCTATCTTTCCTGAAGCAGAATGAAATGTTCATACAGCAGTTCCTGCCATCAAAAGTATTTCCCCCTGGAACAGTGATGCAGAACCTATCTGTAGCTATAGGTTACATGATGATATATTGAAAACATCTTAGCAAATAATTTTGCTAAAAATTAAGTCAACCTCTGACCTTCAGCAAGTTAATACAGGCTTAATAAGAAATTGTAATTAAAACAGTATTGTTGTTGTAGCACTGATTCACAGTATCCCCTTGAGCGAATCACTTTACAGTGATCTCTCTTCTGAAACATAATTACAAAAATAGAATTAGATGGTTCCATATGTGCTATCAGATTTTCAATTTTAAGTATTCTTACTCTAGAATAAGGAAATAATTTTCCTCCTTTTTGACTCAGTCTGAGCTTTTGAAGCCTTGTTGACTGCTTTCTTTGCATATAGCATCCCTTATTTGGATAGATGTGGTTAAAAAACACCAAAACAATCTAAAAAAATCAATTTCAGCAGCTTGTTCATTAATCCCAGCTTTGCATATAGTATTCCACCTCTCTGTCCCAGCTTTACCTATAGTGTTTCTCACTCCCAAGAAAATTGTGCCAGCCTGCTGACTTTGATTTGTTTGCAAAAGTGTAGCAGCTTTTTAACTGGCAAACTCCTGATTGAACATAAGAAGGAATTCAGCCCTCCTCCATGCAGCCCTCCTTTGCAATTGTCCACCTGAGAAATTCCTGTCTGCATCCCAGCAGCTGGAGTATGCAAGCAGCAATATGGCTGTAATGCCTGTTAGGGGATACAGCAATGTGTTTCCCCTATATCTGGAAAATGGTTGTTTAAATCTGTGGTCACAAATGAATAAAACTCTTGTCCTCGTCTTTCATGGGACCTTTCTCTGTCAGCAGCTGAAAGCAAATGCCTGGAATGAGGCAAGCACAGGATGGTATTTCTCTCATATAGCCCACCAGTGTACTGTTATTTGCAGTTCAGGGCCAAACATGTTATCTGTGTATTTAATACCACTCCAGGGATTTTCTGCTTAGGAATTCAGGCAATTCTTGAAGCAAGAAAAGCTTTTAGCTTTCACAATATCCTGCAAATTGTATGAAGAACTGCCATGTGACTCTAATTAATTTAATCTTATTTCTTCTTTTTTTGCTTTTAGTGAACAGACTGAAAAGTCATTCCCTATTTATTTTCATCCCAGTTGTTTTGCCCCAAAAATCTTCACCAGTTCCCACCTGCTGAAGCAGTTCTTTTCTGTAGTCATCTGTTTGCTTTGGCAGGAGGGGTGCCTGCTCCCCAAAAGCCCAGGTCAGTGTCCCTTCACTGCTCTGACCGTTGGTACTTTTCATGTCTCGAGAATTAGAAGACATTTGAACCAATCTTTTGTACACTTGAGCCTAAAAAACAACTGCAATTTTCTTAGTGTTTTAGAGCTACCTTTTAGTATGCCCAGAACTGTTTTTGAAAGCCCAACCACATCTTCATTGCTTCTGTTGTCATCTTGCTGTCACTGCATTACCATGAAAAAAAATTTTGTTTGTCCCTTAACTAGCTAGTTCATTTTGCTGATTGTTAATTTTCTCAAAAACTGTGTCTGTTCAAATGAAAGATTCCAGAGTGCTCTGAATCACTGAGGATGCTGTGTTTTTAATTCAAAAAACCCCAACCCACAGCAAAGCATAAAACACATGGGTTACCACTAAAGTTAGTCAAAAAGATTAAGAGTTACTGGGCAGCTAGATTACATGTTCTAGACTAGACCTCACTAAAATTATGAAAGCTGAAGTAGTTTAACCATTAATGATAATAATTTGGATCTCTTGCATAGCTGGCAAGCACTAAAATAGGGTTAAAACAATATTATGATGATTTTTATGCTTGAAATCCTGGAACTGCAAGAGAATTAAGCCACATTTTTCATAATAGTGAATGGTGGCCAGAAGTTTCACACAGGAAATTATGCAGCGCACTGCAGGTAACCCTTAACAAGCTTATTGAACTGTATTTAGAAAAATGTTTCCTGTGAACAGCATAGTGAGAGAGGCAGGGCACAAGGAAGAATGCTTCATTTAACAGCCCTTTGTGAAAGCTCTGAGTAGGACCCTTGATAGTTAATTTGGTCTTTGGGGAACCTTATTATTTAGAATAATCATCCACATATATTTTTTAGTGAAAAAACCCCAATATTTATACTGGCAGGTATTAAGGCAAAAGTCTTTGCACTAAACTTGACACGGATTTAACCTTAGTATTAATTTGCTGTCAACTTGCTATCCATGTGGTAGAATGGTAAAAAGAAAACCTTGGTTTTTTCTCTTTTCTGTTTTTTTGGGTGGGGTTTGTGTTGGGTTTTGGGGTTTTTTGGTAAGAAAAAGCTCCTGCTGTATAAAAAGAGACTAGCATTTTGTGAAGCTGGTGTCATGGTTACAAAGCAAATTCATTGATAATAGCTCTCTAGTGTTGTGGCATGGTTTTAGTGCCAAGTAGTGATGGGCTTGTGGACATCCAAGAGCTGAGGATGTCCTAGCTGCCATGTGGTGAGTGTCAGTGGGATATCTGATTGGACAGCAAGGCCAGGTGTTGTGGTCTGAGCTGGAGCAGCCCTGCAGACTTGTCCCACTGAGCAGAGCAGCTGTGAATATGGTACTACTCCCTACCAAGGAGGAAGCTTGCCAAGACCTTACCATAAACACAACATGAATTTTCTGTCACTGCAAGTAGAAAATATAGATTGTGGGGCCTGTCTACTTGCTTCTGTGCTTGAATTACAAAGGTTGGTAATCTGCTCTAGCCTAGGGTTTGAGGGCAACTTCAACTCAAAAAGTCATGAGCTTTTAATCCTGAATGACCAGAAATTTTGGTTCTCAGTGGTGGCAAAGTTTGTTGCTACCCTACTTGACATGCACAGCAGCTGAAATGTCACCTCTGTAATACAGCTGTTTCAAGGGTAAACTCTGATCCCTGGTCTCTTAAACAATATCAAATAATTCTGAACTTCAAGAAGTTGGTAAAATTAGATCAGTGAAGATGTGGATGACTTACAAAAGCTGAAGTCTGCCTGCAGAAGTGTTAAACCAGCAGATTGAAAAGAAGCTTCTCACTAACAAATCAGAGCAACTGCATTAAACCTACGTTTTGGAAAAAACATATAATGTAGAGACTGTAGTTTGCCCTATAAGTGGAGAAGTTACCTCTGCTTTTGTGTGATTTCATGAACATCTGGCCACTGGGTGATGAACTCAGTAGTTGCTGCTAGACCAAGCAGTTCATATAGAAATGGAAAGCATTTTATTTTTCTGAAGTGAGTTCTAGGAAATCACCATACATATGAAGAAGAGGCCATTCCAGTGGGATGTGAAAAACCACCATAAAAGCCTATGGGAATGAGCTTGAGCCTTTTTATGTGTTCAGCTATCAGTTTGAAGTTGTTGCATTAATGCCTACTTTTGGAAGAATAAAGAAGTGGGGACTGTCGGTTCGTTGAGGTTTTTTCCCCTCAACCTATGACAGCTTTTAGCATACTTTAAAAATTAAATTTAATATTTAAAAATGAAATTCCATTATCAGAGTTGGAATGGTGAGAAACTTATTTTATAAGCCTCTGTTTATAAGGATGATTCAGTAAAATATATATGAAAATGAGTTCCACTGAGTAACCACTCGGTGATCATGTTCCTCACTGAGGTCATACTTCAGTAGTATGTCCTGAATATTAAGACAAAATACTTCAATTATTGTTTCATCAGGTACTTAGACTTTCTTTTAATGAAAACTGAACTAGAGATGAATAATCAGAATTGATTCTAATTTGATTTTATTATAATATGCATGGCCTTCTGTTTTGCATCTGCTGTCAGTTTTCTGGATTTTATTAGAATAGATATGTCAAGTCAGATACTAAGATCTATTTTTGCTTATATAAAAAGATTAAATGTTAGATGCTTGTAGTAGTATGTGATGTTGGAGTGGGAAGTATCTAACTGTTAAAACAGTATCTCATGAATATTTTTAAACAGAACCTGCTTTTCTGGCATAGTTGCTGTACTTCTGATGGGAAGTTACAGTGAGAATTTATATAAATATAATTTTGAACACTTGAATATAACTGTGAATCATGAAAGTGAATATCAGGAATAATAACCAGAACATTGTGTATCTGGATGTATCTTTTACAATGGCAGAGTTACAACAGACTTACTAACCGAACTGTGTTCGTTTTTTTCCCTTAATGGAATAATTTTGCATTTCCTTTTCTCTCAGTATTTTAATTTAGTGGGTTGATTCTGCTTTTCTTGGAGGATAAGGTCTCTGCAGTAGGTGCTGCAAGTATCTGCTGCCACGCCTAATGGCATGGTTATAATTCTCCTGTTAGTATGGCAGTGGGACTACTGAATTGATACTCAAATCTGTGGTCCTTTGATTGTACTTCTGCAGTAACCAGAGCTGCATGCTGATACTTTATCACTTTCATTTGTCACAGAAAAAACCACCCAAAGGGGAATAGGCTGATTGTTAAATAACATTTAGAAGCACACGTAGGGATACAGAAACTGTAACCACTTTAAGACAGGTTTTTGCAACAGGGAGAGAGAGGAGGAAGGAAGCAGGAGAGGACAGGGCTGAGGGAGTGAAAAGCTGTGGCAGACCCATGCTGGGGACACAGCGACAAGTGGTGGAAAGCATCCTCGCTCCTGTGCTTGAGGCTCGCACTCGTGCGCTACCAGGAAAGGGTCTCACCCCCTCTAGCGGCTTGCATCCCTCTTTGGTGATGATAACCCCACAAACCTAAGCGAGCACATAGAGCTAGAGGAGGGGTTCCTAAAGATGAGGGGTGACTCTCCTAGAGCTTCCTGTTTCCACTATTTTTTGTCCGCTTCTAGAACGGCAGCGTGTTTCTTAAGTGTCAATTAAGCATAAATGAAGTTAGCCATCCTTCCGGTGCCTCTGCGCTTTGGGGCAGACACTCCTCGGCACGAGTGCACCCAGCGCTAGGCAGGGCAGGCTGCAGGTGTTGGCAGCTCTCCAGTCAAACCCGCCCTTTGCCGTCCGGGGCGCGCTGGGAGCGCTCGGCGCTGTCTGTCCCCGCGGCGACACAAGCCGCCCGTTCACAGTGCCATCAAGTGGATGCCGGGCACTACGGCGCCAGCCGGCTCCTCGAGCTTCTTAGCGCTTCTCATTACCTCAAAATCCTACTGAACCTCGCTTCACTTACTTGCACTTCTGATTCTAACACCTGCCTAGGAGAGGCTTCTCATATCTGCCTTAAATTCTGAACAATGTTTGCTATTTCTTTGTCCTGGCTTTGTTGTGCAGCCTCAGACTTTATTTGCCTCAAACTTTTCAGGATTCTTCTGAGGCTGACAGAATGAAGAGACTCTAAATGGACTTCAGGTATCATTGCTCAAAAACAGTCTTATGGCTACCTGATCCAAGAAATGGCTTGCACTCAATGGCTGTCTCCCTGTTCATCCATGAAGTTATCCAGCATCTGCATAGATTGGTGCTTCAGTCTAGCAGTATCATCAATCATTAAAAATTGAACAACATTTCCTTTTGTTAGATGCTGAAAGTGACTGAACATTTTCTGACAGAATTTTTTTCACCCTATAGCTTTATCACATTTTAGATGTTTAAGGTTGAATGGGGTTTTCTTCCTCAAGAAGAAACTCCTTGAAGTTTGCCTTTTTTCTCTTAGTGTATTCAAAATAATTTTTTTCTAAAACTGTTTTTGAAAATATTTTCTTTGACAAGCTATTGCACATTAAAGTTCTGGAAAGGAATTCTTGACACTTGGCTGTGAGCTGGGATATACACAGCTTGGGTACTATGAAAAGCCCAACACAGTTTATGTGGTTTAGAAAAGTATTTTTTTCTTTTAATTGCGTCTTCAGAACTTTGTCATTCTGCTTGCTAGTTTATGGCTCATTCTACATCTCTTGTTTTTCTTCTCCTAATTCAACAGCTGCATCACCATTTTTGCAACAAGCAGTGTTGCCTTCCTTCAGCACATTCCCTTTTATCCTGTTGCCATGCATTTGCTAGCATCCCTCTTTTTCCTCACGCCTTGCACAGATGGAAGTATTTGTGATCTATTAAGAGTCTTAATAGATTTGCTATTTGATAGAACTCATGTGTCACTTCTCATTCAAACACTGAAGAAGTGTTTGGGGGTGGCAAAAAATCTTTTGGTTTTATAACAATTTCTGCATGTTCAAAAGGCTACACAGTAAAGAAATTCTTCCTCATATTCACATGGAACTTCCTGTGAATCAGTTTTCTGCCCACTGCATTTTGTCCTGTTGCTGGCACCATTCAGCTCCCTCTCCCTTTTCTTGTAAGAGAGGTGCTCCAGTCTCCTAATCACTGAACCTCTCCACTGGACCTGCTCCAGGATTTCCATGACTCTCTTGTACTGAGGTGCTCAAAACTGGACACAGTAATAGAGTGTTCTTTCATGGCACTCAATGGAATAGAAAGTGCATTAATAATGTCCATGTTATCATTTCAAATGTTGGGCTAAGCCTTAAAGTCAGTAGGCTTCCTAATCACCGGGCTCTTCATGTGTTGATAACCATGTGAAGCAATTAGTCTCCTTTATGGAATATAAGGCTCAAGACAGCAGATGTCCCCAAACTGATATGTACTTATCACAGCTCAAAACAGAGAAACTTTTGTGGTATATGCTTGGATAAGAGGAGCAGAAATAAGAGGTTTGTGGGCATATGCAAGGGAGAAGTAGCAGAGCCCTAAGGTATGTTTTTGTCTGAAGGCTAATTCAGAGGGTTAGCACTTAATGAATTCATTATATAAAATATACTCACTTAATACACTCATTATATAAAATAGCATTGCTTCAAATCCACTTCTTTAGTCTAGTTCTACTTTTAATGACACTGACTTGCAGTTGCAATTGTGCTAAATGGTCCTGAAAAGAGTGTGTAAATGGGTCTAACTCAGTGTGTAAAATTCAGTATTTCTATCAAAATATAAATATTAAATCTGTGCCTGTTAGATTGTCTCATGATCAGAAATATCTCCTCAATGAAACAAATTCAGTCTCAACTTACATATTTGAAGTTTCCCCATGCATTTCTACAAATTGCAGAAGTTTTTTGTGGTAGCCATTCATGACCTGACTTTTGCCTTCAGAAATCCAAAGAGTATAAAATGACTGGTTGCTGCCTTTGACATTCTTTTTGCACTTATGGGAACATGAAAAGTACCAGTTTGCTACTAATTTTGTTTCCCAGCTGCTAGCATCTGAACATAGTACAACTTTATCTTCAGAGGCATCTCAGCCAAAGGAGACCTAAGCGCAGTGTCACTGCTACTCATAGTTCAAAAAAAGGGCAGTATTGATGTGCTTTCTCAGCTGCAGGACAAGGAGAAGGTCTGGCACCTCCAAAGTTGAAGTCTGCAACCCGCACTGGTAACTAACAAAGAAAACAGGCAATGCCTGTCCAGTGCCTTGGCTGTCTCTCAGTACAGAGAAACTGTGGGAGAAAGGAAAGAGCTTCTTGGGAACAGGAGAAAATTCACTGTTACAGACGGGTTTATTTATCAAGAACTTAAACTTTCATAGTATATAGGAGCAGGGGAAAAATCTGGTTTTCAATGAAGATTTCTTAGGAATTGAAAACATTTTGTAGTTTTGTGATGATTTCATGGTACTTTGAAACCTTCTACTGATGTTCATTCAGAAGCAATGGCTTGCAGTAACCCTCCAGGTCACTGGCAGAGCTGAGAAAGAAACCGCAATGCTCTCTTTATGTGTCCTGGCTACTGGACCTAATCTTCTCTTCCATTTAAAAGAGAGAAAACAATTGTATGCTGATTATATTTGGAGTGAGATGGTGACACTGAAGGCACCAAAACAGCAGCTATCATGAGGAAAGGTGAATTGTTGAATTTGGTTAAAGGAAATGAAGAATTTAGTGTAACTGTTGAGTAGGCAGCTGTTTGGAGACAAGTGAAGTAACTCTACCCAGGTGTTTAAGAACAGTCCCCTAGAGCAGTGAGGAATTGTGACCTGCCAGGCCAGTCTGGGGAGAGGGTAGAAAGGCACTCCAAGCTTTTAGGCTGTATTTGTTTGCAGTTCCTGTTGCAGGCCAGCAGGAATATGCCCTGTAGTGCCTGTGGGGCCATGTGTGCTGTTCTGCACAGGTTGCACTGCTCAGCCACCAGTGAGATCCTGTGACACAGCTCGTGGTGCAGAGATTGCCCTCCAGCCACATGCATGAAAGCAGATAAAATCAGAAATACTCCTCTGTTCTGGAGCCTCCTTTCCCCTATCAGTATGGATTTGGTTTTTGGCTTCCCGTGAATCTGCACAGGGGTAGAAATGGATAGATGGGGAAGAAAGGAGCAGCAATGCCAATTCCAGAAAAGGCTAGTTGTTAGACCAGCAGCTGTGAGAAACAGGAGATTGAAAAAGTGTGTGTAGGATTGTTTTTTGTTGAGGGGGGAGGGTTCCCAGTGGTTTGGGGCTTGTTTCCTGGGATTTTTTGTTAAGTTGGTTTTGTTCTTGTTTGTGCTTCCCAGCATATGAAATCAGATTTACAGTTAAAATTAAAAGTAATCTGTTCTCAGAATCAATAAAGTCTTTGCAGCAAGCGCTTTATTTATAAAATGCCTTAGGCAGTTTGTATGAGGATATAGAGCTCTCTGATTCTTTAGATTTGATGGTACCGCACCATCTATTGGTCTGTTTCAGTGAAATAAATTTATGCTTTGAGTTCAGCTCCTAAAAACACCATAAAATTCACTGTGACACAGGTATTGGTAAAACTTTTGTCATGAAAAAGTAGTAAGAACAAATCCCATTTACAAGACTGTGTAATATTTCAGGACAATTGACAGGCGGGCCTGCAGAATTCACCCATTCTTTCTTGGCCTGTTCTAGCTCCATGAATAAAGAAAATACTTTCCTTATGCAAGTAGTGAATTTTTTGCTATTAAAAAAAAACCCTGATGAATTGAAGACTTTTTTTTATTTTGAGAAATATTAGATAATTTAGTTTCTTCATAAGCAGAGATGATGTTGAAAGCAATAATTTTGAGAGAGAATAAACAAAAAAAGAAGACAAAAGATGAAAAAAGGAGTGAGTGTAAGAATTGCAAGAAGACTGAATGTATATCAAAAGATACTTTAAACTGAGAATGATACTTTCTTTAGCACATAGGAAATACTGGGCATGGGAAAATATTTAAACTCATGGAAAAGAAATAAAAACAGAAGGAGAGCAAATATGGACACATGTGCAGTGAACTGAATTTGAATTTTTTTGTTATATTTCTACTCAGCTGTAAGAAGCAGGTATGACCCAGGGCACCTCCCTGATCAGACAGCCTTGTCTTGGTGAGCATTCATTGCTTGATTAATGTCAACTTGTGCAGTCCAAAATTATGGAGACAAAAAAAGAGCAAACCTACTCAAAGCCTAATCAAATCAAAGAACACTGTTCTATTCTTGAACTTTTTAGTAAAATATCTGTGAGGGGAGCATAACCTGTATGATGTAAAGGAAATGGTTTCCTATTATTTCTGTAGCTTAAAGACAAGATATACTTACTCAGTTTGTGAAGTATTTTAACCTCTGGTACTACAGAATCAAGCTAAATTAACTCTGATACTACTTAAAGGCTAATTAACTATGATACTACTTAACTGGAAGCAAAGCCTTATTTTCCTGAGTGCTCTGTAAAAGTTTAAAATAATTTGGCCCTGTATTGAACTGCTAATAACACAGGCAGAAGCAAACCCTTAAGATCTGTAAATTTGCACCAAGGAAGACAGCAGCATATTGATTTCTGAACAGAACTCAGCTACCTGAAATCAAACACTCTCCAGTGTGCCGTTCAACAGCTATATTAATATTAATACCTTATGGTTTTTCTTTGGAGGCACACAGTGTACACAAGTATTTGCAGAAGAACCTTGTGTTGCTGAAGCAAAAAGCATGTCTGTAAGTAACAGGAACAGGCTTGCTTATATACCTGATTTTCTGTATAAAGACCTTGTTGGGGTTTTTGTTTGGTTGGTTGGTTGGTTGGTTTGTGTTTTTTGGGGTTTTTTTGTTTTGTTGGGTTGATTTGGGTTTTTTTTTTTTTCATTTAAACAGAGCTTTTTTTAGATACACAATCACTTCAGTCCAAGATTTGAAACACTGTATGATTTTCAGAATTAAGGGGCAGGATGCTGTGCATACCAGGCATGAGATTAACGTCTTTGAAAATTCATACTGCAGCAGATGACTGTTTTATCTCTCTGAGGATGTAACCCACTGTATGTTTCATAATGCTCTTCTCACTGAGAGGTCATTGAGGCAGTTGTCCTGAACTGTTCTTCTGTGATCTCCACCAGGTTACCCCAAAGAAAGCAAGGAAGACAAATGGCCTCATCTGAAACTGTAGTAAAAACACTTCATGGCCATTTGCAGAAGAAGGAGAAAAATATGAAATTGGTATACCAAATGCTGATGCTTCCACAATCAGGGCTAGTAAAAGCCTGAGCACTGGTGAACAGTGTCAGAAGGCAGAGACTATAATGTGAAAATTTAAATACTTTTCTGGACCAGTGAGTGGGTCACTGCAGAGAAGACCATAATCACAAGCTTGTGGCAACTGTATTTTTGCTTGAATATAATGATTTTTTTTTTCTTTTTTAATGTCTGCAACATGCAAGTCTCCAAGTATAAAAAAACTGTTACAGGAAATAATTCCAGTAGCTGCTGTGAGAGAAGATAGGATGGGTTTTTTTCTGTGTGTGGAACCTAAGAAGCCTGTCCTTATCTTGCAGCCATGTGAAAGGTAGTATGTTACCACACCAAATCCATAGAAGTCTGCAGGATAAAACTGCAATGTGGGTTTTATCAGCGAGAAGCTGCATCCAGTTTTCGTGGCTCCTCAAAGGCAAGCAAACTCAATGTCCCCAAATTGTCTGTGCTTCACAGACAAGCACTTTAGGTAAATAATGATTGGTATAGTTACACCACCAGAATTTGGCAGTGCTGTTCCAGTTTATAAATAACTTTGTCTAGAAATCAGATAGCAGCATGTGCAGGTGTGAGTCATTAGTGCAGGAGACACAATGATGTGTGGAAAAAGCATGGCACACATCCAAACCAGCCCACGCACTTTCATCAGCCCCTTGAAGTCTGCAGCACAGAAAATAAATTTTCAAGTCAGGATGCTGAAGCCCACCCAGACTTAAAGGTGCAGTAATATGGAATCCAGTACTTCTCTCAGTACTTTGTTGATCAGTCATGCTCAAAAGGCAGTTTTGTAAGTCACTAATTTAGTGAGTTAATTATCACAATTTCAATTAGCATACACAAATGTGTGTCAAAGCTGTTTTCTGTAAATCATTGTTCTAGAACACATATTTGTATGTTCTAAAGAATTAAGGAAATATCCAAATTATTATGATTTTCTTTTTAAAATTTCATGAGTTAAAACTGGAAACGGTTAATGATATTGACCTCCTTGGTTGCAGAGTTAATGGAGAGTGTAATGAAGAAATCAACAAGTACCAAAATAGCTCTTAGGATAAGGTGCTGGTTTTGGAGAGAATTCAAAGGAAAGAAAAAAGGAGCTTTTAGTTCAAGAATATGCCTGGTTTAGTTTTAACTGGTCTGGCAAATTTTATCCTTTCAAGGCTTAACTTAAAATGAAAGGGAATACTTTGAGTCCTGATGCCAGGTGAGAGCTCTCACCAAAACAACTGAATTTTCAAGCAGGATTCAAGTTATTTTTATAATTAAAGTTTAAAGACAGAAGTAAGTGAATCCTTTTTCATATGAAAGCACATTTGCATCCTGGAACTGGTATGTTTTCAATACAGCAGATTGAATCATTGTTTATCTTCATAAGTTGCACATTTTACTATTTGTTGGACAATCTTTTTGCCATATGTCTTCTTTTTCCTATTTTTGCAGTGAAGTAAAGAGAGAAATTTGAAGCACAAGTTTGGATCACTTTCTCTAAAATTTTGAGGTTAGGTCTTTCCAAAAGATACCATATATTTTTTTGCTTACTGTCATTGAAATTACAGTTAGTATTCAAAATTCTGTGCAGAGATTAGAATCTCCTTTCTTTTTTCTGTTGGCATGTTCTTGGACTAAACAGTAAAAGGTGATATCTGGACAACCTGGTAGATGGAATATCATTATAGAAAAAGCATAAAATGTCAAACCATTTAGGCTGTATTAAAAATTACCTGGTTCCAGAGAAATTCTGTTAATATTTATTCTCAGCTTCTTCTGACTGACATCTGCCAGGAAAGGGTAAAAAAAAATTAATGTTAGCCTGCCTTCAGTGAAATTACTACAGCCAGAGCTGATTAAAAATGCCCTGAGGCATCAATCACCTTTCCACATTTTTAAAGACAACAAAATTCCATAAATTGCAGCCACGTAAATCCAAATAAAGATGTCAGAGGTATAACTGCAGGCTCACAGTGATGTAAATCAGAGCATTATTTGGCTAAGCTACTTGTCTGCTATTGTTCCTTGAAACTGTGCTCATAATGAAGGAGAGGCAATGTGTAATTGCTCAACATACTTTTCTGTAAATAGTTTCATTAAGAAAGCAATTCAGGAATTTTTCTGTACTTTGTGATGGTCTTTCAAAATCTCATTTCATTTGAAACAGATAAAAATTAGCCTTTTTCTTCCTGCTTTTGGTTTTAGAAGTTATTCTCTTGTCTTGGAATCAAGTTACTTTTCATTTGTCACCAATTCAGCAGTTGCCAACCTCAAACCACTAAAAATAGATAAATTTCCTTCCAGTAAAATCTCTGTCACTTTACATAGTAACTATTCTAAAGATATTATTACTATACAGTGCTTCTTTTTCTTCCTCAGATATGAACTGAACATGAGGGTTTGAATTGTTTTCTTAAAGGCAAAGGTTTGTAGGGTTTATTCCCCTACTTCCTCATGTGAAACATAATCATAATGTAATGGGTACAGATTACAGTATATGTTAGAAGTGCTTTTAATCACGTCTGGGAATGCTGTAATTGATACCAATTCAGATTACCTAATTTGTATAATCAGATTCAAATAATAGCAGGTGTCAAGTGTGTCCAGTTTTATAATCAATTCTGCTACAATAAGATTCTGCACTTTTGCAGAATCATCACATTCCTAAGAAAATATTTATGAGTAAAAATGATACATTGAAAATATACTACATTGCTTACCATTATTTTTCATCTTAAAAAGTGGAAAAAAAGAGTAAGAGTGACTCTCTGTAGAAATATATGAAGGTGTCACCCAGCATAATGTGCCATGGCATTCAGTACAATATTAGTCACTAAATATACATACATTTGAAATAGGCAAATGTAGAACATCACTAGCAAATTTCCCAATGTTGAGGAGAAACTCAACAAAATAATGTAAGGGTATATGTAGAAAATATGATGTGATTATCTTGTGTTGTGGTGCTTCTATGTGTTATGGAAGAAAGGGTCAAGCTACAGATGCATCTTGGTTGGAAGAGAGATATAAAATGATGTGATGAAAGGAAGGGTCACTTAGGCTATTTGTTGTCCTTTGTTGGTTATTTCCACTCAGTTAAAGATTTTTTCTGTTTGAGGGTAAAGTTTTTACTGCCTAAGAAACACTAGAGGTGCTTTGTTTGACAAGCAGTATTGTAAGGGAATACAGTTGGTGTCTTGGCTCCTTGGCTTTCTTTTAAGCTGTCACCAAATTATGCACCTCACTTAAGAAAATTTGCTTCACTTTTTTTTTTTTTTTTTCTAGTGGAACAGAACCAACCCTTTTCATCCCTCTGGAACTGATGCTGCAAACAGTGAGAAGTTGAGTGAGCTAAACTTACTCACACCAGGCACAATGTAACCTGCTTGGTTAATGTGCTAGATTCAGGCTTTTGTGTTCCAGTTGGAGCTTCAGCTGGAAGGATTTTGCTGACATTGGCTACTTCAGTCAGAAAAAGATGCCCACCTTGCTGAAAGAGGAGCTCAGCATGGCAAAGGATCAGGCTTCTGCAGTAAGTTCTGCCAGAAACATTCTCTCTTAAACAAGGTCCAATATGAATAAAAAGACTACCATTAAATAATTTCTTCTTCAAAAGTCACAAAACACATCTTGAAGTATGTGAGAGAAGAACCTGAATAAAAACTTATTAATATCACCAGGATCTCAGTGTAGACTGTTATATATAAATTAGCTAAATGGGTTTTCTGGTTAAACTGCACAAAGCATTCGTACAACAGCAGGATTAAGTTTCAATCATGACTCTACACAACATGTCCAGTTGTGGGCTTCCCAGTACAAGGATGTCCATGAATGTACTGGATAGAGTCCAATAAAGGTACAGAAAGAGGATTAAGGAAATGAAGCATCTCCCCTAGGAGGAAAAGCTTAGGGAGCTGGGACTGTTTAGTAAAGAAGAGAATGCTCACGGGGGAATCTCATCACTGTGTATAAATAGTGGCTAGTAGGATACAAAGATGGCAGAGTCAGGCTCTTTTCAGTGGTGCCAAGTGATAGGACAAGAGGCAATGAACATAATCTTAAACATGGAAAACTCTGTCTGAAAGTTTTTTTACAATTTTTTATTGTGAGAGAGACAGACAAGTTGCTCAGAGAGGTTATGAAATCATAATCCTTGGAGATATTCAAAAGCTGTCTAGACAAAGTACTAAGCAAAAAGCTTTAGGCAGTCCTGCTTGAGTGCAGTATGCTGGACTAGGTGACCTCCAAAGGCCCCATCCAGTCTCAGCCAGTTTGTGATTCTGGTTCTGTATCTGCACTGTGGCTCTAAAGAGAGGATTTAAATTCATACAAAAAGTGAAAGATGGCATCTTCATTCGGTTTTGGATAAGTCAAGAATTAGTAGTTTTTAGTTTGTGTACTCTAATCCTTATGGCCTGCAGCAGGAAGTGAATTTTCTATTTCTCATCATGAACAAGAATTAGGAGTTGCTACCTTAGTTGTAAGTAGAACTGTTACTTGAAGATGACATTCTCATGGTATGCACATGGAATTTATCGCTTGGTTTCAATGCCACTCAGTTAACATGGTCAATTATTATATATATTGTCTGCCAGATGACAGATGAGTGCAACTTGAAATGGTAAGATCCAAGTCTGCAACTGTGTTGTAGGGAAGATAGCTTTGAGGTGATACTTATTAATTCTCCTATGTCAATTTTAAGTTCTGGTCTGCAATTCCTATTTTTAGCATTGGTAGTATCAGTCTTCACAGTTCTCACTTTGCCAATACCAAGATCTTCCATCTCATGCAGTGACATTTATAAAGCTGGTTCCACTGATTCAAGCATAGTGGAAGCCAGGAGTCTTTCCAAAATTTTGACAAAATCTTTCTTTTGACCTTTTTCCTTCCTTCAGAAATCCGTTAATTTTTCTTTGGCTCAGTTTTTCTGTCTCTAGATAAAAATTACTACCTGACATTGCTGCTGTAAAACTTTGTTCATGGTCTGCCAAAGTGCTTTGACACACTGAGATTTAGGTACTGCAGAACTGCCTGCCTTACATAACAGCTGCAGGCTCCTGTGCCTGGGGGCTGGCCTCCAGTGACTCCTCCTCAAACAGGGTAGAGCAGAGCAGCCAGGTAGTAACAGCCCCTCTTGGTCTCTCTAGGAAGCATTACACAGGTGAAATGTCCACTGTGAATTATCTCAGCTTGATTTTTTTTTAAGGTGATGATATAACTTAGATGTTTCAAATAGAACTGATGTTCATCCTTTGAAGGAGAGGAACTTTATTTGTGGGTAGGAGTTGTGGTTTTGAGGATTCATGGCCTTTTATGATGCTCCTCATCCCTGTTATTTCAGATGAACAAAAGGTGCTTAGCGTTTCTTTGTAAGACTTTGCTACAAAGCCCTGCCAATGTCCAATGGGTGGAAACTCTAGAGTTGATAAAGAAACATCATTTATAACTGTTGGGTTGATTTAATGACCTTCTTCCTGCAGGTGGTCCCACAGACATAGCCTATACTTCCACCATCCAGATTTGAGAGTCCTCAGTAGCCCTTGCAGTGAGGAGTCTCCATGGCTGCCAGCATTTTTATGACGTAGAAACACGTTGGTTCACTGGTTTAATCATACTGCTGCAACTTTGCAGCCCTCCTTGGGGCTGTCTGCAAGCTGAGTTTTCCTTGCTTTATAGCTCATTGTGCATTTGCTGAAGTCCTGGGGCTAAGTGCTGATGCCTTACAGGTGCTTACACTGGCATGATGATGGTGATGCTCCTTATCTGCTACCTCTGCTCTTTTTCAGTTTACAGACTTCTGATTTTAATAGAACCTCTGTTACTCCTTGTGTAACTTTTTCCTTCCTCTTGTCCTGATTTTCCCTTCTGGAAATCCTGGTTTAATATCACATGTTGAATAACTGAGTGACAGTTTGACGTATTTGCTTATTAGTGGGCATCACTGATACAGGTTTGTGTAAAATATAGAGACATTCCTAGTGAAAATAGCTGGATTTTGCATGTAGGAGATCAGATGATTGGATCCTAGAATAGCACTCATTTAAAATATATTTATTTTTGGCTTTCTAGTCTTAAGCAGAAATGTTTTCATATTTCAGATTCATTTGGAGCAACATCATTTAAAATGAGGTGCTGTAAGGAAATTTACAGTGCAGTTATTCTCCTTTTTTCTTTATACCGAGTGCTAAATTTAATGCAATGTTAAAATGTTTATGTCTTACCAAATATTGTTAAAAATAGGTTTAATAGCAACTTCCAATATTTTTGGGTTCCTGACAGTTTAATTCAGCATGTCTTGTTTAGATTTTTAGAGGTTCACACCTGGTAATGAGGAGAATAATGGATAATACCTATCTGGATAGTATCTATCTGTCTGTCTGTCTGTCTATTTATCTATCTATCTATCATGATAGATAGTGGGTCAAGAAATGTTCAAATACCTGCCAGAAAAAAATAAGATTACTAGATATGTTCTGACTGTATAAACAGTTTTACAGGTATATTATTATAAATCAAGTTCAATGTGTTCATTTGGTTTCCCAGTTTAAAGACCTTGGATGCATAGCAGAAAAGAGAAAAGATGAGTTTGTGTTGCACAACTAGAGGGCAGTGATGGGGCCTGCAGGAGAATCAGAGTTGAGCACATTTGGCTGCACTCTCACCCTTTCCTGCCCCTTGGTCCTGCATGCAGCAGTCTCCCACAGCCATGGCTTGTGAGGACAGTGACCTACATAGGAGTCAGGTTTTAAAACTGTAATAAGTCTGCTTCTACCAGAGACATGTTTTGTAATCTGTCTGGTGACGCAGTTATCTAGTTTGAATGTGTGCCAGTAATTCTATGAGGCAGGCAAGCACAGAGTCAGTGCTGAAGGACTGCTCCCATGGTCCTTTTCAAGCTGTTTACAGACACCAAAAGCTACCAGACTTAGATAGTGAGCTTTATAGGGCAGAGATGCTGCTGTATGTTTGCATGCAGTAGTGCATTTTTATGGTACATTTATTAATGAATTACCACAAGCAAATACAAACTTAAAACAAAAACAACCAAAAAACCAAAACAAACAAACAAAACAAAACAACAACAACAAAAAACCAACCAACCAAACAAAAACCACCCCCAAACCCCCAAAACTAAACAAAACAAAAAACCCGACCCACCATCCCTCCCCCCCCCCCCCCCCCCCAAAAACAAAACAGGACAGTAGAAAATTGGCCCAGGAGCCTCTGCAGGTTTAGTGAAACAAGCAGGAGCTAATGTGCCGTGTTTGTGTGCCTACAATTCATGGAGTGTTTTTGCCAACCAATTGTTCTTTCCATGCTTGGGGTGGAAAAATGATTTTGGTAAATATTTCTTAGAATTGTGAAAACTTAGATAACAATTAGATTTTATCAGATGTGTCCCTAGCCAGACCCTGCACAGCTGGCAGGAGGTAATGGAATTTGGATGAGCACTTGTGTTTAACCATTTTGCAATTGGATTTTGTTTATTGCTTTCAGAATTCAGTAGAAAAAATATTTCATTCTCTGAACCTATTTTGAACACATTAGGAAATGTTTTAAAGGGCAGCTGGCTTCCCTAATTTAGTTTCAAGTGTGTCCACAAAACATTTTCACTTAAAACTATAGCAAAAACATTTCCTTTGAAAGGACTTCTTTTCTCTTTCTAGGAAGGCTGTACTAGCTCCTTTCCCCACAGGCTCACCAAGCAAGCTGTGTAAAGAGAAGTGGCTCCTGTGGCCGCTAAAGAAAACAACTGAACCAGACAGGCATTTGCTGAGAGCTCAGCCTGGAGTTTGTGCCAGAGTGAGTACACAAGCATTACTGAGAAGCTTCTTTCTTCTGTCGGACATCAGAATTGTTTTCTTTTCTGACCACAGGCAGGGGGTGCTTGGAGTGTGCCAGAAGCCTGAGTTAGACTGTATTGGATAGTTATGGCAGCGTGTGCTCTTGGAGGAGGTTTGGCCAGGGCGAAGCTGCATGCAGGGGAAGCAGGGTAAATGTCACTGCATTTGCTGAAGCTGAAGTCAGGGCTGCTTTCCAGCCAGCAAGCGTGAAGCTCACATTTTACCTCTGCAGTGTGCTGCCATTGCAGCACTGGCTGGTTTTCACCATTAGCTAATAACTTTCTGCATTGCAGGTCTGCGCGCATGCAACTTTGTTGCGTTAATACTTTCCTCTCAAAAGAGAAAATTTCAGAACTTTTTCCTGTGAGGCACACCATTCTAGTAAATAGCCTTCTTTTGCAGCTGGAACCAGCAGGGGTTTTCTTATGCAGCATGGGAAGAGTTTGCAGATTCCATAAGGACCCTCATCCCCAGGCTGTGCAGTGAAGTGAAAGGTGGGCTCTCTTGACAGCACACATTGTCAGAAAGAGCTTGGCCAGAGGTCTCCTTCCTGTTTCTGATGGTAAAAAGATTTGTATTGTGTGAATTATTGTGAAATACAAACCCAGATGATGAGAAGAAACCCTCATTTTTAGCAGTTCAGAGGAACACTAAGAAACGTTTTAACTCATGTATTCTGTGTCTCATCATCTATTAAAAGCTAGATGAAAGGAAAATGAGTGTCACATCTCAAGACATTGTGCTGCTGTAGTGTAGGTGTCCAGATGCTGATGTGCCCAGACAACTGTATAACCAGGTGTGGAACTTTTGGCCTGTAAAATTGTGATTATGAACAGGAAGCATATGGAAGACTGCCCTTTAAAGTTCTGAGGGAGCACTGGTGTGTTTCTGAACTGATGCCATAAAATAAACATATTCACTAACAAGCACAGTTTGTAGCTTACTTGTCCTAGTAGTTAATACTGCAGAATCTGGAAATACTTCATACTTCTAAATATCAAGCTCCTGCTTCATTTATTGTTGTGGATTTGAAGGTCTAACTTAGGGGAAAAAAGTCTGGAGGTGTGTGGAGATATTAAATCAATGGAAATATATCCTCTGTGAAGCCAAAAATAACTATGGCTAGGGCAAACATTTGATTTTACTGGTGTAGTTTTGAAGTAAATATATGTCATCTTCAAGATGTAGATGAAAATGTAGGTAATTACATAACTGGATACTAAAACTTCTTGTCATTATACTGTTTGTTTCCTTGGTAGTTGTGTTTTAATTCTCCTAACATACAATCAAGAAATAATAGAATTTTAAAAACAAAAACGTGAGATATTGTAAGTGCCCATTACTTCTTTTCATAGGTTTCCTGCCCTGATAAAATACTGGACAGCTTGTGAGTACAGCTTTTTAGCTTTAGTATGCTGCTGTGAATTTGTCAGGTGAGTGTAGTTGCTACCCAAGGATACTTACAGGAGGCTTGATTAAGAGAAACTAGGCTAGGTCACCTGGACCCTGAATGCTCAAGTAATTCACAATATGAACTTGTTAACCTGATGTTACTGTATCTGAATGCCTTGTAGTTGTCATGAAAAAAAATCCAACAAAAACTACTCTCTTTCAGCATCTTCATTAAGTTGTTACTCAGCCTAAACACTATTTTCATAAAATGTACTGTTACATACTTACTGATGTGTTTGTCAATATGTCACACAGTACTGATGAATCACTGCATCTAATCCTATTAGGCAAAATAATTTAATGAGGCACATCTGTTAAAGCTGGTTTGATTTTTTTAATTCTGTCTATTTGCTTTCTTAGACAATCACTTTAGTAAATCTGCAGATTCTTTTCCTTTAATTAATTCAAAATAGATGTGGAAGGAAATTATCTTTCAGATATATTCCATTTTGCTTCGATCTATCTCACGGTGTTAGGTGCCATTTCCTCAACTTTTTACATTCTCTTTGGAGGGAAAACCCCCGAACCAGCTCCTTACAGTCTGTGGCTCAGACAGATAAGAGTTGAATTACATATTTGTCTGGAGTCTTCACAGTCATAGCATAAACATCTTAGAGGTGGTTATAAATAGTCTCAATACTGCAGATTTAAATCTGTAATATGAGGTAATAATGCAATAACTGCTTTCTATCCCACTGAGCAATTTTTGGTTAAAAAAATCTTATTTAGAAGTCAGCTACCATTAGAAACATCTTCATTCTTCATGTACTTAGTGCTGTATTACAACTTGCCAAAACTGGTTTAGTGGAAAGTCACTTTGACCATTCAGAGAGTACGGAAGAGGAACAGTAGGCTTCATCAGTCTTAGGTAAACAGGAGTTATTGAACCACGATGCCTTGTGGTTCGATTCCTCTCTACCTGACAGTTTTTTTCTTGGTTTATTTCTTCATACAGTTGACATTTATTTCTTCTACTGGTTTTCTTAAACAGCTTGGTGTCTTTCTTAATTGTGCTGCGCCTTACACAATTAGTTTGAGTGGTAAAAAGAGTGATGTATGTCAGTGGCTTTCAAGGCTCTTAATATTCCATAGAACAGTGTTTCATGGGTGGTAATTTCTGTATAGGGCCAGTGCCTTGGAGTTTGGGTTCGAAGACCAGTGGTTTTGAATATTGTAAGGTTTTATTTTCTTCTCACTTAAAAGACTTTTTTTGTTGGCTGGTTTTGTGATACCTGAAGATTCATAAGCTTCTCTTGTGCTTTCAATTTTCATAGGGCCACATTAATTTTGGGAATAGAAATTCCAGTGTGCAGAAAATAAATACTAGTATTTACTGGTTAAGTAAAAATGCATCCAATCCCATTATTTCAAAATATTCAAAATTTCACTAAAGGCCAGATTTTTTTAAAGGTTACTTTTCCTGCTCTAATCTCTTACTTGGTTGTGGTTCTTAGTACTGTTACAAGAAAATATAGATAGGGTTTTTTGTTTCATTTGGAAATAAAAGCTAAACTGAAATATGCAAAATTCTCTCACAGAAACTCTAACCATTAAAAAATTAATCCCTCTTGTCAGTTTTTTACACTTGTACTTTATTTTTCATTTTGTATACTCTGTCCTGTAGGTCTGGTGTGATAGTTGGCTACTTTAATTACTGCCTCTGCAAAAAGATGAGTGTGTGTAGAGTTTAAAGTGTCATTTTCCTTTGGAGGCAACTGTGATGGGAAGAGGATGAAAGTAGGGTGATTCCAAATTAGCAGTATTGGTGTGCTCCCTTAAAGTCTGCGGTTATTGTGACGGAGTGCAAGGTGCAAATGTACAAAATTCAGAGGATCTGAGAATCCTTGCCAAACGCTCTCCAAATTACTCAAACACAGACTAAGCAGGTATGGAACCAGTGGAGTGTTCAAGGCAGATAAAGTCTAACAGCAGTTGCTGCTGTTTCTGTTCTTCTGGGTTCTTTTCTCAGATAGTCTCAATAGCCCACGTCTCTGGGTTAGCAGTATTTTTCTAATTAAATAGAATTTCAAAGACAAATGCCACTCTCTTAATGCCAAAATTTGTCACAGACAGGATTTCTTACAATAGACAGACAGACCAAATAGAAGAAAGGTTAGCTGCTGCAGCATTCTTTTGGCTCTGTACACAGCAGAGTGCCTCAATTCCCACTGGCTTTTCAAATGTTAGGGCTATTCAGCAGCTGTAAAATTTACTAAAAGTCTCAGACCTAAGCCTGGGAACCACTCAGGAGTGACAGTATGTTACAGAATTTTTACCAGTGTGTTGCTAAAAAGTGCTGGGTTTGGACTTTAATCCATTGTCATCCTTGTGAAGTGCCAGTCCCACAGGTATTCAACCGTTTAACTGGTCTAGTTTACCAGCTTCACACAGCCAACCTAAAATCATCTTGGGCACCTCAAACTGTGTTCCCAGTCCCTTCCTTTCAATATTTTTTAATATATGATGATACATTAAAGCCCAGTCTTTCAAGCATGTTCTTTTAACTTTTTTTTTAACTTTCTTTGAAAAGACAATAAGTTTTCTGACTAATAGTGTAGGATCAATGTGCTGTGTTCCACTGTGCTAGTGTTCTCCAAAATCTATGTACTCTAGATGTAGAATTCCTCAAAAGGAATATGACTCGAGCTTGCTTCATGAGCTCAGAACAGAAAAGCAGTCCAGAGAATAAAGAATATTTTTCTTGGGAAGCTGTCATGTCTACAGTTTTTTAAAGTAGTCTTCAGAAGACATTTTATAGAGTTGAGAACCTACAGATTCCCAGAGAAATTATGGAGGACCCCGACTTCTGGGACCTGTGGACCTAATTCTATTTGTTCTTTCCTAGACGTTTGACCTCTTTCCAATCATCTGATGTGCCTTGCCCTTGATAATTTTGTTTTGTGTTTAGTGCTCTGCTGAAGAGTGAGCTGAGACCTTCCTGTGATGTGTCCCCTAAGTTTAGGTCTCTTTCCTAGTAAGAAATAGCTATAAAAAATTGCAGTTGTTTTTAATGTTCCTTTCTATACTAGGTGATGCAGATGTACCTTCCCTTCTGTGGGATTGCCATATCCAATGCCCAGCTATTCGCAGCTTCAAGGAAGGAATATGACAGAAGCAGGGTGAGTGGGAAATGTATAGTGGACCAACATCAAACTTTTGTCTTTTGTTCCTGCAGCTTCCAGCTATGCATATGTGTTTGCTAAGCAGACAGCTTTATTTCAAAAATGTTATTTTCAAAAGATCCCTGCCTTGACTGAAGCAGCAAGCAGAGAGTGTGGGGGGAAATACACTTGCAGTAGTGGCTATTGTTTCCTGATGTCAGTTCCACATTCTGTAGTACTGAAACAATTGCATTTGTGGCACAGATGATGCAGGAGAAACAGTTACTTAGGCAGAGATTCAAGCTCTCATAAAATTCTACTAATCTCAAGCCTTTGCCATCCTGAATTTTTAATATTCATTTCATGTGCAAATAATGTGGACATATATTTATAAAATTAAGTAAGAAAAAAACGCTCTATGTGAAGGGTTTTGACAGCATGCCTCCATAGAATACACTCTCATGATTGCTGGTGCTGTTCATGCATTGGGACAGGAGGCTCTGAAGTGAAAATAATGCTGAGCTCCCCTGTCATTCCCTTGTCAGAGAGGCCTTTTATTTTTTGAAGAAACAAAATGGTAATTTTGAGGGATTTTTAATAATGGTTGGCTTCTTTTTTATCATCCTTTCTGCAATAACAAGGAATTATATTTTTTGTTAGCTTGGATCACAGGTCCGAAACTTTAGTAGAAATAATTCTGGTAGTGTTGAACCTACTCTTCCTTCACAAGGTAGGTGTAACTACAGTAGTCTGGGTCTGTATATTGAGCTGTGGCTATAATCATTAAGAACTGTATTTGAATGAAGATTTCAATAGATCACTCATATAAAATCCATCTCTTTTCAATGCTCCATGTATTTATTAATTCTACAACCAATACAAGAGTTTTCTGTCCTTGTATACAGGCTTTACTGGAAGTAGTGAATGACCTCTTTGAAGAACAGACTGACTTAGAGAAAATTGTCAAGAAAATTATGCATCGGGCCCAGACTCTACTGAAGTGTGAACGGTGCTCAGTATTACTTCTGGAAGATATTGAGTCACCAGTAAGTACAGTTGCATATCATATGTAAGTACAGGACAGGAGGTATTTTTCAGTGTGTTGTTCCTAAATGTAAGTTAGGTACACATTGAAACTTTATCAACACCCCTCTTGTCTCAAGCCCAGTAGGCGTATTTTGTGATAGCAGTAAGCTTTTACACTGAGAAGGTGAAATGGAAGTCCAACTTTCAGAATTACTGAAGTATTTTTGGGTTTTTGCAATGTCTATTTGGTTTTTTACTATGTCTGCTTGACCCAGGAATAATTATTTCATTGGAGAGCTCTGTTGAACAGATGGATGTAAACTGTATGAAAGTATTTGACAGTTTTGACAGGGGCTTTCACTGGGACTTTGCAGTACCGATATTCATAGGGTATGAGAGCCTTTTAAAAAATGTTTGAAGTTTGTATGAGTATTGTTATTAGTAATAAATTAGGTGGCTGCCTTTATATTTGTAGCTCCCTCCAGTGTTTTCTGGCTATTCAATATAAGCTACCCTCCTTTCTACTGATTTGAGAAGTAGTTGAAGGATAAAACTTTGTTTGTAATATCATTTTTTCCTACCCAATTATTTTTTTTGTATTCACTGATTCTGCAGTTAATTATTTGTTGCTGGGCCGTGACAAGTCAGAGACAGAATCATAAATCTGTTTGTATGGAAGAAAAAAAATCTCCATTCTATTCCTTGGAGGAAAGATATTATTCACATTTCATTTCAGTTAATAAAAATTAAGAACTTTCCATGGAGTATGCCCTAAATTACACCAGCTTTCATAAAATCAAGATCAAAGTTTTTATTTCACTTATGTTCTCTACTAGAGAATTTTAATATTTCTAATTATTTTTCTCTTTCTAGATTCCCCTAGCCATTCCCCCTCCCCAATTTTATAATTACAAGATACAGTTCTATTATATTCTTATGAAATGTCACTGTGTTTATAAGTATAATATGATTTTATTTTTCACAGAAATGTCCATTGTGTTAGGAAGTTGTGGGTGGCAGTTCATTTTTCTGCTCTTGGTACTATTTCTGCCTTTGAGTTTGGAGGGGCTTTTCCCAAACCACAAGCAATGAGCTTTTATTCCTCTAGACCAAATTGTGAAATATGGACAAAATGTTTAAAATTTTTTTCTAAATGTTCATAAATCTTAGGTTAATTTGGAGTAGGAGAATAGCATCTTGCACCCACTTGGTAATTTTTACAAGTGGCAGAACAGTTATTTTCCTGACTTTCTTCTGTTTTAGAGGGTTAACATATATATCAAAATAGATCTGCTTAGAGTAACTCAATGTCTAACCATGTCTAAAATATTGTTATTTATACATTGTGCAGAAAGCTTTTACGATTCAGAACCGAAGTGAAGATGGGGAAACATCCATAAACGTGGTCTCTGTTCTGTATCACTTATAGCCACTTCTAAGATGTTTCACTTATGTGCTTCTGACAGATATGTTCAAGTGTGATTGGTTGCAGTTAGTAATGCAAAGCAGCCTTTTTGTTTATTTTCCTAATTAAAAAAGTGAATTTTGAGTAAAGCTCAGTAATTCGTGTCCTGAAAGCCTTTAAAGGGAAGTGTATATGCTTGTAGAAAATAGTTTTCTGAGGAATCTAAAGATACCATTTGATTTGATACTGGTTTTTAGGGAACTGTGAACAGTGTTTATTTTAAACATGAATTCTCCATTGAGAGAATACAGATTTGTGTTTTTATCCTAAGACTATTAGATAAAAATACAGTTTAAATAGAGGAACCTTATGTTAAGTTATTCTTAAGTTTATTAATCTTAATAATGATCTTAAGTTATTATTTTGTGACAGGTGGTGAAATTTACAAAATCCTTTGAACTGTTGTCTCCAAAATGCAGTGCTGATACCGACAACAGGTTAGTGCTCATGTCTTCCATGGTTATGGATAACTTCATTTTTCACATAATTTTTAAGTTTGCTTGGTCGAGATTTTCTTTTCTTACGGAACTTTGTGTAGATTTGATTGAAGAGTGTGAGCCTACATTTTTTACTCAGACAAGACTCCTGCTTGCTTCAATTGGAAATTTGCTTGAATAAATATACCTGCCTATATTTTTTAATATATGTATTTTTGTGTGTATATATATGCAGTAGTATTGTATCAGTGTCTCAGGTAAGAAACCAGGGGAAAACTGACTTTTTGCGGTTGAACTCATTGATAACATGCAGATGTTATTTTCCTTTATTAATATTGAAGTAAAAATTACAAAATTATTTTAGATTTTTGATTTCTTACAGAATTCTTCTGTACAGTTGTGTTGAAAAGTTTCCAGTAAAATTTTATTTCTGCTCCTGTCAAATTGGAAAGCCTAGAAAGCACAGAGCATATGTATTTCCTAGAAACTGTGTTCCTGTGACTAAATCTTGTCTGGGAGCCCAGTCAAAATGGAAGTATATGTTTTGCCTGGTAAGATCTGTAAACATTTATAAAGGGCCAATTTTAAGTAGTAAAAGAAAGCTTTTTGTTCATGTGAGGTTGTTATACCAATCCCTGCAAAGTTACACCACTGGTAGCCATTCACATAAAATGTCCTATATACCAAATGAGGGGATGAGGATTCAGGGCTATTGTGAGAACATTTCTTCCATCTTTCAGGGCTCAGTGTTTATCACACAGGTTTTATGCAGATTAATTCATACTGATTCTAAAGGACAATTTTCCATATCAAATGGCTGTCATGGTGATAAACCATTTCATGGATTGATTTCTCAGCATTAGAAAAATGGGTAGTGTTAGAAAATTTCTAAAATGTGAAAGCTGACAACAGAATCCAGAGCCACACAGAAATACGGGTAGAATCTATTTCCTTTCCATGTCCAAGTACGGGAATAGCAAAGCAAATGAAAAATAAGTGATAAAAAATAGGAAGATTTAAATATTAATAAATAACCTCTTGATTTATCCGAGAATCACAAGTTATTGCTTTTGTCAAAGAGTTTCAGGGTAGCAGTTGGTCTTTCCTAGGGGGTGAAAATATATTTCTTTTATTCAGGCACAGGAGTATGAATCAAGGAATGTTGTTGTTATTCCTGTTTTTCTCAAACTTGATCTGGAGCCAGATTAGTCAAAACAATGTAGAGTGGTGTCAAGATAACCAAGCTGGCTCATTTCTTGTTACCATAGTTATATTAGCATGTTGCTACAAAGCACTTTGTAGTAGCCTGCTCTGCATGTAGTCAAGTCAAGATTATTTTTACTTTAGTCCAAGACATGGATAAACACGTGCAGCCTGGTAGCTAGTCTTCGTAAGATTCATGAAGGTATATTTCTATGCATTTTAACCTAAAAATGTTTCCCTTTTTCTGTGATGATTTTTTCCTGTGGAGAGTGAAGTTGCTTTTACAAAGACCAGGGTTAGACTGGCAGATATGATGTCACAGTTGGATCTTACACAGGCACAGCTTGAGTTATTGGCACTATTGTGGAAAAATAAAGGTTATTTAGGATACAGAACAATGCCGCGAGCCCTTGACATTTGAGCATTTTTCTAGTGAGTCTTGCCCTTTTCATTCTACATTCTGCAGCTGTAACTGATGTAAAGTCATCAAGACTTTTCATTTGGGAAAAAAAGGCAAGACGAGTTTCTTCATCTTTACAGCAGTTAAGAAAACTATGATTTCTTTGAAATTTTAGTTGAAATCCAAAGAAATTTTAGGCTGAGAACAGTTCTCATTATAAGTTTCATCTAAATGAGAAAGGTCTCAAGAAAGTATTTCATTCCCTAATATACTTTCTCATACAGTTTTAGAAATTGGCTTTTCTTTTGCCCTCCTTATCTGCATGACAGCAGCTCACCTGTTAAATCCCTAAATATCATAGTAAATAGTCACATCTATTTTTTTTACTGTTTTTGTAAAGAAATACCTTGCAAGGCCACACTTGAGTTTATCTGTTCAGTTTGCAATTTTTCATCACACACCATGATTGAGTTTGTCTATGATCCATACTGGCACACTGATGCTCTTGTTTTTCCCAGCGATCTTGTTCTTGAAGTACAAGCTTGCCAAAACCCCTAATTTTTCTCTCCCTTTGAAAAAATATTCATAAATCTTAAAATCCTTGAGAGCTCAGTTCTGATGTGATCTAGATGAAGATGAGCCTGATGGAGTGTGCTGTGGACTGTGCCTTTCCTGCGCAGAAGCAGTGGTTTTGGCAGATAAGGTTACATTTAACAGGTAGCTGGGATGACAGTTCTCTACCCTGGGTACCAGTGGTAGTGGACAGGTCTCCTGCCTGGGCCAGATTATGAGTTGTGTGGGCAAAAGTATCTGTGCTCCTTCCCACTTGGGCTGCTACAGAGGAAGTGCTGAAACCCCTCAACTGTTTAACTGTTCCTGGGATGATGTGCCTGTCTTCTGGAGTATGGGTGTAGAGTGCTTGGTAGGAATGGAGAGAACATATTAGAACACACTTTTAAAATTTCTTAATGAATTTCATCTTGTTTCCTTTACTTGAATTCATTTGCTGCTTAAAGTGCTTGACAACCATAATGCAGTCCTGATTTGTCTTATATGATAATGATATTATCATTCACATAAGGTATGAACTGGTAACTATGCATTTGAAATTAGATCCTTACCCTTAAAGATTTTTTCTTCCAAAGTATTTGAAATAAATTAAATGTTTAATTAAATTTTAAATTATAAATGTGATTTTTTTAATTTAGCTCAAGACCCATTATATTTATATAAAGGTCTCTGTCAAAGTATACACATAACATTTATTATAGTCACTCAAAATTGTTATCCCAAATGAAAGTTGATTCCTTTAGATTTCTGTAAATCATTATTATTTTAACTTATCGACTTTTAAGCATATTAAGTTTTCTTTCAGATGAGTGATGCAGTTGAACTAGTCTCCAGAAAATCAATGCAGTCAAAAAAATCAATCCTTTCACTTCGATTGAGTCTTTCAAGGATTTTACTGAGCAGCCTGCTTTCATTCATGAGCATTACTTCAAAGCCTTAAGCTACTGTAGTCTTCTCCTTAGCTTCTTTAATAATTATTTTTCTAAGTAATATTTTTCAGGTGTCAAAATTTTACCAGTTTTCTTCTCAAAACTAAGACAACAGACTTTTTTTTTTTTCTCACACATGAGTAGCCAGACATTGCCAGTGTCAGGAACCTGCCTGAAATAAGTAAAAGAGAACTTTCCTGCTGATTAGGTGAGGTATGAGGTGAGGACTTTGAGGTCTGAGTAAACACTGAGTTTTCTGGAGAAGCTTCGGTGGAGTGTGGTGAGTTGAGGCCATAATTCTAGTGTCTTATGATCATTTAGTGATAGCTCTCTACCCCCTCAGCAATTGTGGCAGAAGCTCATTTAACCAGATAAAAAGAAAAGGAAACCTTCATGTCTTGTCGGACTACTAAGATCCACCTGCTGTAATATACTTGCAGTATTGATTTCAGAATTGTTTAATGATCCCTTCTTCAGCCATTCTGATCTGGCATTTCAGATGACAAAAGTCAAAAGAATGTCATTTTGACAGTAAAATAATTGAAAATAAAATTTGAAAATACCACAGATTATTAGATTAATTTTTTTAAAAAATCTTAAAATTATATATTTCCAGGTAACTCTACAGAAAATATTATTTAGAACTGGTTGCTTTGCATGAGCAGTCTTGTATCCTACAGAAACTTAGAACACAATCCACTGTTGATTCATAGGTAAAATTTATCAAATATTTTATTTACTTGAGACACCACTGCTGTTTTCAATAGGAAGCTATGTAAAGGAGAGATTTTCTGAGGTACCATTTCAATAATACTAAATTATTGTTCTACTGTTAATTTTTGGAAACCATTAATAACTGTAAATGGTTCTGCCGTTCCTATTAGTGTGTATGAAAGGCATGCTGAACTTGCAAAATTAACATTGACGGTATTCTTTTCCTCCCTTGCCGTGCATTTTGACAGTTTCAAAGACAGCGTGGAAAAATCATCTTCTTATTCTGACTGGCTAATAAATAACAGCATTGCTGAACTCGTCGCTTCCACAGGTCTCCCCGTGAACATCAGTGATGCCTATCAGGACCCTCGCTTTGATGCTGAGGTAAGAGATTTTTACAAGTGTAATGAGCTTTTGTGCACCGTGACTAATATAAAAATTTTGGGGTTATATCCAAGTGGCTGTGACATGTGTGAATATTTATTTTGAATTATTTTTTCTACCCAGTTAGTTGTCCTTCTGGTCTTCTGTTGTTGACATGGCTTTATACTGTAAACACAGATCACTGGATTAGTGTATGAATTTAAGCAGTCACTTTGTCCAAGATTCTTTTTTTTTCCCTATTAATAAGTGATAACTTCCACTACCAATTGCCTTGATATTTATGCAAAGCTATTTTTATTACTGAAAATTTGTTGGTGTTCAGTGTTAGCAGTATCATCGTTGTTAGCTGTTGGGGTGACTGGGGCTGTACACAGAGTGTAAACAGAGCTGGTATCCAGACAGACAAATGTTGTTTGCGATCTAATTTAGCCAACCAAGAGTTTAATTTGCTCAAATACACACTGGATTGGATACTTCTTCAAGATATATATATCACGCCAAATCAAAGTTTTTTGTGTATCTTAAGGTATTTATTTCCTGTAAGAAAGGTAGCTACAGATAAAAGTGTAAGTATACTTAACATATAAATAAATGTTAGAAGCAAATGGAAGGACAAAATCTTAACTGAATTGTAATCCAGCATTACTATGGAGGACTTGGCCAGCAACTGGACAGAACATTAATCACAGCCTTGGTCTGAAAGCTTCAGAAAATATATTCCAACAGTAAGTGTTCCTGGAAGTGTTTCATGTTGAGAGTTTGCTTGGTTCCAATTTTATTCCACATGTCATTAAAGAGATTATCTCTAAAACCAGTGGAAATTTTTGAAACAAGAAAAAATAAAAGGGGCCTGCTGTTAAAGTGTAAGAGAAAACTGCATTGATGTTAATGTGTTCAGAATTGCAAGAGGTACAATTAATGCCTGGGGTGTTTAGATCTGCTAACCTAGAGCATGCCAGTCCTTGATGTTTGCAATTGTACTTGTATTATATCATGCCCTGAATAATTCAGCTATCTCTTATTTGTTTCACACTTAGTCCTTTCCAAGTTGGAGGCACTACCCAATATATATAAAGAAAATTATAAAAAGGGCAATAATAATTTTCATTTGATGGGTTCCTATGAAAATTTAATTCTTAAAATCAGTTTTTCTACTCAATTATTTCTACAGTTAAGAGTAGCAAGAGGAACATGTATCCCTTATTACTTAGAATCAAACATACATTTGTAGTTATGAAGAGAAACTCTGTTCTCTGCCTCTGTTGAAAATCATCTCATTCTTTTCACAGAACACTACTTCTCATTTGTAAATGTTGATGCTCAATTTTCAACTCATTCATCAGGAATTTAATGCAAAAGTATTTTACAGTTCATTTTAAGACATTTGTTTGAATCAATTATTACCCCACTCCCCCGGATTTTAGGTGGCACTCCACACTGGTTTCAGTGATGAGTTCTGAGTATGTAGAAACAGGCAGTAATCTAATTAAAACCTGAGTTGTATCTTTTGCTAGCTAGGAGATCACAGTGATCCCATCCTACTTCCCATATATGAATTATAGCTGGTCTTTGAGTTTTCTTCTATTAAAGATTGCCAGTAGCAGTTTTAGTAACAGAACATCTCCTGATCTGTGAGTGGACTCATTCCACTCTCTAATCTCATTTGAAAAACTGTTTTCTGTTCACTAGATTTCACAGCAGTGACACTAAATAATAAAGCTTATTAATTGTAGAAAAGAAAGAATCAGTGACACTTAAAATAAATTATGAAGTTGTATACTCTATTAGATAGAAAAAATAAATGAGGCAGTAAATTGTCATTGGACCAAAAGGGCCAATTATCTCAAATCTAGGGTTTGGCTCAGTCCTTACTGACTTGCACTTCTGCGCAATTCCCTACTTACTCTCACCTTTCTTCTGAAAAAGTGTATTTCCCATATGCCTCCTTGTACAGCTGCCTTGCTAAGTCCAATTTCAGTTTGACAATTGGGAAGGGTACTTCTAAAGCAAACTTGTTCAGTGAAAGTTATCTCTACTAATCCACCAGTGTAAGTAATCCAGAATTTGTCTGGACATTGCCTCAAGCATAGTTTGTCTTTAGTGCCAAATCAGAGTCAAGGAGTGTAAGCTTAATGTGGTAAAGATGTCAATGTTTGTATTTTCTTTGGCAATTTTTATGACTTTTAGTTACTGTGGATGAAGTTTCAGCAGAATTTTATCTGAGAGGTGATTCATATGAAATGACATTTATAATGTAAACTTACTCCTTGACATTTCTATTACTGTGATTTAAAAGACTGAAAACAGCACCACTAATGGAAGCTCTCATTTCTACATTTTAGGCTGACCAAATTTCTGGCTTTCACATAAGATCTGTCCTGTGTGTTCCTATATGGAACAGCACCCACCAAATAATTGGTAAGACTTTCCTCATGGCTGCATCATTTTTGTGCTAATGTAAATTTAGGTCTATCTTTTTAATTCTGTGTTACTTTTTCTTCTTTTTCCATGCTGAATATTGTTAGGAAGTTACACTACCTAGGATGCATGCTAAGTATCCAAGAAGGGATGTTTTGACTTGGATAGTCTATGTACTTTTCCAGCTTTCCAGTTGTGTCGTTAAGTTCTAAGTCATACTGAACTTTAATGAGACGAAAACAGAAATTCTAATGATATTAGTGAAAAATGTTTTATATGCAGTCTTGTTTTCCTTGAGTTGCTCTCTTTAGTACATGAGCAATGGTTTCTGCAGTCAAGCTGAGTTGTTGTTTCCCTCTAATGATAAACTCTGGATACATTCAGGGAAGGTTTGGTTGAGGGGCTGTGGTAGTGGTTGTAGTTGCCTGTTGCAGTGGTGGTTGCGGGATCAGGATGTGACAGAGTTTTAGGGAATCTTTAATAGGATACTTCACAGCTATGCTGCACCAGCAGTAGGCCCTCTGTTATTAGGTGCTTCTGGCACAAAAAGGAGTGCTTGAAAATAACAGTGCCAGATTCCTCTGCAAACTTCCCTCAGAAGAACTGATGTCAAAGCAATAGCAATTTATACTGTCAGGGCAAGAGTTAAATCCCTGTGCATTGTGGCTGTCAGGGAGAGCTGAGATCAGTAGTGCATTGCTGAAGGCACTTGGTGTCATGCAGGATCTCTGAGTTTCTTTAGCAGAGATGATGTGGGAGTTGAGTCTTTTAAAAATATGTCTTGTTTGTTGTGAACTGCACATTGTCTTCAAGAACAAGAAATTATCTGGACTCTTGGCAGCTGATTACTCTTACAGTGTTTTTCTAAGGCCTTATTGCAGCTAAATAAAATAGCAATGTTTGTTGTAGTAGAAATCAGCATTTCATCATTGGAAATCATTGGAAAATGCACGTTTTTTCATTGGCTCAGTAAATTAATGAACCAGTCAGGAGTAAAAAAGGGTTTATATACCCAGGTGATGCTAAACTAACTAAGATTTTAGGAATGAAGGTGCTGATTCAGTAAATTGTATTGGTAACTCCAGATTTTTAGGACAACTTATATGACTGCTGTTAGCGAAATGATCTAGTTCTTTCTCAAATAGATCTTCAACCTTTTGTGAAGAGCACTGTGAGTGCTTTACTTAGTAAAGAATATTAGTTATTCTTAGTAAAGAATAACAGCTAAAAGTACTAGTATCAAAACAATCAAATTATTGCACATCTGTGTCTGTTTAATTATTTTCAGAATAAATATTTGCATTTTCCTTTTCAGTTTGAAATACGTGGTTTACATTTTACCAATGAATAAAACATTCTGCATTGTGCATTAGTGAATGAAGATTATAATTCATATTAACTCTTTCTAAAGGGGTCGCTCAAGTGTTGAACAGGCTTGATGGGAAATCCTTTGACGATGCTGACCAGCGACTGTTTGAAGTAAGAGGCATTCAGTTCAGCATTAACATACTTTTTCAGTAGCATTTGGTATTTCTCAGTAATCTGCTTCAGTCCACTCAAGGGATGGGAGGGAATATCTTGTCTATATTTGTGGTTTGACATTAATTCTCAGAAATCCTCACTTAGAAAGTAGCCTCCTGATTAAAACAAATTTCTGGCACCTAATCTCTTATCTAAAGGCCAGTGACTCACCTGCATTCTTAAAATAACCTGTTAAAACATGATTATTCCTAATATTTCCATGCAGTTTCTTTTAATGATTAAGACAGTATTCATCTTTGTGCTTGTATCATAACTCATTCATAATTGACTCTCTTTTTTCTCTTTTTAAATTTTAGGCTTTTGTTATTTTTTGTGGCCTGGGTATCAACAACACAATTATGTATGACCAAGTGAAGAAATCCTGGGCAAAACAGTCTGTGGCTCTCGATGTACGTGTACATCTTTGTGAAACCTTTTCTTGCTCCTAACTGTCACATGTAAAAAATCCAACTATATTAAAAAACCTGTGATTATTTAATAGACTGTTTCTCTAACAGATTCAACAGTAAAGCACTGTTGTCTATTATATATCTGGAGATTCTAAACATTATTATATTGAAAATAATCTCGGTGAGAAAAAAGCCTGGAGTTTTGAGGATAGCTTTACAAATTTACATTATTCCTACAACAATAATTAGGAACAGTTTGAATGAAATTTCAGATCTTTTGAAAGCATTATGCAAGACTGATTAATCTTAAAACATTGCTCTGAGGAAAGGGTAACATCACTAAGATATTAGCATTGTTTTAAATTTCACATGTGATAAGAGAAGAAATTGATCTAGTTATCCTTGATGTGTGCACCTTTTACCTGTGTAACTCCTTTGAGTTTCTACAGTACCACTTATATAAGAACCACAAAAAAAATTGGCCTGAATGAGAGATGAAATTCTTTCAATTAAAAGAAAAATCAAATTCAACTGCATCACTATAAAGAGGCTTTTTTTCTTTTCTGTAGGGTTTGAGATATTAATCTGCATAGTGGAGTTGTATCCTGTGATGCACACAGGCCTCTTAAGGCTTTCCAAAGTCAGTAAGACTGTTGGTGTTAGAAATTCTGAGCATAAGCGGCTTTCTTTATTACTTGTATATATCTACCCATGTAGGAGGAAAAGTTGAAAGCTTACCTTTTCAGGCCTCCTGCAAGATCCCTTATACTTCACATGTCATAGCCATGAATTAGTCTAAGTCCTCATATGTCCCAGATATTTGTGCAATATGGCACCTTAGAATGAGTGCTCCTCCTGGCAAGAAAAACAAGCAGTGCTAGATGTCACACACAGATACATAGGGATGGAACTTCACACAGAAGTTTCTTATTTGCTACTAGAATAAAAGAAAATTAATTTTTTTGGTTTAAAATACAACTGCTTTCTTTGATCTAAAAAAAGACAAATAACCGTATAGATTACATGTAGAGTATAGATTTGATAAATAGCCATTATTCTTCAATGAAGAGTAATTCTTTCTATAAATGGGCAACAGCTCTTGATAATATTTGCATAAAGTGATGGAAGATGCAGGAGAAAAGTACTGAACAAAAAAAGTACTGAATTCTATGAGATGAAGGACTGTGGATTTTCAGTAATAGAATACTTCATTAGTATTTATGTATTTAGCTATAATGACACTGAATGACACTTGAAAATCACATTGATATCATATGTAAAATAAATGAACTTGTTATATATAATAATAAGATTCTTATCCATATATACTGATACAGGTTTTCATATAGTATTCTGATAAGATTGACTAATAAATAGAAGAGCAAAACATAAATAAATGATCAGGAAAGACTGTCATGATTCAAAGCCAGGCTAAATACATTTTTTTTACTAAGAATACAAAATTTGCAAATTATTTAAAGATTAGAATTATAAATATTAAGGAAGACTGAAAAAATCTAGAGGGATATAATGAATACAGATCAAGGAGAAGCTTGATGAGAATTTTGGTATGAAGTGTAATCTGTCATAGCAGAAGATGTAATTTGACTAATCTTACCAATTTCTGAGAGAAGTTGCAGTATGGTTGGACAGAAAAATAGATACTATTTGAGAAAGGACATGATGTATCATCATACAGAGTAAAATGGAAAACAGAACAAATGAGTTCATGTTTTTGATTTATTCTTTTATAGTGCAGAAATGAATTCCTGTTACTGTAAAAGGTGGCATCTCTAAAACTGATAAGAGTAAATACATCTTGAGACTTACTGCCACAAGGTATTGCAATGTAAAGCCCTGTGAGACACAGTTTAGGTGTTTGTTTGAATAACAGAGACATTCATAGATGAATAACATAGATGAAAATTACTTCAAAGTGAGAAGCCTGTATCAAAGCTTTAGCCCATCAGCAGGTCAGGTGTTGCAGTGCAGGGAGGAGGACCTGTCCTTGCTGGGAGTGCTCTGGCTCTGGGAGCTCCCTCATGGACCAGCAGCTCGTCCCGTGCACAGCCAGACCGCTGCACCGTCTGCAGTGCTTGTTCAGTGCCAGTATCAACCCACAAGGACAGGATGTGCTACATATGAATGGATGCATACTAAGAGGTAATAGGAGCCGGTGTGCAGTGTTTTGCACATTTTATTTGATGCTGCCATCTCCAGAATGGTATTAAAAAGAATGTCAGACACAGCACAGAGGTGCTGCTACTTGGATGCAGTGATATGCCATGACTATAGGCATTAAAGCTTTTCAGTATAGCAAAAGGCATCATTAGAAGTCTGTAAATCTACTGTTATTTTTACATTAAACTCTTTCCTTTTTGATTGTAGAACTTCAGGAGAACAATGTAGGAATCCTTATAATATTAAATTACTTACTGTTCATTATTCCCTATAAAATTCCCTGCAGTATAACTGCCAAATGTATGCCTGATAACCTGTTATTAGCTATTACATGCTGTCAATCAGAACTGAATTATCACACAAATGCTAATTAAATTTGCTTTAAACATAATTGATTAGACTGCAGTACAGAGCCCTGATATTGTTACTTGTCAAGTGTACAAAAATGGTTTTTATCTTTTGTTCTGGGCCAGGTGTTGTCTTATCACGCAACATGCTCGAAGGCAGAAGTTGATAAATTCAAGGTAAGATTTAAGATTTTAATATACTTATTTCTGAAACTATAACAGTAAAATAATATTTGTCTAGTTTATCTGAGGGAAGTTTACACCATAAGCAGAAAATCTTAATAAAAATTATTTACAATGGATATATTACATGTAAGGCTGTTAAGCAGGGAAGATGGAGAGCTTCTTTCAGAGGATAAAGAGCTGCAGTGGAGAAAAGTCCCATTGTCCCAGCACCAGCTACTGGAACTACATGTCAGTGTGGGTTTGGTGGCCTCCCAAGCAGGAACCATCACATGGAAATCATACCATGTAGGAGATGAGAGAGAGAGACTAGAGAAAAAGCTTGTAGATTATTGCCCAAATGACCACTGTGCCTGGTATCTGTACTGATACCTGGTGATAAGGGTGGAATATTCTCCCTCCACTGTAGTTACTGGTACGATTGCCCACACTTGTGTGGGCTGAAGATGAGATTACTGAAGTATTGCTGGAATCAGCATGCTTGAAGATTATCCAACACTGCAGGAAATATTTTTGTGTGCACAGTAAGTTGTATTTAGTGTTTGGCAAAAAGATGAAGACTGTTGAGAAAGAGGAAAGAAAGGGATAAAGGACCATCAATTTTCTGTTTTATTTTTTTATTTCCATTTACCTTAGAATAAGCATCTGTAATATAGTTTCTATGGCTCTCAGGATTCCACCAGTATCTTTGTATGTACCAGAGGTCCATACTCAATTACTGTCAGCAATTAAAAGGCAACTCTCCTTTATATTCTCTGTAGTTGAAATAACAGCCTGCTGTGTTATTCTTTGGACTCAGATGCTTGTGTGATGAGAAGCTATTCTACTTGTTTTCCCAGGTGACTTCATTAATAGATAGACCAGTCTCCAAGTAAGAAATGTCTTTTTGTTATCTATTTACCTTGAAGACATGTGACTATCCATTTAATGGCTAATAATAAGGAAAAAGGAAATTAAAAGCATTTATTCATTAATAAATCCAAAAGATATAACTCCAAAAGATACATTTCTCATAAAGAACATAGATGAGAAAATGAGGAACATAACCAAGCTATGCTTAAAGTAAGTTAAGCTATTCTTCAGAAATACTGTTCCTTTTCCACATCTATATCCAGTTGTGTAATTTTCAGATCCTGACATAATGACTCTCAAGTAGTCTTTGTTAACGCTTTTACACCACAGGATGTAAAAAAAACAAAAGAACAAAAACCCAGAGACAACCAACATGACTTGTGTGACACAGAGCTCATCCCAGAGAGGGCCATCCATCTGTGGGATGATATTGCTCCCATCTCCCTGCTTACAGCCAGCCTCCCTGCTGAGGTCTCCCGAGGCATCCTACCCTGAAATCACGGCTCTTTTCCCTGTTTGTTATATCGTTATATTTTGTATAAGCCCTTTGTTATATTAGGGTCATCTTCTAGACCTGGCTGGCTAATAAACCATCCCTCCCTCTGGGGGTGTTTGGGGCTAAGAGTGCCCCCTCTCTCAGTGGTGATTTATTGGCAGATGTCAGAGCGAGCGCCTGTTACGATTTACCCAATGTCCTGGTTCAGTCAGAGCAGAGACACACACTGGACAGGAACATCTAAATGAGAGTGATGCCAGGAGATCACTGTTGGCTCCTGACTGACAACACCCAGCAGTAATTAATGACTTGGCAGTGACAATACATTTGAGTTGACAACTTCTCAACGTATTATCCCAAGCATACTGTAACTGGACCCTAGGATCTTGGAAAATAATTACATACTCTTGTAGTACAGGTTTTTCCTTCCCTCTTTGCAATCTCATTCTTTATAGTCTTCATAAAATGTTTTTCCATTAATTTTTATTTGCTTAGGATCTCAAGAATATTCTGATAAAAAGTGAAAAATTGCAAGTGTACTTGAAGTTTATTTTTCCTCTGGCTTTTACGAGTGAATTATTTTATTTCATTATAGAAAGCCTAGCAAGAGTAGTTAAAGTTGATTTTTTAACTCAAAATTTCATCAATAATTTCTTACTGTTAGTGGTGAATTCACAAACCTACAAATTCACAAATACATCTGGTATCTTTTTAAGAATTAAACATAATCACTGTGACCAGGTTCTGTAAAATAAATAACATTTATTTCTGTTTCTTATAATCCCATCTAAGAAATAATGAAGAAAACCCCACCTTAATAAGAAACCCTTAAGATACTAAACCTTTCTCCAGATGTTTATCTGGGAAAAAGTGCAAAACACTATTGCTGGTGGAGCTGGAAAAACAGCTAAAATCACAGTATGGAACAATAAAACATGAGAGTATGAAAAGGGACTATGTTGTACAATTGGCTACTATATGTTTTCAGGTTTTTTGAAAATTTCAGGTTTAGATTATGATGGCTTCAAACATATTTAAATAAAATATACTGTTAAATTCATACAAACTGCATAATATTTTTTAGGTTCTCTGATATGTGCTGCATTACTGTGATAGGTAGATTTCTGATGCCATTCCTCCAGTTACAGAAAGAAAACCTAAACTTTACTTTACATGGGCATTTGCAAGTAAAACAAAACAAAATCACCTTCAGTGCAAATTTTTCTTAGAATGTCTGAAGTCTTCAGCCTAATTTATCACAGTGCTTCTCCTCTCTTGCATCTACATAACTATGCTAAATTCAAACTGAATTTTGGCAGGATAAGCTAAAGTAATGCACTATTGAATCATATCAATATTATTTCCATTTAGTTAGAAACAGCTGTGATTTTAAAAACTGTGGCAACTCGGTTCTCCCTTGTATTTTAGACTTAGAAGACTATTCTTTCATTTCTGTTCTGTACTAGTGCTAGTGCTATAAACATTTGTGTCATTAGAATAGATAAGGCACTTGAAGGCTGATAATCTGAGATTGAAGCTATCCTATAGCATTGCCCTGTAGTGCCAGGTTTGTTCTTACTGAAATCCAGGTTTTGCAAGCCTAAATATAGTTACATGTTAGACAAATATAGATACATGAGTAAAGAAGGCACAGTTGTGTCCAGGACAGGATATTTATAGCAAGAGTTACTGATTTATGAGACAATAATGATCAAGTCCTGTGACTTAGCAAGCAGCCCCACAAACACACATCATCTTTAAATTTAGCCAATGTAGTTTCCAAAGAGAATATGTAAATGCTGTCCTATTATGGGAAATGTACAAGAAGCTATTTTTAAGAAGAAGTCTAATTGCACAGCTGTCAATGGTATAAGCAAGATCAATATTTAATGACTGTGATGCATTATTTATCGCCCTGGGAGAGATTCCCTTTTTTAGGTCAAACAGCACACAGGAGAGATACACAATGGAAAATAATGTATCACCTGCTTTACAGAATCTTCAATTCAAAATGTAGCATGAATAACAATTTCTGCATTTCTCAGTCTTGTAGCCTGAAGTGTGGCTATTTAAGCTCTACCTTCACAAAGGGAGGCTTCTATGTCTTTCTTAAAAACACTCATTTAACTACAGAATGATGAAAAGAGTTGAACCAAAACAAAAAAAGAAACAACTTTTAAGACTGCTACTGTATATGACAATGTAAACAGTTGAATCCACAAAAGATGATGGATCTATGTGAATTTGATACTTGGAGTGAGTTCTGTATGATTTAACATTTGTTATTCATGCCTTATGCACTCCTAAATGTATGGGTAGCACAATGAAAACAATTGAAATTTTTGTACTGATTTTATCTTCAATATCTGAAACAATAGGGAAGGCATTCCTTGGCTTTATTAGCTTATTCTCTGCTGTGATGTCATCTTTCAATTTAGAACTACTTTAATTACTTTTATAAGCTTGTAATTACATAATTTTTAGTAGTTTATCATAATTTCTCCATAGTCATCCTCAGTAATTAAACTTCAGAAAGGCAATCTGGCCTTTGTTGTGGACCATTTAGGAAATACTGCCATAGAACATGGGGGGGGGGGGTTATGCATTGTTGCTCTTTATTATGGCACTGCAGTGTCAATCAGTTTGGTACCCTGTGTTTCCCAAAACCCACACCACCAGTCCCACTGCAGCATCAGCACTGTGAGCCATGGGCCAAGCCACGTGTGTGGGGAAACAGCTCTTCACATGCTGCAGGATTTTCCATATTGGCCTCCAAGGCTGCTCACACACACTGCCCTTTGGCTGTCACTGCAGGGTGCAGGCTGGCACTGAGCTTTTTCTCTAGTGCTATTCCAGCTGCTCAGGTTCCACTGAGAATAGCAACAACGGGAAAAAAAATAAAGAAAAACTTTGAGGTAACCAGGGCTTAAGTGTTAATATTGAATTGTGTTCTTTTTCCCTTTTGAGAAAGGTACATGATCACAGGATGTAAAACAGAGTTTATTTCTCTGCTTTTCCACATCCACTGCCCACATAAGAGGAGAACTAAAGCACCGTGTTAAGAGTTTCATAATTCATGAAACCAAGGTCTTTATTGTATTACATTATTTTGTACACTTTGACATGTGCCCATGTCTTCAGTTGTCATGGAAATAAGAAGTCAAGAACACATTGCATACAGTGAAAATAATAAACAATGATAAAATGCTGAGTGTTTATACTAGTTTCTGAAATGAGAGGCTGTCATCTTACTTCAGACAAGTGCTCTGTAGTTCAGGTTTTTTCCAATTTCAGTGAACAGGGAATGGCATGGAGAAGTGGAGTAAGGAAAGATTGTTCATGGTGTTTTCTCATAAAATGTCTGGATTTAGAGACATCAAATTACATTCGGGTGGAGATTTTAATCTGATTAAAAATCTCTCTTCAGCAAGCTTGTAGTTAAACTATATGGCCTATCAGTGTAGATGTTAATGAGTTAAAATGAGGAATTAGCAGAAGGCAAATTGAGACTGAAGTTCTCTGGGAATCTCCAACGTGCAGCTCACCAAAGCAGAAAGGAGTGCACCAGAGGGGTATGTTTTCTCAGTTCAAATAATATTCCCTGAGGGGGTTTGCTTATTTTCTTTCATGAGGTGTTTTATCAGAAATAAAGATAGTCAGATGAATTCTGCATGTCAGAGACATGAGAGGCACCTTTCAGGAGTTATTTCTGGAGCTGTCCTGCTAGACTGTTGCCATACTACACTGTCTACCCTAATTCAAGGAATAGCAATTGAAAAAGCTAGTGGGGGGAATTCTGAATTTGGTTTAAAAAACTTAAACATTCAGTTTTATTAAAATTTCAGCATTGGAGTTTATTGGCTTCATAGGTAATCAAGATGAGATTAAACAGCTGCAAAAGGTCGCTGAGGGGATTCCTCTTGTAAAATTTCTGAAATGGCCATATTTATTATTTCAGGTGAAAACACAGAGCTCCCAGGGTAAAATATTACCTTCCCTCCAGGGCAAATGGAATATGAATATTCCAGGATGTTGTGGAGGGAAGGTTCCCAAGGAGCACTTTAGCCTGGTGAGGCTCAAGCACTGAGCTGCCCTCTTGGGTCGGTCAGCCCTGGGGCAGTTCAAGGGAGGCTGCAGTGGTTGTGAGCACAGATCCGCACTCTGAATATTTGCAGTCTAAGTGGGCAAGTTCCTTGTCCTTGTGTTGCCAAACCATCTGAGCAGGGCAGGGTACTGCTTCATATTTTGGTTTCCCATTTGCAGAGAGGGCACAGAAATATTAAAACATCTGGGAAAGGTTTCCACTCTATACTTTTTACAATTCTACTTTCAGACTGCTACAAAATTGTGTGATGCAACCGTATTGCATTTATATGATAAGCCTATGCACAAAACCAGTTTATTTTCTAGTGTAGGAGATAAGTAAATCCTGTTTTAAAATAAATATTTCTCTTGAGGAAAAACTGTATATGATTTGGGAGAGTTAAGGCAAAAGAAAGAAGCCTGGGGCCTGGAAGCTAGATAAAGCCCACAATTTAATCATATACCCAGGCCCAGACAACTTTTTCTGTTAATTTATGAGTTTAGCACAAGTCATTAAATGCATTTTTAAAGGGATAGGCTTCTTTCAGCAAGGAATAGATTCTGGTCTGGATTGCTTCTGGGCAAGGGCATTGCAGAAGTCAATAAGGAGCTACTGTGGATTTTTTTTTAATAGTCAAAAGAAATATATCTTTATTACAGCATGTTTATGCTATGCCGAATGATCTTTGGATACATTTACACTGTAGGTTAAAAAGAAGGGATCTTAAGGCTATGATTCTTTTTAAAAAGTGAAAAATCAACATTTATATTCTAACTGCAGGGTAAAGACACACAGTAACTAAAAATATTAAATAATAAATTACTATTTCCAAGATCAGCTACTTCATAGTTAGACTAGAGCTTAAATCTCCTCATTAAATACCTTAAAAAGTAATAAGCTTTAATCAATTAAAATAACACAAAATTAAAATATATGCATGATCAAAACTAGTCTTTTTACTAGTTACTTTTAAAAGCCTTCTTCTTTAAAGCTGAAATATGTTTCAATTGATCTAGATAATTCTAATTATTTCTGCTATACTCTAATATTTACAGTACTAAAAAAAATTCCATGTAGTTGAAAAATATTACTAACTTACTGCCTTTAATAGGGGCTATTTTTCAGTTTCTTAGTAATTATGCACAGTAATACAGTGATACTTAAACAACACTCATTTTCAGCAGAGAAGTAATAAAACACTTAGGATTATTAAGTTGTCCATACTAAAAACATGCTGCTAATGTGCTGCTCTCAGATACTGGATTTTGGTTATTCACATGGGAAATTTTGTGTTCCTTGCGTTGGTTTCCATATGCAAAACCACAATTGGTCTAGATCTTGAAAATGCTTAGAAAAACAAGTTAGAAAAGCAATTGTTGGAACATTGCATTGCTCCCAAGTGAAGCTGAAATGATTTATTACCCAACAGACCTGTTGTCTGTCCTTCAATCTGATCAGTCATCATGCTCCATAAGAATCCCTTGTCAGATGGAAAACATCAAGGAATAAACAGAATTCAACACTGCTACACTGTTTAGCCAGCAACCATGCAAAAAAATAATAAAGGCATAGAATATATTTAAATTGCCATGCAAGCCAGAGGGATATCTGATGGATGATTAAAAAAAGGAAAAAATATTAACACTTGTCAAATAATAAAGTAGTGTGCTTCAGTCAGTGACAGACTTAGGAATTTCTATTTGGAAAGATTTTCAAACACGAAGAAAAATTTGTCTAGCAAAGACTCATGCACTGGAAGTGGGCCAGCATAATTTAAAAATCTGAGGTACATGAGTGAAAGAGGGTAATTTAGGAATTCTTCAGTGTGACTTTATCACGGTTCTTTTGCCACCAAAGAGGAGGAAAATTACTCCCCACACAGCTGATAAGACATCCCTTGGGCGGGCTCTGATTGTGACAGCTCACTCTTCTGAGACCTACATTCCCAACTGCTCCAGAAAGACCATTGTATTGTTTATTTTATCTCGTGGAAGAAAGAAATTTTCAAAGAAATCTATAAAAATGGCAAAACAGTTTGCATTTTAAATTATTCCTTATTTATCTGTGCTTGATTTCTTCTGTAGCCCCAGTAATCTGAGAATTATAACAAGGAATTTTCTGGTCAAAAAATCAAGTTCCTTGCACCAAAATTTATTTAGATAGAAACTTTCTAGTTGGCATTGATATTATAAATGTTAATTTTAAAATTAAATAATTAATATTACCAAGGCTAATTTTAAAATTAAAAATTTATTTGCACTGAATTTAAAAACAGGATTTTTTTTCCCCCTTGGCATATACCTTAAAAATTGAAAAGATATTTTTCTTTGTTTGTTTCTGCCTCTATGCAGTATTCCAGCTGCAAGCAGTTGTTTGTCATAAATGTTTGCTTGTGTTGATTTTAAATTATTAATGGCAATATTTCTACAGGCTTTTTTTTAAATATTTTACAGTGAGAAACATAAATGTCCCCCAATGCAAGAAGGCAGTGTCCTTTTTAGAGGCTTTTGACATTTCCAATGAGTTGATGTTACAGCTAGAACCTTTTTATAAGTAAAGCTCTCCGAAGTGAAGACTGGGAGACGTGTTTTTCTGAGATGAATCTGTTTGGCCACTGGGTGCCATCCTTGCTCCACTTTAAGGCTGGTCGCCAAAGCAGCATTTCTGTTAAGCTGTAAAATCCTGAAAAAATGTAATGCCAGTGCAATTGCGCACCATCATGATGTTTGTGTGTGTGCATGTGGTAGAATGTGTTCCCAGCACAAGGCAGTGTGCCTTTCTTACACGTGTCACTGATCACTGAGAGACTGGGGGGAAATATCCTTACAGGTTTGGCCATGTTATATCCAACAAAAAAAAATTTTTTTTTTTTTCATTCCTCCATCAGCTGGTGACAATGAGGCTGTGCTGAAAGGGCTGTTCCCACACATGAACATGTGAGTGACCATGCTTCTATGCAGCATTAACGTAGGCTCTGGGATTATTTGAAAGAAAAAATTCCCTGGATGCACACTTGTTTTCTAGATCAATTTGGGATGCATGGGCCTGGATCATCCAAGCAAAACATTATCTGGCCTATATTATTTGTAATTGCAGTCTTGTATCAGTATGCAAGTATATATATCTGCTCAGGGTGGAGTCTGCTATTGGCTTAGTCTGGGCAAAATCCCTGACAGAGTAAATATAGTTTCTAAGAGAAATTTTGTCAGTAGTTCTGTGGGTTTAGTCTTTCAAATTTAAACTACAAACACTTCACATGTATGAGAAATCGACTATAGCTCACACACCCCCATCATAATCTGCCTGTGCACACAACAGCTTGCTCGGTTGCTTCAGGGTAACTTGCCTACCCGTGCTTTCTCTGCTGCCACACAGCTGTGTGTGTTCTGTCCCTGCAACAAGCTCACACACACAAAAACCTCACCCCAAAAATAACAAAAAAATCCATCCATGGATGGCCTTCATAAACTCTACTGTTAAGCTGATTCCAGTACTACTTGTGCTACTTCTACTATCCCCAAAGGAAACCTGTTGCTGTGAGTAGTGGTAAGGAAAAGCTATAAGCAGTATAATATATACATGTACTCAAAACATGAATGTCAAGAAACAAGTGTTTATGTCTGTACTGCAGCCTTTTACTTCAAAGTAGTGGTATATGGAAGCAACTTTTGTTTATAGAAAATTTATAAAGGTAGTAGTATGTGGGTAGTAAATAAGGAGCTAAATAAAAATAAGATTTAAGTGCCTATAATTTGTTTTTTGTTGGAAGAATGGGATCTGCACATTTTGGGTTTTGTGAAAAAGCTTGTGGTGCTGAGGCTGTGAGTTGTGTGTGAACCAGAGGTCATGCTGCAGTGTATGGTGCTTAGCCTTTCTCTTCTGGGGGGCTTTGTGGATGAAGGGGGCAGTGGAGGATGTACCTTCTGCTCTGGGGAGAGGAGCTGGGCTCAGTGTTTAGCTTGCCCTGCAGAAGTCTCACATGGGATAAGCCTCAGCTTTTGAGCTGTAGTGAGATGATGAACCTCTGGTTTGCAGAGAAAGGTCTTTTGGGCAGTCCTGAGTGCTCCTAGGGAATGATTTATGAGTTCAGAATAGGATGGCTGGATTTGTTTTAAACCTTCAATCAGAACTTGACAAAAAGTAAGGAGAAATAGACAAAAACATACTTTAAGGGGAATCACATAAATGTTCTCTGTAGGATTCCTATAAATGTACTTTGTAAGGTTGAAGGCGTTGTCAATATTCTTTATTGTCCAGCTGACAGTATTCTGCTATTGCTGTCACTCTAGCAGGTCTGAAATAGGACTTTCTCCCCAGTGGAGCAGTAACCCACTCATACATTTGCATAACTTTCCCCACCAGTCACTGTACTGCCAGCCTGATTTGTCACAGCTGCTCGGAAAGAGAATTTCAGTGGCTCCCAGGAAATCCCATCCAGTGCCATTGTGCCCCTGTGGCACCACCATGGCCCCGGAATGACATGGGACTGGTGGTCCTGCATGTTGTCTTTGGAGCACTGAGAGCTGCTGGAGTGTGCTGGGATCACAGAAATACTGTGATAGCAGTGCACATGCCATTGTGGCTCTGTTGGGTTTTTTATAGTACTGATTTGGGGAGGGGGGGGCGGGTTTAGTGTCTCATCTTGACAACCCTTTCACTTTTTTTCACATGCTCTCTTCCTCTGTGTGCCCAACTGCGAGCTGCAGGGCATAGTTTGGGCTGTATGTCACCAAATGTGTGAGTTCCCTCCTATGCCTTCACATCATGTCCACTCTGAAAAGAACTTGTCCCTGCTCCTTCCACCCTTGCTTAAGGTTGATGTTTTTCTCTTCTGAGTCTTCAAGGAAGAAGCTAGAACTTTTCCTCCACTTTCTGGGTAGGAAAAGGCGATGTTATATCCCACTTTCCTCACCCTCCCAAATTTACAGGCCTGAGGGGGGGCAGTCCACATTACCCATTCTGCTCTTCATGGGAGTAACAAAGCTGACTTTTTGCCACCAGGACCAAGTAAAGCTTTGTGGGAAATGGCAGCCTGACACTTTTGTAGTATAGAGAAATAGTTGCCCTAGGTTTGCTGCTTGTGTTTGTTTGAAATTCTGAAACAGACACTGAATAGACCCTTTTGTACAAACTTCTCATCTGCACTGATGGTCATAAAAACTCGACAGTTGCTAGCCTGCAGTATGTGACACACTGGTTCTTTCCTAATCACCATTGGCCAAAAGGACGTGAACACTCCCCAGCGCGCCTTGGGAGATCATTGTGTCCAATGTGCATGCCCTGTAAAACCCCAGTCCTAGGCTGCTGTGGTTATGGACTTTGGCTTTAAGAATAATAGATGCCTAGACCATTAATTGTTTTTATTTTATGCCTCTCTTCTTTTAAAATGAAAATTTCTTGTTCCTTTTATAGGCTGCCATATATTTTCTTTCTGTGTACTAGGAAGCAACTCTAGCATCAAGGATTGACTTTTAGTAACATAAAATAACGTTTTTTCTGTCTATTATGGTTTGTAACAAAATTTTATATGTCATTTTTATCTCTGAAATGTATTATTTCTTTTTGATGGGTCTCAGTTTCAGAAAGCGATATGTTCAGATAGGATTGACTGACTGATAGAAATACTCAAAATGCTTTTTGCTTTTTAGCTATAATTCTGGGGCTAGCTTTGGAAATAACATGTGTAACACTCTAATGGTATACCTTCCCTTGCCCATTTAAAATTAAGATTATAAGAAGACAAGTCCTTTCCTAAGGCACATCCAGTTTTATCCTAAAAGCAGAAAGTAAATACCATACTTTTGTCCTAAGCCCACACTGCATGATAATAATAAAGAAAATCCTAAATGCTCTATTTGATAGTGATATATTGCTTAATGACTACTTTTCTTGTTCTGATAGAAGAAGAAGACTAAATAACTTTCTTAATGCTGTGAAGTTTCTCTTTTAATTGAAAGAAATACCAGCATCATACTAAGCAGCAGTTCTATTTGGTAAATGGTTAAACTAAACACAACTTTTTGAAACAAGTCTAAATGTGACTTCCTTTGTTTTACCTTTCATGTCTGAAGTACATGTTAAGCTGTTAATTTGCCATTTGAAGGAGGAGCACGCACATATACATGATTCAGCTCCAGATTTTGAAGCTGGATGTGTGTACTGCATTATTCTTGGTTTACAGATGTAAAACTTTGACTAAATCAAGGCATGACCCTTTCCAGCAAAGGGCTCAGACACCTACTGTGGGACTTGGGGCAGAGTTGGGGCATTTGATCTCACAATTGCAACCCTCTGTTTCTCTGTGGGGTTAATCTGAGGTGGTATAAAATGCACAACTCCTGTTCCACCATGCCTTTCCTCCAACAACTGTTCAGATATAAGACATTCACAGAGACTGGAACATCGAAGGAGTCTGGTAGATCTGAGAGCTGTACGTGTGTATATATGGCAGAATGAGATGTCCTGGGGGCAGGGGAGTACAACTAGTTGGTCTCAAAAGCTCTCTCCAAGCTGAACAAGACTGTGTTTCTGGGTGATTTCACTATTGAAAGCAGAGTAATGTGTCCTGTGATAATCATGTTAAAAAAGCTATTAAAATCAAAATCAAGAGGAAAATACACATCAGTCATTTCCATACCCACTCCCCTTTACTGTAAATATTGGAAAATTCCCTTTTAATGCCACTGTCCTGCCTCTGCCTCAGTTGGTCATTGGAAAAGAGGTGCTAACTCAGCGTTGTGAAGGGCACAGTTGCCATCCACAGTCTCCAGTAACAGATGGAGGCCTTTAAAAGCCAGTTTGCTCTGGGCATTAAACATGCCGGAGCTGCAACATTTGATTCTCTCTCTTTTGGAGAGAGTAAACGTGTCAGACTGGAATATAACAGGCTTTGTTCTTCCATGGCTATGCAGAAGTACAAAATCTGTCCACTGCTGCTAATAACTGACTATAAAGATATATTTTAAAAGATGCCTGCCTGCAGCTATAAATATAAGCAAATATTTTAGAGGCCTTTATATATGAAAAGAACCTTTCACAAATAAAAATCTTTGCCATCAGAAAATTGTCTTTGAAATGGCTTCATGGAATCATAGAAGATTATGTGAGAGATAATGAAGGCAGCACATTTAAGTATTCTTCACTTTGATACTTTCTCTTCAGCTTTTGATGATCATCCTCTAAGGTTTTTCAGATCCTAATCTTCTAAGAGAGATTTGAGATGAAGAGATACTTGAAAGGGCAATTTTATTTCTTCTCTGTGTGTCATGTTGTCTGGAGCTCCAGTTTCACTCGAGTATACATGAGGTCAGATCCTGACCTGCTATTCGAATAGTATGTGGACTCTGGACTCTAACAGCACCCCTGGGATTTAAGATGTGTACCACATTATTCTGCCATTCTTTTGCTACATTAGGACACATATTTTATAAGATATCTTTATATGTGTTAAATATAATAAAGTTTCTTGCTTGAAACTTTCCATCAGTCTGGAAGTATTTTCTGATGAGGAGACCTTGCTGATCATTCCACACGCCACTGCAAAGAAGGCTATGCAAAAAGTGCACTACATTCAGTAAGTGGAAGTTGCTGTTACAGAATAGTTCTGGCATTGCATAGGAAGGAAGCTGAGTATGTCAAATTGCAGAATGTACTTTTTTCTTAAACAAAGCCATACCAATATACTTATCAGTGTGTTTCAAAATACTTTCCTTGCATAATATGCACTGATGTCTTTTCCACACAGGTACTAAAACTGAAGTAGAGAAATTTTAAGATGACATGGCAAAGTAAGATGTCAGTGTTTTCTGTGTTTAGCTGGACTGTAACCATGGTAGTGCACATTTTACAAAGGAAGAATGCTTTAGGAAGAACTCATCAGTTTCTTCACATCTGATTTTATCACATTATCAAATATGGATACAGAAGATTGTGAAGAATATGCTATTAGATGAGTTAGTGAAAAATCATTTAATAAGCGTTTTCCTTCTTAGGCTTTATTCATCCACAGAAGCCCAAAGGCTTATTAATACTGAACCAAAAATGTAATTTTTTTGTTCCCATGGCTGTCTTTTATAGTGGCTAGAATTGTGACTGTGGAAAAAGCCACTTTGATGTTCCATGTGTTTTGCAGTAGGAGGGTCATTAATGACATAAGGCTTTCTGTGATGGCTGATGGAAACTAAGGCTCAACCAGTCCCTTGTCTCTTACCTGTTCACAAGTACTGAGCAGGCTGTGATAGAATTTACGTGGTAGCAAAGAGCAGTGAGGAAAGGAGATTCAGCCTCCAGCTGAATTGAGTACAAAGGTGTTTTTCCTCCTTCCTGTATTCATTCCATCCTATTCCATGCATGCCTGAGTATGGAGTAACCACAGACTTTATCCTTATGCTCTTGTTTGGAGGCATGACATCCTCTTTTTCGAGAACGGTATTTTCCTAGTCTAGCAATTGCCAAGTCTGTATTAGGCAAGACCAGTTGCCTTCCATCTGTTCAGCCAAACTTGTGCTCTTGATTCCTTTCAAGACAAATTTTTGGGTTAGTACTGGGATATGGTAATGCGACCAGAGGAGGCACATCCGGCTTTAACTTGCCATAAGCTCATGGAAGAGTCATGTGAATTCTCCTTAAGGATACAAAGAACATTGAAATTGCTTGATTCACAGGGTAAAAAGATTCCAGAGTAAAATGTTCGTGTTTTTAGAAAGGGGAAATTGAACTTCAAAATGTTAAAAAACCCATACCCTTGTAAGTGATTTTAAATTGCTGGGGTGCTTTAAAAAACAATTTCACTGTAACTTGAATTTTAATTGCCTGCCCTTTCTTCTGCTGTCATGGTACTTTCATCCTGTTTTTCTGAAAGAAAGTGCTGTCATTCCTGTTTATTTTAAGAAATCCACTGAAATTTTTCCTGCAGTGCTGAAGAACTTCAGGGAGGGATATGTTTTAGTATTCTGCGTTATTAATATTTTTTTATATCTCTGTAATTAACAAAATGAAGTTTTAATGACTGTTCTCCTCTAAAGCCTGGACTTTTGCATTTCTAGCCTAAGAAGCTGAGGATAGTCAATGCCAGGTGCAGCCAGAATATTGCTGCAGCCCCACAACATATCATTTTTTTTAACATTATTCAAATTAGGCTCTGCACTCATAATTCTGTTGTTTCCTTTATTGCTGTTGTAAAGCAAATGGTTCTTTTATACAAATGTTATCTCCTGGCTATTAATTCAGCAGTTATTTTGGATTATGGCACTCCTGTTAAATTTAGGAATGTAAAACCTCATAAATATTTAAAAGTTTCAGACTGACGTAGGAAGAAATTGTTTTTGACTTGCTTTGTTAATATCCTGTTGTTCAATTTGTAATAGATTTGGAATATATTGTTATTTCTCCACAAAATTTGTTTGACAAATGGAAAAACAATTTTTATTGAGCAACAGCTTCAAGTGTTCTACCTTGAATTGCAACAGGCTGATAGAAGTGTTGGTTTCCAGAAAAAATAGCAAGGAAAAGACCTGTTTTTCTTTCAGAGGCCAAAAACTCTGAAAACGTTAATTAGATCCCCCTTCAAAGTTAAGGAAAATGCAGCAGTAGGTTTTTAAAGATTTGTTTTGATAAACAGTTTCAAGAAGGTCTACTCACAATCAGGTGCTTCTCTTTAAGCTTGTTATTTAAGCTTTTCACTAAGGAACTAAGGAGTATGATGTACAAATGTGTTTCTTGCCAAAAAAGGGATTATATTGAGACTCTTATTTCTATCCAGTGAGTGTGTTCATAGACCTAATATTAATGTACAACTCCAGTACCCCCCCCCCCCCCCGCCCCAAGTCTTTGAAGAGTAACTGAATGATAAAAAAGTCACAACTTTTGTAAGATTGCTGAAGGTCTGGACAGCACAGTCTCTGGGCCAGCATTCCTGCTTCACACCTAACCATATTTTCTTTCTTTCTTTATCCTGAAAGTATAGACATAGTTTTTCAGATCTTAAAGCGTATTAAGGTGTAACTCCTGTTGGGATAATCTAAAAGTATTCCAAATATTTCAGTGATTACTCAAAAAAGGATGCTGGATAGATTCAGCCTGGATTAGTATGTTAGCAGACAACTGAGTGTGCAGTTAACAGACCTTACATTCTGTCTGCATGCTCCAGAGGTTCTTAAGCAATCCTGGGATGACACTTGACTTGATGGGTTTGCTGTATTTCCTGTATCAGTTTAACTCCCTGCCATGACTTTCTGAGGTACTGAACCAAAAAGACTTTTCTTCTACCTAGCAAGTAAGTCGAAACCATAATGTTAATACTATTTTATGACAGGTTTACACCATCTTCTCTTATGTGGTATAGCTAAAGAAGCTTAATCTCTGCATAAAGTAATTATTGAGGTGGCACTTTTTCTTCAGCTGAAAGAAGATTTTTACATATCAGTAATTTGTAGTTTGAGTGGAGTATTTCAAAAGACAAGTTTTCAAAAAGGAAACCATAAATTAATCACATAGAACCTGTAACAGTCAAGGTGAACTTACATTGCAGTTACATGAACTAGTTGGTATTTTATGCAAGTGTGTAGCTAGATGTTCCATACCAGCTGTGTCCATGTGATTTTAACTAATTCAGCATTGTCCAGCCCACACCCTCTGGGCTGGATCCAGCCCCTTTGAGAGGCTTCTACCTGACCCATCACCTTCTCACTGCAGCAGTCAGGGGACAAATGCTCCTTCAGCAAATGCCCCTCCTGCACCTGCCCTCTCTAGAGAGATGAGCAGCACGTCTGAAGGGGCATAAGGAAGGTGAAAGAAGCCTGGGAGGTTTGTCAGCACCTCTGCCTGGCTTGTGCAGGTGCTGCCACTGAGCAAGCCACAGCACATCTGTGTGCTCCACTAAATGCATCAGCCAGTCCGGCACACATTCCTATGTTTGTGTGTGCAAGAGTAGCTCATTCCTCTCTTACAAACAGAAGTCCCTGTTATACAAAGCAAAATGTAAGGCTTTTGCTGTTGTTTTATTGACTTACTATATAATCAGCATGTTGAAAATTCTTTTATTTTACTTTGGAGGGTACTTCTAGACATTCCTTATATTCCTCTTCTTCTATGTGTGTGTAGTGAATAGCATAAAGCAAAGGGCACTTGTATGCTTATGATTGTGAAGGCATTTGGATGAAGAAATGCTGCAGAGCAGTATATTTACTTTGCATTTCTAAATGGTAGCAATTAAAACTCACAGCTTCTGGCTATCCAGATGTTTCTTGCATTACAGCACTGTAATTTGCATTGGAATATATTAGATTATGGCAGTGGCTGTAAAGTGGTCAGCTTTCAGTGTAAATGCTGTATCTGAGCTCCAGTTGGGATGGTGAACATATTTCCTGCTCATACCAGGTTCTTCTCCTTCCCACTGTTTCCATGCTCTGTTAGCTTGACGTGTTTGTGTTTCTCAGATGAAGACTTTTACTGCTCAGCATTTGAATCAAGCAGTGGATGTATTGGCAGGTCAGAACTGATGTACGATTTGTTTCTTGTAAGAGTGGGAAAAAAAAGGAAAAAAGACTGAAGTTTTGAATCAGAAATTTCCCTTTGGCATTTTCAGGCAGCAAACATCCCTCTGGTGTCAGAGCTTGGCATTGATGATATCCATTTTGATGACTTCTCGCTCGATGTGGATGCCATGATTACTGCAGCCCTGCGGATGTTCATGGAACTTGGAATGGTTCAGAAATTTAAAATTGACTACGAGGTAACCATCTGCGCTGCAAATATCTGCTGCTTTTGTCTTGGCACTGCTCTGTCCATTTGTACACATTTAGTAGCCCCGCTACAAATTGTACTTTTAATTTCAGACGCTGTGTAGGTGGCTTTTGACAGTGCGGAAGAACTATCGAATGGTTTTGTATCACAACTGGAGGCATGCTTTCAACGTCTGCCAGCTGATGTTTGCCATGTTAACTGTGAGTATCCAGCTACACAGCCCCGTAAGAGCTTTCCCTGCCACATTGCCTAACCTGTCTAAGCATTTTCCAGCATTCAATTTCTTTTCTAGTTATTATGCTACTCATTTCCAATAGCAAAGCAGACAGAACTTAAGGCAGCACGTATTTGGCAAAACCTTATAGTGTTTTAGTGACAGTGATATCATAGGCACATTAAAGTGACTGAAAACAGATGGCAGTCTTGGAGTGCTCTTGTTATTACAGATCCTGAACTTACAAAATGTTTTTCTTTTGGAACTCTTTGATTTGACATTTATTTCAAACTCCTAATTGGGAAGTACAAAACCAAGGATTAGAATCCCAAAGTATTTATTATGTTGATATTTGTTATCTCCTTATCCAGCTTCATCTAAATAGTTTTAGAAGGTATTGCCTCAAAACATTTGAAAATTATCTTTCAGCATAGTGATCTCAGTGAAACTTGAGTCTCCACTGGACCCTGTTAACACTTAGAGGTTTTATTAGCACATATCTCCAGCAGTACCTGTAGCTCCTTTCAGCATACAAGTAAATTCTGCTGAAATTTCAAGTAAATTCTGCTGGAAGTACCACAGCTAACATACTAAAACAAGTTTACTGCTCTCTCTCCCTACCCCACAGCAACCTCACTGCATGAAATAACCAATGTTTGGTTAGTTCATTCTTGTAAATGCACCAATAAAAAACTCAGAGGTCCTGGATGCCAGAACTTTGTGTATAGGGCAAGAAAAAAAGTTTCTGACTTCCCCTAGCAGGTGAAGATGTTGTTCTAGTGCTTGGTCCATCCCAAGCAGGGTGGGTGTGTTTCTCTGAGTGTTGGGGGAGGCATTGAGAAGCTGTACCGTGCACCATGAGACAAAGGAAAGGAAGATATTCAACGAGAGAACAGTCACCTCTTCCTCTGGGCATGAGGCTGCTCAGCTGCGCAGAATTAACATTGTTTTAGCAGGCACTTGCTGGTGCTCTCTAAGGATATTTGGTGGTAACACTGGGTGTCGGTAGTTTTTATGGTTTTATAAACTTGACATGCTTTTTTTCCCCCTTAGTTTTAGAAAAAGGAGAAGCATTTTACTCTGATGAGTACGGGCAAAGGCGGGCAGCGCCGCTGGGTGTGAATTACAGTAATTCCTGCCGGAGGCTGCCGGGCGGGGAAGCCCCAGCGGTGACACCCCTAGGTGGAGCTCCGAGGCCAGGTTTGCGGCACATTGCCGGTGGGACCGGGCACCTCCATCCCCGCCAGATGCCTCTCTCCATCCCTGAGAGGAGGCAGGGCCCTGCTGCTCCGGCAGCCACCAGCTCCTGCCTGGCCTCCACCCACAGATGCTCTGACCGTGGCTCTCGCAGCCTAATGTCAGAATCCTTTTAACAGTCAGCACAGGGATGCAGCTCCCTGTGAGATGTGATCCGGCATTTCTAAGCCAAGTTATTTTCCTTGCCCATGCTCTTGGTAATAAACAGAATGAGCAATTCCATGTGCAGGGCTGGATGTGAGTGGCCGCAGCACTGGAGTCCCCTCACATCCCACCCCGCTTTGCTGCGGCTCTGGCTGAGAACAGAATAAATTCAGGTGCTTGATCTGTTTGGTCTGTTCTCCCTTCCTGATACGGGAAGATTCATTTTGTGCAAAAAAAAGACACAAAAGAGAGACTTGAGAGTAGAAATAATACAAGGCTTGCTCCTACTGCATTTGTCTTGGGCATACCATCCAAGTTAGCATGTGCCTTCTTTGTTCACTGGTAAAAAGAGAAAAATTCTTTGACAAGCCATTTGAAGGGCTTATCAGAGCCCTTCTCTGCCAGTCAAGAAGACGCTTCTTTCTGTAGTTATTGCACCTTATTTCTGATTTTTTCTCCATGATAGTCAGCAATATAGACTGCCCCACAAACAGAAACCAGTAATTCTATTTTAGGGCATTTTCAGGTAGGATTAACCATAGTATAGTGATATCTAACTTGTAATGCAGTAACCTTTAAGGGCCCCACCATACTCCTACTGAATGCTCAAGGAAAATTCAGCTGTGTTGAACAAGGCAAACAACAGAAATTCAACAAAGAGTAAATCGTTGCTTCACTCCCGGTAAACTCAACCTTTTACATATCTAAAGCACGCTCCTGTATATCTAAGCATGTCTTTTCTCTCTCCTGAACAATCATAACCCCAGTTCTGCAAGCCATAGTTCTGTATTTCAGATGCTCAGGAACTCTGAAGACAAGCACTGCAGCAAGGCTGCTCTGGCAAGTTAAGGGAGTACATGAGAGTAAAGGCAGGATCGACCTCAGGCTTCATTATCAGTGCCTTTGCCAACACAGTTCACATTGATACTTATTTCAAAGGGCAAAAATGAACAAGTAAGCAATATCAAATTAAAATCCCATCTGGTGTGCTAATAACAAAACATATAGATTTGGGACAAGGTATAATGAATGCAATTCATTTCCTCACATGAAAGAATGACCTCCATAACTCACTGGAGACTCTGCCACTCATGAGTTATGGGTCATTCCTTTTCTGGCGAAAATAAATTTTACTGCACCATCATCTATAGCCATGTATTTTTTTTTCTCTTGCAAATTCAGAAAAAGGGGAAATGTAATCCTCTGTTTACTTGCATTATGTTCAAAGAAGAAATCCTCTTACTCTAGTATTGTTTTAAATTAAATGATTTTTACTATGTGACATATGCTATATTTCTTTCATATATTCAGTGACAAGACTTTTCATTAAATAAAATGTGGCATTTATTTTTGAGATATTGCTACTGTTAGTAAATTCCTTAATTGTTTTCCCTGCATTTACAAAACAGGTTGAATCCTTGAATTAATCAAAGCTTGGATTACACTAAAGAATATTTATTACAACATCAATTTCATATTATAAAATTTCTCTTTTAAGTTATTTTAACTTAGCCATGAATATTTTCTCTAGACTGAAACTTGATACATGGTGTGTTGTCAGTTACCAACTATTTTTAATCCCTTTTTATAAATAGACTTTTATTATTATTTGTTATACAAGAGCTATGCTAAAAAATAAAATTAAAAAAAGAGCAAATGCTATTTTTAGGGGATTTTTTCTACTTGGGTAGATGTTACTGAAACTAAAACAAAAGCAATGCCACTAGAAATCTCTTTCCTAATATTCAAGTTATTCTGTACACTGGTGGATTCTACACAAAATTAATTAATCTTTTCTTCATATTTGGTAATCTTTTCTGCTGTGTAAACTTTAAGCAATTACAAAGCTTTTGTAGCAAGTCTGGCACTTCCTCAATTCCCACTGAAGTGCATTCCTGAGCACCTGAGGGAGCTGGGCTCCCTGTATTGCCAAAGTATTAACTGTGGCCACATTTCAGACTGTCTAAACAGAGAATATTTAGATTTGAATGTGCATTTCTCTAAGTAGAATTTGTGGTCTTTGGGGTGAATAGCAGAGCTTTCACAGAGTATTGCAGCAACTGACTGGCATTTCTGAGTGTAAGCTCCTACCAAGGAAAAGCAACAAGTCCCACTGTATCACTTAAACCATCTTTTTGCCAGTGGGTGAACTTATGCCCCTTTGAAAATCAATGAAATTTCGGAATTCTTACATGATGTTAGGGTTCAGCCTTGGACTGGTCTTCCAATACAAATGTATTTTGTATTTTTTTGTATATAATTTCCTTTCATGCTAACAAGATCATGTGGCTAATTGAGGATTGGGACTGTGAAAAGACAAGTATTATGATTTTCCAGCTCAGCCAGTCGTTTTTGCAGGCATTATGCCCTTCTGCTTCTGAAGAGCCAGGTTGTTTCTGCCATGGGTTAAGGGGCACAGCATTGACAAGGTGGTGTCCCACAGAGGCTCTGACACCTCCTCCAGGATCTGTTCAGGATGCTTGAGGTTAGCAGTAGCATCAAGTGACATGAGCCCACTCAGGCAGGAAGACTGCTATGACAAATATCCAAGAGGAAAAGCACAGGGGTAAAAAAAGGGTTTTTTAATTCCTAATTCTAGGATTAACTCACCCATTCACACAGTCATGTCTGAGCAGCTTGTAGGGAATTTCATTGCATCTGTTTTCAAATGCTTCTCCCAAATCCAAGTGGGTATCTGCAGCAGAAATATGCTATTTGAGACATTTCCTCTTTAAATCAGGCCACTTCATTTCACTGTGCCAGATTAAAAACATCTCCTAATAGTTCATAACAGTTCCACAGAGTATATTTTAGCTGGTTTCTTTTAAAGGTCTTCCAGCTTAATATGTCAGCTATCTCTGACAATAGGGATTGACTAAGATGGTCATCTCAGAATTGAAGAAATCTAAGTACTTCTCTAAATAATAATTTCAAAATTTTATCAGTTTAGTTTTGGGGGTTTACTTCTCTGATAGAAAAATCCAGTTCCTGTCTCAGTTTGCATTTACTGGTATTTGTTTTCAGCTTTTTGCCTTTAGTGCCTCCTGGGTAGCAGAGAAATGACATGCTGGAAATGCAACAAAGAGATAATAACAGATCACTCCAAGGACATTATCTATTCTGCTAACCATCTGACATACAGCAGGGAATAGAATATGACAATAAAGCATTTATCTTCTCCTTACTGAAACGTTCATGGTATCAAAACAAAGTTGACTGTTGCTGGATGGACTAACATTACTTATCCCTTTTGCTACTGATCGTTACAGCTGCCATTTTTTTTTTCTGCTCTCAGACTGCAGGATTTCAGGAGATTCTAACTGAAATTGAAATTTTAGCTTTGATTGTGGGATGCTTATGTCATGACCTTGACCACAGGGGAACCAACAATGCCTTCCAAGCCAAGTAAGCTTTCTAATTCTTACTATTTTAATTTGGTTTTCTTCCACAGGAGAGCAAAAGGTGACCAGGATAAAGAAGGAAGCATTAATTTCAAGCCTTCTAGGCCAAGGCCAAGTACTCTTATTCCTGTGTCCAGTGAGAGACTATCCATCTTTATCATTCTCTGTTTCTTTAAGTAATTGCTGGCTTGTCCTTTGTAGCTGGCTGTTGAACTGACACCACATATCGAAATGTGGTGCCAAAACTTGATGTTCTTTTCAGGCTCAGCTATTATTGATTCTGGTTTTCAACCCAGGAAGCACCTAAATTGTCTGTCTGGGTTGTTCTTGCTGACTGGGGTGCATGACATTAAGCAAAACCTCGTTCTGCTATTGTGAAAAAAAGAAAGTAAGTGAAACTGAAATAATGCTTTCACAGAAACCTGCTGCTGCCCTCAGGCACAGCGAAGTAGTAGATTTGCAGAAGGTTTAAGAGTGGTACTTCTTACTGTGTAGGTAACAGAACTCTTGGACTAAGGTCAAATTCATTCCAAAATCTTTATTCCCTGAAAATAGGAGGGACAACAGAAAATGTCCCCAGCAACATCCCAACCAAGCTGTGGAATAAAGCTGCCAGACACAGAGATTTCTTCAAATCCTGTGTTGTTTTCTTCACTCCCCAGTTCCTCTACAGTCAGAATATGAGGCCCCAAGGCATTCCTGTCGTGCAGATTCCAGTGTGCATTTGTAGCTTTTTCTGTTCTGCATTACTACTAATCCTGCAGTGTGATGGGGGAGTGGTCAAATGGCTGTCCAGGGATATTTGAAAGCCAGCATGATCCTGTATTAGCCTATTTTGTCCTCCCTTTTGCAGAAGTACCCTGCTGCAATGTGTGTATGCAAGGGCTGCTGCATTTCTGGGGGCAAGTTACCTCAGTGACCATCACTCAAACTGATGTTTCTGATGTTCACTAAGCTGCCATTTCCTGAGGTATTGGTGTTGCCATACAATCTCAATGAAACAATGACACTGTCTGGATCTTCAATCACCATAGCAAGGAAAATCAATTGCAGAGCTCCAAAGACAGAGCTCGTGGTGCAAAGGTTACCAAGCACAGCTAGATGCCTTTTTGCAGCTGAGTCTTGAAGAGAATCAAAATAGACGAGACAAATGGGAAGGAAGCTCAGCTGATTGATGTTTATGTTCCTAATTTACAAAAACGAGACCTAAGATTTACATCCTGGCCATTTTAGGCTCTGATTAAGTTAACCACTTCTCTGCTGTACCATTACACAAGAGTATCTTTGTGCAGAGGGATGGCTGAGGTAAAGGTACAGGGTTCAGCATTAGACTGCTATCACTCATACTTGTTGTTTGACAACAGAGTATGGAGAGGAGGCTACCATTTTATGACTCCATAAAGAAACTGCTGAAGACATTTAATGAAAGACAAACATTACCACACATGTATAAAACATCCCTGAAAACAGAAGCTGTAGTTTTCATAACACTAACTATGATTTATTCCTCTAACCTGACATAAATTTAAGCATCACATTTTCCTATTTTATCTTCAGTGTCCAATACTCTATGATGAAAGTTCAAGGGGTATATGATGAAGGCAATATCACAGTTGTCTCAAATGGCTCTGTTATATATGCCAACATCACATTCTCTAGGGATGATGCTTCCTGGACATCCTTTTCTCTCATATAGCTGCTTCTGATAATTAAGTATCAGTATGGTGCAGTTTTATGGTATATGCTCCTAGGAGACTCCTTCTGTCTGTAGCATAATCTCTTATTCTCGTTTCTTTGGAAAGAAAACCCATCCTGTCACTTTAGGCTGGATCCCAGAAGTGAAGTACTTTGCCTGAACTACTTCGGTACTTGGTGAACGGTGACCATTCTGACAGTCCAGTCCCAATCTCTCCACCTCCCAGCAATATGCAATTTAATAATATAACTCCATATATTTTTGTCCTTTAAATGTAGAAAACCCATCTGCTCTGTGCATTTTGAATCTGATTTTGGTTTAGACAATAAATGTGATGAGAAAATGCATTCTAGAGATAGGCTAAGCTTTACTTTTATATTCACTGCTCTCACTTGAGGTTAGCAAGAGCAGTAAGTGTTTTTTGTTACCTTAGTATTTGCAGTTGGGTTTTTTTGTTGTTCTGTTTTGAGGTTTTATTTTTTAAGAATTTGTAGTTACCAATGGTAAGCCCTCATGTTTATGTTTATTAAGAATTAAAAATAAAAGGTAGCAGGGGAACAGCCAATCCCAGCTCAAGGACATAACTGTGTGTCTTTAATGCACAGCTCTTGTGCTGCAATGTCTGTGCTGTTGCTGAGGCACTTTAAAAGCTGCATTACAAAATTTCTTATAGTTCCAGAAAAATCTTTAGTGAGCTGGCAATATTTAGCAAAGACTGGAACATAAATGCTTTGCATGTGGATTTAAATCAGTATTTTGGTCTCATCAGCTGTCTTAAGTGAGGTTGCTGAAGTGGAGGTGGAGAGTGTGGCTACGTGCTTTTGTCACTAAATTGTCTCTGAAACCTGCTTCGTAAGCAGACGAGCAGGATTTGTTGACTTCCCATGTTCTGTTTCAGGAGTGGATCAGCCTTAGCTCAGCTCTATGGCACCTCTGCTACCTTGGAGCACCACCATTTCAATCACGCTGTCATGATTCTCCAAAGTGAGGTACAAAAGCATTACTATTAATCTCACTGTAAGCTGTTGGGCAGTTTCAGCTGCAGAAAGGAAATACCATGTACAGTACCTTTTTAATGCCCTCTCCTTGAGGAATTATTTATTGGCTACCACAAAGGTCACAACTAGCACAAAATTAAACAACTACAAATGCTGATCATAGAGCCCAGAGATTATATCTGTCTCAATCAGCAAGGGGCAAGGAGAATACATCCTAATCATATTGTCAGCTTTTCTCACTCCTTTTACATATATCCTGCTCAGTGTTTTATAGGTAGCTGAAACATGTGCTTACCTTTACCCACAGGTGTCATATTCAGAGTATCAGAGCCATCCTTTACTGCACCAATTTAATTTCTTTGGCAGCCTTTCTGTAATCAGTATTTTTATGATTTTTTCATAATTTAATACACTATCTTTTAAAATTAAAATCAGCAATATCATGCTGTCCAAAGTACATTAATTGCTTTGCAGATTCCTGTGAAGACATAGTTCTTGCCTAGAATATCTTGCATGTAACACTATACAGTATATACTACTCCATGCATTTAAAAACTGAGAAAAGTGGAAGGATGGACATGGAGTCCTTTCAAAACAATGGATGCATTTTCTTAATTTACAGCGATTGGTTGCAACAAAATGCATTCAGTAAATATAAAACCAAAACTGCTGTTCCTGCAGCACAGCTGGGAGACCATAGCCTGATCTGCAGTAACTCCTGAAGAGATCTGGAATGTCTCCTGATCACAGACAAATGGGAACAGGGTGATGGCTTTACCTCTGTGTTCACATCCAGGGAGATTCGTCACAGAACTGCACCTTTAGTGTTTAGCTCCTTGATGTTATATTCAAAAAGTAAACATAGGAAAGGAGGGCACCAGCATGAGATTTAAACAGCTCAAGCCACTTAGCCTAGGCCAGCTCATCCAAAAGGTGATACTGGGAATTACATGGCTCCTATACTGCCAGGGAAAGGTGTATGAAAAAGCAGCATTTGAATGCTAAGCAGACTGGTTCAGAATAGGAAAAAAAAAAAGTGGTTTGGGTGGGGGGGTTTTGTTGTAGTTTTCCTCCTAAACTAGTGACACTGTTCAGTCTCTGGAAGAAGCTTTTTTGGAAAACAGTGAGTTCTCTAGCTCCTGAAATCATTATAATTGAATGTCTCAGGCTCAAGATACGAAGAACTGTGTAAAAGTTCATGTCAGTCTAGATGCTTTTCTTTGTCATTTCCAGCTTAAAAATCAAGAATTTTATGAAAAAAATATTTGGACTCTATTCTGGCTTCTTCCAGAGATGTAAAATATTACTTGAAATGCAAATCCTCACCTTTGATATTTCAGACAGCTTCTTCTCCAGGCCTTCATGTCTAAACCAGAAAATGAATGCTATGGAATTTTTATCCAACACATTCAGTTTGTTAATGGAACACAGTCCTGCTTGGTTTGGAATAAATGCAGATTTGGAACCTCCAATCTACTTAAAGAGAGATCTTCTGTTACCAGCTGAGCAATTGGTCTCTCTCAAATAAGCTGAAATATTCTATCCTTGCTACCTAGTATGTTCTATCACTTATTCAGATTTTGATCATATTGGACTGAGGGGCTATTTATCCTTTACTCTTTACATGCTAGCCTCAGTGTAAGTGACCGTGGGCTCTGTGGTCACATGGTTTTATACTCCATCAAACAGGTCAGAAAGGCAGTAGATATTACAGAATAACAAACAACTTGGTAAATTAGACCTGTTGCAAGAACTCCTCTATTTTCTTCTGAGTACCTTGGTTTTAATTTTTTTTAATAATGTTCAGATTCACAAAGTGTTCTTAATATTTAGCTGAAAGGGAGTAATTTTATGCATGGGCAATTATCTTTTTAGTCCAAAAGTTAGTTTCTCTTTTTAAAAAATGCCACCTCTACCTCACCAGACCTTGTCTCATACATGTCCTCATACCAGCATGACTATAGTAACCCTTTCGCTGGAAAATTCTTGGTTTTAAGGGCATTTTAATCTTCCTAATCAGTAGATGGCAGTGCATACTGAATGTGGGCACTACAGGACTAAATATCACCGAAGTAAGACTCTGTTCAGAAAGAACTTCAATATTGATGTAGGAGATTAGGAGGGGAAAGACCTGTAATAAGTTTATGTATGTTAATATATGTGACTATTGTCACAAAGATAATTTCTTCAGCTTACTTTCAGAGTTTTTCATTAATTTTGTTTCTTTCATCTTATTTTCTCAAGAATTTCACAGAGGAATTATAGGGTCTCTGTCCCTTTTGTTTTCAGAAATTCAGTTACAAAAGAACCTTCCCCCTCTCAAATAGCAACATGAAAAAAAAAAATTTCCTTTCATTTTGGCCATAGAGCATCTTTCAAACTCTTAATCCACAATCCCTCAAAAGGCAGCCACAAAGGGTATTTAAACTGCTTATAAAGTTGTGGTTCTTTAGCCTACATAGGCAATGGCTGAATACACTGTAGGACAAGACAGTAATGGGCAGAGTGAGCAAATGGGCTGCTTTGAATGAAAAACTGATTTAGTGTCCTTGACTGCTCTAACAGCAGTTTGTGTGCATGCAAGCAGCAGCACAGATAAATCTATTAGGATCACTACTCAAAAGCTCCAATATGCAGCTCCCCAAAACGTTTAATAAGATGAGAGATTGAAACGTATCCATAGTTTTTCCTCATAAACTGAGTCTGTGCAGGGTGAGAGCACAGAGTAAATCTTAACTCGACAGGCTATAATTTCAGTAGAGTTTAGAAAACATACCAGGTACTTGATAACAATCATCAACTCTTCTGCCTCAATGTAATCTCAGCAGTATTAACATTATTATTTTGTTGTAGTTTCACCGTGAATCAGAAAAGGCTTGTGTTACAGACAGACAGTAGACTAACAAGTTAGAAAACCTTTTAAAAACTTGTATTGATTGTTAGCCCTTTACCTCTTTTATCTCTTTCATTATAGGGTCACAACATCTTTGCTAACTTGTCCTCTAAGGACTACAGTGACCTTATGCAGCTTCTAAAGCAGTCAATACTGGCAACAGACCTCACTCTGTATTTTGAGTAAGTATTGGCATTTCTGGTATTTGATGAATGAAAATTCAAAGAACTTACTCTAATGACCTATTAAATACCAGTAAGGATACATAATATGAGAAATTAGTGTTTAGCTATGGTTGAAGAGGTTTAGTCTAATACTTAGTATCTTTTAGACTAATAGAAATATCTCAAGTGTCCAAGTAAGTTTTGCTTTAATGTGTAGCATGTAATCTGTATCAACCAAGAGCAAGTGAAATCCTAGGTTTATACTTCAAAGCAATCCCAGGAACCAGTTACAGCTCAGTCACATAATTTTGCTGTCCTTTCTATGATCATTTCTTTTGGCATCTAGAAAATTAGTGACATTTGAGAATTCTTTTCCACCATTTCAGCATTTCTAAACATGTATGCTAAGAAATACAGTATTTAGTTACAGACCCAGTTGTAGATGTAATGAAGCAGACACTTTGCTGCTTTGAAGACAAATTATGCCAATTCACATCACGTGATGAGAATAGGTCTTTAAAAGCTTAACTATGGAGAAGTACACTCAGATCTCTCTCATCCAGTTTTCTTCCTTTTCCTTGTTTGCAAAACAAATCTCAAAGTAGATTTCAAGTTGGGCCTATATTTCAAATATTGTTAATTATTATCAAGCTCATCCCAATGAGGATATGTGGAAGGATGATATTTGGTCATAGGAGTCATGGTGTCACCATCACACTGCACTTCTGACATCTGGCATTAGCCTGCAGCTTACTTAGGGGCAGAAGTGCTGGCAGATGTGCAGTTTCAGTGCACTGCCTTCCCAGTCTTGACAATAAGTCATCCTTAGGATTTTTTGTTTGGTGTCCATTAGTGTCCTATCCTGTCTGTCTTTCTGCCATGTCTCAAATGAAAGGATGAGACTACCAGGGGAAGTTTAGCTTAGATATTAGAGGAAAAAAAAATCACTAAAAGAGTGGCTAGATATTGGAATAAGTTTTCCATGGAGATGGTGGAGTCACCACCTCTAGAAGTATTAAAGAGTTGCCTTGATATGGTACTTAGGGGCAATATAGTTAAGGGGTGATTATGGTGGTGCTGAGATGAAGGTTAGACTTAATGACCTTGAAGGTCTCTTCCATTCTGTGGGCCACAGATCCTCTTGTCTCATCATAAATAAATGCTGCGGAAATGTTTTGTGCTCCCAAGGAGGGGATGAGTGACAGGGACTGAGAGATCAGCTGCCCTGGCACAGCTCCATGTGCTCCCCCTGCCAAGATCCTGGACATCCTGGAGAAGCCAGAGAGGGCTCATGGCAGTGCCTTGGGACAGACCCTGTTCAGACTCGGACGTGATGGAGCTCTCTTCCCTACCTGCCTTAGGCTGAAAAACTTACATGGCAAAGTTGTTTTTCTAGTTTTAATACAGAGAAATAATGTCCAGAAGAGATGTAACTGAACTGCAAGATTTTTTTTTTTTTTTACTTTCATTATTGATTTTTTTTTGCACTGCATGAATCAGAAGACTCTCAAGAAATGAGGTCTCTTTACTCAAAAGTCTGCAGATAAGTTATTTTTTTCTTGTGTTACTATGATTCATTAATGAGGTGGTAGCTATGCTAGTTTATTTCTAAAAGTGCCTGAAAATCACTCTCTAGAAACATTGGTGCTTTACATTTCTTAAAGCCACCCTATGTGAGCAGGTGTTTCTACACAAGTACCTAATTTGTTTTTTCAGTTTGTTACATCGTCAATATTTTTGTAGAGACGGGAATTCTCATATCAGTATTCTTAAAATAACTAAAGCTAATGATCACAAGCTCCAGGTAGCAAAACAGCAAAAAAACTGCAGGCAGAGCAAGGCTTTACTTTCCAGACTTTCTCAAGGCATTACTTTTACAAAAACAAACAAACAAACAGAAAGATCACTTTCACTGAAAGATCAGATGGGAAATATATTTGATTTTAGTTTATAAATCCAGATAATGACACTTGTAGATAATACAACAAGTAAAAGCACAGGACCAAAATTAAGTTTATGGAAATTCATTCAAATGATACCTTGATCCACTGGGCTGTAGAGCAAATGGATACATAGGAAAATAACCTCCCTTCGAGGCAAAATACAGCCAAAGGCAATGTTACTCAAAGACCCTGGAAAACTGTTCTAGTTCAGTTTGTTTCTGAAATTCTGTCATATTATACTTGCTTATCAATAGAAAACCTCTTAATTTTGGATACCAACAGAAGGAAATGTTAAATTGTTTCATCATACATGGCTGCTTTTCTCTGAGTTCAGTCCTTCCTACACTGAAACTTCTCTGTGGAGCTGGACTGCTACTTCTGTATCCATTTAAATGAATTTCAAAGAAAATCCTTAAAGGTTTATGCTAACATAAGGCCTTGAGAATCTCATTTTCAGTTACTGCTTATGGATCTCTACATTTTAAATTTGAATATTTTAGGTTTCTGGTGTGTCATCTTCCTGAACTTTCATCTTTAAACATTCTTGCCTTGTATGTCTTTGTCCAGAAGCATATTAATTGCTCGGAATATCCAATGCTTCAAAATGAAATCTTTTATTTCCCAAAGTATAAGGGATTAGATATCATCACACAGCCCTTTTATAGCCCTCTTCTAGCTGCTGTATAAAATCCATTATAGAAAGGCCTTACAGTAGGAGTGACTGGTCATATATATAACCATGACAGTCAGGGACCAAAATATTGCAACATTATCCACATAATGTTTTGTCCATTGACCAAAGGAGTGTTTCTGGAAGTGTACATCTCCTTGTGTCCAAATGTGTACTGGCTGCCATCAGACTGCACTGTCAATAATCACTGCTCAACATTTCAGTCTAGTTGGAGTAAACATAGAAAACACAAGACTGCAAACTCTCCTGTTTTATCTAACAACATTTCCTCTTGACAAAGAGCAGTCTTTGACTGTGAGACATAGGAGATGTCTCTGGACTGTCACTCAGTATATAGGTATTTATTTGTTTTCCAGCTTTGATGCTCAATATGTTGTGTCACTGAGGGAAAGTTGCTCCAATCTTTTGTTCCTCAACTTCTGCTATATCTTGAGCAGGATCAATTACATAATGTAGTCACACTGCAAGCAGTGAGAGCAGCTTGGAGTCTCAGTGCCATGAAAGATTACAGACTACGATGAGTCAGAATTTTGATTCTTAAAGGCGACAATCAAGCGTTAACACGTTCCGTCCATCTCACGTTTTGTCCCTGCTTGAGGACATGAAGGATGAGAAGACAAACCATGGGACCAAGCAGGGAGACCTAGTTTCCGGTCTATAAGAACTATGAACTCAAGACAGCAGCAGCTCCTGTGTGTCTCTGTTTCCTTCTGTGTGCTGGAAATTACAAGAATTTCACAGCTTTGAAAAAACCCTTCAGAATGCAGAAGTAAAAACCATTTTGCAGGGACAAGAAAACAGAAGCATGTGTGTATTTCTGGGGTGTTTTTATTGTCTGTCTGTCCATTGCTGTAGGTGAACATTTCATGCTTCCATGGAAGACTGAACATTTCAGAGCCATTCATTTCCTTATCTGTGGAGAGCATAAATCCAATATTGCTTTTACTAGGCAACTCTGACATTGATAACAGACATTTATAGAACATGTTCGGAAATTAGTATGTTTCGCTTAAATGGACTGTCAGTGTAACAGCCTTAACAATAATACATGAGGTGCAGTGATTCTGTATCACACAGAGAACTGTGTTTCTGCCGCAGTGCTGCCCTGGAAATGTCTTGTTTCCTTCTCTGACAATCTGGTTTTTTTGCAGGAGAAGGACAGAGTTTTTTGAACTTGTCAGTAAAGGTGGTTACGATTGGAATATGGAAAACCACCGAGAAATATTTCGGTAAGCACTGTTTTTTCTTGCTTTCTGGTTATTTCAAAGTGTAGCCATATTTGTTAAAGGAATTTCATGTAATGTGGACTGAAGGCTTAGAATAACAAGAGAAAGTATGGTATGATTTTTAAACAATAGCAAACAGCTGGGATTAATCAACATCACTTCACCTTCTCCATTTTTATTTCTCCTACACACTCAGTCCTGTTTTCTTTCCTTTCTCCCAGCCTCACCAGTTCCTGTTTAGCCCTTCTGCTCTTTTTCTAGAAAGTATCAATATTCTGCCTCTCTGCACAAAGATCTTTCCTGTCTCTTTCCCCAAGCTCTCTTCCTCTCATCTGTCTTTTTTCACTGGCCCTGCATTTCTCCGCTCTTCCAGTCTGTACCTGGGAATTTTCATATACAGAGTACTCTTCCAGCCCTCAAGAGTGCCCTGAGCATGCATCCTATGGAAAACCTCAGACATTGTGGGTGGTTTGAGTAGATCACACTTTGTAGACAATAAAATGTGTATATTTGCATATGCATGCCTGATTAGGTCTCATTTTATCTGAAATTTCATTAAAATTCTGTTATCTTTTGGTCTTTTAACAAAATATTGGCCATTTTCTATTTTCCATACCATTTCACCCATTCCTAATTTTAGATTCAGGCAATATATTTGATGCTTCATTTTCAGTGCCCTTGTTCTTCATTTAAACTTTCTTAGACTTTTATCTGCATCATGTACTGTACATAAACGCTTTCTACAGCTGAATGGCTTCTTTCTCCTAATGCATATAAAACATGGTTGTAGCTGGGTATTAAACTACAGTGGAACCGTATAGCTCATAGTAAATCTTCAATTTTTATTGTAGATGAGCAGTAGAAACTGCTTAAACAGTGTCTGGGATGCCTCCTGTGATTATAGGCTCTCTTGCTACAGCAGTCACTTACAAATAGGCATATAAATTAATCCAGTTGCAGGTGTTATTATGTAATAATACCCTTACTTATATCATGTGAAGCACATGCTTTCTAATATATTATAGGTATTAATGTAAGTAGTGTTAGAAGTATTGCAAAATTAGCAGTTACTCCCTTGCAATATCATTTCTTTTCCAGTGTGCAATGCACAATACCAAAATTCATCATTTTATGACCTGCAACACATTAGGTTTCCGAGGCACAATTGTAATGTAAAAGCCATGCTGATGGCTAAGATTTCAAACATGTCATTCTTTCCTGGAGGAAAAGAAGGTGCCAGGGCTGACATTTTATATACATATTATTTATTTATGCATCCAGAGCAGAGTTGTTTAGAAATTTAACAAAGGTTGATTCAGCTTGTATTGTTCATTTCTGTTTTTCAGATCAATGCTAATGACAGCCTGTGACCTTGGAGCTGTGACCAAACCGTGGGAGATTTCAAGACAGGCAAGTCATGATTAATAGCAGGGCTGGGAGGAGGCGGGACTGGCAGGACAATATTCCCAGGGCCCTGGCTTACAAGGGACCAAAACTGGAATCAATTTACAGCGGTATTAATGCTATAAAAAAATAGCAGGGGGTTTCTGCAAAAAATAGTTTATTGCATAATCTTTCCCTGTACACATACTAGTGTGTACATCTGGCTTTACAACCCCTCCTCTTGCTAACATTTTAAATCCATATCCAAAAATGGATGGATTAAACAAAAAAAAAAAAAAAAAAAAAAAAAAAAAAAAAAAAAAAAAAAAAAAAAAAGGCATTTAGCCACATATAGCCGCATTTACTTGTTTCATCCCAAAGTTTTGCTTGGCAGTGGCAGAGTCTTCTCTAGATCAAAGATATCGACAGATTTTCTGCAAATTTTCATTAGGATAAAATCTTTAGTATATATGATAAAAGAAATGTATTCATTTTCTTAAGAATGTTGCAAAACTCCAAGTGTAATATAGGGCTTTCTTTAACATCCTGTACCTAGAAACCAATAAATAAAAATTCAGGGTTCTGCTGCTGCTGAGTAGGCTCTTTAGAAATATACATAAAAAATGGATCCAGCATTGGCAAACAATATGAGAAAACAACCTGTCCCAAAACACTTGTCCTTTGCCCCATGATTTTTTCCTCTTCTAGACATCCTTCTCTACCCAGAAACCATCCTTAATATTTCCAGTATCCATGCTAGTCATTCTCTGTCCTTCACTGAGGCCCAGAACAAGCCAGTAGAAGACAGACTGTGTCAGGTTTTGGACAAATTGACAGCATAAAGAATATACCAGTGCAGCTGGGTTTGGGTACATGCCTGGAGGAAGTTTGGTGTAACAGCAAGTAATGGTTATAAAGGCGGAATGAAAAAGAGAAAGCTAGATAACTAGTGATGCAGGAGCAGCCAGATTCCTTGCACAAGGAAGTAATAGAAGCTGAAAGGGATCTATGGAAGTTACATGCCCATCAACTGAATAAAAAAGATTTATGGGGGATAAAGCTGAGGCTTCACCCCAGCTCTCAGTTTTGCCAGATGAGTCTTTTTGCTTTATCAGCAGACTGTGACAAAAGTTCTTCTAAGGCTGCTGCTCTACTTGGCCAGAATATGGTCACCTTGCATGGAAATCAGGAAAACTGCTTCTATCCTGCAGTGGGAAATTGAATAACAAGATTTTTCGGTGCCACCTGGCCACTGCTGCAATGTGTGCAATCCCTCCTCATTTTTCCTCCTTAACCCAATTAGTTTCTGCATTTTCATTGACAGCCAAATGTCAGGTAGGGTCTGCTTTCCTAGTTGTGAATCTTTGTGCTATGCTGCTGAATTAATGCTGGAGTCTCTGGTAAACAGGGAATTTTTATACCTATCACTCTTGAGATCTACAGGTGAAAAGTCTCCTGCAGCTTAGTTATACAGGTTTATTTTACACTGAAAGATCCAGTCTGGGATATCTTGAAACATTACCTGGTTGAGCAGAAGTGCTAATAAGTCCACAGAGGCAAAACAGGAAATAGCTGAACCTTAACTGTGCCACAAGAGAAAAACCAAATATAGTTGAAACAAAAGGAATAAAGGCCACGTGTAAGATGTAAAAATTCAGGAAGAGAAGATTGAAACAGATAAAAAGAGAGACAAAGGGACATAAGGAGAACAGGATCAAAATGGCACTGAGGGACAGGGTTGATACTATGTCTTGATTATTTTTATACAATAAATACACATATACAATAATACACTTAGCAAACCCTTAATTACTACTAAGTTGTTCGATTAGTCCTCCATCTGGAATATTGATCCAGAATTTTATTAATGTACTGGATTGCATACATAATAAAGTTCCAAACTGTGAGAGGCTGGATTCAAGAGGACTTTATAACATCACCTACTTCCAATTTATTTTGGTACTCCTTATTTCAACTACAACAAGCTTAGCATTTGTGAATGTTACCTACCATGCAGTTGCTAAAGCAAGAAATTTTGAGACTTTATGAAGTACAGGGTCTCTGCTTAGTTTACCCTCTTGTGCATTGGCATTACAAAATAATTTTCTAGTTTAAAAACTATACACTGGCATGACAGGAGATTTTGTATATGAATGCCTCTTTAGTGGATTGGCTTCCAGTTTCTTTTGCATCTCAAGATGCTGCATGTGCTTACCTTCAAGGTCTTGCACATGAGAGGAATACAGTACTATATTGGAACTGCTTACTGTTTGACTCCCTAAAATTCCTGTGGTTTCCACAACTAAGTTTATTTTTAAGTCTTGTTTTCTTCTAAGGAACACAAACCTCCGCAGTGAATAGAACATCTTCATTCTCTAAAGTCAGAAAGATGCATTCTAACTTCAACCTATCACTTCGTGATTTTAAATCAAGATGATCATCACAGTCTGAGTTCATACTTAGATATCCAGATCCTATTGTGATGAGTCATGGGGAAAAAAGTAAAGCCTAGTGAGGGAAAAAACCCTTTATGAATTCATATTACATTAAAACAACAGAGGGTATTGGTTAATTGATTTTCTTTGATAAGCAAAATTGTTATTATAGGGCAACAACCTGTAAGTAACCAGAGAGCTCTTGCATGTTTTACAAAGCATTTTTAGAAACATAATAGTGGATGCCAAAAAAGAGCTATCATTTTCTGGTTTGGTTTCACTTCTTGAGTAAGTTGCTTATAACTGCATCGAGTGCTACCTTGGCAGTGCAATGTAAGTCCCTAAGTCAACTCCCTATCAAAAAGGGATAAGTCCCTTTGCCTAACTGTGGCTGTTAATTCCCCCTGTATGCCCAGTCCCAAAAACTATATGAACACATGCCTGATGTCAGTCCTGTAAGTGAGGTTACTCACTTCTTTACAGCTAAGCACAGGCTGAAGTCATGGTCTGAGCAAAAACTCATTATCCTGAAAATTATGTAACGAGAACTCTGATCTTTATCATGATTTTTATTTTAGGCAGCTGAGCTGGTAACCAGTGAATTCTTTGAACAAGGAGACAGAGAAAGATCTGAACTCAAACTCACCCCTTCAGTAAGTTTTTATCACTTCTGAAATAGTTACTAACTTAAATAAAGTAAGAAAATAGCATTGGGCTCATTCAGAAAAATGAATTGTATTTTGTACATAAAGAGAAACCTTAGAATAAATAAAAGCTCTGTCCAGTAAGAGTATGTATTTATAACCATATATAAAAGCTCTCCAGTCAACACAGTCATTTTTGCATTGAGCCCTTTTACCTGTTTTCTGTATCTGTTGCTAAGGTTATCCTATCAGTGAATTTTCTAAGCAGCAGGTGTTTGGTTTAACACACAGAATTGAACTAAAAAAATCACAGCTACCTGTGGAAATCAAAATTGTCAGATTTCCTTTATGTTGCAGCTGTATATCTGTGTTATTTGAAATGCATTTCTATAAATATACATGTAAATATACTACTGTGATGGAATAGATAAAATGGAATTGAATGGAATAAAGGCAGATGGGTATGAAGTGTCAAACAAGAACAAGGAAAGTTCAATAGAGATTTTCACTGAACAATTAGAAGAAAAGGCCTTATCAGGTTGAATAACTCAAAATGTTCAGCTGCCATTATCTAGAGGCAACAGGAGAAGGGTAACAGAAAGTATTCTAAAGAATTTGACTAGGAGGAAGAGAGCCAACCCAGATCCATCACTGTTTTGCTGAGCTAAAAAACCCTATGTAAGAACAGAGAAAATTCTACTCAAAGGTATCTGCTTTACATTCCTACAGGTGGTTATTTTCCAGCTCAGCTCCAACTGTGGAGCATTTATTTTACACTACAAAATTATAAAACACAAACACATTCAGCCTAAAAGTTTCAAAACAGAATTGAAAAGAAACAATTTATTTTTCATGCTAAGCAAAGCAGTAGGAAGACAGCTGCAAAGATTGATTATGGTTTACAAAGTATTCTGGTTGTGAGAATTTGATCATAGCTGCAAAGTGCTGGATGATACGTCTGTAAAATACTCCAGTGTAATTAAAGCATGACAGTTTTGTTTCCTTCTCAATTCAGGCCATTTTTGATCGGAACAGGAAGCATGAACTACCCAGGTTGCAGCTTGAGTGGATTGATAGCATCTGCATGCCATTGTATGAGGTAATTTTGACTTACTGCTCCTGTAGAGTCCAGAGGAGATGTTCTTGTCTCTCTAGGGAAAAAGAGTTAGCTTTCAGAGCAGCCCTGAAGGCTATTTGAACTTCTGTCTTATTTTGACTTTACCAGAAGTTAGAATTCCATGAAGAAATCTTCAGATTCGCTGAATCTGTCTGTAAGTATCTGTAATGTCTGTAAATTCCTATTTAAGTTATAAAAGCTGGTAGGGCAATTGTTTACTTTATTATGTTTGAGACTAACTGATTCTCATCATGGTGAGGTATGGAGTGCTAGAGAGACAGTCTCAGTAGGTGCTGTCAAATTTGTCCAAATCTGTGTAATGCAAAAGGAAACTCAAGCCTGAACCTTTGCACTTTCTTCTGGCACCTTCCCAAACTGTTATGGGGCCCTCTAGACCAAGCCTTTAGGGTCAGTGACAAACAATTTGTTGTTTAACCTGTGCTATTTTACTCAGAGTTTACTCTTTTAATGGTGCTTCTACACAGAGTGCCTGGGTTGTTGGCACATGGTGTGTGAGTGCCCAAGTACTCCTTTCTTAAGGCTAGAGATAACCACAGTATCATTAAGGTTGGAAGATATCTCTAAGATCATCGAGTCCAACCATTAATCTGACACTGCCAGGTCCACATTAAACCATATGCCTGAGCACCACATCTACAGGTTTTTTGAACACTTCCAGGGACGGTGATTCCACCACTTCCCTGGGCAGCCTGTTCCAATGCCTGACCGCCATTTCACAAGCTATTTCTTCCTATCAGAACAATGCTTCTGCCTTTTTGGATTAAACAGCTTCAGGATTTGACTGAAACCACCCAGACTGCCTTATGCCACCAAAGACTGACTGGCCACTGATATATGAGAAAACAGGAGGATGTTCTCATTCAGCACCTTTGGGGAATTGCAATAAGTTCTTCCTATTCCCACTGCACCCTAAACAGCCTAAGACCTCAAAGCAATGAATGGGTCAGTGTTGATACACAGCAATAATAGCTCCCATGTTAACAAGAAAATCATCACCTTGTGCCTGAATGTAGCTTCCCTACACACAAATAAAAATGGATTGGCAGTTCCTTTCATTTTATAGACCAGATATAAAACCAATACCATACAGCAAGTACGTAATAAGGCCCAAAAGAGGAACAATGTGCCCTCTTCCCTCTATACCTTGTGGCATCTGAGGCTGCCAGCATGAAAATAATGAAATGACTACCCAGCAGCAATGGCAATTCCTCTTGTGTGACACAGAGAGCAGGCACTTGTGTAAGCAGCAAGCCAAGCTGCTGCTTTGCCAAGAGGTCCCGTCCCTTTCTAAGGTCAGTCTTTGTCCTGATGAAATAAACTACAGCCACCATTTTCAAACAATTAAGGCAAAGCAAGCACAGAAGAAGAATATACACATATATTGTTTAAAAGACCGAGACCGTTTTGGACAATATGGGGGAGGGACAATGGACACTGATCTTAGACAGACACTCTTTAAAAATAATGTTCCTTTCATAACATAGCTCATATTTCACCAGAGCGCATATTATACCAGAATTCATTATTTCTAATAGCATCTGTAATCCAAAAATGTACAGTAAGGCAGGAAGGGCTGATAATCAGCCCATCCTCTGCATGTGGAAACTACATCTGAGCACTAAAGCTCTGGTTAGTTAGCTCCATCTTAGCAGGAGATCTCTGGGGAATATATTCACATCTGATTTCCCTGCTTTCCACTGTGTTTGCATCATGCTGTGCAGCCATTAGCCTGCTGCTCAACAGCTTAAAAAAAGAGACACCATCAAACCTGGAAGTCATAGCAGCACCAGCCTTAGGGGTAAACAGAAAACTTGATGCCATAGTATCACACTGCAGGAGATTCTCTCTTCAGTGTGGAGCCAAGTTTTAATTTTCATATCCAGCTTAATCAAACTTCAATACACATATCCCATCAGCAGAGTATTCAGGCATTGTAAATCCACTGTTCAGGGCTGGCTGAACACTACAACTTTGGCCATATCCTAGATTTTGGGTTGATGAGTTTTTTACATTCTTTAAAATCCTTGCCATTGCAGTACATCGCAAGAGGTGCATGTGGGGAGAGAACAGGTTATATCATTTCAAATGCAATATAAAGAGATGCAGTAGCAGCTGATAAATCAGTAAAATATTAGCAGTACTCCTATAGCTCACTATCACAGCTCTTAGAAAAACCACGTTTGAAAAAACCCACAAACATCTGACACTCATTTTCAAAATTACCAAATAATACCAAATTACAACATTAAACCATAGAGAACAAAATCAAGGCTTTTGTATTTATTTTTTGCCATGATATTGATTAGAAATCCTGAATCCATGTGGGATTCCATAGCATCCAGAGCCCCAACGGGAATGCTGTGCAGAATGCGCCAGTCCCTGCCAATGCAGTTGCTAGAGCAGGACCTAATGCTGTGCCCTGTGTTATTTCACACGCACACAGAGCAGAGATGATCCCAGCAACCACTGAATGCTGGCAACTCCCATTAAAGTCTTCGTGAGATCAGCAGAGCTCCCTGAAATTGTCTGCTCAAAGTAAATCCCAAGAGCAGGCTATTCCTGGCAGCTGAGGACATCGGAAGTATGCAGTACTAAAGGAACTTCACAGCCCAGACTTCAGGAGTGCTGTGATAACATCCCAGTGCCTCTCACAGTACCAGAGCAAACTGTATCCTCTCTGCAGTCCAAACCTATGAACTAGGCTACACCAGAGTGCCCACAAGGAATGGCTCATACTTAAAACAATGTATAGATTTTGCAGCACATTTTAGTTATGGCTTTTCTAGACTTATCTTTTTTTCTTCAGTTCTGAAACATGCTTTGTGGAGATTTGGCTCTATCTGCTCTGCTTTCTGTATTCCCTGAAGGCAGCTCAAGACAACTCACTTGGAGGTGCAGTAATTCTCCCACATAAAGGGCAATGAAGTCTCCTTTATTGGGGAATACATATCACATCCCTCTGCTTACCTGGCTAGGACTGTCCCTGAGTTTGGACCCTTTTAGGGAGAAGGTTTACGAGTGACTAGCAAATCAACAAGATCTATGCAACTTCCATTAGCAGTCCTGTTTGACTGCCCCTTGGAATGCCCATCCCACCCAGAAGAAAGTCAGTGCTACACAAAATGTACTACACCATGAGCTACTGTTAAGACTGAAGGTGGCTATAGCTATATATATTTTAAAAAAATTAATATCTGGAATTATGCACAGTTTCCCCATATGCAGGTGTCTAAATCCAAAACCTCTGTGCTTGCTCTGTAAACCTGAGTGCTCCTGGCACAAGGTAAGCCACAGCTCTGCTCCCTTGCTCTCTCCCCTATCTGCTGCCCAATGTAGGAATCAAGTCACTTCCAATTTCATATCTTAGTAATCAAATCCATTTCCTTCACACTGTGGATCAAAGGTCTGTGAAGATAAAAGGATACCAATTTTTTGTTCATTGCATTTTATTACACTTAGGACATTATAATTTTATTATTTACTTTTTTTGTTACTGTAGTGATCTCAGAGTATTTTTATGTAACAGTGGAGCTTTTGCCTTGAGTAGCAGAACAGCAATCCACTTACACTGAATATCAGATTTTAGGGGCTTTAGTTACACTTTACTGCATTACATTTGCTCTTCATTCAAAACTGACAGTAAGAAAAGCATTTATCAATAGAGAAGAGAAACAAGCTTATTAGAATAATAATTTCTAAAGAAAAATGCACTTCTTTGAAACTGCAGAGTTTTCAAACCTTCTAATGTAGCTTCAGTATAAAATAATCAATCCCTTGTTTTGCTAGAATATCTTATAAAGAGGAAGTACATGCAACTAAAGCAGAAAATTTGAAGCATTCCACTGAAAATTAAACACTGAGGCTTTGCTGACAGCTATGTTCACACAGAGAAAGTATTCTGTACTTATTTATAAATGTTTGTGTAACAGGAAACAGAATTTTGATCATTGAGACAAATTACCTCTCTGACCCTCCAGTAAAGAGATGCTAAGAATTTCAACACTAAGAAATTTCTCTTCTGGATTGTCATTTGTGTCTTACCCAAGACAGGATCAGTCACAGATTTTTCCCAACTTAGATTAGATTTCTCTGTGGGGAGCACACAGAGTGGGAGAGTGAAGATCTGACTCTTTTAAATCTTTATATTTCTCACAAACAACATCAAAGCTTCAGCGATTCACATCAAACAAAAGATGCTAACAGAAACCCAGCTCTGTTCAGGGCATTGTTAGGCAGAGACAGTAACGCTATGAATAGCAGGGCCAAAGGCCATGCACTCTGCTTCTGGGCAGATAAATACATAGTCAGGTACTCAGTGACAATGACAGCAGCTATTTAAATTTAAGGGAGATGTCTTTGTGGAAGATAAAGAAGCTCATGGCTTTTACAACTTATGCGTGCCTGAGATTGCCCTGCTCACCTCTACCTTGGTGCTCCCTTGAACTGCTCCATTTTAGTGCTCTTTTTAGAGCTATTCAGGATTTTCTTGGGTATTGAGAACTTCAAGCATATAATAGTATCTACAGAATTGAATTTGCATTAGTCCATCCAAGATTCTAGGGGGAACCTGGGAAGAGTAGAAATATTCGACCTAGCAAGTACTTTAAGTGTTTTGAATGGAATGTGGAGGGACAGATTCCTTCTTCATCACACTGTTTGAAGTACTTGGAAAGAAATGTAATCCTTCTGTCTGCAACTCCAAGAGCTCTGATATACCTACCTTCCTACAGAAAATAATGTCTGGCCTTGTAATTAAATCTATTTGTTGTCTATGATAATGTAGCTGCAAAAGCATCTATTCTTTAACTTACCATCTATTCTAAACTTAGATTAAATGTACAGGGTGTCATAAATGGTAGAGCCTCTACAAAGTACAGAAAAAATACACAGAAATCTTTAACAGTCATGGCTTTCTATGTTTTAACTTCTCTGGTTCAAGAGCTGACTTTGATACTCGAATTGAAAGTACATACACACACCGTGATTTGTTTTTCCAAAGGTACATACTCTACTTGAAATTATTACACAGGAGATTAACATCTCCTTTGCAAAGAATGTTAAAAAGGAGTTCTTCAACAGTCAAGCTTACACTGCTATATCCTGATGCAGCCTTTCCTCAGTTACCACTTCTATTCCTTTCCCTCTGTCCTTCAATTACAATTTTGCATGATGAAATACTGTATGAGAAATTCAGGATTTGCACGACTCCTCTCAGAAGCCCTGCCTGTCCAGAATGGACTGCATGGCTTGGCTTAGTCCTTACCCAGGAAAGAGTCACTGGATGCAGCCAAAACAATGACTTCTTCCTTTGGATGTTTCTGTTCTGTCTATACAATAAGGACCAAAAACTTCTAAAATTATTTAACCAAGAAGACTTTAACTGTATGACCCTTTTGGAAATGGTTTTCCATCACTGACCCATACCTGGGATTGTTGATACAAAAGTCAGGGCACTGCTCTTATATTTTAAGTTAGCAACTAGTCAGGGAGCAGGGAACTCACTAGCTGTTCACCATGCACATATATAGACAGTCCATGAAACATGTTCATAAGTTGTTAAGTGTTGTAACAAAAAAAAAAATCAAGACTAAGCTGTTCAGAAAGATCTATTCAATGGAAGCAATTTGATCAGCTTTGTGGGATTCTCACTGAAGACAGCTTTTCCTTTGTAGCATGTTGAAGGAGAGGAGGCTAACTTTCAATAGATCCTAAAGAATACCATAAAGATGCACACTTTTGGCAGGGTTTATTTCTGACATTTGATTTGGACAGAGAGAGTGAGAAATAAAGCATTCACGCTTCCTGAGAGTGCCTAGCTGACAAGGATTAGTAAGGCACATCAGTCTGGGATGCAGTTTGTGATACCAGGGACTGAAGCAGATTAAACAGATGTTGGCAGATCAAATTAGTCTCCCTCTCTGTTGAAATCCAGTGGGTAATATTAACCAAGGAAGAGCAGGTGCAACATATTCTGCTGTGTTTGTAAGAAATTTGCTTCAGAGGAAACTTAATCAGGCCAAATGCCAGTGCTGGGGGAAGCTGGTAGCTAAGGATTATGTTAGGAATAAGGTTTGGACCAGAGAAAAGATTTTTGGCACATTACAAGGATCTCTCTGTAGCCTTGAAGTAGAACTTAAGTAGGCTCAGCACTTTTCTTGCTTTGTTTCTTGTCTCCTAATGATGAATGTAAATGAGGCCACCCAGAATGAATTCTCTGGAACTTTCAGAAAACTCAGCTACTATCCCTGTATTAAAACTTCCAGTAACAGAATAAGCATTGCCAAATTATTTTTCTTACCTATTGACCTTAATCTGACAAGTACCTTGTCTGCTACTTTCTTACTAACAGAAAAGGTTAAGAAGAGCAATGCAAGAAAGAAAAACCAAGAAAAGAAGAAAGAAGGATTTTATTTGCAATTTCCATATAAGTTCATCACTATTGCACAGTATAATATGGAAAAGCATAGTTTTTGTGGTTTCAGAGCAAAGGGGGTTTTTTTGTCTGTGACTATCACGAGCATCTTTTTACAAAAGCTGCAAGGATCCTGATCTTCTTTTTCTACTTCCTGAGAACAGGGAGGGTTTTGGTTTGCCTTTGAAAATTAAAATATTATTTTTGCTATGATCTTCATAACTTGGTGAGATTATTGAACATTGTATTACAATTACCAATTTTAAGAATTTACAAGTATCTCCAGAATGTTTAGAAGAGGCAGCAGAAAAGAGTATTTTTTTTCCTTCAGACAAGAGTACTTCAGCTTACTTCTGAGTTATCTTATGTCAAAACAGTCTCAGCTGAAAGGGCAGTTCATCAACAAAGGTATTTGGGAGAAGACAGGGAAACAAACATTCCCCATTGACTTCAGTGAAGCTAAGTTTCACTAAAGGCTTTCACCCTAATCTGTGAAAAAACTGAATCATTCATAATATTACAATTCCTCTTGCTGTTTTACTTAGCATTATCTGTCCGATGTGCTGTGAAGGACATGGCAGTTGTGTATGGAAACATATATAAAGATCTGAGGAAGCTGGCAGAAAAGTTGGCAAGTAAGGTAGAAGAAACAGCCAATAGAGGGAACTCAAATTGTACAGCAAATCTGAAAGGAGATGAATGGATAATTTAACAGCCATTCAGTTTTCAAGAAAGACAGAGCACAAACTACATTGCATCCGAAAAGGACCAGAAATTATGATGGATGAAGCACTTCAAGTAAGTGTTTAACACAACAGAATCACAGTTGCCTGCAGAATTCCCAGCTGAGGGTAAATTCAAAGAACTAAATCGGCATATGAGACTGATAGGATTTGAAGAATTTTTCAAAATCCATTTAATAGCAAGGCAGAAGACATTGATCAGCTGCTTGGTTAAAATGTTGAAAGGGAAGGAGTTAGAAACATTGTGTCTCTCACACGTTCTAGATGTAGAATCAAAACCATAAACAGCAGAGCTAAATAAGAAGTTGTTTATGAAATAATAACTCTTCTGAGCAAACCCTTGGTTTCATAAAATTGTAATGAACAATAGATGAATCCTTTGCAACTGAAGCAATACATCACTAGAGCTACTTCAGTTGGTCCCATTTCTTCAGAACCACTCTCCCTTTGGCAGCATAAAGCACAGGATATTGGTTGAAACACATTTTGCTACCAGGAGCTCTGTACATACTTTCCTCCCTGAAGTACCCAGCACATTTTACCAAGGGTTAATCTTCCTTTATAATCATCCCTCTGTAGTTTTCTTCCAAAGAAGTACAGTATTATTCTTGCCACTGTACCATCACCAGAAAGATGCTTAACATTAATTCACAGTGGAAGAGCAGAATACTTGTGCATGTATTAGATTCCTTTCCAGTCACAACTGGCTTCTATCCACTAACAATCTTTAGAGAGAAGATAAAAGAAACTCCTGTTTTCTATATGGGAAAATAGTAATATATTCATTTCATCTAGTTACAATTTTAGGCATCAGAAAAAAAATTCCCTGGCAGAAATAAAAAAGTAATCCACTAATGAATTATGTATGTGATGACCCGGACCCTTCCTCATTAAGCCCTAAAAGGAATAAAGTCCCCTTCAACAACAAGGAGATTGCAATAAATATTTTTTCATGAACTCAAACCCTCGCACAAATGTTGTACTTTTTGTAGAACATAATGATTAAATACAGTCCTGAATCAGTAGGGCAAAAAATTAATTCATATACACACACAGTCAAGGGTTCATAGAAGTTAATCCCTACATCTTCTCTGTATCACTTTATCTTCTGTATTCTACTATGAAAGGTAGAATTCTAGCAATTTGGAGGGGGTTAGTATATGGGCATATATACAGAAATACTTTTGGGTTTTTAAAACAATTTCCATCAAGTATTTGTATTATGAAGATAAAATCTGTGGATGACTGCAGCACAGGTTCCCTTTTATCTAATCTGAAGTTCAAGGACTTTCAGATAGATGGTTCACCTTTGGCCTATGTATTCTCATGTGAAAGCTACTTCAGCAAAACTCAGGAGTCCAATTCAGCTTTGCTGTAACTGGTCATGACTCTCTTGACTTCAACAATGCTTCATATGCTTACACCAAGTCTGAATTTATCCCCATGGTTTCTCGGTCACTGGTCCTCCCTTCCAACCAAGAAACTGCCTACATAATAAAAGTGATTCATTAGAAACCACTGGGTTCCAAAGTAGAGTGAACACCGAGACCTATAACTTTTTTATATGTGCTCAGTCATAAAAATGAATTTATATGGTCTTATTCCATAAACTCACTTTACAAATATTAGCCCCGCAACCATACTTTCATGAGCTGTAATCTTGTCAAAGCTCGTAAGTTAAGCAAGGTCAGAATTGGTCAATATTTGGATGAGAATCTCTGGCAGGGAGGGGGCAAAAAGATAAGTATATACTCTGGAAGTCCTGTGGTGTTTGTAAGTTTGGACATATTATGCTCCTCTTTAAAGAGATTTGGTACTAGTCTTAGACTACAACAAAATTTTGTATTTGCTTTAGCAATAGTTTAGCCTTTGAACACATCTGTGCTGCATCTTGGCAGTCTTGCTAATATCCTTCCCCAGAGATGAAGGTGATGTAGCACATGAAGTCTTTTTCCCCTCACACCCCACTTCAACCCAGGAAATTGGTACCCAGAGGTACAAATGCCTCTACTGCTCCCCATCACTCTCTCCCTGAAAGGGTTTGCTTCTACTACTACTGTTTCTGCATTCTATATGCTTTACCTACCAAAATGTACATCTCTATACACAGGGAAAGGAAAAAAACCCCAAACCACTCTGCCCTCCTTACCTTCTCCCATAAATAACTTCCTCTGAGCATCTTATGCTCTTCCCCATTTTGAACTCTTCCTTCAGGCAGCCCTGCCCCTGTCCCAGCTGCACACAATGTATTGTTGAAGTGCCTTTAACCTTTTCTTGTGCGAAGGAGCTTATATGTAAGCAGAACTTGGGAAAGAATGCTGTGGGCAGAGTGGTACACAGTCCCAAAAGATACCTAAATAATTGAAGGTGTTAAGAAAAAGACACTGCTATAAAGCAACTTTCTGACAAACAGCTTAGTTGCACAGCTGAGGAAATACATGGATGCAGAACGGAACTGCAAACCTCTCTGGCTTTTCCTAATGCTGAAGGAGGCAGTGCCTCCCCCAGGCTTTATCACTCTGCGACTAAGAACAGCTTTCACAGTAAAGGGGATAGAATGGGGAAGGTCACCAATCCTGTACCTACTGCTGTGTAACAAGGCAGCTGCACTGCAGTGGAAGGACTGCAAGTGGGCAGAGACAGGAACTCCCCCAGGCAGGAGTTCCCTCTCCCCCAGCCCAGCTGCCTGCCAGCTCCCAGCCCGCCTGCTGCACCAAGCAGGGATGAGGAACTGGGTGTTCTGCAGCTACTGAGTTTATGTGGAGGTATCCCATATCAGATAGCTGGTGAAGACCAAGCCTCTTCCTAGGAAGGCAAGTAATAAATAAGGCATTAAGAACCTAGACAGCAAATTAGACAGATCACTAGCAAAGCTGTTTGTCAGAGGCATGCACCAAAAAGAGTGGCATGGAGGAGCAGTACATCAAGAGGTTCTCATGCAGTAAAATGGGAAGGGAAAACTGCAACCAGGAGGTGGAAAATCCTGACAAGGCTACAGCCAAATAAACTTAAAGAGCTTTGGGAATAAATTGGAGGTTTAATCCGGATCAGGAACAGGTGCAATGGATGTAATTCAGTAAATGGTCCAGACCCTGCCAGAAGGGAAAGAAATGTGTTGCTTTTGAGATAATTTCCCAGAAGCTTCATAAAAGCAAATTGATTACTGGAGTTTAATAATTAAAACAGGGCCAGATATATAGTAATCAAATGAGTTTTTAATTACATCTCAAGAAGAAATAAAATCCAATTTGTGCACTTTGTATCAGGGAAGCCCTACTGAAATGCTTTGGTAGCTGGAAAAAATAAAATAAAAGCTAATTTCCATAGGAATTATAGTAGTCTGTTTAATTAAAAGACTAGATCAGAATGAAAAAGTCCCAAAGTGAAAGGATACTAAATACAGAAGCACTGGTTCAAACATCAAATCAATGTCTGAATAAAGACATTTTATAGACCAAGTGCAAAATCTGCACTGTCAAGTATCACTAAGCTAAATTAATGTGTAACAAAATAAAGTTTCTTAAAATTACACTATATATTTTGTACATATTCCATTGAATTAATTGCTGGTGCTATGGTAAAAATTAATATCAAAGACATGGTTTATTCTTTCTTAAATACTCCTTATAATCTATTTCATCAAAGTTAATGTAAGCAGTTAACCATTCTTGTTATTTACCTGGTAGCCTCTGTTGCACCTAGGTTATTAGACTCTAATGTCCGCTTAGATCCATACTTTGAAGAAATATATGTGTGTTTACTTACAGATTTAAAATATGTTTACAGCTCATAAGGTAACAGTGATTACCACAGAACTGTGGGGATGCTTCCTGAATCTATTCCCAGCCTGCTTGGGCTCCTGGGTCCCTGCTGTAGTGGATGAAAAGCTAATTGCTGTAAGCACCTCGAGCCCTCGCAGTCATCCTGGCACAGTACGTGACAGGGCTGTCTCCTGCCATAAGCCATGGCAGATGCCAAGGCCTGGAGGGACAGGCACAGCAGGAGGTCATGCCCAGACCTCTGCAATTGCTCCCTGGCACTAGGCTGCAAAACATCACGGTCTTGTGGTCAGTCTTGGCAAAAAAAGCAAGGTTACAGAAAGGACAGACACGGTCGAGAGCTGCACAGCCACACTGAGACAGAGTCTGCAGTCCCAGTGGACTCCATCTTCTCTATGCTGCCTGTAGCTGCTAAAGGTTCCTGGGTATAATGTTTATATATATATACATATATATGTGTGCATGTATGGTATATACACTGTGTGTCTATATATATATGTATTACAGGTATAGTCTATACTGCATTTTGTACTTACAGATTCTGGGGCTGACAGGATGTGAGTGCAGAACACCTTTGTGCTTAGAGAGGTTTGAAGCATACTGATTTTTAAACAGTGATTTAAACACTAGGCTGTTTGCTTATATATTTATTATTTATTTATTTATTTATTTATTTTAATCTAAGGTCTATATTGGAAAAATACCTCACAAAAACTTTTTGAAGCATCTCATGTGCTGTCTCTAGACACTGAGCTGGCAGTGGTAATGCAGGTGCTAACGGTAATGGCAGTGAGCTTTTCAGATACTTTCAGTTGTTTATAATGCATTACTGCCCCTCTGTTTTAGACTCTGCCAAATCAGTGTAAAGGAATACACAACTGTCTGAAATAACAATGTAAAAATGTAGAATTGTGAGACATGCTGATGGGAATGTTTAAAGTCCTTATCCATTCTATAAAATGAATGACCATCAGCAGCAAGCAATGCTTTATGGGGCAAGAGACTGCAGTGAACCCTCTTACCCCAGGCCCCAGATTGCAAAACTATCTGCCCAGTCTGAGCCATACTCTTAGATAATAATTTCAAGTGGATTTGATTCAAGTTCCAGCTTCTTCCTCATGATGTGATTTTTCATAAGTGCTGAGCATTCATATTTCCTACCGAAGTCAACTGAAACTGCAAGTTTTCAGCACATCTTAAAATCAGGCCATTAACCCTTAATTATCATATAATAGCTCAATTAAAAATCTACAAAGACTTGCATCAAGCCAAGCTCCCATGGCATGCCAAGCTAGCTATAAAAAAATCCAGGTTTTTTAGTGGTATCCAGGCTCTGGGGACCATTTAAAGCAGTTGCTGTTAACCCTGCTATTTAAAGCAAAAACTGATCAACTGCAAAGGTACTTGCTTTCCTTTCATTTTCTTATAATTTCCTGGATTTTTAGAATAACAGCTTTTGCTGTCTTCTTTGTCCGTTTTGGTTTTTTTTTAATCTGGCACCAATCCTTTCTTTCCAACAAAAACATAGTTTCCATGCTATAGGAGAAAGCATGCTGCCCAGCTCTTAGCAAAAGCCATTGCTTGGTAATCAGAAAAGCTGCAAAAGAACAATCCTCTGTCCTGAAAGGACACATTACATGACCACTTGGGAGGCAACTGGTTAACCCTTTCCTGACATCCACTGCTGCTGTTAATTTCTGTCTCCCTCTAATACAGATACAAAACCAAGTGAAGGACTTGTGGTCTTTGCACATAAGTAGGTGGTATTAAAGGGTAAGGTAAAATAAGCCTGTGGCAAAGATGTGCAGAAATTCCATAATTTGGGGGTATATTCAAAGACAGATGAAACCAGATTAAAGATTCTTACTGGCCTCTGTAAGCTTCAGACTGGGTATGTAGAGAAGAGATGATTTCAGTGCAACCTCAAAGAAAGCTCATTTATATTTCTTTAATTTGAGCACACACTAATTGTTTTTTCTGCCGTCTTGGGAAAGGACAGTACTGTTGTGGTTTAGCCATCTATAGGAAAAAAGAATCTAGCACAAGGAAGCTTTGTCCAGCTTGTCATCCAGCCAGTGAACCTTCCTGCTCATAGATGCCATAGCTGGTAGCCTCTAGCACTTGGGGATCCCTCGGAAGGACTATCTTTAAGGATTGTAAGAAAGCTAAAGTACTTGAGCAGCATCTCTGCCATCTTATGTGCCTTTTTTCACATTTCTGGTGGTTTAAAGCCTTACATGAATCCAGTTAGATAGACAAAGAGAACTCAATAGGAACAATAAATTTACCTCCACAGGTATTTACAGCTGGGAGCGAGGAGGGTAAGGGGCATAGTGCAGATTAAACTCTCTTTTTCCCCTGTTATACCACGTCCTTAAAAGGAGTGGATATACTGTCAGTATTTTTTCTCTCATCTTCTTTTTAATCTTCTTCCAGTGTCTAGTGAAGCTGAATGTGAAACTGAAGCCTATGTTGGACTCTGTGGCAGTAAATAGAGGTAAATGGGAGGAGCTGCACCAAAAAAGACTTCCTTCTCAGGCGGCATCCTTGTCCTCCTTTTCCTCTAGCTTCACCGTGTCTCTCAAAGACATAAATTAAGCCTGCAAATATCAGTGTCACTTTACAATAAGAGCTGTCTGAAAGGTCTTCATAAGCTTATACCCACCATTTTTTAAGAAATGCTTTCCCAGACATGCTTAATTGATGGGATATTATCCTGACAGCAGCGTAGTGTGCTTTTCCTGGAAGGCTTAGTGGGACTAACAGAAGGCTGCAGTGGGATTGCGCTGGTGTCTGGAGCGACACGGAACGCTGAACAGAAGAGGCGTTCATTCAGCTCCACTACATTTCAACTGCTGCTGTAAAAATCTCTAAAGCTGACAACAGACTGAAATATAAGAACTCGCAGCTTAATAAAATTAATAATACAGAGCGAGACTGGGATGCAAGCTGGCCAATTCATATGCAAGGAGCTGCAGAAAACAGAATAGTGTGTAATTACATTGTTGTTTTGCATCTCTTCAGTACATGTTATGAATCAATTATGCCTGCTTTTGTGATGCTCCTCTCTTACTCTCCCTCCTCTTTTATGCCTGAATGTTCTGAAAAGCCTGCTTTGTATTCTGAAGAAGTATTTTTTTACAACAAAGCTTCTTAGTGATTGATCAGGGCCTTTAGAATTGCCTACCTTTGCTACATTTAAAAACAAACTTTATTATCTTTAAAACACCAAGCTGTCCCTTCTTCCCTGAGAAATTCATATTAACAGTGCAGCAAATTTTTCAGCAAGAGGAAGTTTGCATAAAGGCAAAATATTGCATGGTAATTTTAGAGTGGGGTTTTTTTCCTTTTAAAAAATGCTCTTGTAACACATTCATTTTTAAAAAAATTAAGAGTGTCGCCTAAGGAAAAGATTAAATTTTTTTTGAAAATAGAAATACAAATAAAAAAAGGATTCTGTTGCTTTGTGCTTCAGGTTTATATTACATTGAAAAGCAGACCATGGATAAGCCTTTCTAGTATAATTTTCAGTTGAAATTAGTATTTTGAAATGGTGGAGAGGTAGAATATCATCACACTGGACTGACTACCCCTTACCCTCTTGCAGTTCTCTCAGTGCAATTTCAAATGCTATTACTATAGGTAGCACAGCACTAGTCAAGGATCACAAGCATCTGTGGTAAAGGTGTCCCTGAAAATCTAATCAAATATGATGGGTCACAAAACCAAATATGTCTCTGTGTGATGAGCCTAGTATTATCTGAAAGTTGGTCTCCTTCCATTAGTGCCAGGATCACTAATGCAGCAAACCTGTGATCTGTGATTTGAGGATGCTTTCTCTGCTGCATGACCAGACATGAGAGGAGTCATGTAGCAGTGCTTGTGAGTGCCCATTCATAGGGGAAAAAAAAAAAAAAAAAAAAAAGGCCTTTATACTCCATGAAAAATGGGATTCTAAATATAGGATTGTCTGGCAGCAGAAATTAAAGCTGAATTCAGCTTAGTTTTACACCTGTGCCAAACTCTATTTACTTCAGTGGAATTACCTTGAACTGGCACCAGCTTAATGGAAATCAGAACCTGGCCCAGCTGATGAGATGCTAAAAGAGCTTTTCTCCTTTCTAAGGAAACTGAGTTGTTAGAGCCTTAGAAAAGCTAACTACATCTGTCTGACAATCAAACGGAAATAACAAATCTGCTGATCCCTTCTTTAAAAGAAACACAACAAAGCAAAAATGCTCTGTGCTTCCAATGGTTTGTAGAACAATAGCTGGAAATTCAGTAGCATTGTGAGCCAATCTGTTAGTGCACAACTGAACCACATCACTCTCTAGCAGAAGGAATCAGGGAAGGAGCAGAAACGCTCATCATGCAGTTTGCATTTCTGCACAGCAGTGAGTACATGCACCAAATGGAAATGTTTCTGCTGTTCTTTTACCACTTCCTTCTTCTCTGAATAAAGCCCGATGCAGTTTACTAAGCAGCAAGCCATACAATAGGTACTTTACAGGAAAAACAGACACTAGGAACCAACAGTACTGCTGGCAGGTACACACGGCTTTCCTGGATTTTGATATTGCATATTGCTAAGTATAACGCAATTTATACTGCATACCCTACAGCCTCCCCGAAGGTTGAGTCTCCCCTCATTTCCTCTCCTTTTTATTGGCTTCAATGCTCTGTTGCCCATGGCAACACCCACTGGCAGGGATGAGGATTCGGCAGCACCACAGCCTGACACACAGCTGAAGCCCTAACAATGTCAACCATCAATCAAGTGACTGTTTGTAATTGCCTCCATCTATTTCTCCTGTCTTTTGGTATCTTTGCCATTGTGGGTCAAAATTCAGAAACTGCTGACTAATGTTATGGTTCTGTTCCTCCATCACAAGGAAGAAAATGAGAGCACACCACTTGATCTTATCAAATTGTTCTCAGGCAAAACGAAGGAACCCTACTGAACCTGGGGCGCCCAGTAGTGCATCTCAGAACAGCATTTGGTCACTGAAAGTCATATAGCTCAATCTTTAAAAAATCAACCAACTAAACAAACAAAACCCTTATATTCTTCTTGTAAGACTTAACTTAGAAAAAACAAACAAACAAAAAGTTGTGAGAAAAAACATGATTCTTTGGGGAAGTATGTAGCACAGTAAAGAAACATATTTTAAGTCTATTATATTTTAAGATTGTAGGAAACACTTTTTTAGCTACTGCTTACAAACTTGGTGATCAAAAATTGTATCTGCTTTTCATTATTTCTGATAGGGAAACAATTTTCCAGTATTTCAGTCAGTTCTGCCAAATTCTCTGAGATATGCACAAGAGACGTGATTGTGTAGGTTATTTAATCTCATTCTCTGTCTTGCTTCCCTTCCTGCTGGACAAGGAGAAATTAAAAAGAAACCAACATTGAAATCAGCCTAATTCTGTCAATGCATATAAAACATGGGTCCACAAGAGACAAGGACAAATTAAGAGAGCACACGGGGAACACAACTGTTACTCAGGACTGTGCTGCTTGGCCTTTCCCTTGAGATGCCCAGCACATCAGCTGGAAAAGTCAACCACCATTTCTTTGCCCCAGCTGTAAGTGGAAATCTGGCCTTAAATGAGGCCTCTAGCATTTACAGTTCCTGTGCTAAACTTTGATGGGCACGTGTATAGTCCCCAGGACACCCGGAGGTGCTTCAGGCTGGTTGTAGCAATGCCTTTTTTCTAGGTGTCCTACTGACTCATGCCAACTGCAGCCTGAATTCGGTCAGGTTTCTAGGCCCATGAACTACAGGCCTGGAGGTCTCACAAGAACCAGGCAGCAGCCTTCATTTTGTCACCAGAAAATTCTCAGAAGATCTGGGTCTTCATCCCCATCTTCAAAGGTAGTTCAGGCCAAACAGTTATTTCACTTGGGATTCCCACCTGTGAAACCACTTACCAAAATCACCCTTTCCTCACAAAAACAAACAAACAAACAAACAAACAAACAAAAAAAAAAAAAAACCACAACCAAAACCCAGTAATTTTTAAAAACCCACCCACCATAAATGTTTTATTACTGCAAAGGCTAATCAGGAAGGAGGCTGACATTCAAATCCTGCTTGATTTCCATCAGTCTTCTGAACTGCAGGTGCATCTGCCACCAGCTGGTGGTAACAAGGGTTGGCTTGTGGCACTGCCAAAGCCTCTTTCATGTGCTCAGCAAGAAGACAAGGATGCCCACTGGGCACAGCCCCAGTTTCGGCTTCACTCCTGGAAGGGGCATGGAGCAGACAGGCTTTGGTGGGAGAGCTCAGGTCTTGTATGTGCACTCCCTTGGGCTAAAATGCTCCTCTGCAACACGACAGTGTGACCCCCAACAGAAAACTGATCACTGTTCAAGGCAAGGAGCACCTGGGATAGAGGCTCTCCTGCAGCTGAGACAGAAGAACTTCCCAAGAACAAGATGTCCAAAAGATGTCTTTGGCCATAGGTCAAGTAGTGAAAACAGACAATTCCCTCCCAGCCCAGGACGTGCAGACAAACAAGAACAGCTTCATAATGTGATGGAGAGGCAGACTCTGCTTGTCAGGATGTGGTTTTGCTCCTGCTCCAAAGCAGAGTTGACAAGGTCAGGCAGCAGCAGCTCACTGAGGTTTAAACTGGATGCTTCATGAGGCAGACAGGCACAGAACTCTCCACACAGCTCTGTCTCAGCCAATCCCTACTATTTACAGGGCCAAGGGTCTTGCCAAGAAGGTCAGTTGTAAGTTTTGTAACCACAGCGTAGAAAGTTTCATTTTAGCTCAGGTATCTCTTCAGATGGTGTCCTTGGTGCAGCAGCTACATTTTCCTGGTCTGGTGACCTTGCTAATTGCTCCTTCTCAGAGTGCACTGCAATCTCATAATGTGCCTGTAGTTACCAACAAAGCCAATACTAGTACTCACATACTATTTTTGAAAACTGCAACCAGCAGTGCCTAATGTCATTTGTAATATTTAGATGAAGTCACTAGTAGAAAACCAGGAGTGTTTCAGTCTACAGGCCAAATACTTATTTTCCCTTTGTAAAATTAAAACTACTTTAGTTCCTGATAAGTCATTTGTGCATTGAGTGAAATTTTAAAACAGGTTTATTTTAAAGATACATAAAACATACTAACAGGCACTTCAATGTCTAGAGTGTTATGGGTGAGAAAATAATAGAACAAGGTTTTTTTACTGGCTTTTTGAAGGGAAGAGTTTTCAAAGAGTAAAATTGTGTGAATGGTTTCTAACAAAGCAATGAAGTGAAATGCCCCAGTGACTCCTGCCACTGGAATATGCCACTATTGGAATACATCCTGTATATTGCTTGCTACTTTTTTTCTTGGATTACTTTGTATTTAATGACAAATTTATAAGCATGTTGGCCACTGCATCTTAAGAGTTTTCTGGGGAATACCATTATAAACCCTAAACCTTTGCCTGTGGGAGAGTTGACAGGTGCACAGAAATACCATGTGTCTGTTCAAAGGCAAGTGAGTCCCAGATACTTGCAAAATATGTAAGTTAAGACATCTGCATTCTTTTCCTTTTTCTTTTTTTTTTTTTTTAATCTTGAACCATTACTCTTATTGTTTTGCTTAGTAGATCAAACTATGCTGGTTCAGCTTTCAAAGCATGCTTTTGAAATTAGCAGCTTGGGTTTACCAGTCTTTAAAAAATAAATAATTTTGATGGCTTACTATGATTTTCTTTTCTTATTATTATTACTTTTCTTTGAGACTACTTTGCTGGGATTAATCAGAGCGGTATCTATTGATTACTGAACATGCAAGACTGAGCAACCCAGATACAACTCTTGACACATAACCTTGCAGCACTCATTCCTGGGGGCAACCAAACTCCTTCACTGGATATGCTTGGCATTAGTCTTTAATGACCAGAAACCAGATCTGTCTGGTGATCCTAAGGGAGCTATTCACACGTACAGAAATGACACAAGATTATGCAGTCTGGAGTATCACTGTTCAGTAGAAATATCACTTTCAGTAGAAAGAAGTCCTGCCAAAGCAGTGTCACATTATTGAATAAGAAAAGGTGAAAGTAACTTCTTCTACTTTTGAAAGCTGCAGGAGAGCTGTCAGATTGTGCCAAGATACGGACATACTTCCTACCTTCCCACCAGCCTTAACGAAATTTGGATCCTGATGGGCTGTAATGGAGAGGTTCCATGTTGACAAAGCCCAAGACAGAAGTTAAATGCTCCCTGCCCTGGGCTACGTGTTTAGCTTAGGCCCTGCTTTTACACCACTTACTGCTTAAGGGAACTATTACACAGCATTTAGAAATACAGGAACTGATTTTTACTCTTTATTCTTCCCGGCTGCACCGGGAAGATCCCAAAAGGAGGGAAACATTCTGGCCCAGGCAGCGATCTCAGGAGGCCCCAGCTCTCTGCGCCAGTTCGGAACCGGCACTGAACACGCCGCGTCAGTGCTCGGGAGACGGGCGCTGGGAGGGGAGCAGAGGATGAGAGCGGGCAAAAGCGGAGGACGCGGTTCCGCTGCCGACACCGGCCCCCACCGGCTGCAGGGGGAGCGGTCGGGCGCGGGCACCGCGGCCGCCATTCCCCGCCACACGGCCCCGCGCGCGCCGCCGCTTCCGGGGCAGCGCCCGCCCGCACGTCAGCGCTTCCGCCCCGGCGGCGCCGTTGCCATGGCAGCGAGGGCCCCGCTTCCGCCCCGCCGCCGCGCTGCCGGGGCCCGGCCATGGAGGCCGCGCCGGTGCCCGACGGGCAGCACACGGCCGTGGTGTACGGGCACATCGGCGGCGGGCGCTTCGCGGAGGCGGTGTCGCTGCTGAACCGCGGGCTGCAGAAGAGCTGCCGCTCCCGGGGCTGCCTCTCGCTGCTGGGCTACTGCCACTACCAGCTGCAGGAGTTCGCGGCGGCGGCCGAGTGCTACGAGCAGCTGGTGGCGCTGCACCCGCAGCTGCTCCCGTACCGCCTGTGCCATGCGCAGGCCCTCTACAAGGCCGGCCTGTTCGCCGAGGCCCTGCGCGTCGCCAGCCCGCTGCTGGACGTGCCCGCCTTCCACCGCCGAGCCCTGCGCCTCCAGGCCGCTGTCCACTATGCCCAGGGCGACCTCGCGGCGGCCCAGAGCCTGGTGGAGGAGGAGCTCGCCGCCGCTGCTGATGGCGGCTCCGGAGCAGCCGAGGACCCCTCGGAGCGGGCCGATGCCGAGGTCAACCTGGGCTGCCTGCTGTACCGGCAGGGCCGGCACGAAGAGGCCAGCGGCAAGTTCGCCAGCGCCATGCAAGTGTTGGGGTACTGCCCGGAGCTGTCCTACAACATGGCGCTGTGCTCCTACGCGGCCAAGCAGTACACTGCTGCCCTCAAGTACATATCCGACATCATCGAGCGCGGCATCCACCAGCACCCAGAGCTCAACGTGGGCATGAACACCGAGGGCATCGACGTCCGCAGCGTGGGCAACACGCTGCTCCTGCACCGCACGGCCCTGGTGGAGGCCTTCAACCTCAAGGCGGCCATTGAGTACCAGGTGCGCAACGTGCGGGCGGCGCGGGAAGCGCTCACGGATATGCCGCCCAGAGCCGAGGAGGAGCTGGATCCCGTCACGCTGCACAACCAGGCACTCATGAACATGGACAACCAGCCCACTGATGGGTTTGGGAAGCTGCAGTTTCTTCTCATGCAGAACCCCTATCCACCAGAAACTTTCGGTAACTTGCTACTTCTCTATTGCAAATATCAATACTACGACCTGGCAGCTGATGTGCTGGCAGAGAATGCCCATCTGACCTACAAACTGCTCACACCTTATCTGTACAACTTCTTGGATGCCATTATTACTTGTCAAACTGCCCCTGAGGAGGCTTTCCACAAGCTAGATGATTCAGCAGGGACAATGACTGAGCAGCTGAGAAAACTCACAAAACAGGTACAGGAAGCTAGGCAAAAATGGGATGATGAAGCTCTAAAAAAGGCAATTAATGAGTATGATGAGACTATGGATAAATATATACCTGTCTTGATGGCCCAGGCAAAGATTTACTGGGACATGAAGAACTACACAATGGTAGAAAAGATCTTCCACAAATCAGTGGAGTTCTGCAAGGAACACGAGGTGTGGAAGCTCAATGTGGCTCACGTGCTCTTCATGCAGGAGAACAAGTATAAAGAGGCTATTAGCTTTTATGAACCAATAGTTAAAAAGCACTACGACAACATTCTCGATGTCAGTGCCATTGTGTTAGCAAACCTCTGCGTTTCCTACATCTTGACCAGCCAGAATGAGGATGCAGAGGAACTAATGAGGAAGATCGAGAAGGCAGAAGAGCAGCTGTCTTATGATCACCCTGATAAAAATACCTACCACCTTTGCATTGTCAATCTAGTCATTGGTACCCTCTACTGTGTGAAGGGAAACTATGAGTTTGGTATTTCAAGGATCATTAAGAGCCTGGAGCCATATAACAAAAAACTGAGCACGGACACGTGGTATTACGCGAAGAGGTGTTTCCTGTCCTTGCTGGAGAACATGTCCAAGCACATGCTCATGCTGCGTGACAGTGTGATTCAGGAGTGCCTGCAGTTCCTGAAGCAATGTGAGCAGTATGGAAGAAACATCCCAGCTGTCATTGAGCACCCCCTTGAAGAGAACGGGATGCACAGTGGGAAAAACACAGTCACCTATGAAGCCAGGCTTTTGAGGGCACTGATGTATAAGATCACTGGGTGGGCTGAGTAAACATTGTTATCATACAGCAGAAATAAGAACTTTGTTCTTTCCTTACGCTTGTGAGGTAATGCTAACCCTCACAAAATTCTCTAAAGATTTTGGGCTGTATTTTAACAATGTTCAGTAGAAAATAGAATATTTTCATGAAATTAAGCTGTACAGATAACTAGGAGCATTCTCAGTAAGCAGTCATGTTAAATAAAACTTAAGATGTGTTGACCAGGAATGTCATTATAGAAATCCCGTAGAGTTTTCACCCATAAGATAATATTTTATCCTTCTGAAATTTTGATCGATTTCTTTGCATTGGTTGACGTTCAAAGAAAAAAATTTTATCTGTCTCTTCTAGGACAGAATTTAAAGAAACTGTTGTTTAAATTCTCTAATTTGTGCCTATGTATGAAACATTTCTTTCTTCTGCTTTTTCTAAGGTATTTTTAATATATTGTGGATCACATCAGTAGCATATTTAAACACAAGAAATGGCTTTATATAAAAAAATCCATTCTGCAAACATAAATATTTCCTTTTGCTTACTCATTAATAATGCACAAGTGTTGTAGCGAATTCTATAACTAATACAGGGACTGGGAATAAATTCCAGGAAGGCTCTATTAGAGTGAGTTTAGACCTGCCTTTGAAATAAAATTTGTTATGACAACTGGCTTCAGAGACATCGCTCAGTGCTGCCCCTCAAAGTCATGGTGCCCACACCATCTGGGAGGCAGCTGTTGTCCTGCAAACCTGTTTGCTATAGCAAGTGCTTACATAGTAATTTCTGTCCTCTGTGTGCAACCCCTCCAATCAAAATACTATTAAAACTGTCTCTGGTAAGAGACCCGTGAATGTGAAATTATATTGTTTTTCATTTTTATTAAAGAAAAACTCATGTAACTTCCATTTCATGCAAGGCTTACAACCTGTACCCTTGGGTGGAAGAAATCTGCTTCTCAGTTTCCTCCTTGTGTTACACTCTTCCTGCATCTCTCAACACTTCTCCAAAACCCTGTTTATTTGCTTAATTCCTTTACTTGGCATTTCCTTCACCCTGGCATCAGTCAGTGTTATTTCTCAACAGTCTTCCCATCCCTTTTCAAACATATGTGTTCCTCAGTGAAGTGGGACCAAAGTGCCTTCCAGTGTTTTTATGCAGTCTGGTTCTCTGCTCCATGGCTGCTCACCTTTTTGTATTTGTATTTTGTATTCTGCCCTTTGAAGCAATGTGTGAGTTCAAGTTTTTAAAATAAGGATCAAAAATTCATGGCTTAAACTCATTTGCTTACCTTTGATACTGGCTCCCTGAAGGGCTATCGTGAGGGAATTTTGGAATCAGGCTGCATGTCCCTCAGAATCCAGCTTCTGTGCTGTGATTTATCTGGAAAGAAAGAGAACAGCATGTTTGAAGTTTTGAAGCTATTATTATAAAGGAATAGAATAATCCTTCCAGAGAGTTCATGTATATAGGAACTCCACAGGCCTGCAACCATTTCAACACAGAGAAAGTCAACTCTTGTCTGCTGGAGGAGAAATCTGTCAGGGCTGAGCATACCACGTGTGGCTAAAGGAAATGCTGGGGGTTAGGTAATGCTACGTTTTACCCTAAATGTCCTATAACTGTAAATTAAAATCCAATTTAACAGTGCTAAGAATGGGAAAATGTTCTAGAGAGACTAGGGAGCAGACCAGGAGATGCAAGGTGTCCTAGAGAGGCTTCCATAGCTCATCACTAGGCCATTAAGCCCCTGATTATTGTGATATTAAATATTTCCCACAACTGTTTCCCCGTGGGGAGGAGACCTGTGATTTCAAATTTTGTTCACCTCCATGAAGCACAGCAGCAGGCTGTAAAACATGTCTCTAATTTACAGTGCAATTGTATTATATATTATGCAGCATAAACAGCATGACCTTTAAAAAAAAACTTTTTAAAAAGTCACACCACATAACAGTGTCTGAAGTGCAGTAATAGACAATGCCCTTTATTTAATATTCATTGTGCGTTTTCTGTAAAAGTCACTGGACATTTTTAAAAAAATTACTTTGCAGACTCGTGCCTGTGCAAGTGTTGAATGCCCTCTGATGGAGAGCAGTTCAGATACTCATATGCTCTTGGTTTTCCATACAGTCAGAGTTGTGGCTTTCACGAGGGCACTGCTGCCAGAATTTTCAGCCCCGAGAGCTTCATCACTTCCTTTCCTCCCGTGCCCACAGGGATGCACTGCGAACAGGCGGAGGCAGCAGGGCCCGCCGGGCTTTGGCACACACTGCCCGTGCAGCCTGCAGCCAAGGCATCGGCTCCTTTGCCACAGGCTGCAGAGGGAGATGAGCCATTCTCCCAATGGAAAAAACGTCCCCAGAAAGGGCTGTGCAGTTCTGCAAGCTGTGGCTGTTTCAGAAGATACAGCTAGAGGGCAGTCGGCATGCCTGGAATTTGCTTCATCCTGTTACATCACAACTAAAATGCCTAGAGCGGCATTTTTCCTGTTTTTCCCTTTTCCTGCTGTTTTTATGTGCTTTTCCTCACGGAGTGTGCTGTGCCTGCAGACAACCGAGGGCTTCAAAGCAGGTTGTGTGATGCTGAACACAAGGACCTCAAAGTGGAGAGGCCTCTGCTGCTGAAAGAAGACGGAAAAGTGGCAGAGCTGAGGTACAACAGGAGGAGGAGGCCTGGGACAGGCACTTCCTCCTCTGATGCATCAAGAGATGCTTCTGCATGGAGTCTCCTCCATTCCAGCAGCATTTTCCACCGTGTCCACCATGGCCTCTTCCTCAGCAGTAGCACCCAACCTTCCCATGGCAGTGACATGCTGAGGCAGACGCCCTCACTCTCATTATGTCCTGGAGAGCTGCCTACCACCCACTCTGTGCCCAGAACTGAGGCCTGTGCTTGTGTGGCTGACACCATTTGCAGGGTAGGAGTGTTGCTTCCTCCAGTGGCAAGCACGCGTTTATAGCATCTCCCACTGCAGAGCACTTTGGTCATGAAAAATATATAAATGTTACAGCCACTTTTATTACCGTCTTTATACCACATTTAATGTTATCACTATGTGACTTACACACAAAATACATTTTTAAAGGAAAGCACATACATTTTTATTTAGAGAGAAAGGAAGATAGCAAGTAACAGTTTATGCTCCCTATACATATAGTAAAATCTGCCTAAATTAATGCCCTAAGCCAGCAGAGTCCTTTTGTTCCAAAAAAAAAAAAATCAAAAACACTACTCAGAAACATCTGAACATATTCCCAGGGCATGCAATGGGCAAACAGCTGCAGATAAGCTCAGATTCCTAAGCAAGAGCCTTTGTTGATTTGTTTTTTGTTGGTGTTTTTTTTAATTGGAGCAGGGGAAAAGAAGCCCTCTGTTCCAGCATCAGGGTCTGAAAGGTGAGCAGCACAAGATGCTTCCCATGTACATGACCACCATACCAAGGCCAGTCTCCAGAATTTTATTTGCACGAATACCCTCTTTTGCATCTTGTCCTTACAGGACATCCTGTAAAATGTTCTTGTCCTTGCAAGGGCTTGACACCCATGTTGCAAGTGACAAGCTGTGTCATACTGCAGTGGACACATAATTTTTTTCCCCCATTACCCTTGCAGGAATCACAGCACACATTGCATGAGCAAAGGCCTCAGACCAGCATTCTGACAGCAGCCCATGTGCGCTGGCAGGAGCAGGAGAGGCACAGAAGGCCTGAGATAAAATTTATTTCATGCTCCATCTTGGATCCCCTTGGTGCTCAAATCTCCATCAAGTGTCTGCTGACACCATCAGCACGACATAGGTAGTGAATGCCAGGGACCTTTGTGATCAGCTCCACAGTCAGAGCTGATCAAAAAATTTCTGTAATCAAGGGGTGGCTGACTTTATGATAAGACAGAGATAAAAGGTGAGACAGCAGAGTCTTCCTTTTCAGCACTGGGAGGAACATGATGATCATCTTCCTTGGGAAAGTTGTGTGTACTTCTGCTGGGTAAGCAAGCCCCTTTTAGCAGATGAACAAGGAGAGGACTGCTATTTTTCCAAAAATGGTGAAGTTACACATGAGAATAAAAGCCGATTTTGACAGCCCATTCCACAATATCTTACTGACAACATCCTATTTTAGAAGCCTGAGTTCAAAACTTCAACAAACTCATATTGGCTTAGCTTCCAGCAAAGGCAGAAGAGTCTAATCCTGAAAAATTCAGATTTGGAACACTCATGCAATCGTGTTTCTTTGTAGGCTAAAAGATAAGCACTGAAAGATCCATCCCCTCCTCTCCCTCGGGCTTGTCTTCTTTTATTTCTTTTTAACCTTTCAGTAAATGAAATACTTTTATATTTTGGGACTGTGATAAAACCTGCTCTCTTCTTAAGGAGTGAGTATGGCCAGGACAATGTGCATCATCATGTTTTTGAAGGAAGTGTATTTGTCCAAACTTCATTTGGACAACCTATCCTACACAAAGAAAGTGTCTAAATGAAGCAAAAGAGGCTTTAACTACTGACAAACTTTTAGGCCCTATTTTCAGCAAAGCGTTTTTTTTGTTTAGTTAGGTTTTTTGGGTGTTTTGTGTTTTGGTTTTTTGGGTTTTTTGGGTTTGTTTGTTTGTTTTTTCTTTTGGGTTTGGGGTTTTTTATTTTTTGTCTGGTTTTTGTTTGGGGTTTTTTGTTTTTTGTTTTTTTTTTTTTTTGGATGCTTTTCCATTAAGTAGAAAATTGAGACATTTGGACTCGTTTTCCTAAGAACCTTTTGATTAGCATAATCTTCCTAGATCTTGCCTGAATTTAAATTAATAAAGCCTTAGAGCAGACCTTGCCAAACCAAACAAATAAGTCCAGAATATTTCTATTTTTGAAGATCTTTCCCTAAATTCACTGTAGTTTGTAGTCCAAACTGCAGGCCAGGAAAATCAATAAAAAAGTTCACATCGACTTCAATGAGTCTAAAATTGGCACCTTGGAAAATACCCATTTTCACAGACTACTATTTCAAGCCATCCAAGTGCAGCTTCTGGAAAGTGCTGGAATGCTACAACCCGTCTTGTTCAATGACAAAACCCCTTGTTTCTACCCACTTAAAATGCTGCCTAGAATTCAGCTAACCCCAAGTTTGGCATGGCGCAGCTACTGCACATTAAGAAAACATCACTGTTGCGCAACGAGAAGCAGAAGCTGGCAGGTGATTCTGGTCCTTCACCTGGACGTGGCCAGGCACAGCCTCCGCCGGCACGCACGGAGCGCCGCGGCTGAGCACAGGGCTGAGCGCTCCCAACCACCTGGCACAGGAATACCCCTGCGGTGCGGCCCCGGCCCCGGGAGATGCCTGTGTCCCCACAGCCACCCTGCCAGGAACGGCTTGGAAAGGGAAATAGAAAACACAAGTGCCACATTTTCTCTGGAACATGGGAATCGTCACTCGGCATCACAAACTTTTAAACTTCCTATGATGAATGTATGCACTGGCTCTGAACGGTCTGAGCCTCTCATGGCTTCTTTGTCTTCTGCTGTGCACAGTCACCCACTTCCCTGAATTTCAGCCTTTCTTGCTGCTTACCTTCTCCTTTCCCCCAACTCTGCCCTTAGGACCCTTTCCAGCCTGTATCACGAGCAGGGAAAAGGTTGACGAACAGCTTTTTATGAGTCTGTTTTATTTTATAGCTCTTTTTCCCGTGGGAGAGGGCAGAGGGAGTTGGCTAACACTCAAACAGTTGGGTTGAACTGTTTACTAACAGCCGTTTTCCAAATTAAAATTAGCACAGCTCGGATTTTTCTGAGCTGCACTTCTCTGGTGCCTCTCAGAGCTCTTTGTGTGCCCCTCCGCTGATTCACGGCCGCTCACACGGCCGGCAAACAGCAACGCGAGAGCTCGACACGGCGTGTCGGATTTTCTTGCTCTGTCAGTAGTCTTCATCACTGCGGTTCCCACGCGGAGCAGGAGATGGAGAAGCACCATCACGGCTGAGGGATGGGGCATTCAGAGCGAACATAAATCCTTTGCTCTTCCCCTGCTGAGCAGCTCAAGGCACACGGCGTTTTTACAGCGTCGAGCGCCACACGCTCTGATGGCCGGCCCGGCAGCAAAGGCGCAGCCAGCACACCGACACCCCCGCGCCGCTGCCGCAGGTGCGGAGACACGGAATTTCCCCGGGGAGGCGCCAGGAGCCGGGGCCCGGCTCAGCGGCAGCCGCTCCCCGGGTGACCCTGGCGGCGGGGCCGGGCCGTGCTGCAGAGGGCGCTGCTGCGCCGGGACCCGCGGGCCGGCAGCGGGAACGGGAACGGGACCGGGCCGGAACGGGCCGGCAGCGGGAACGGGACCGGGCCGGCAGCGGGAGCGGGTGGTCCCGCCAGCGCAGGGCCGCTCCCGACATAAAGCGGAGCGGAACCCCGCGCTTCAGCCAAGGGATGCAGGCAATGCCATGCACCACCGCAGCCTCCTGCTAGCACCTTACAGGGACCGCACATTGGAGAGGAACCTGCCCTTAAGTAACGCAGTCTGGCCTCTGGGCAGGTATTTGTTCAGTCCCGTGCACACCTGACCTCAAAGAGCGTCCCACACTTGTGCCGGTGGCACCGCGCTTGGCGCTTGGCAGCACCGCCCCATCCGCCTCTGCTGAGCGTTCGCAAATGTGTGCAAGGCAAGGATCGCCCCCCTTTAGAAATGGGAAGCAGCCACATTTACCCGGCATAACCGGGCCCACCTCCTTTGCTGCCTTTCAGCCTGCACAAGAATGTATCAGGGCTTCGGAAGGCATGAATGCTGGCAACAGTACTCAGTGGCAGTGAAACAGTCAACAAAATATAAAGCTGTTAGAGCGGGACGGCGTCTCTGGGAAGGGAGATGCGGGAGCCCTGCCCTCTGCCTTTGTGCTCAATCCAGGCCAGAACGCGCAGAGACGCCTCCCTGATCTTGTGAAGTGCCTGCCAGCGAGCATGTGTAATGTACTGTGAAATTTTTGTGACTTGCTAGGTTATAAAGCTGGTTATAGGAGAATTTAATAAAAAAAAGGAAACCAGTTTATCTCTTTCTGATAATTTCTCTATGGCTTTAGGGTCTCATTCTAGCTTTCTCTCCATGCCTGGAGAGGTGATCCTAATATTCAGCATGAAATGTACAGATTCCCTGAAGGGAACTTGAAAGAAATTCTCTGCTTCAGATTCAAACCTGACAGTATATATCACATTAGGGGATCCCTTTTATCAGCAGGATATTCAGAAGGGATGAATGATTTACTCACATAATCTCTTAAACCTTTCACTTGCAGAGTCTGAGATAGAATTTATAGCATTTTTATCATTTGTGCCCAAAAAAAACCCAGTAAAATTCCTCTATGAAATCTGAAACCCTACTCACTGATTTTCTAGCTGATGAAATTTCAAAGAAACATGTTTTTCTGTGATAGAGTAACAGCAGGTCTTTGCCCTGGCTTTGGTGTTTTCTCATGTTGGAGATCAGATAATTCCTCCCTAGGGAGACACATTGAATAGAAACCTCCCATCTTTTGCATTTGAAAACACTGAGGATGTGTATTAACCTCCCGTAATTTAAGACTGTGCCATGTTTTGCAGAATTATTTTCTCTGATTTCCATTTTTCAATTAGATGCATATTTACATAAGAAACCTAAACTACCAATGTTTTCATTCTGAGTTTTAACTTAAGTAATTGGCCTTGCTTCCGAATGATGAGGAAAGCAATTTATGTGACAACACTTGCTTAATATTTCTGCCACGAAATTACTGCAGAAATGTAAACCAAAAATAGACTGTGACATATTTATCTTCCTAAAGTATTTTTCCTGCTTGATATGTTCTCCCTTTTTCTGATGAAAATATAAGCTGGTTTGAGTCCAGGTTGTTTGTCCTGTTGTACCAATAGAGTGATACCATATTTTTTATTCTTCTAAAGTAATTCTTGAATTAAACTGGTGGAAATGGGCCCAGAATGAGAATGCAAAACAGATCATAATCTCATTTGCTAATATTGTCATTTTGTTTGTTGTTTGAGCCCAGAACTATCAAGTCTTAATCTGGGCTGATACAAATAAATATATAATAATGCCAATAACTGTTCCTTTATTTGAACTTAAGAGGTTCCAGGGGCAGGAGGTGAATGAGCATGACTGGACTGGTAATCAACACATTGGAAACAACCAGAAGTACAGACCAGAGCTACAAAACCAGTTTTCATTTTAGCTTTGGTGAATGTGTGCTCACCCCTGAGAAGGAGGTCGCTGACTCTGAACTAATCTCCAGAAGGTTATCTGCAAACAGGGTTGTCTGCAATTCTGGTAAGGTCCCCCCTCAGACCACGTTTCTATCAAGCCCACAGGGGCCCCCTCACCGCTGCTTTTCTGCCTTACAGAGCTCCTGCACGAGCTGGGGGTTTGCTCAGTTGGGACACCACTGACCTCCACGAGGCAGGGTCCTCACTGAGTGCTAAATTATGTTCACACTCACCTAGTGCAAGCCCCAGTACTTCCATGCACTTCAGCAAAACAGAGTCAAATTTACACCAGCATAAGTGACAGCAGGATTTGGCCCTGTGGAGCGAGGTCTGTAAGGCCAGATCCTCCATGGGTATAAGTTAATTGGGCTCAGTTTGCATTTGCAGTGCCAAATTTACTTCTTTCCATTTAGTATGTGGCCAAAGGTCAAGTTAAGAAAATATTTCACTGTCATAATTATTCCCATGAAATCCAGAGCAGTTTGTATTTGGCAGCCAATGTCATTTCCCATGCCTTAAGAAGCTGGCATTAATTTCCTACACTGAACAAAGACAGATTCATTTACCCACTTTCCTGACTGCCATTTTCTTCACCTTGTGTGTGTCTGAATCCCTGCAATCTGATGCAGTCCTGGAGGAGCCTTCCTGGGCTCTACTACAGCACTAACAACAACTGTATCTCCATCTAGTGAGGATTTGTGATGGGTTTCATTCAGAGGGAGTTTTGCTTTAAACCTGGGGAGAAAGCCTGGCAACTTTGCCTCCCAGCAGCTCTTTGCTGCTGCCTTTTCTCCCCGAGAGCCTGCCCGCCATCATTAGAGAGCAGAGGCGGGGATCTCACAGGAGGGTGATTCCGAGGCTGTCGCTGTGTGTCAGTAGCCCTGCAGCTGGATAACATCCCGTGGTGAGCAGCCCTTGGGAGCGGCTTATTGCTTCTGATGCGGACCCTCCAGCACCTTCCCTCTCCCAGCGTCCTGTGTATGCGGCAAAGCTCCCAGGGAGAAGCACTCTGCCCTTTTTCCCATCTGAAATGAATCCCAGACTGGGAGCAGCCAAGCAGGAGCATGACGGCAGCACTGGGATGGGATAAAATCTTCAAGGGCTGCAGGGGAGCCAGGGTGCACTTCTGTGCCTCCAAGGGACTGAGCTTTGGCTCTGCCTGCAAATGCAGTTGCAAACAGCCACCCCCTTTCTTTTTCACAGAAATATTTCAGTCCATGACATGTAGCTAATATCCCCAGCTGATGCTGGCTTGCCTGACTCCCCTGAAGCAATGAATATTTATACTAGCTAAGTACCAGCATACATTTCATATCCTTCTGACTATTGCTTACAGCAATTCCTGTTTGTTTTCCCATAGTACTCAGAAAGCTGAATACCTTTTTCATGCAGCGTGTTTTCACCATCATTTTTCCCCTGTAGGTTTCTTCAGATTTATACATTTTAAGTTCCCATCACAGCTTCACAATAAATTAAATGGGGCAGTGGCAAAATTACCTAAAGTGCATTTGCCCCACCCTGACACACAAAAAACCCTATCACCTCTCTCTGCTCCCTGCACAAAAAAAAAGAAAGTTCAAGCTAGAAAATTCTGCACATCCATGGCAACAACATAGGCATGGAAACAGCAGGGTGGACCCTCCCACACCCTGGCCAGTGCTGCAGGATTTCAGTAAAATTTCCCATTTCTCAGGATATTAAGTTTGACTGCAAGAAAATCTAGACATCATGTAATCTCACTGCAGCTTTGGAGCTAATAAAGAGACATAAAACATGCTACAGCCTGGAAGCTTGCTCAGAGGCACATGTGTAGGTTTTGAAATGAGGACAAGTACAGCACGGGTGCAATGGGACACAAAGAGGAGGAAGACTCAAATATAGATAGCATAAGGAGGCACAGCCTGTTGGGAAAATACAAATTTTCATAAGCAGGGAAGGCCAACTCAGGTTTGGATCACACAGTTGCCACACTGTGGCAGCTCAGCCACTGGTGCATGTGTGCTCCCCTCCACTCCTTTGTCCCGCAGAAAGGATTGCCCATGGCAGGAACACACTCAGGGGTGCCCTGAGTAAGAAAATGGGCCCCAGTGCAGTGAGCAGCTGCTACTCTCCCTCCCCCAGGGATAGGGAAGTGGGACCTGAACCATGCAGGCACCAAGGCTGGGTTCTGATCACAGAAGTGGCTTTTAACACCCCCTCTGCCATTTCACTCACTAGCCCAAGGTCAGGGGTGAAGCAACTGTGGATGAAGCAACAGAGCCCTCAGGCCAAGATCTGCATGGCATGTAGGCACCTGAGCTTCACCCTTTCAGCGGGAGGTTCCCAAGTACCTGTGGGAATCTGTGCCTTAGGATACAGCGTGCTGAGACACCACCTCAAAGTGCACACCTGCACTGGGGCTACATTGCTGCAATTGCAAGGATTGCTCCTTGCTGTGCAGAGCAAGGAGCTGGCCAGGCTGTGGCTCCTGGGGCCAGGCAGGAGCACCCTGAAGCCTGCAGAGCAGCCTCCTGCTTTGAGCCTTACAAATGGCATATGCTGAGCTTACTGGGCTTTCGAGAGTACATTATAAATAGTCAGTTTATTGTCCATCTTAAACCTTCTCTTCTTCAATCCTTCAGCTTGGGTTTGAAAACAGGTGCTGTCATGAAACACAAATTGGGATTTGTTTATTTCCACACCTGTTCTGCTGTTATATTCAACACTAGAGTCAATCTCACCAAATCCATGACTGTGGTTTTGTGGTAGCAAAGCACTGAGGCAAAACACACAGAGAGGAGGAGCGTGGTTTCTATCACACAACCTAAGCTCATGACACACAAGAGCACTTCCTTACAAGCTCAGGTAATGTAAGAGGGTCTCATCACACACCTTGGGCAGATACCAGAATCTGAGATGGAACTGAGTGAGACACAACAGCCCCTGGGCATGAGCTGGTGGAAAGACACAGAGGTGAGAGGAGAGCAAGCCTTGCAGGCCAGCAGGACAAAGCCCAGAAAATGATACAGGCACTCTGAGTGGCTGAGGTTTCCCTTGACTTTAGCAATGCTTGCACAACTTGTCATGTCAGGACAGCCTCCAACACATATCTGGTCTCAGCAACCTTTTAATCGTTTCTGAGAATTTTTTTTTAATTGAGGTAACTTTCATCATGCAGCAATGGACACCCACCTCAGTTTTTATAGGACCATTACAGTTGAAGCTGACAGAAGTGTTGAGAAACTTCATGATTTTAAAAGAGTTTTGTGAGTTTTATACCTCAGGTTAGATTTTATATTTTCTGTCTTCATTTGCAGTAAATAAATTTGTTATCCCTTGCCTTACCCTGTACTTGATCACTGATAGGAAATTCTTGTGTCTCTCCTCTCCAGGAGGAAATTCCCAGCTGGACACAGGCTGGTTTAGATAAGAAAAATGGGTGCAGAGTGTATAATTCAGCTCTGAATCACAGTGTCTTAAGGGTTTAGCGAGGAAATCTAATTGACACATATGAGCGTTCAGGAGTTAAAACCATGTGGTGGGGACTGTCTGGTGATTTTGCAGAGCTGCTGGCAGGAGCCAGGCTGAGGGAAATCCCCGTGGTGATTTGTAGTTTTGGAGAAGGAGAACCAGAGCTGCTGAACTGCCAGGAATTTGATTTCTGGCCACAGCTGTTTATTCCATCTAGTACTGTTCCCTCTCACAAGGCAAACCCACACCTTCTGAAGAGGCTATAACATGCACTGCTTATTTTTACCACATCACAGAAACATCTGACTTGGCTCTCCCCCTGTATTTTTAATGCTTGCCAGTTCTAACACTTCAAGTATAAAACTTGCAGACCATCCTCTGCCTAGCTTTTGGGTTTAAAGTTTGGTTTTTCCCTAGCAATGGAACATGCCCCAAAGTATTTCTTAGGAGAGTAACTCTCCTCTTAACAAACAAGAAGTCCTTGGCTCTGTATGATCTATGCCCTAGTTAAAGTAAACAGTAACGTTCATATTTTCCCGTAGGCTGCATCAGAGCACTGGTCAACTATTCAGTAAGTAGCCCATATTTCTTATTGCAATTTATGGCCTTGAGATGGACAGGAGCTAATGCAAATGTCCTGGGCTTTTGTGAGGGATGGTGCAGGGCACATAATGGCTTTGTAGTTACAAATGCTGAGCAGATACACAGTTCACTGATCTGTTAAGCACTTTTGAGATCATGCAGTGTGTAAAAAAATACTATGTACTTGTAAATGTCAAGAGGAGTTACTGATATTTATAGAAAAGAAACTGTTTTACTGCTTCCAGTTCTGTGGAGCAAATATGCTGTATACTTTAGGGTTCAGCTCTATCAGCCGAGTAGTTTCCGTGTGGATCAGATTTTTAAGGTCATAAATTGATTGAGGTGACCCCAGCAATTCAGCCCCATGCCTGGGTCATTTAAAGCCCAAGGGAAAGGCAAGTGACATTTAACATTTAGTGGGAAAACAAGAAAAGCAAAGCAAAGGGAATATGGAGGTTTGTAATATGACAATAAAAAACAAGGCATGTGCGTTTCATCAGTTGGATTTCATAAAGAGCTTGATCTTGCAAGCCTTCTTTTGCAAAATATGCACGGGCGTAGGAATTCAGTAAAGAATGCCAAAGAACTCACTAACAGGACTTGCCAAACACAGAATCAAGGCAAGCAAGAAAAAAAGGGATCAAGTCTGACAATAAACACAACATTCTGGAAATTACAACTCTAATTTAATGCACCACATGGAAGGCTTTGCATTTTAATTTATCAGTTTCTTTTTAATTGACCAGATTAATTATTTCCACCTTGCCATTTGGCAGGTAGGTCACTGTTCTTTTTCACAGCATTAATGAACTAATTCCGTTTTTCCCCCCTGTAATTAAAAGTGCTAGTTACAGAGACCACGTTTATAAATTGGTATGGCGCACAATAAAATTTACTCTTTATTTAAAAAAAATAACATAATTTCCCATGTCAAAAGGGATTTCTTTTCTTTGCATGTCTCCACCAGCAAAACCATGACTAGAAAAAAAGTCCCCTCAACCCTGTACTTTTCAATCAGTAATAAAAATGGGTAAAATAAGATTACCAGTGAACTCCTAAGCATTCACAAGTCTCCCTTGGGCACACCATGCTCAAGTAGAAATGTGAAAACAATTGAAGGCTCACATTACCCATGTTTTATGCTCTAATCGAGGGGTCCCAGGATCAGGTCAAAAAGCAGCACTCGGCAGGATCCCGCTGTGTCAGCCCAGTTGCTCACTTTAAGAGAGGCTGAAGGAACATCAACACTTGTTCATTGCAAACAGAACGAGTCAAACTCACTGGCATGGGCTGATCTGGGGGCTGCCACACCTTCAAAAGCTCATCTTATTCTTAATTTACCCTCTCAAATGACTTTTTTGTGATACCTGTCTTTAAATGTCATAACCCACTGAGTTGACCTAATGGAGCCCAGTTCAGATAGAGGCTGGATCTCACTGATTGCACTGGCTAAAAATACACAGGATAAGACAGGAAAACTGGAAGAAGCAGAGGGCTTTGTATAGTAGTAGGGCTGGACAGATACTACAAACAATTGTCTGAAAACACTATTTTGTATTTCGAATTAATTCACTACAGTCTGGCTGAAGGCTCTTTTCTGTTTTGATGTTAGGCTCTTCCGAGTAGCAAATTTAGCTCTCTGAAACACACCTAGAAATTGCATTTGAGAGCCAAGTCCACAGGTAAACCTTCTGCCACCATTTTGACATCTTCTCACGAATGTGCTGGCACTGAAAATACCTGAATTTGTCCAGTCAGAGACTGGACAAAAACCTGTCTTTTTAAAAGATGTATATGATCTAGCTGCTATGTGAAATATGTTTTGGGAATGAATCTATGTATTCTTGTGCATGAGAGAAAACATGAATGTTTTCTTATCCAATCCCTTGCCTTTCTCTAGTGCTCAGGATAGCTATCACAAGGCTTGAAGAGGGGATGCAGAGTGAAGGAGAATTGTAAGGGTGGCAGAGAAAATAAAAGAGAAAACAAAGGGATATGATAAAGTCAGGGGTTGCCAAAGAGAGTTAGAAAAGGCACTAGTGCTGGCCTGGGAAAATAAGTATCCTGGTCCCCAAAATTACAGCTGCCCAAGGACAAATGCAGCTGGCAGCCCTTGTCCCTCTCTGCTCTGGTGTGTGCATCTGAAGCCCAGCTGTTACAAAACACGGTTTTCACTCTACAGATTGCATTTTTCTCCCCACAAAGAAATAGACAAATATTTAAACCTGCGAAACAGCCTTAGGACTCGTTCTCTGTGCATCTGAGAGAGTGAGATTAATTCAACAGGATTGTGAAAAAAAAATACAGCAACTGGTATTTCTAATTCCATTTCTCAGTGGAAAGCTTCTAGTAACAGCTAATAACTAAGTCATACTAATCAACTCAGTGACAAAACCTCTAAAGTATGTAATATAACATAGTTTCTGAGTATTTTTTTTAATTGAACCTACATGTTGCAATCTCCTACTCTGCAGTCATAAAACTTTATAGTCTTCTCTTTTGTCTACTAAAATTTCAGGTGTTTAACCACTGACTTCCACTCTTACAAAGTCTGTGGTAACAATAATGCTATCCATGTGCGGCAGTAAATGAGCATTTCAGCTTGGTTGGCAGTGACAGCTTTTACATACACAGGCAAGCAGAGTAGTCTGAATTCTGCCCTCTGCCTATGTAACTTCACTGCAATGTTCATGGCTGTCAGTGGAGTTACTTCTGATTTACTTCAGTGCAACTGAGGAAAGAGTTTGACCCAGTTTGTCTGTATTTATGGAAGGAAGCCTAGAGAAGAGTGTCTGTTCTTGTTTAAAGTGCAGGAGGAATTCCAGTGTTGCTGAAGGAAAGCATGCAAGCCAAGACTGCAGCCAGCAGCACCGTTGCTATGGCACACCATCCTCAGGATGTTCTGAAAATGCCTGGAAATTTGGTACCCTGCCCACTGTACCTGGGGGACCAAGGCATGCGAAAGCATTTATGCTAAATGACTTTTCAATTCAACTTCGACCCAGAGGCACCTCTGGAGAGACTGGGTGGAGGAGGAGGAACAGCAAATGGGAATCTGAAACAATTAAAGTTGCTCCATTCTCCCCTAGTTCGTGAACTGCCTTGTATCATGTTGAAGCCAGGAAAGTTTGGTAATAAAAACACAGCGGTTCAATTAAATAAACTCTTAAGGCACAGGAATGTAACAAAACTAGGGAGTCACCTAAACTCATTACTTGTCCAGACTGGCCAGCACTGCCGCAATGATAAACAGTCATTGCAAAACACTGTAATTTATTCTCTGTGACTTATCTTGCAAGAATGGTCAAGGGATCCTTCTAGCAAGCAGGGTCCCATTATCCATGGAGAAATTGTCTTGGTTCTACACTCTGGATTCCCTTTGGTTAGCAATAGTCACCAGTCACAGAACTCAGTCCTCTTATGCATCATTGGAGCCCCTGCTAGCACAGATCCAGTCCTAGAAGTATTTTCAATCAAATACCTTGTTTGAGGGGTTTGGAACCTGATTATAAAAATTTGTTTAAAGTTAAAACTTTTGCTCTGGCATTAGAAAATGGAAAAAAAAAAAAAAAAACAAAAACAAACAAACAAAAAAAAAACCCCTAAGAACTAAAAAATAGAGAGAGAGACTTCCAAGATAACAGTGCAGAGAGAAGGAAAATGGGGCCAATCTGGAACTGCACAATCTGGATTCAAGTCTGCAAAGATCTGACATCTGTTTTCTTCATTTAGTCCTTGACAGGAAGAACTTGAACTCTAGAAAGAGCTGCATTAAAACCTAAGAAATATGTACCTTGAAATCTTTGTTTAGATTTTTCCACCACACTCCCAAATTTACAAATTTCCTGCATTTTTCTGGACATACTTTTGTTCTTTTCCACCAAGAGTCTCTTGGCAATATGAGGAGAGGAATCCACTGTCCTCTTCTGCCACGTTATACTTGCATGCTTTACCTCCAAGCATCAGTTCTTACTATTCCCTAAACACCAGAAGTGTGCAAAATGAGGGCTTGAAAGGATCAAAATAAAACACTTCCATGAGCATGCACGTACTCCAAAGTGGCTTTTCACACTGTTAGTCCCTGCTGACTTCTTTGAGACCAGTGAAACTCAGCCAAAGCCAGCAGCACGCCACCACCACCAACAACTCTTACACACCTTCATGACTGAGCCAGTTTTGGACAACTACAAAATCCACCCACAGCTTTTCCCTCAAAAACAGTTTCCCCTGACACTAGTTACCCACTCATCAGCTGTCACTACTCGCATTTCATTCCTGAGTTGTGGCCAGGTGGAGTCACCAAGCCTGGTGACAAAACAGAAATGCCCACTCCAGAGCAGTAAGGGAGGTTTCCTTGTGTCCCAGATATCACTGGGTCTTCATACTGCTAGTTATGCGATTGGAAACAGCCTCTGCTGCACTGAGCTCACCAAGGGATGCACATAAAGGGAGAAGGGGCAGTGCACAAGGCACCTGCTGAGAAAATGCCTCTCTTGATCCCAGTAGCCTTCATGGACAACCAGGAGCCAGAGAGACAGCTGTCCGTGGGTGTCCAGGGTCAGTACAGACTCACAGGGTCTTAGGGTAGCATCTCTGCCTGGTAATATCAAACTCTGCAAAATTCTTTCAGGAAATTATTGCTGCTCAGTTATTTTGATTTAGAGGTAAGGTAGTTTATTTCAATGCAATCCCAATCCAGAAAAAAAAAATAAAAAATAAATAAATAAAAAATTGAGGCGTAAGGCTAATGCAAAAGGAGATTTAAAATACGCACTTGGCTTTTCCCTGGAGCATTATTGCTTACAGCCTGGCAGTAAGAAAAATTGAAAAGCACCAATGGAAAATAAAAACAATGTGTCCATGCACCTCACACTGCTGTTGTTTTCAGATCATCTGATCCCAATTAGTCTGCCTGCAAAGCTATGGAGATCCCTAATGATTTTATTAATCAGAGCCATCCTCACACCTGACTTGCTGTGCTCCCATAAATGCACACTGTGATTTGGGTGGGCTGCAGGTAATTAGTGTCAGGATCCCTGCAGACAGATTTGAAGTCACTCCTACCAGCTCAGGGTTTTTCAAAGCATTTCCTATTCCAAGACCTTCCAGTTCTCCTCAGACCAACAGTCAGCCTGCAGCTCTTACAGAGGAATAAGGATTTTGGCTGAACAGGTTTTGTTCTGCTCCCAAATACCTCAGGAGATTCCACACCTTTTCATTCACCTTGTAGCAGCATCCAGGTACAGACGGGACCTGAAATCAAGCACGGCTCTGTCCGAGGAGTCTGGCAAGAAACACTGAACTACTTCGAGTCCCACTCCAGGCGCTGGGGATGAGGGTAACTTTTTTTTTTTTTTTTTTTTTTTTTTTTTTCCCTTCACCCCCGCAGGCAGTTTCCCTTCAGATTCATTAATCCAAGCACTGGGCGAGGCTGGAAGCTGAGGAAAGACGTGACCAGGAGGAGGTCAGGGAGGACCTGCCCTTTGTGTCTAAAGCCACACTGTAACTCAACATCACAGGGAGGAGCCACATCAACAAGAGCCACAGAAGAGAAACTTTGTGCTTAAGTGCAGTGGATACTAAAAAAACTTTAAAGCAAGGAAATTAAAATCTTTAGACTCAGCATGGAAGCTATTTAAGAAACGATTTTGTGATCATGGAGAGCACAAAAAAAGTGGTGTACTTTAGGGAGAGGAGGCAGGAAAGTATGGGGGAAAACAATAAAATGGTTAAATTGCACGATATTGTTCAAGCCAAACAGGTGCCTCAAAAAAAAAAAAATTTACTCAACTTCAGTTCAACTGAAGCCAATAGAAAGGAAATATGAACTAGAACAAATAAAAAGTTGGGGCATGAAATTTTGGAAGGCTGAGAGTGATTATGAACAACCAATAATGAAAGACATAAACTTAAATAACTAGAAATTCTTTTAGCAAATCAGCTGATTTACCAGGGATTAGAAGCAGCTTTTCGTAGTAAGGAGGCAGCAGATTTGCTACACAATTTCTATGCACTGGGGAGAATTTCAGTAACACCTACTGCAGCTGCAGCCTTACCCATGGCTAGGCTGAGAAGCTGTCAAAAGAGTGGTTAATAAAACTGAAGCACTAAACCACATGGGTGCAGGCAGAGAGGCAGGGGTTTATAAAACTGCTCTGGCACAAACAGCTGGGGTCTTTCCCCTGTGGTTGTTAGTGCTGCCATAGTAAGTATGAGCACCTTTACTGGTGTGAACTGGAAAGGTTTGAGTGATGATGATTCGTATTAGGGTGACATGATTCATATTAGCACTCTCTCAACAGCACTTCCATCCAGGAGAGAATAATTGCCATCCAGTGCTGCTTTGGTGGTCCAGAAGCACACAAGTTTCCTTTCAAGAGTAAAGAACAGGGCCCATCAATGGGCAATCCACTGAACACTAAAAATCAATTTTAAAAAGTCTCCAGAACGGCACTGTAAGTAGTGAAGCATAACACCACTCACTCCAGCACCTACTTTAGATAACCTGATCTCAACACCCAGTCTGGAAAAGGAACTTGGTTACAAGATACTTTACATTTTTGCTTTTCTTATTTCTCTGTATAGATCTGGTAACATTAGTTTATGGGTAAATTCATGTCAGTGCAAGCTTGGCCATTGCATTTATCTTACTGCTTAATGCATCTTCTGTATCTCCTAGATGGTGTAGAAATAAAAGTAATCGCCTATCAGCAGTATTAGAAAAGCAATATGAATTCACAGATGATCGGAATCCTGCCAGACATAGGCAGCCAGGCATGCTCTGTCTCCACTGTTGCTCGAATTTCAAATTAGGTGAAATGAGGAAAAGGTGAAACAGACACAGAACATTTGGTCTGAATAGCTGAAGAAAATAAGGGTTTCTGCATAATAACTTACGTCCTCATGCTTGCAGCATTTGGACTGAGGTGGCCACAAGGTGTGATTCAATTTGGGTTTTAATTCTGTTTGCTATACTGTAAATGCAGGCACTGCTACAGATCTCTGTAAAAATCAAAGGCTGGTGTGGGTAGGCAGACGTGGGCAAAACATTCTCCTGGGATCTATAAATGTGGAGACAGGATTCAAAATGCACTAAACAAGAAAGCCATCAAATAGAAGCGAGGCGTGGGAAGAGAGAGAAGAAAACTATTACTTAAAATGGCAGAAATAACTAAGAGTAGGCAGCTTTTAACTTCTATTCAGTTTCACTGAAATTAAAGGTCCAAAAATCTTGGTGGTGGAGAACACAACTGAGCCTATACACATTCAGCTCTGAAAAGGAGGGTTCAGCTGTAGGCCATCAGATTCCTTCCTCGCTACATGACCCAGTGATAAAAGCAAGCAAAACCAAGCAGAGGGGGATTTTTTTTCAATAACTTTATCTATTCAAGTACTCCAAGATTTTGAAGATATACCAGGCAGAAGAGGGGGCTTGAAAAGGGTCCCATGAATTGCAAATGCCATGGCCAGCTTTAAGGTCATAGCTGAAATCAGAGCAGACAGGAGAGGACTCTGTAGGATTCTCCCATTTGTATCGTTTGTCTGAGAAGAGCCAAAAGAGAAATAAATCCCTCTGAGCTCAGAATTAACCCAAATTTTAAAGGATTTTCCCTTGTGTTGAAAATCAATGAGAATATTATCTTTAGCAGCAGGATGCTTTATGTGTAGGCCACAGCAGATAGGGTGTAAATCCAGCACTCAGGCTGTGAATTGCCTCAAATTGATCACTGGGAAATCAAACTACAGAGCCAGGTATGCACCAAAGGTGACAGGAGTCCTCACCTTTACTGTCACTCCATGTAGAGAGTACAGCTCAACAGCAAATCCCACAAAGTCTGTGCTCTGAAATAATTCATGAACAGCATCAGAAAAGAGGTTTAGCTTGTGCTTCTAGTCCATTCTGGAGTTATTGTAGCTCTTCTACTTCATATAAAAATTCAGAATTATATAGAAAAAAAAACCAACCAGAGGTAGGTTACACCTTTGCAGCCTTTGAGCTCAGATTAAGTCTCCTCCAGGTGGGTTTAATCTATCTCCAGAAAAGGAGACATCTGCCAAAGGGCACTGTCATAACAAAACTGGCTTGAAGATCAACTGTTGCAACTCTACTCTACTCTATTCTTTAAATGTAAAACATTTAAAGAGTTGCATTAAGGAGATGTCAACATCACTTAATTCCTGCCTGACTGACTGCCCTGACAGCAGGTAACTAACCAGCTTAAAACTTGACACCAGGATGCAGCAAGCTGAAGGAAACTTTTCATGAGTCAACCTCTGCTCACTGTTGTTTAAACTGAGACAGAGTAGTTGTACAATATACAGATACAAACTAGGAAATTCCTGAGGCAGCATGTGAAATCCTAGCATGCTGCTTCTTCTGAAACATCTAAGCATCAAAGACTGAATTCAATTGGCACTGCCTTTTGAGGAAGCAGTTATAAATAGCACAAGAAAATTACTGTGGAAGACCAGTTCTTCTGATATGCAAGCTAGTTGGCCAAAAATACCACCATGGAATGGAGGGCCAAAAGGGGTGATGGAGAATTCATTACTTAACAACGGATCACTCCAAATCATAGAGCTCTGTCATTCCAATTCTCCCTTGAAGATATACAAAACTGCCATTTCTGGTACATCCAGCTCCATACTGCTGCTCCCAAGCCTGACATTCTCAACACAAAATGCTGCTACTCAAGATAGACATATTACTGAGAGGAAAACTACCTACCTTACAGTAAGACTTCATGAAAAATGTTAACTATGAATCCTGCTGATTTGTTGAGCAATGCTGTGTTTTCATCAGCTAATCAAATTGAGCAAAGTCTTCTGTATTAGAATAAGCCAAATCATTACAATCGTATTTCAGACGCACACGATGTGTTTATACCTCTCATGAGACATGCTGTCCACTCCATTAAAACTAACAACCTTTGTAGTTATGCATGCTGAAGTATCAGTAATCAAATCTCATGCTTCATGGTATAAGATGATCACTGGAAGTGTCAGGAAGAAATTAATTCCTAGGAGATTGCCCAGCAAGATGTTTTAGTTGCCTTTGAATCATCACACGTTGTAAGTAACAGCATACTCATGTTAGATAATCAATCCAACAATTTGTTATAGCAAATTCTGTCTTCTGATGTTCAGCAAATCAGTCACTCCAAGAACAGCAAAATATAAACCTGCTTTCACTACAAGGTAACCTGCACCAAATGTTGAGATAGTGAGGAATGCAAGGCTACCTTCTATGCAAGTTTTAAAGTACTTCTGGAACTGGCTAAATTCTTAAATCTCCAGATTTAAGAATCTTCTCGAGTTTTCAGGTATCAAGATATGGCTCTGAAATTTGCTACTTGGTGCCAATCTCTCTCAGTATACTATTAACTCTTTGTGACAATCTCTATGGCTGAATTAATTCCTCTTTGTCCCGTTTTTCTGATGATTCCTAGGGAAATTAAATGAACTGTCACTCCCATACCAGACTAACACTGTATAACAGCTGGAAGCAGGCAGGGGGAGGATTGCTGACCCAATGGTGTATTCTTTCACACTCCACATTAGCCTCATTTGCCTCTGATGAGCTTTCAGTAACTACAGGAGTCAAGAGATAATCTGTAGCTGATGGGATCCTTCCCAAAAGATGAAGATATCAATAACAAAGATGCATGATTTTTTTGTTGCTGTAATACAGATGTTATTAATCCTATTGTAATTCTGGTATTTTAAATTCATCAGTGAGTATTTCTAGGAGAGAACCAGAGCATTTGCTCTTTGGTAAATCTACCCTAGAAGTCGAGAAATAACCCTTACAAAACTGTCAGATTTCTTAGATTTAAAATAGATTGTAAATACCTGGAAGTGCCATCAGAAGAAGTGTTTTATTATCATCCTGGCACTTCTTGCTCTCACTGGCTGCTGTTCAAAACCACCTTGGCACCAGAGTCCTGGCCTAGCTGGAGCTTCACATCAACTGGCATCAGTAGCCTGGAAACAGTCCTCTGAGATAAATAACTACGGCACCAAATAGTGGCATAAAACTGGACAATAAAATGTTTTCCTTTCAATAAATAACTCTGATGCTGTGAAGCTTTGCTGTCCTCTCCTGCCAACTCCCCAGAAGCTGTCCATGCACAGTCTACTCACGGCAGGCACTCTTGCAGAGCCTGAAAACACAACAGCTCTCGAAAAAAAGGTGCTCAAGCATTACTGCAGCAGCATGGCCCCATGTGGCTCTTCCTCTCTCACACTTACATGAGGTAGAAAGTATCTGTGGCTTGGTTTTCAGAAGGCTCATGGAAAGGCTTCCAGGCTTCCAGTCAATCATTTCCCTTCCAGCTCACTGCCTGTAGGCACTTCACTGACAGAACATCACACCAGCCTCCACACCCAGCACTGGGCCCATGTCACTTCCCATCCCCTGCACCAAGGGGAAGTCCTCTTAACCTTTCCAGTTTCCTATCCTATTTCGGGTTGTGGGCAAGACACTGCCTGTTCATTGTGTGCTTGCCTGTCTTCTCTGCAGTTTTACATTCTTTGGCACCACTAAGAAAACAAAACCCACAGGTTTGTTATCACAAGGAAATGAACACACATAACCCAGGCTAAAGTCCATGTAGACACAGAGCCCGGACATATGCAAGAGGGTTTGTCTCTGCTGAAACACCACTACTCTCAGTCTTTAGCAGTGCTTCTGTGGGCTAGCTGGAAAGGCAGCTCTGCCTGGAGCATGGTGTGCAGCCCCACACACCTACCCATGCTGGCGTATGGTCGGTACAGCTGCTGCTGGCTACCAGGGCCAATGTCTGGCGAGGATTATCTGTGCCTGCAAAGCCTTTCTCTCAGCCCACCCACACTGGCCAGAGCTGGCAATTACGTTGTTTATACAAAATACCTTTTGATTAATGGTTAGAGAAATAAAAGCTGTAGCATATGTTGCTCTCCATATAAAATCATAAGTCTGTCAGGCTTACAGTGCATCTGGCAAGGAAGGGGGAGACAAAGATTTATTCTTCCTGCTATACCCTGTACCCCCCGCGTTTAAGTCTGAGCTCCCTCCATCATTTCACTTATTACATTCTCGACTAGTTCAGCAAAGAAATCTAGGCATGGCCTCTGCGGCAAACCCCACCAGGTGTCAGAAAACATGAAGAAGGTGGGATGTGTTCATGCTGACAGACCAAGTGGTAAATCTTCAGTAGAGAAGCACAGCTGGGACACCTGCTGGCAGTGGCTGATGAGCATTGCTGGAAAAGCATTATTTCACTCACTCCTAGAGAAACTAAGGAAGTGGTTTCCTTGCTTGATAATGAAATTCTTGCTTTATATATGGGACTCTGAACACTTGGTGCACACAAGCATTGAAAGGCATCGTTGCCATCTCTGCTTCATGAGGCTCTGTCATGCCAGTTGTACTGGCAGCCAAAATTACACACCAACACCTGGTGTTCACACACGCTGCCCTGGCAGCTCTGGCTGCCTGGAGAAAACAGACAGCAGCCCTCACCTCACTGTGTCTTGAGAGAAAGCTCTTTATGGTGCCACCACTGCTGAACCCACACCTCAGAGGGGGACCTGGCACTGTCCACTCATTCTAACAGTCTTGGCTATCTTATTTTCAAGCCCCTTTTGAAGAGGTCTTGGGTTAAGAGTTCCAAGAACACATCCAAATTAATATTTTCTAATTGCATCTGATTAGTTGTGAGGTGCAAACAGCAGTGCTGGACACGTGACAGCACAACAAACCAAGACTTGTCTTAGGACCAGGTGGAGAAAGTGAAGTCCCAGGCCACCTACATAAAAGCAGCGAGATGATTTTGTGTGCTCCCTTCTTTCAAGGGAAGGGAGAAGCAGCATTCCCAGGGAAGCACAGCCAGTTACCACACCAACCCTAACAAAAAGACCAGCTCAAGGAAGAAACAGGGTCAGCTGCATGGGGCAGTGTCAGATCTGGGGAAGAGATGACCAAAAGTCTTCTTTTTCCCAGGTCAGACAGCTGTGACAAAAGGGGAGGGCTCAGTGCAGGACCCAGGGGAGAAAGCTCATTGCTTCATCATTATTCACACTTTTCTCATGCACCTCTTTGCTGTGAATAGACTGTAATAACAATTTCCATGGCATCCTCAGAAGATGAGGATACTAAAGATATTTCTCCCCAAAAAGAGTCTTGCATGCCTGAAAAATTCTGTTTCCCATGTCCTCTGCACTCCATCCCCAAATAAATCAATGAGGTCTAATAAAAGGTATTATCTCTCTCTGCAAATTTTATCTCAGTTATAAATAAGACTTCAGACCAAATTCTCAGCTGGCATATATTTTGGGCCATTGAATCGAAGCTCAGGAGAATTGCACTGATCTGGCCTTTTGTCTGTAATGCAGATTAATAGAGAGATGGGACTCTAAAACAGTATCTGCAGCCAGACCACAATTTCAGGCACTTCCTTGCCAGTTCCTTGTGCCGGCAGCCATAGATCACAGAAAGTTACAATGAAGATCAGAACAAAGTGCAAATGTATGGACACCCCAAGCACATTAATTTTTGAGCAAATCCTTACAATGAATAGAAGAAGCCCAAGAAGGAAAAAAAAGAGAGAGTACAATCTTACTGGCATTAATAATTCAGACACCCAACGAAGTCAGGATCAGAATGATTCTGCCCATATCCTAATGGAACACAGCATTTATCAGCAAACCCCTGGCAATGCTACCTCAAGACTCCACAAGGCTGCACTTCTGCATGGAAGAAGTCCTGCTAAACTTCTCAGCCTGGCTGAGCAGAAAAGCCAGCAAAAACAACAGGACATGTGAAACAGAACAACAAATGAACACATATTCAAGCTGTATTGTAGAGAGAATGAAGCAAAGCCCCAAAGCAAACACTAAGGTGCTCCAGGGCACAGGATTGCTCTGCCAGGACCCATTAATGCCATGTAATTGTAACCCAGTATCCACAGAAAGAATTTTGGTTTTCTATAAAGCAACATGAAAACCTATCTAAGCTCAGCAAACTACCAGAAGGTAAATCAGAGTAGCAAATAGAACTTAAAAAAAAAAAAAAAAAAAAAAAAAAAAAAAAAAAAAAAAGGGATGCAATATGAAGAAAGGAAAGCATCCCAAAATTTTGGAATGGTCAATCTGGAAAAACTCATGGATAGTCCTTGGTTCAGAGCCACTTACTATTAGTATAGCTTCAGAACGTGGACCTGTGCTTTTGTATGGGAAGGGAAATATGCCATGACAGGAGATCTCCTCTTGGGGGCTGTGTGCCTTGCTGGCAGTGAGACCACAGTGTGGGAGAGACCAGGAGAACAAACCTAGAAGTGACTTTGGTGACACTGAAGGTGATATCATCTGTCACTGGGGATGGGGGAACACAACAGGCTAACTCTTTCTTACTGAAGGCTTACCCCAGATTTTTTCTATCATCTTCCCTTCACAGTGTGGCAGCCTTGCATCTTGTGGTTGCACCTCTAATTCTTCCCTCAGCCAGTGATTAAAAGATGGCCCTGAACTGCAGTGTTTGTACAAAGACTTTGAATGTCTTGGAGTTTGGGATCCTTGGAGGAGATCCTTTGGCTAAGTCTGTGAGAGAGATAAAGACACCTGTCAAAAGGGGAGCCAGGGAATTTCTGTTTATAGCAAACTTCCCTGTGTGGGCTCAATTCACATCAGAGTTTGTCAGGGACAGTTCATTACTCACAACTGGGCTAGGGGCCCACCAAACATCTGAGGAGCTGCTGGCCTTTAGTAAGGCCATTAAAAACAAAAAGCAGTAATAAATACCGTTGTTATGCCTCCAGAAAGCCCAAAGGTTAAATGAACTGGGATTCTTCCTTTATGACTAGAGCTCCTCCTGATCACAACAGCCTCTGTAACAGAACTGACTGAAGCTTGCCAGCCACAGCTGCCACTTTTCTAGGGTACACTAGCAGAAGCAGTGATCAGGTTGCTCAGTTTTTCCTATGAGATGTTATAACTGCTACATGGTAGGCAAGTAATGGGGGAAAAAAGATAAGGACGTTGAAAGGCATTTATTAGAAAAACCCAAACAAACAACAAAATCAAACAAAGCAGCTTTCTAATCGTCTTCAAAATTTTTGTGTTAATCTTAAGCACCTTAAACCCATTTTGGAAAACTGCAGTAACACTGGACTAATCTTTGACTGCTGCATGGTGGCAATAGCAAACACTTTTTAAGAGCAGAGAAGTCCATCAACTCTTAGTAAACACTCCATTATGCAGTTGTTCAATATCTTTCCTCTCAGCAATCAAACCTGCACCACCTGGCTTTAAGTGGGACTAAAATTTCTCTGAAGTCATAGGATGATCTTTGAGCTAGAGTTAAATAAAGATTTACTGTATTTTCAGACTGCTTTTGACCAGCACTGGAGAAGACAGAGAAGTGAGACTCACTCATCCATCATATTCCAGCATGGCTGGTAGGAGACAGCTGCAGCTTTATCAGTCAGTGATAAGCTCCAGTGTGGGGGAATGGGCTTGCTTGCTCTGCCAGTGAGACAGTTTTTCCTGTAGCTCCAGTTGTAGCTTTCCAACTGAGAAAGCTGGAGTTTTTATAACAGCAGCTCAGGAAGAAAACAGGCCAAGCTACACAGTTATGTAGCACTTGCAGGAAAGGGCATACTTGAGAAAGGGACCAGAAATACCCACTTTAGTCCAGAGTGGTGCATTAGAAAATAGATAGATGCATGTGAAGGAGAGGGAGGACTGAGAGGCTCATATGCCACCCTGAACCACCACTGTATGGACCCACAGGAGTGGCCCAGAGCCCGCCAAGCAGGACTCTACTCCAGACACTCTCAGACAATGCATTGGTTTGAAGTATGTTGGCATGTATTGTGATTTTGGTGTATATCATTTGTGTCTTTGTTTCCAAGGAAAGAAAAGAGGTTATAAAAATAAACAGTAGCAAGACATAAGCACTGAGTCTTTTCACAATAGATTTGTATCACACAACAGAGCTGACACCTTTTATTCTTGCTGAGCTCTGGTCAGCACTCTTCTCTGAAGGCAGACATTTTGCATAGCAGTTAATCTCAATCACACTCATGGCTGCTTAGATATTTTCAAATCTGATTTCAAAAAGAATAAAATAAAAAAAATTTAAAAAAAAAAAAAAAGGAGTGTGGAAATTTCCACCTTAGAAATGTGTTTTCATTGTGGAGCTATCCATGAGGTACATTTTGATCCCAGAGTTTCCTAGTCTCAGGGCTACCAGTCTGTTTTTTAGCAGGGGATACAAATCCCAGCAGAAGTACAGCTCTGTGCCAAAAGAACTTCCCATCTAAGAAACACATACACAACCTAAACTGGTTGTTTCTGGCAGCATGGACTTTGTGACTTTGTTCAGAGAAAGGCAACAAAGATGAAGGGTGTGGAGCACAAGTCCTGTGAGGAGCAGCTAAGGGAGTTGGGGTTCCTTAGGCTGGAGGAGGCTTGGGGATGATCTTACCACTCACTACAACTCCCTGGAAAGAGGTTAGAGCTAGGTGGGGGTCAGGCTCTTGTCCCAGGCCAACAGCAACAGGACACAGGCTTCAGCTGTGGGAGGCTTAGGCTGGACATTAGGAAGAAATTCTTCACAGAAAAGGTGGTTATATGGAGGAATGGGCTGCCCACGGAGGTGATGAAGTCACTGTCCCCGGAGATGTTTAAGAAAGACTGGATGTGGCACTCAGTGCCATGGTGTAGACACAGTGGTGGTTGGTCATAGGTCAGACTCAATCTCAGAGGTTTTTTCTTTTCCACAAACTCATTGATTCTGTAATTCTAGAATACCATAGGTAGAGAGTTTGCTGATGTCCCCCAATTTTCCTGGACATTTATACTTCCTGGGCAAACCCTTGGAATATCTGAACACTCCAGTGTCCCTGTGCTCACTACGGCACCCGGCCCCTTGCAGCTGGGTCCACGTGCTGACCTGGTGAGTGCCCCATGTCCCTGCAGAGCCCTCCCAAACAGCCACTGCCAGCTCAGAGGCACCTTTACCAACAGAACTGCACAGCCCAAAATAGCTTCCTTTCAAGCTTAGTTAGATTCTCAAACCACACACTCCAGTCAAAAATCTTACACAATGCACATTTGTACCATTTTTCTTCAGCTGTCTCAGTGGATTTGCCAAATGTATACCCAAATTTCTTGGTCTTAAAAGAGAATCAAGTATATGTCACACTTAGAGATCAATATATTTAAATCAGATTTAGGGAGCTTAAATTTGACATAATTGCCTTTCCTTTTTTTTTTTTTTTAATATGGTATGATCATTGGCATCTGTCTTAGTTTTTAATCTGTTTAAACTTTATTGTCACAGTCATATGAGGTAAGTAAATATTTTTTTCATGAGCCTATAAAACATTATTAGTTTATTTTTTCATCGTGTCAG